>NC_139554.1:122726282-123326282 GCF_965112155.1 Podarcis liolepis
TGCCTGTTCAAGCAAATCCTAAATTTTTCCGGGACTTTGTATGAAAGAGTGGGTGAGCGATTCTATGCAGAAGTTCTGAAATGTAAGATTCAAGGTTGGAGTTTCATCATCTGCCTCGCCGACCTCAAATCGTCCTGAACGCCATATATTATTTAAATGCACAAGCAATGGCATCCGTAATCATCCTAGCATTTACTCTCCTCGACTTGTTTGTTTCTGAAGGTGTCAAAGCCATTTGTTTGGACCTTTGCCCCTCCAGTCCGAAGCATGAATCCGAGAGCAGCTGAAATGTGCACAAGTGCGTAACAGTAAATGTCAGGTTTACAGGTCAGTGGGTCTGTAAAAAATAAACAGAGGGGGAGAAAATCCCTCTTGTCTGTAAAAAGGGCAGCCGGAGTAATTGACAGGTGGGATCTATACAAGAGAGTCTTTTGTTAATTGTTTGCAAGCATATCCTAGAATAACTCCAGAGTCAATCAATATCTCTTTTTTTGCAGACCCAAACTAACACCTCCCCCTTGCAAAAAACATTCCCAGTGAGGAACCATCCTCAGAGAAGTACAAGTACATTTCCTACATGAGACACTGTTTCCATTAGATTACCATTGACCTCTTGCTTCACGCATCCAAGTTGGTAATTAGACCAGTGTTTTTCAACCACTGTTCTGCGGCACACTAGTGTGCCGCGAGATGTTGCCTGGTGTGCCGTGGGAAAAATTGAAAAATTCGAAAGATTTTTTTAAAATAAAAAAGTCAAATTTTCGCCCACTAGGCGGGCCTCGGACTGTGTCCACCCTATTTTCCATCCGTCCTGGGTGGGGATCAGATCGGATGGGATCGGATGAGAGCGGTCCGCTCTCATCCGATTCCCCATAGAGAGCAGCGTGGCTCTGACATCTCCCTCTCCGCACACAGTGGTGGTGTGCCTCGTGATTTTTTTCATGAAACAAGTGTGCCTTTGCCCAAAAAAGGTTGAAAAACACTGAATTAGACCACTCTTTCCAGCAAGCATAAAACTGAGCTATAGAACAAAAGCCACTTTTCCTGCTGGTGAGTTTACACTAATAGGTTTACAAACCTGTTTGAATTTATCTGTATTTTTGATTAATATCTTCTTTTGTTTTAGCTCCTGTAAATGTCTCTTCATGTTATCCCTCTCCGAGCCCTAAACTCTTCATTTTGGACTGAGATCATTCCTCTACAAATGTCTTTCTATTTGCAATTGGAACTTTGATCAATGAACAGCCTATGTCCCAAGAAAGAGAGCCTTCAACTAAGGGGAAACCTTAGAGGATGTCTTGATGGTGTTAATACAAGGACCCTGGACATAGTAATTTTAATAAAATTCTAATTCTGTGTTTTCATCTTTTCTGCTGTAAAGTCATGTATGTTGTTCTTATGGCCTTTTTGCTGCTTCTTTTGATTGCCAGGGTGTTTTCGCTGTCACTGCTTTTAACAGGTTTATTCTTCTTGCATGGATCCAAATTTTTTGTTGCAAAGCCTGATAATGAATAAAATGCTTTGAAATTCACACTTAGACCAAACTCTGTCTCTTTGTGACTGGCTCTGTGCCCCCACTGCCATTTGGCAACTGGTGGGCCTCAGTAATCTTTAGCCATCTCAAGTGGGCTCTGGGGTAGAAAGTTTGAGAACTCCTGCGCTAAGGATTTTTTGTTGTTCTATTGTTGTGCCATTGGATCTGAAAGAATCAAGGTGTGCCTAGACATTGCTAGGGAAACAATGGATGTGGAAGGTCGCAGGCAGGGGAAATTGGTAGCCACTGGTCCTCTGTGGCCGCAGCATTTGAGTTGCCCCAATTTCCAGCAAATGTGGGTTTGACAAGATAGGGAGCAGCCCTCCCCTATGCCACTGGGTAAAAACCAGTGGGCCTCAAAATGCAACAGTGGGGAGCCCTCCAAACACAAGCTAACCTCAGGTTAACCACACAGACCAGTTGACCTGTAACATTTAGATCCAAGCCCATTTAACACCATTATAACACACCTTGGAATTACAGTGGTACCTCGGGTTACATACGCTTCAGGTTACAGACTCTGCTAACCCAGAAATAGTGCTTCAGGTTAAGAACTTTGCTTCAGGAGGAGAACAGAAATGATGCTCAGGCAGCACGGCAGCAGCAGGAGGCCCCATTAACTAAAGTGATGCTTCAGGTTAAGAACAGTTTCAGGTTAAGAACGGATCTCCGGAACGAATTAAGTACTTAACCCGAGGTACCACTGTAAGTAGGAAGTATTAATTAGCCTAATTTTATAAGAAGGAAGAACACGCATCAACATGAATGCAAGCTATTTTCTCTGTTCCATAAAAAAGTTGCCATATCAGAATATCAAATTTCTTTACTTTTTTGAATAAAACCTGCTCTTTAAATAAGAAGTCTTTGACTTTAAATAATAAAAAGTTTTTGACTTCCCTCTAAATGCTGCATGCACCTCCACTACCCATCGCCCTAATATGGAAAGTGAAGCAGAACTAAAGTTTTGAATATATTACATTAGGAGCTTAGACCAGAAAGATGAGAATCCAGTAACACTGAAAAGACACAAAGGACAGAACCTGTTATAAATGATTTCTGCCTCAGAATTAGAAGGTTGGGAAGGCAAAGGCTTAAATATTCCTGCATTCAGAAATGTAAAATCATTGATCGAAATAAAATAATATGACAGTAGTGTGTTTTAAAAGGGAATGTATTTTTTTTCAGGTGTACTACCTCTTGGAATAAAGTTTATAAAAATGACCTTAGTATGTTTAGTTGGACTTGTAAAGACTTTGCAGTGTTTTAACATAACCCGGGGGTCTGATTTATCATGAAATTCAACAAGTAGATATTAACTTTGTCCAGTATATTCATTCATGGCAATAACTCCATTCATTTCTATCATGGCAGCCCCATACCACTTATTTTGGAACAATTCTAAAGGAATGTCTCAGATTTTCAGCAAGGGTGAAGGAAAGATTTGAGCAAGATTTGAAGGAATGTGGGAGCAACTCGGGCAAGCTAGGCTCAAGGAGACTGAAGGGAAGGCATGCTGAATATTTTCAAATATTTAAAAGGAAGAGAAAGAGTAAAGAAGAATACACATTCTACAAAGAAGATGAAGTTCCAGCAAAGGGATACAAAAACTTATGGAATATGCAGAAATTGTGAAACTTAGCGGAAGAATGAGAAATCAAGATAGCAAACTTTTTATAAAAAAATGTACCATATTTTTCGCTCTATAGCAGTGCTCCCCAACCTTGGGCCTCCAGCTGTTTTTGGACTACAACTCCCATCATCCCTCGCTAGCAAGACCAGTGTTCAAGGATGATGGGAATTGTAGTCCCAAAACAGCTGGAGGCCCAAGGTTGGGGAACACTGCTCTATAGGACGCACTTTTTACCCTCCAAAAATTAAGGGGAAATGTGTGTGCGTCCTATAGAGTGGATGCAGGCTGCACAGCTAAGCCCAAAGCCAGAACAGGGAGACGGAGTGCTACGGAGCGCTCCATCTCGCTCTTCTAGCTAAGGGATGGCTGCGCGGAAAGCCTCTGCAGGGCAGCGGGGTGCCTTCACCCCGCTGCCCTGTGGAGGCTACAAAGGCTGTCCCCGAAGCAAGAACAGCGAGATGGTCTCGCTGTTCTAGCTTGGGGGTGGTAGCCGCCTGAAGCCCCCAGAACACAGAGGGAACTCCCGCTGCACTCTGAAGGCTTTGGGTGAATGCACCTTGAACGCACCTTGTTTTAGAAGAGGAGAACAAGAAAAAAAAATTCCCTGTTCTCCCCCTCCTATGGGCCGGTGCGTCCTATAGAGCGAAAAATGTGGTAAATGGTTTGTTGACTATTTACAGATAAATTGTAAACAGATAAAAAACATTGGCAGGATTATTATAATCACCTGCAGTTTCACAAGAATGTGTATTCGAAGAAGATGAATAAATGAGCACAGTATGTTAGGATATGCAGAAGATTATAAAAATAAATTTAAAGAACCGCAGAAAGAGGGGAAAGAAAGTCAGGTTTTGAAATGTCAAAATGATTGTAAAATCAGGGAAAGTTGGGAAATAATGGGAGGAGGAACAGGCAGAGCTGGAGCAGCAGCTGGCTGACTTTGTCCCTAGAAAGCATCCCAGATCCTCCATATTCCAGAGCCCGGCAGGCCTTAGAAGTAGGAGAGCAAAGAGCTCAAAGACAAAGGGCACTTAGTGTCACCCATAGAGGAGGTGATGATGATGACGAATGAAGAAGTGGGAGAGACGGGGGTGGAGACTCACTTGTGACAAGGCCATTATCCAAGAGGATGGGTTCTATAGCCTCTCTCTGTAAAGTTTGAAATAAAAAAGGACTGTGAGAAACTTTTCCTTGTTTTTATACTTTCCTGGGCAACCAGCCGGGAGCTGCCGACAGCAATCCTGACAGCTAAGCCTAGATTCTGAGCGAGGAAGAAGTTGAGGAGGACTGGAAAAAATTCAAGGACTATTTGCAAAAGTACTATAAGTTGTTTGAATGTTAAGATTGTGCACAATTAGGAAACGTTATGCTCCTGCAATTTGATTAGGTAAATGACAAAGTAAGTTATAACAGAGGAAACTAAGACAATTTGAAACAAATATATTATGTTTATTACAAAGGTACTAAAATTGAACTACAATTTTTTTTTGAAATTGGTAACATAATAATTGAAAGGTACAGCAAGTGGTGAAATAAGGTAATAAATTGCTGATAATGTTAGTTCAAAGAATGCAATGTTGGGAGGACGTGAGGAGGTCCATTGGAGAGTAACTTATGGAAAGATAATATGAAATATCTTCAAGTTTTCTTCTTTCCTTTTTTTCTTCTTTTTTCTTCTCTTTTTATATCTGTCTACTTATAAAATTTGTTTCTTGCTCACTGTTTTGTAACTGATTCTGTGAACTAATGGAAAGAAACGCAATAAAAATTTTTATATATATATAAAAAGATTCTGTTGAGTACAGATTCAGGCAAACACCAGTGTTACTGTTTTCTCTGGCTGAATCGCATGATGATACTGCAGTGGTCAGTTTCTCTCATGACCGCATCACAAACACTTTGAGGAGGAGGCTATGTTACAAGTTCTTCTGTGGACTCAGGCGTGGGGTGGGGGGGAAAGAACTGCATTTTGCCTTTTTCATTTTTAAAAAAGGAAACCAAGCTAACGAGGGAAACAGTCTGACCTCAAGTGAGTAAGGAGTGGAGAGGTGGGGATTGGGATAGGGTTGCCGTCAGAAAAGTTGTTGAGTGTTTTTTGTGGGGGGGGGGTTAGTTTTACCCAATTCTGGGCGTATGGCAACTCTAGACTGGGATATTTTATTAGGAGAGGCAGGCCTAGGCTTTAATCATAGGGAATTGTTTTCTAATCACAGTGATTTGTGGGAGGGATGTTCCGTTCAAATGATGTTTCTTTTTCACTCCTGGGAAAGCAGGCTGGATGATTAGCATCCTTTCCAATCACTTTCTGCTTTCTAATATACAATTAAAAACTGATACTTCAATCAGTTTCCTTTCATTCTGCTGCCTCCCTCCCATCACAGATTGCTTTAGACTGGTTATGACTAATTAATTTATTTATTTGTTCCTTGTTTATTCTAAACTCTTTCTGTCCCCCACTCCCCAAACCATTCTGTTTTTCTCTCTTATTTTTTCCTTAGGTTTCTGCAAACCTCTCTTAGAGCCTGTCATCTCCCACCCTCAACCACCATGTGCATGTGTTGATTTTTAAGCTTTTCCAGTTGTTTTCTCCCAGTTTTCCTTTGCTTGCTCAAAGTTTTATCTACCTGGCTTCAATTTTTTGGTACCTCTGATTTCATTGCATTGAATTCTTGCCATCCAGTATTATAGTTTTTATTAAAGTTTGGTTCCCTCTCCCCTCTAGGTCTGGCATTTCCCCCCCAATTAGCTAAGTCTGCTTGACCCTTAAATAAGTTCTCAGCTGTGTTGATCATTGACAGTCTGCTATTATCCACTTACCTGGGGGGGGGCATTCCTCAGTGTCACCAGCTTTCAGACTGATTGCCCATGAAACACTGCGAGAGGTCAAGTGGTTTCTGTTCTACCCATCCCAAAATAGTAGTGTCCCCTGAGAAAGAACCACAGCACCTATTGTTTTGAAAGCTGCCAGCTTCATCTCCACAGAAGCCTCAACCATGTCTACAAATTTCATTCATTCTGGCCAAAAGGGAAGAATTTGCACTTTGACAAACGTCCCATCTGCAAAAGAATTTCAGCTTGCCAGATGGAACAACCCCAGCCTTTCTACCTGTCTGATGTTCTGCCCCCCCCCCCCCACTTCTGAGCCAATTTTGCATAAGCAAAAAATCTTGTCCAGGACTTTTTGCTGGCAGGAATAATCAGGTTAGCAGTGCCTGGAGGCTTTTCATTTTCAATAAAACTTTGGGGTGTATCTGCATGAAAATCCCAGGATGAAAAATTTGGCAAGCTTAATACACTCTGGAGAGGTTCCTTTGCCGAAAACTTCATCCACTTCTGTGAAAAGGAGTGGGGAGTTACAGCTTTTTTGGATTTTCCTTTATAGTTAATGTGGGAAACCAGTGATCTGAATTTAACTGATCTGATTCTGACATAAATAAGCAGTCAAATTAGAAAGACACAGAGTAGATGCTTTCTAATAATACTGATCCAAAGCAAATCCAGTTATCAGTGTGTTCCCCTAAAAATAACGGCGTAGGACAACAGGGCTAACATTGCTAGATTCTAGTCAGATTTATCTCCCAAAAATCTGGATAAGCAAGTATGCATTCAGCTGACAACTAAAAATTAAAAGTATGAGGACAACTGTACTTCCATGGGGAGGACATTCCATAATAGGGACACCACAACAGATAAAGCCCTCTCTTCAGTCACCACCTCACAAGTCATGTCCATGGACAGGATCACAAACAGGGACGCCCCTGTCGATCTCAAAACATGAATTTGATGGTTTTGAGGGAGCTACTCCTGTAAGTACTTGGGTCCTAAGCCATTCTGAACTTCATATGCCAGTACCTCAGAGGACAAGCAAATACAATAGAAGATAGTGAGAATGTTGCACTAGAAGGGACCAGCCTTGCATATTCTTAGATAAATGGACAGTTGCCTGGCAACAGTCACCAAATGAAGATGCCTCTAAAAAAACCAGCCTGTGTTGACGGACTTCCGGTTGAGAGCGACCCCGTCGCAAGCGGGGATTTTTCCGAGCGGAGAATCCCGGGTTTTTCAGAGGATTTAGGTGTGTCACAGGGTGCAGTGGCCCCCAGAAGTAGTGTCTGGAGGGTGTCCAGACACTCAGGTTCCCGCGGAAGCCGAAACGCAGACCACCCGGCCG
Source organism: Podarcis liolepis (assembly GCF_965112155.1). Taxonomy (NCBI): domain Eukaryota; kingdom Metazoa; phylum Chordata; class Lepidosauria; order Squamata; family Lacertidae; genus Podarcis; species Podarcis liolepis. Next base: position 122,733,618 of record NC_139554.1, read on the forward strand.
CCAGGTAACTCCCAAAGGGAGCGAAGAGTGCGGCGGGGAGGGAGAGCAGGCTGAAGGGAAGCCATAGCTACCTCCGGGAAACGAAGCCCCGAGCTTGCAGGGGGAGCGCTTAATTCTCGATCATAAGAAATTCGGACCTAAACTGCTTAAAAAGAAGTGGATTTTAACATCAGGAAGGAGCCAGGTGAGAAATACATAAATACGAGATCAGCTGTCATCTGCAATCAGTTTGAACGCATTATATAAGCAAAGCCGGAGAAAAGAGAAATGAGTTACCGCTAGCGGCTATTGTTTCTTTCCCCCCTTTTGACTCGCTAAAAATAACTTTTTAGAAGACATAAAGTATCTTAAGAAGAAACCAAGTTAAAAGGGGGAGCAGAGGGTTTAAATTTGGAACTTTGAAGGTCCTCTTTGTAACTGTGAGGGAAAAAGACAGAGAAAACGATCCCAGCTTCACTTTTTTAAAAAAACTGTGCAATGGAAGAAGAGCTTCCGACTCCATTACTTGTCCCTTTGTTTGCCTTTTAGTAACTACGGAAGGATTTTTTTCTTTTTAATTGGGTTTTTTTTCTGCATGCATCTTTTGAGTTACATATCTACTGGTCACCTATAATTTGGATTACAAATTTATTATTATTATTATTATTATTATTATTATTATTATTATTAGGAAATCCCTAAATAAAGTTTGACTTTGAGATCGCTCTCTTAACTTTTTGGAGTTTGGGCCCCTTGTGGACAGAAGGAAAATTACAATTTGTTTTTTTCCGCTTGCTCTTCTTTGTTCTCTTTGACTTTGCCGATTTGTTGTTTTTGTCCCTCTAGTGGGGGCTGGATGTTTTTGGTTCTTCCCTTTCTCCTCAGCAACGGATTTTGGTGAATTATTTGTTTGGATGGTTCTTTATTTAAACATATGTGAGGCCTAACTTCAAGAAGGATTATATTTTTTCTTTTTTTCTTTGTTATTTGGATACAACTTATTTGGAGACTATTTTAAATTCATCAATATAATTATGAAAAATTTATAAAACTTTTTAAATTTTTCAGCATTAAAGTGGATTATAAAATTAAATTGGAAAAAAGAAAAAGTGGTTTATAAACTGGATTATAATTTGATTATAAAGGATCGAAAAGGATTAGCCTAATTGGTGGCAGAAGATCTGGAACCTCAAATTTTGAATTAATTTTCTTTTTTTCTGTTTGCTGGTGGAGAGTGAATTTCTTGGGGGCACAACTTGAATAAACTGGAATATAAATTGGATTATAATTGGAATACCGTGACTTTTAAAAGGAATAGCCTAATTGGTGGCAAGAAGAATATATTCATCTGGCTTGTGTCTCCAACTATTTATTTTTTAAATAAATAGATCCGATTGGGCTGAAGATACTTCAAGCTTTGAAAGTGGAAATTCAAAGTGGGAATAAACAAAAGACTAATTATAAATTTTATAATACATAAATTATCAAATTTGAACTCAATTGGATATATTTGTATTTGGGGTTAGGTCTACATAAGATTGGTTGAAGTGGTGGTGGGATCTTATTTAACACAAGTCTAATTTGGATGACTAAGTGAGAAGTGTTTAAAGTATATTTGTGGGAATGTCTCACCAACCGAAGAAAGGAGAGGAGGGGGGAACACCAGGAGATAGAAGAGGATCAAAGCAGGAATCAGATTTCAAAGGAGAAATATTAAGAATGTTTGCAGAAATTAGGCAAAGTGAAAAGAATTTAGAGGACAAACTAGAACAAGTGGATACGAGAATTGAACAGGTAGATACGAGAATTGGGAAAATGGACCCAAAAATTGACAAGACAGTAAAGAAATTGAAAGGACAAATTAAAGAAGTATCTAAAAGAACACAATCTTTGGAAGAAGGAATGAAGAAGACAAGAGCTGAAATGAAGGAAGTGAAGTGTGAGGAAGAGAAAAAGTGGGTTTATCAGAAGTTAATAAGTCACAGGAGGAGATATGGGATGCAATTGCTATGAATGAACTGAGGCAGAGGGAAGTGAACCTCAGGCTGAGAGCTGTGCCTGAGGTTCAAGGTGAAAATATCAGAGAGAAATTAGTAATGGAGATAGTGCAATGGCTGGAGCTACAAAAGGAAGAGGTCGAGAGAACTGTACAGAATGCATTTAGGATGAGAGTAAGAACAACCAAATCAAGGAAAGTTCCTGGAGATTGCTTAATTACTTTTAAGGACAGAGAATTGAGAAATTTGATACTTCAAAAAAACAGAGAATAAAGACTGAATATTGATGGGAATTATATAATTATTTTTAAAGATATTCCAGTCAGATTGTTGAAACGAAGAGATCCATATAAACCATTGGTCCAAATGCTTAAGAGGAACAAGATTGAATTCAAATGGGAATTCCCAGAGGGTATTTCCTTTGTTTACAAAAGCAAGAAACACAGACTTACCAGTCCAGAGGAAACAGGTAAATTTCAGAGACAATACAAGGAACTAACAGCAGAGGAAGAAGGAGGAGGAGGAGCAGTGGGAGGAGTAGGTCCTCTAGGGGGGAAATATCCGGAAGAGAAGGAGGAGAAGAATGGGGAAAAGACGGACGAGGAACAAGAAGAGGAAGAACAAGAAGAGGATATATTATAAAGAACAAATAAATTAAATCAATTTTAATCAGGAGGTCATCATGGCGTTGAAATTATGGAATTGGAACATCAATGGAATGAACGATAGGAAAAAACGAAACAAAATTGAACAATATTTAAAAAAGAAAAACTTGGACATTATCTGTCTTCAAGAGACACATGCGGCAAGGAAACACAGAAAAATTTTGATCAATAACAGATTAGGAAATGAATTCATATCTTCTGACAAAGGGAAAAAGAGAGGGGTTGTATTATATGTAAGGAAAAAAATTGAAGCTCAGCAAATCTTCAAGGACGAAGAAGGAAGAATAATTGCTATTCAGGTCAAATGGCAAGGCGAAAAATTAATAATTGTCGGGATCTATGCACCTAATGGAAACAAGACTGATTTCTATAAAAATCTGGAAGAAAGATTATTTGAATATATGGATAAAAAAATCATATTAATGGGAGACATAAATGGAGTAGTTTCAATGGAAATGGACAGATTAAGACATAAAGAAGTTAGCAAAGAAGGAAAACTATCCAAGACTTTCTTTTCAATGATGAAAATCTGTAACTTAATTGACATTTGGAGACTCAGACATCCATTAGAGAAACAGTTCACATTTTATTCGGAACCAAATCAGTCAATGTCAAGAATAGATCAAATTTGGGTCTCAAATGAATTAACTCCAAGAATTCGACAAATTGAAATTCAGCCAAGAGTAATTTCAGACCACAGTCCGATAAAATTGGAGATTAAAGGTTATGAAGAAAGATCATTTAGATGGAGAGTTAATGATTACCTCTTGGATGACCAAAAAATCATACAAGAGGCGCAAAAGAAGTTGATGGAATATTTCATGGACAATACTAACAAAGGCACAAAGATGAGTACAGTTTGGGACACAAGTAAGGTGGTAATGAGAGGATTCTTCATCCAACAGAATGCGATTAAAAACAAGAACAGAGAGAAAGGAAAGAAGGAAATTTTAAAAGAAATAATGGACAATGAACAAAAATTAATCAAGAAACCGAACAATTTAAAAATAAAACAAAACATCAAAGTTTTGCAAACGCAGTTCGCAATGATAATAAACAAAGAGGTGGAATGGAATATTAAAAAGCTAAGACAAAGAAATTTTGAGTTTGCCAACAAGTCAGGTAAATGGCTTGCATGGCAAATTAAGAAAAGAAACGAACAAAACACAATCAACAAAATTATTGTGGATGGAGAAGAGATAGATAACCCGAAAGGCATCAGAAAAGGATTCTTGGACTTTTACAATCATTTGTATAGAAACAGAGAAAAGAACAATATGAAGAAAATAGAAAGATATTTAAAAGAAAAAAAGGTGCAAAAGATCCCGACGGAAAAGAAAGACAGACTGAACGCCCCAATTGAGAATGAGGAAATAATAGAGGTCATAAAAGAATTGAAAAAAGGAAAGGCTCCAGGACCAGATGGATTTACATCTAGTTATTATAAAGAACTGAGGCACACCCTGATGGTACCATTGAAAGAAGTCATGAATAGCATTTTGAAGGAAAAAGATATTCCGGAAACTTGGAAAGAAGCCTTTATCACACTTATTCCTAAGCAAGATTCCGATTTAACACAAGTCAAGAACTATAGGCCGATTTCATTGTTGAATATAGACTACAAGATTTTTTCTGGAATATTAGCAAAAAGATTAAAAAAGGTATTGCGAGAATTTATTCATGAAGATCAGGCAGGTTTTCTTCCAGGCAGGCAGATGAAAGATAATGTTAGAAACATAATTAATACTTTGGAATATCTGTCTGCTAGGAATGAGAAACAAGCTATATTAATGTTTGTAGATGCGGAGAAGGCATTTGATAATATATCATGGGAATTTATGTTAAAAAATTTAGAATACATGGAGGTGGGGAATGATTTTTATAATGGAATAAGGGTGATTTATACAGAGCAAAGAGCTAAATTGATTGTGAATAATGTAATTACAGAAGAAGTGAAGATACTGAAAGGTACAAGACAGGGATGTCCTCTTTCGCCACTGCTATTCATAATGGTTCTGGAAGTCCTTCTGAGTTCAATCAGACAAAATGAATTAATAAAAGGGGTGACAGTAGGTCAAAACAAATATAAAGTTAAAGCTTTTGCCGATGACCTGGTAATAACAATAGAAGATCCTTTAAAAGGTTTAAACAAGGTGTAAGAGGAGATTGAACAATTTGGCAAGGTGGCCGGGTTTATATTAAATAAGAAAAAAACCAAAGTAATTGTTAAGAATATGGACCAGAGTGTAATAGAAACAATGCAATGAGAAACAGGGATTGAAGTGGTGAAGAAGGTAAAATACTTGGGAATATGGTTAACGTAAAAAAATATTGATTTATTTCAAAACAACTATATACCGGTGTGGAACAGAATCAAAAAAGATCTGGAAGTTTGGGGAAGGATGAAACTTTCTTTTGGGGGCAGAATTTCAACGATCAAAATGAGTGTGCTTCCAAAGATGTTATTTTTGTTTCAAATGATTCCTATACTTAAGGACTAGAAGGGACCAGCCTTGCATATTCTTAGATAAATGGACAGTTGCCTGGCAACAGTCACCAAATGAAGATGCCTCTAAAAAAACCAGCCTGTGTTGATACACCACCCTCAGTTCTACAGGTATGGGGTTATATACAAATACTACTACTACTACTACTACTAATAATAATAATAATAATATCAGAGAATATATTCATAGCAAGTAGCTTACTGTTGACATGTGTGGGGAACCTCTGACCTTCCAGATGTTTCTGAACTACAACTTCCATCATCCATAGCCACTAGCATGATGGGTGTTTAAGTTCAGCAACATTTCCAGGGCCACATGTTCTCCACACCTGTGCTACAGTATCAAAAGACTGACCCAAGTGACCAGCTGTTCTACTCAAGCTACATATGACCCAGTGAGGAATCCAGTATGAACTACCATGGGAAGTGAAACAGGTTGTTATCTTATCAGTGTAGCATAGTGGTCACAGTGTCAGACTAGGCACCTGGGAGACCTGGGTTCAAATTCCTTTCAGCCTTGAAGCTCGGCTGTCTTCCTGAGCCCAGTCAGCCTAACCTACCCACCAGAGTTATTGTGAGAATAAAATATGGGGGAAAGGAACGAGTGCCATGTGTGTTAGCTTGAGGTCTTTGGAGGAAAGGTGAGATATACATGCAATAAAACAAGTAAAGAAATCGGGCAACAAAGCATTTTCTCTGTAGGCTGTCATGCGCCAAGGATGCCTTTAAGACGCCGGTAAGAAATATGCTGATGTGTGCCCTGTGTTGCATGGCTCCCAAGGATTTATTTTTAAGGGACACCCGGGGCAAGCAAACAAACAGGGAAAGTGGACTTCCATCTAAAACTTAATGAAGTGTTCTCCCCCTCCCAGCCTTCTTTCATCCACCTGTGCTAAAGAGACTGGTGGGTTGTAGCATCACACAGGCACCATTCTAATTACAATTTTCTGAAAGTTAAAAACCAAAGGAAAAGGGAAGGGTAGGGAGCCAGTTTCTGTTTGGGGGAGGGAGGGAGTTGTTCAAAGACACAGAAGCTTTTTTAAAAAAAGCTTCTGCAACTCTTTTGAAATTACTGAAAGGTATTCATTAAGCCAAGAGTTTGTTTGTTTTCCCGCCGAGATTAGTAGGAGGTGGTTGATGGCCAAGGAGATCAAAAAGTGCTCGGGCTACTTGTTGCGCAGCAGAGGCCAAAACACAGAGAAGTAATTAGAAGGTCAAAACCCACCATCATAATAACCAGAAGCCCACCGAGAGGAAGAGGGAGGCTTGGTGGAGTCGCTACTTACCTTTGTTGCAAATGTGTGTGACCAGTCAATTGGGGATTGCATTTTCACTGAGGTGGTCCAAAGGAAATGTGACAACATGGAGCTTTCTTTCTTATTAAAATTTGTTGGGAGTTTCTTTTTTGGAAAGTGTAATACTTCAGCAAGGGAAAGAGGTGTGCACAACAGCTCGTGCTTGCTTTTGTTGTTGTTGTTTAGTTGTTTAGTTGTGTCCGACTCTTCGTGACCCCATGGACCAGAGCACGCCAGGCACTCCTGTCTTCCACTGCCTCCTGCAGTTTGGTCAAACTCATGTTAGTAGCTTCAAGAACACTGTCCATCCATCTCATCCTCTGTCATCCCCTTCTTGTGCCCTCCATCTTTCCCAACATCAGGGTCTTTTCCAGGGTGTCTTCTCTTCTCATGAGGTGGCCAAAGTCTTGGAGTCTCAGCTTCAGGATCTGTCCTTCCAGTGAGCACTCAGGGCTGATTTCCTTCAGAATGGAGAGGTTTGATCTTCTTGCAGTCCACAGGACTCTCAAGAGTCTCCTCCAGCACCATAATTCAGAAGCATTGATTCTTTGGGATGATGGGAGTTGTAGTCCAACAACAGCTGGAGACCCAAGTTTGGGAAACAATGTTCTAGGGCTGAGATCTTTTCAGGTTTTAGAATATGATGTTAGGGTCATGGTGTCCCTTGGGCTGCTTCAGACACTGCCTGTTCCAGCAGTCTACCCATGTTCTTTTCATTTCACACTTCAGCTGAAAGCCACAGGACGAGAACCCTTTCACTCTCACCAAGGGACAGAAGGACCTATCAAGTTTGGTGCTTCCAGTTTCTCATTTTTCCAGCCTCAAATTCAGTTCTCCAAATTTTTGGAGCAATTTTGATTTTTTTTAAATCATACGAATTTTCAGCATTTTGGTGTACATTTCTTCCAATGAACACATTTTTGTAGGCAGTTTGGACTAATGTGAGCATTTTTGCAAGCATTTTCTCCCAATATTACGCATTTTGTTTGTTATTTCATTTTCACCAACCTATTCCTTTTCATATTATTATTTTTTTTCTAAAATAGGTGTGGCTGGAGAACAACATTGCAAAATTCAGAAAAGTGCGAATTTTGGAGGATGGCTTTGTTTCGATTTGCACATTGTTTCAAAATGTGTGGATCAGATAGGTTTGCCTTTAAATTCATTGAGTCAAATTTCTCTTCCATCCCTTCTCTCACCTTTTAATAATAATAATAATAATAATAATAATAATAATAATAATAATAATAATAATAATAATAATTTATTATTTATACCCCGCCCATCTGGCTGGGTTTCCCCAGCCACTCTGGGCGGCTTCCAAAAGAATATTAAAATACTATGATACATCAAACATTAAAAGCTTCCCTGAACAGGGCTGCCTTCAGATGTCTTCTAAAAGTCTGGTAGTTGTTGTTCTCTTTGACATCTGGTGGGAGGGCGTTCCACAGGGAGGGCGCCACTACCGAGAAGGCCCTCTGCCTGGTTCCCTGTAACTTGGCTTCTCGCAGTGAGGGAACCGCTAGAAGGCCCTCGGTGCTGGACCTCAGTGTCCGGGTAGAACGATGGAGGTGGAGACGCTCCTTCAGGTATACTGGACCGAGGCCGTTTAGGGCTTTAAAGGTCAGCACCAACACTTTGAATTGTGCTCGGAAACGTACTGGGAGCCAATGTAGGTCTTTTGGATTACACCCTTGCCAGGTGGGTTAAAAATAGATCTGTGAAGTTTGTACTACACATTTGAAAACAGCTAGCTCCCTTTCTTTTAGAGAGTGGTGTAGTGCTTTAAGTATTGATCAGAACCTACGAGACCAGGGTTCAAATCCCCACTCAGCCATTGAAGCTCACGGGGACAGTCAATGCTTCTACACCTTGCTTAACAGGTTTGTTGTGAGGATTAAGTGAAGAGGGGAGAAGCATGTACCTTGTGCTCTTTGGGATATAAATGCAATAAATAAGTAAATAGTACCTGGATGAAAAAGCAGTGTGAGAGACAAAAGAGAGAAGTAAAGAGATGGAATAGGAGACAGGCAAGAATAAGGAATGCACGTGGGCTGCAAATGCAATTATTTGTACTTAGGCTTCCTTTTAGATAAAGGCTTCACAAAAGAGGTATTGTTGTTCTTTTCAGCCTGCGTAAAGCCTCAATCCATAAAACAAGGGAGGAACCCTAATTTGTATTGGCATCTGCATCTAGATCTTCAACATTTGTATTAGGATGTTCAGAATAGAGAGGGACAAAAGCCAATACAAATTAGGGTTGAATATTGGAGCACAAATACAATATTGCAGCTCTTTCCTGTCCTCCTCTTATAACTTTTTCTTCCTTCTGTTATTGCCGTAGTTATTGACTGCGGGTGGCGCTGTGGTCTAAACCACTGAGCCTCTTAGGCTTGCTGATCAGAAGTTTGGCGGTTTGAATCCCTGCGACAGGGTGAGCTCCCGTTGCTCTGTCCTAGCTCCTGCCAACCTAGCATTTCGAAAGCACACCAGTGTGAGTAGATAAATAGGTACCGCTGCAGCAGGATGTTAAATGGCATTTCCATGTGCTCTGGTTTCCATTGCACCAGAAGTGGTTTAGTCATGCTGGTCACATGACCCAGAAAGCTGTCTGTGGACCAACACTGGCTCCCTCAGCCTGAAAGCGAGATGAGCGCCACAACCCCAAGGTCACCTTTGACTGGACTTAACCATTCAGAGGTCCTTTACCTTTACCATGTTGTTAACAGATGTCTAAGTGTAATATCTGTTGGATAGATGGACATTTGCACGTATCTTAATAATAGTGCCCAACAAACAGTTCTCCGGTTCCTACTCATATAATTTACTATACAGTGGTACCTCGGGTTAAGTACTTAATTCGTTCTGGAGGTCCGTTCTTAACCTGAAACTGTTCTTAACCTGAAGCACCACTTTAGCTAATGGGGGCCCCCACTGCCACCACACGATTTATGTTCTCCTCCTGAAGCAAAGTTCTTAACCTGAAGCACTATTTCTGGGTTAGTGGAGTCTGCAACCTTAAGTGTATGTAACCCGAGGTACCACTGTACTCATATAATTTACTATATACCTATATTCATTTTTAAAGTTCAAATTTCCCCCCCTTGCTTTTCAATGATAATTATTTTATGGATATTTGTTTTATGGATTTCAGCTGTGCTTTTACTTAAAATCTGATTTATGCTCTGCTTCACAGGGCTTAAGTCATTCACGAATGATAGTATCGCAGGCATCTGGTTGACTACTATGAGAACAGAATGCTAAACTAGACGAGCCATTGGCCAGATGCATCAGCCTCTTCTTATGTTCTGATGGTATCCAACTCACACATCCCAATCATTGCAAGGATTTGCACTTGTGGAACAGAACCTCAGCCCTCTCCTCCCCAGTGCATACCCCACTTCCTCCTCAAATTTATTCCAGAGGAATAAAATTTTTAGTTTCTTCTCTAGCACGGTGAATCGTCAGTTTGGTTGCTGCCCCAATGGTGGCCTCATTTCCTGTCACGGTGTTTCCTGAGTCTCAGACAAAAGCGAGCGTTTAATGTGTGAAGTAGAAGTTGGAAGCTAGCACAGTGATTGGTCAGTTTTGTTGTTGCAATCTCTGATGGCAGCTTCATTTCCTTTCCCAGTGTTTCCTGAGTCTCAGACGGAAGCGAGCGTTTAATGTGTGAAGCAGTGTGGAATGTGGATGTGTGGTGTTTTACTGACAAAAGTTTGGCCTCGTTGAGGGGCAGTATTTCAATATGAGTAGGAAATGAGGCAATGCATGTTCTTTGTACTTTTGTCCATTTACTGTATTTATTTTTCCCGATTTGAACTATAAAATGGTGATTTTCTTGAGTCAAAATGAGAGTACCCCTAAACATTTTTTTTAGAAAAGAAGCACTGCCTAGAACAAATTTAGGGGTGTATGAGAGGATGGGAGAAAGTTCTGTTTGTACAAGCATAAATCTTCGCGCTGGCAGGATGCGTTGGTTAGATCTCCTACCCCCAAACTATCTAAAATTAATAAATAGGAGCAAAAGCTAACAGCTTTCTTTCTTTCTTTCTTTCTTTCTTTCTTTCTTTCTTTCTTTCTTTCTGTCTTTAAGGTAGCCGCTTGTTTCAGTAACAAGCCTTCTGGCTTGAAAGAAAGAAAGAAAAACCCAGGCCAAGCACAGACAGGCATAATGAAACACATACTGAGAAAAGGAATAAAAAATGGAGATGATTAAAGCTTTGGGAAGCCAAACAGTGAGTAGGTTTCTCGTGGCTTAAGGGATTACGTGCTTCCTAAGGTGGCTGTCGCTGCAGCGCATGGGGCAAGGAGGAGAAAAAAGGAAATCAATGGATGAGCTTCCAGCACCATTTCGACAAATATGTAATGCCAGAACGGTTAAGATTTAGCAGCCGGGAGCCAGTGGGTGCCTTTTTTCTCCAGATGACTTTTCATGTACTTTCTATCGACGCAGGCAGCTAGGCAATGCTCTCATACGCACACTTGAAATAAGAAAAAGATGGGGAGATGTTAGTGTTTTATTGTCGGCAGGTATAGCTGTGAAGTCATCTAAAAGGGGGTGGGCTTCAGGGTTAAGGGTTTTCTCTCTCTCTGCGAGTTTGTCTTCCCTCTCTCACAGTGTAACAAGAAGATATAAATGCAATTATTTATATCAAGTGTAACATACTCCCCACCGCCGAAGCTTATTCATTTATTCAAAGAGATGCATTTTCCAGGAGTTTTGTTTCTACAGATGGCTTAGCTAAGAACACTATCTGGAGCAAATATACACAAACGTTGGCAGCCTTGCCAAGAAACAAGATTAGATTTTAAACACATTCACACATACCCCAAATCCTCAGCAGAACCAGAAAAGTGTATTTGTGTAGACTGTTTTAGGCTGCAGTCCCAGTTTGCGTTAGGAGGAGTTAGTATATATGTATAAAGGTAAAAAGTTAAACGATCCCTGGATGGTTAAGTCCAGTCGAATACAACAATGGGGTGCAACGCTCATCTCGCTTCAGGCTGAGGGAGTCGGTGTTTGTCCACAGACAGCTTTCCGGGCCATGTGGCCAGCATGACTAAACTGCTTCTTGTGCAACGGAACACCACGACGGAATCCAGAGCACACGGAAATGCCGTTTACCTTCCCACTGCAGTGGTACCTATTTATCTACTTGCACTTGTGTGCTTTTGAACTGCTGGGTTGGCAGGAGCTGGGACAGAGCAACAGGAGCTCACCCTGTCGCACGGACTCGAACTGCCGACCTTCTGATCGGCAAACCCAAGAGGCTCGGTGGTTTAGACCACACCGCCACCCGTGTCCTGTTGTATAGAATTGTATAGAGCTGTACAGTGAATTAAACTTTGAGACCAGGTGTTAGGAACATCAAACCAGGGACCTAATGCAACGTTCATGGCATCCCTCAGAATTCTTCCCAGGCTCGTTACCCCTTCTCAAGTCCTTTTGCTGAGATAGAACTCTCATTGCTTCCCTGGAGGGTGCCTCTGAAACGGAACATGTTCACAAGCTGTTATTCAGAATGGTGCATGTATTGAATATCATATACACAGACAGACAGACAGAGCTAAGAATTACATGTGCAAGATAGTTGGGCACCAGACCTTCTTTTGGATTGCCAACCCCCGAGAGCCAGTGTGGTGTAGTGGTTAAGAGCGGTAGTCTCGTAATCTGGGGAACCGGGTTCGCGTCTCCGCTCCTCCACATGCAGCTGCTGGGTGACCTTGGGCCAGTCACACTTCTCTGAAGTCTCTCAGCCTCACTCACCTCACAGAGTGTTTGTTGTGGGGGAGGAAGGGAAAGGAGAATGTTAGCCACTTTGAGACTCCTTCAGGTAGTGATAAAGTGGGATATCAAATCCAAACTCTTCTTCCCCTTAATTCCAAACTAAGAGGCCGCCCAGGGGTTTTTAAGAACATAAGGGGTGGAGCAAAGGCTCATCTGGTCCAGTATTCTGTTCTCACAGTGGCAACTAGATGCCTCTGGGTAGCCCACAAGCAGGACATGTGTGCAGCCATACCTCCTGCTCATAATCTCTGAAAACTGACATTCAGAGGTCACCTGCCTCTGATCCTGCAGACAGCACAAAGCCACCATGATGCGTAGCTGGGATCATCAAAAATATTTGGTAACGTTACTTTTGGACCACATGCAACAGCCTTGGGGGGTGATTAAAAATGAGTGAATCTCAACCAAGAGAATGCTGTTGAATAATCCATTCCACCAGGGTGCAGAGGTGCATAATGCTGTAGTATTTGTAGGCAATGAAATTGGACACTCAGCACTCCATTGGCTTAGACTCGTAATCTGGGGAACCGGGTTCGCGTCTCCGCTCCTCCACATGCAGCTGCTGGGTGACCTTGGGCCAGTCACACTTCTCAGCCCCACTCACCTCACAGAGTGTTTGTTGTGGGGGAGGAAGGGAAAGGAGAATGTTAGCCGCTTTGAGACTCCTTCGGGTAGTGATAAAGCGGGATATCAAATCCAAACTCTTCTTCTTCTCTTCTGGTAATTTGTACTGGCTTCTTCCATGCTCTTCATTGAACATGTCCACACCTCTGAGAGGAAAGAGTTTCACAGACTCTCCAAGCCACCCCGCTTTCTGATTTGATTCCAGAATGTCCCGCTTTTCCTTAGAACGTCCCTATTTTCATTGGAGAAATGTTGGAAGGTACGCAGTTATCCAACCCCTGAGCCATCTGAAGGCAACCCTGTTTTTAGAAAATGTTGCTTTAAAAAAAATGTTTTATGTTTTTATATGTGTTGGAAGCCGCCAAGAGTTGCTGGGGCCACCCAGTCAAGTGGGTGGGGTTTAAATAGTTGTAAAGGTTTCTAAGGGGTTGCTCGTGCGTAAGCAGGCAACTATCTCCCTGGCTGGGCGCGAACGCCTGGCCTGGCTGCCTAAGTAAACCTTATCTGTCCAGACGCCACTCACCGTGGCTGCCTCAGTCGCTGGCAGAATCCATCAGTGGGCGTTTCTTAAACTTCTTCCAGCAAAGAGGCTCCTTGATGCCTAGTCTCTGCCTACCCTCTCTGCGCGAAAGCCTTCTGCGTAAGGAGGGCGTGGGCAACGGAGGACCCCTGCTCTCCCCGCTGGTCCCAGGCAAGGAGTCATGGGACCGCCTCGCCGCTTCCTCCATCTGCCCCCCTTCTCCACTGGTGCTACGCTGATTCTCTTCCCCAGAAGATGGGCTGCTTCTCCCAATCCCTGGACGCTCTCTGGAATCCCTCTGGATTTTGCTCTCTCCCTCCGGTACTGATGGCAGTTCCCTGACAATAGTAAAATATTATTATGTAATAGGATGTCCCTATTTTCATCGGAGAAATGTTGGAAGGTTTGATTTCATAGGCAGGGTGCCACAACAGAGAAGGCCCTGTGCCATGTGAGCTACATCTACTGGTTGGAGAAAGATAAGGCCCGCCCCTTCCTGCTGCCCATGATACCTGGGCCAGTTGATAGGCGAGGAGGTGTTCTGACAGACAACTTTGTCCCACGTTGTTAAAGACCCAGGCATTGCCTTTGTGGCTTTGGAATCACAGAAATTTGGCATTGCTACATTCAGGTAAATGTTGGCTTTTCAGATTATAAAATTTCCATGTTGCCTGCTTCTAAGAATGACTTTGCAGATATTCTTTTGGTAAGGAAAATACACAATGAGATTTTGAATTTACAGACCCTACAAAGTAATTTCTGCAGTCCATGGGTGGCACTAGCCAGTTGCCAGTTCCCATCTTGTAAATCACACTGAGCTATGGTTCTATCTCTGGCAAAACATACCTGAGCATTTAGCCTTTTTTAATGCTGTGAAATGATGTGGTTTCTTTCAAACTCAGTGGAAATCTAACATAAATTGACCAAGTCCGTCACTAGTGTCAATTCATTATTTTTGTAGAAAAGCACCTTTACATAATGTGAAATGATTAATCATGTCTCAATAAAATCCCACACTCCTCTGTGCCAAACAGTCAAGAGGTTTAATTATACTGAACATTTTTTATGACAGTGTCATTTATTATATGTTCCTTTATGCCATCCATTTATACATTTTTTTAATCACTTAGGTGCCCAATCAGGGTCCAATCATTGAATTAAGCATGAATTTGACATTCTGACTCATCCTGAATTGTCATGATTGTTCTTAACAACTTCCAACCTATCATTCGTCAAGGCATCATTATTAATTAGCAATAGGATTGCAAGTCATATCAGAGTTGATTTTTGACATGTGGTGCTTGCATTGGGTTATGGCAATGCAAGTTACTTGCACAAAAGGATGTCAGGATTAACAGATGATGAGATATTCCTATGATAAGGTCAGCAGGCAAGTTTTTTAAACAGCAAAAATAATAGCCTGTGGGAGAGAAAATTCAGAACATGTAAAATCAATCCCAGCTAGGCTGTGACCCATCTCCATACTAAGTGGTAATATACTAAGTCCCTTTAGATGTTGTGGGACTCCAGCTTCCATCACCCCTTGCAATGGGGCGCTGTGATGGAGATGCAATGTAGCAAGACCTCTAGTTTGGCTCTGTAGGATATATATCCTAATAACAGGCAAAACAACCGGACACTGTGGGGCATCATTTGTCAGCAGTGATATAAGCTGGCGCTATTTCAAATTGTTGCTCACCTCTTCCCCGACATGATTATGAGAAGCTTCACAAATGTCCAACGCATGATGTTTTTACATCAACTGTTCCATCAGATTCAAGATAAAACAGCATGTGTCTGCTCATTAAGGGAAGAAAAAGTCAACTGGTAAAGGAAATGAGAGCGGTATAATTTAATTATGGCGCTTTGGGACATCCGTGTTGGGCAGTCAGATGGTCTTCTCCAACAGTAGCAGTGGAAAATATTGGGAATAATTTGTTTTTTCCAAAGGCTGCCTCCTTTCTTCAGTATCTGAAGAAATAAGGCGTATAATTTCACATCATTTCATTTTTTAAAGCCTGTTAAGTGGAAGAGGGCCACGCCACTTAATAATATTTAAAATTATTGTTTGACAAAATTTATAGACCATTTAATAAGAAAAGAAAAGAAAAATCTAAACGGTTTCCACAAAGTAGTGTGAAATATTTATGAAATAATAAGAAATGGCTAAATGAGGCTGTTTTATAATGAATCATACCACTGATCTACATGTTGTATTGTCTACTCTAAGTGGCAGTGGCTCCCCCAGACCTCCTTTCCAATCTCTGTTGCCTGAGATCCTTCGAGCAGAGGTACCAGGATTTGAACCATTGTTGTTGTTGTTGTTGTTTAGTCGTTTAGTCGTGACCGACTCTTTGTGACCCCATGGACCAGAGCACACCAGGCACTCCTGTCTTCCACTGCCTCCCGCAGTTTGGTCAAACTCATGTTGGTAGCTTTTCCAGGGAGTCTTCTCTTCTCATGAGGTGGCCAAAGCATTGGAGCCTCAGCTTCAGGATCTGTCCTTCCAGTGAGCACTCAGGGCTGATTTTCTTAAGAATGGATAGGTTTGATCTTCTTGCAGTCCATGGGACTCTCAAGAGTCTCCTCCAGCACCATAATTCAAAAGCATCAATTCTTCGGCGATCAGCCGTCTTTATGGTCCAGTTCTCACTTCCATACATCATTTGAACCATAACTCAATCCAATCTTCCTCCATGCTAAATGAATGTGACTTTTGCTTCAGGAATATCTGAGGAAGGTTACGGAGAACAGACTTCTGTTGAGCCCTACAAGAATTCTCCACACACAGATGCACAAACTGAATATATCATGCCTCACATTTTTTAGCATTCCAAGTCTATGAGGTACAGTTAAGTTAAAATTTACAAACAGCCAATAGAAGTGAAACTTTTTCTTTTTTCTTTTGTTATTGTCCAGAAAGTGTGCTGAAAAGCCTCAGTAGTCACATTTCAAAGACTGTGACCCTCGGGGCCACTTGTCATATGTTGAACAGTTCTTGGGCATGAGATCACTGAAGCTGTGGCCAAAGGTAACCTCTATAGATTATATCTGTGATATTTGAAAGGAGCTGATGCTTCTGCTTGTTGGGTGGGGCATGGGGAGAAAGGAAAATAGTTAGTTTTCTCTGTAGAAGGACTGTGACCAGTGGGTTAAACCACAGAGCCTAGGACTTGCCGATCAGAAGGTCGGTGGTTCGAATCCCCGTGACGGGGATTCAGAAGCCGCAACCCCAGAGTCGGTCATGACTGGACCTAATGGTCAGGGGTCCCTTTACCTTTACTATCTTCTGTCCTTCCAACTTCCACTACCCCCCCCCAACATAGTTTCTAATAATCTGTTTGCTTTCTCCATGCCCCAACCCCAAATCAACCAACTTTGGAGCCCTTAAAGGTAAAGGTAAAGGGACCCCAGAGGACAGGATCACACTTCAAAACGACCTTGACAGATTAGAGAACTGGGCCAAAACAAACAAGATGAACTTTAACAGGAAGAAATGTAAAGTATCGCACTTGGGCAAAAAAAATGAGAGGCACAAATACAAGATGGGTGACACCTGGCTTGAGAGCAGTACATGTGAAAAGGATCTAGGAGTCTTGGTTGACCACAAACTTGACATGAGCCAACAGTGTGACACGGCAGCTAAAAAAGCCAATGCAATTCTGGGCTGCATCAATAGGAGTATAGCATCTAGATCAAGGGAAGTAATAGTGCCACTGTATTCTGCTCTGGTCAGACCTCACCTGGAGTACTGTGTCCAGTTCTGGGCACCACAATTCAAGAAGGACACTGACAAACTGGAACGTGTCCAGAGGAGGGCAACCAAAATGGTCAAAGGCCTGGAAACAATGCCTTATGAGGAACGGCTAAGGGAGCTGGGCATGTTTAGCCTGGAGAAGAGGAGGTTAAGGGGTGATATGATAGCCATGTTCAAATATATAAAAGGATGTCACATAGAGGAGGGAGAAAGGTTGTTTTCTGCTGTTCCAGAGAAGCGGACACGGAGCAATGGATCCAAACTACAAGAAAGAAGATTCCACCTAAACATTAGGAAGAACTTCCTGACAGTAAGAGCTGTTTGACAGTGGAATTTGCTGCCAAGGAGTGTGTTGGAGTCTCCTTCTTTGGAGGTCTTTAAGCAGAGGCTTGACAACCATATGTCATGAGTGCTCTGATGGTGTTTCCTGCTTGGCAGGGGGTTGGACTCGATGGCCCTTGTGGTCTCTTCCAACTCTATGTTTCTATGACCATTAGGTCCAGTCGCGGACGACTCTGGGGTTGCGGTGCTCATCTCGCTTTACTGGCCGAGGGAGCCGGCGTACAGCTTCCGGGTCATGTGGCCAGCATGACTAACCCACTTCTGGCAAACCAGAGCAGTGCATGGAAATGCTGTTTACCTTCCCACCAGAGTGGTACCTATTTATTTACTTGCACTTTGACGTGCTTTCGAACTGCTAGGTTGGCAGGAGCAGGGCCCGAGCAACGGGAGCTCACCCGGTTGTGAGGATTCGAACTGCCGACCTTCTGGTTGGCAAGCCCTAGGCCCTGTGGTTTAGACCACAGCGCCCTTATCGTTCTTTAAGAAAATGAAGCTGGATCTTCTTAAACAACAACAACAACCCCATGTGTTGCTTTGCCATCCATCCCCACAAATGAAGTCTGAAATGGACCTGCAGCCTATTACTCTCAATAGCAAGCAAGCAAACAAACAAACAAATTTGTGAGACACTTGTTATTGCCACAGGCAGCTCAAAGCAAGAGAGAGAGAGAGAGAGAGAGAGAGAGAGAGAGAGAGAGAGAGAGAGAGAGAAAGAAAGAAAGAAAGAAAGAAAGAAAGAAAGAAAGAAAGAAAGAAAGAAAGAAAGAAAGAAAGTCTGCCTTTAGGTGTCTGCCTCAAAATAGTTTCTGTTGCTGTCCGCTGCCACAAGAGTTCTTATAGCAAAGAACTGGAAGGGAAACAAAATACCCACAATAATAGATTGGCAAATCAAACTTACTGAATTAGTTGAATTGGCCAAAATGACGGCAGCTATCAGAGGTCAAACAAATCAAAATTTAATAAAAGAATGGAGTTGCGTGAATGAATATATGAAAAAACATTGCTCCGGTACAGAAATATTGATATGTAAAGAACAGAGTTGGTAAGGGGGAAAGGTTACAAATGCAAGTAAAATCAGAATATTTGTCAAATGCAATATAACAACACAACTGTAAAGATAAGTTATAGAATTAAGATCATGCAATGATGGAAGGAAGTCAGATTTTAACTCACATTTCGAGTTATGTCGAACCAACGGTGGGGGGGGGGTGAGATGGTGGGATGCTTTGTGTTACTAACATGTGTCACTACCTTTCTTTTTTCTGTTATTTTGTTGAGATAAAATCTTCAATTAAAAAAATATAGTTTCTGTTGCTGCTGCCACTGCAGTTGTCGAAAGGGAAGTGGTCTTATTTGGCCAGGCAGGAGAGGACTGACCTGATGTTCTCAGGAGCTAATGATGACTGCTTGGATAGCATCATCTTTTGTGGTTGCCTTCACAAATCTTTGGCTCAGATCTGCTTTTTCCAATCCACAAGATTTGTTTAGCGGCTTGTGCTGTGTTGCATAGGGCGGCATTTATTCTAATTCCTTTGCTCACACTCACCCCATTAAGCTTCCATTTTCAATCATCAGCTATTGAAGCACTTCACTGCACCACTAAGCAAGTCGCTGTAGTGTTTTATGCTGCAGCCGTGCTGTAGTCTCCTTTATCACTTTGCTGATACTCGGTGGATAAAACTTATCTGCTGCGGAGACTAGTGCTAAGGAAGGCTCCTTGGAATTTTGAAAGAACAAAAGAGAAGGGGAAGAAAGGGATTTTCTCAGTTCAAAGACAACATTGCTCATAGACACATCAGCAAACCTTTAATCCACCATCAATTGAAGATGGCTTCAGGATTTAGGGACAATGTGTGCTTTGTGTTTGGAATTATAGCTGCACTGTGCGACTATGAAAAGGAAGGACCCTCAAATAAAAGAATTGTCTTTTAAATCTTCTAAAGCGGGATCTCTAATAACATCTTTGTAAACCAATCTATATGTTCCAGATTTGTCCCTCCACTCTTTCATCTAACTGATAAAATGCTGAAAATATATGGCCCAGGGCAGATGGACCACCCCAACTGACACCTCCCTTAGGATGTTGAGGACACATCGAGTACAGGATTTTAGCCAGTTGTGAATCTTCCCAATGACTCCCAATATTTAACCAGTTGACTAACCAGAATATCACCCATAACTTTGTTCAAATAAAGATAAATTATGTGCACAGCATTCCCACAATCTATGAAGATAGTAACCTGACTGAAAAAAGTCACTGCACTGAAAGAAATGTGTTTATTCTAATCTAACCTATTCTAATCTATTTTAGTATCTTCCACAGTACAGTGGTACCCCTAGTTAAGAACTTAATTCGTTCTGGAGGTCCGTTCTTAACCTGAAACCGTTCTTAACCTGAGGCACCACTTTAGCTAATGGGGCCTCCCACTGCCGCCGCACCACCGCCGCGCGATTTCTGTTCTCATCCTGGGGCAAAGTACCGTATTTTTCGCTCTATAAGATGCACCAGGCCACAAGACGCACCTAGTTTTTGGAGGAGGAAAACAAGAAAAAAAATATTCTGAATCTCAGAAGCCAGAACAGCAAGAGGGATTGCTGCGCAGTGAAAGCAGCAATCCCTCTTGCTGTTCTGGCTTCTGGGATAGCTGCGCAGCCTGCATTCGCTCCATAAGACGCACACACACTTCCCCTTACTTTTTAGGAGGGGAAAAGTGAGTCTTATAGAGCAAAAAATACGGTACTTAACCCAAAGTACTACTTCCTGGTTAGCGGAGTCTGTAACCTGAAGTGTCTGTAACCTGAGGTACCACTGTACCAAAGTCAGATTAACCAATTTTAATTTTTGCCCATTTGGCAGGATTTCTCAGTTATGACAGGGAGAAGTTATGAGAGTCAGACCACCTCTCCTAAGGTCTTTCCCCTGCTGGAGTGCTTCAGGTCAACCCTCTTGCCTGAAGGCGGGCATTTGTCCTGTGCTCCATGGTTTCCTGCCCAGGGTGCTCCCTCCACTGTTGGACTAATGAGATAGCTTGGGAGGCATTTGGTTCCTTCAGCCCAGGAGAAGATGCCCATGAGAGCTCTGACTATGCTTCTACAGGACCCAGTGCTGAGGGATCTGGTTCCATGGGCAGTTCCAGTTCCGGTGCTTCCCTGCCAGTGTGGTGTAGTGGTTCAGAGCAATAGACTCGTAATCTGGGGAACCGGGTTTGCGTCTCCGCTCCTCCGCATGCAGCTGCTGGGTGACCTTGGGCTAGTCACACTTCTCTGAAGTCTCTCAGCCTCACTCACCTCACAGAGTGTTTGTTGTGGGGGAGGAAGGGAAAGGAGAATGTTATCTGCTTTGAGACTCCTTCATGTAGTGATAAAGCGGGATATCAAATCCAAACTCTTCTTCGTCTTCTAATCACCAGAGTCAGTTTCAGTATTGGGAATCTAGTGGCTCCTTAGTTGCTGAAACTGTAGCATCTGACTCAGGTGGAATCTACACATATATAAAAAAAACGCTGTGAAAATGCTTAATATTTTTTGTGTGAAACATTTATTGAATTTGCCATAGCTCACCATCGCCATCTAGTGTCACATTTGTGTATTGTACTTTAAAAGGTAAAGGGACCCCTGACTGTTAGGCTCAGTCGTGGACGACTCTGGGGTTGCGGTGCTCATCTCGCTTTATTGGCCAAAGGAGCCGGCATACAGCTTCTGGGTCATGTGGCCAGAATGACTAAGCAGCTTCTGGCGAACCAGAGCAGTGCACGGAAACGCCGTTCACCTTCCCGCTGGAGCAGTACCTATTTATTTACTTGCACTTTGACGTGCTTTCAAACTGCTAGGTTGGCAGGAGCAGGGATCGAGCAACGGGAGCTCACCCCGTCACGGGGATTCAAACCACCGACCTTCTGATTGGCAAGCCCTAGGCTCTGTGGTTTAACCCACAGCGCCACCCGCGTCCCATCATATTGTACTTTACAACACACTTAAAACATTTTATTTGCAGCTGTAAAGCTGAGTCCTCAGTCTCCTGTTACTTACCTCCCATGGCTCTATCTACCTTCTCCAGCTACATAAGCCATCCAGTGTGCTTGTCTTTTTAAGAACTAGGCTGAGGCTGTCAATGGCAATTGTATTACGATGGTGCGCAAGCCCTTATGTAGACTTTTGAAATTGCCCATCCTGTAGCCCAAGATTACCCCCCAAAACATCATACATACATCACAGAAGGAGGTGGTCTACAGCAGGGTGGTGATCTACAGCAAAAATACATCACAGGAGGCAGTCTACAGCAGAAATCCTGCCTGTCAAGATAACAGATAATGGTCACTGGTTGCATTACCTGGGCAGCCTGGGCATTCTTTTGTGATGGTTTTTAGTTCCTTTAGTTCCTGAATTCTGGTCACAGGCTCACCCTATTCATAGACAAATACACCCTTAAGACAGGATTCACAAGCAAAAGGACAATGGGAAGGCTTTCCCCATTTGCCTCCCTTACTGCAGAGGAATATTTGAGGTCATTGGGAGAGTCAAAATGGCTTCAGGATTGCTCTCCCATACTATTTCAGATGCATGGTTCATATATATTAAATATGTGTGCATTTATGAATATTTATGCTATATTCTTATAACACTTGTGGATTATCTTTAGCTTTTGCAAAGCTCAAAGAAACCTTAGATATCTTCCATATTCTATGGAAATCCTAACTCAAAAACTCCCACATTAAGTGAACTGAAGCTTTGCTCGCTTTAGGACTTCTAAGCTAGCATCTCAGCACTTGGATGGATTTTTCTGCTCCTCTTAAATCATAGCACTTATGAGCACTAGGAAATTTAAAAATGAAGCAAATACAGCAAAATGATCAGAACACAGAATGAAAGGGCTTAACATTGCTTAGTCAAGGGATCCAGGACTTCTGATATATAGCCGCAATGGGAATCAAAACACGGGACCATAATATTAATAAAGCACCTCTGTCATTCTTTTAATGAGAAAAGCTAAGACTCTGCCTTTTTGATCCAGGATGTTTCATCTTTAACAATCCAAATGGTGTCCCTGTGAAAATTATGAAAATGAAGACATATGCAATGTGTGCATTGATTTTTGATAGATGCTACGTTTAAATCAAAAGCATAAAAGCACATAGCACAATTTTTTTTAAAAAAAGGTATATGAAAAACTGGGAAATGCTATCAATAGAAATCCAGATGGGACACAAAGACTAAAGATCAAATGGCAGGTGCATTAAATTTAAAAGGAGGCTGGGATTCCACACACACACACACACACACACACACACACACACACACACACACACTCTTACCTCAGAACTTAATGCCCTGTCTATACAACTGATTAAACTGGCCATATGAAATATTAAGCATGAATAAACTGTGCTTTCAGAATCTTCATGGCTGGCCACCGATCACCTCAGTTCCTTTCCCGTAGAAAATTGATTGCAGATCAATACAGGGCCAAAAGGAAATATAAATGAGAATCTCAAACTTATCGCCCTGATTTAGAAGTAATTGAATAACATTCTGCAGTTCCAGGAGAGGACTGTGGATTGTGCCTGTTAGGTGAAATCTTTTGTAAGGTTCTGCTAGAACAGGGGTCAGCAAACATACCCAGCCTTGGGCCGGTGTCTCCAGCGCCGGGCTGAAGATCAGGGCAGCGCGTGCCCATATGTATACACACACGCTATCTCCGGCGCACTTCCGGATCAGAGGAGCACCGGAAATAGCTTGTGCACATGCGCACAGGCCTCCTCTGACCCGGATGTGCACCGGAAATAATGCTTGTGCATGCACAAATAACGCTTGCGCATGCGCACAAGCTATTTCTGGTGCTCCTCTGACCCGGAGGTGGGCAGCCAGGCAGCACAGTGCTGGTAAAAGCGGGCAGCAGGCCGGATAAACGAGTCCCTTGGGCCTTATCCAGCCCACGGCCCGTAGTTTGGGGACCCCTGTGCTAGAAGGAGACTGCCTGGGGTACAAAATGTGAGCGTTTGCAAGGTGGTCCAGAGGCTCCAGCCAGTTTCGATTCTGTCTGAGTTAGGCTAAGCCAGCTGAACTGACGCGAGAGGAACTTGCACCAGCACTAACCCTGAAAAATAGGCATTCTGGGGGGAAGGGAGGGAGAGAGGTGAGAGCAGAGGAGTGGGCTTACTCTGGATCCTTACTCCAGAATTACATGGCCTGACAACCCACATCAGAACAGTGGCGTAGCATGGTTGGGCCAGGGAGCCATGGCCTCAGGTGCAAATTTATGAGGTGCAACCAGGTGCCTCCATGACAAGCTCTGTCATCGAAGCTGGAGCTGTGAGGAGGCAAGCTTTGCCCAGGCCAGGACTTCAGGGCTGGAGCAATGCCTCCTTCTCCTCGTGGTCAGCAAAGGGACACCTGTGTGCACCCTGCCCCTGGACCAGCCGAGAGGGAGGAAGGAGGAGAGTGTTGCCAGAGCCACATGTATTTCCCAAAGCACCTCACTTCAAAGACAGGAAGACGAGGCAACATAGCAGCACTCCTGGCTCCGTGTTTCTCTGCTCCCGGGTTGGGGCTGGTTTACAAGGAGAAATTCCCTTGGTTAGACGCTGGCCAGTGAAGGGACACGGCCCTGGGAGTTTGGAACCCACACTACATTCCTGGGCCAGACAGCCTGTTATTTAAGATTGATAATTCAGGACTTTTTAAAGTTGGAGATCATAAAAAGATAAAGGGACCCCTGACCATTAGGTCCAGTCGTGGACGACTCTGGGGTTGCGGCGCTCATCTCGCTTTATTGGCCGAGGGAGCCGGAGTACAGATTCCGGGTCATGTGGCCAGCATGGCTAAGTGGCTTCTGGCGAACCAGAGCAGTGCACGGAAATGCCGTTTACCTTCCCGCCGGAGCGATACCTATTTATCTACTTGCACTTTGACGTGCTTTCGAACTGCTAGGTTGGCAGGAGCAGGGACTGAGCAACGGGAGCTCACCCCGTTGCGGGGATTCGAACCGATATTTCAGGGAATAAATATGAAAATGTTAGGAGGCTTTTGACACCTTAGCCTCTAACACAAGGGTCAGCAACCTTTTTCAGCCATGGGTCGGTCCACCATCCCTCAGACCATGTGGAGGGTCAGACTATATTTTGAAAAAAAATAATGAACGAATTCCTATGCCCCACAAATAACCCAGAGGTGCATTTTAAATAAAAGCACACATTCTGCTCATGTAAAAACACCAGGCAGGCCCCACAAATAACCCAGAGATGTATTTTAAATAAAAGGACACATTCTACTTATGTAAAAACACACTGATTCCCGGACCGTCCATGGGCCGGATTGAGAAGGTGATTGGGTCACATCCGGGCCACATCCTTAGGTTGCCTACCCCTGCTCTAACATCTATGACTTCTTCTTCACCTTTGAGACAAGCTCAGAGGTGAGGCTTTTTAAGGAAAGGCTAGCTCCTTAGGAATTCTTAGAAACCTTTGTATCTCGCAGCCGCCACCATTGTGTGTGTTTTGTATGTATGTTCTGTGCTCTGAAAGCTTGTCATTCTGTAGATACGGTTTGATATTGTGAACTAAATGAGTTTTTATACAAGACCTGTCTCTCTAGCAATTTGATTCATATACAATGTCCACAGAAGTCCCATAGGAAATACCAGTATAGGCTCTTTATGGGCAATCTCACACAGTCTGGTTAACTGAAGCAATTCAGGGTTTGCTTAGTTACCGGGGTGCGAGAACATATCTAATAAGAAGCAAACTGTGGCAGGTCTAATAGTCCCTCTTGTTTCTGGGCAGCCTCATTTTGGCTACAATGTTCTCCACATTCATCAGCTGAGTTTGCTATTAGAAGGAACAATAGTTTCACTGCATGTATGAAAAACCATAGAGGTCTCCCTCAATCCCACATGGGGAAAATGTATAAATAAAATCAGAAGGTGGCACAATTTGCAGAACGGCTAATATAACCCCCTTTGGTGATATTGGTCTCAATAATATTCCCTACATTATTAAGTATAACCTATTAGGGACACGGGTGGCGCTGTGGTCTAAACCACTGAGCCTCTTGGGCTTGCTGATGGGAAGGTCGGCAGTTTGAATCCCCACGACGGGTGAGCTCCTGTTGCTCTGCCCCAGCTCCTGCCAACGTAGCAGTTCAAAAGCATGCCAGTGCAAGCAGATAAATAGGTACCACTGTGGCGGGAAGGTAAACGGCATTTCTGTGTACTCTGGCACTCGTCATGGTCCTCCATGTGCCAGTAGTGGTTTAGTTATGTTGGCCACATGACCCGGAAAACTGTCTGTGGACAAACGCCGGCTCCCTTGGATTGAGATCAGTGCTGCAACCCCATAGTCACCTTTGACTGGACTTAACCGTCCAGGGGTCCTTTACTTTACTTTTTTTACCTTTAACCTATTCTTTCGAATTTTAATTTAACATTAGCATTGGCCTCCTCTTCTTTGTTTGGTATTTGCATTGATTTGGGGGCATTTGTTAATATTCTCTCGCTTTTGCATTGTCCTCTCTTGCAGATAGCATTGTCATGGGCGGTTATAAAAAGGTGCCACAAATATTTGCGATAGCATCATGCTGACCACATTGCAGAAGTCCTTTTTGGAAATAAGAGGTAATATTGGACAGCATAGCATATAAGGAAATGGGAGCCACCAGTGGTTTCATACACATTCAATTTCATCTGCTACTAAGGATGTTTTCTTTGATCTGAAACAAAGGGCAAAATTTTGAGAAAAGCTGCGTTTCCATACTAAATACTATTTAAATGTCATGAACACATCATCATCATCATTTATTATTTATACCCCGCCCTTCTGGCTGGGCTTTCCCAGCCACTCTGGGCAACTTCCAACAAAAGATTAAAATACAGTAATGCATCAAACATTAAAAGCTTCCCTAAACAGGGCTGCCTTCAGATGTCTTCTAAAAGTCTGGTTGTTATTGTTCTCTTTGACATCTGATGGGAGGGCGTTCCACAGGGTGGGCACCACCACCGAGAAGGCCCTCTGCCTGGTTCCCTGTAACTTGGCTTCTCGCAAGGAGGGAACCGCCAGAAGGACCTCGGCGCTGGACCTCAGTGTCCGGGTAGAACGATGGGGGTGGAGATGTTCCTTCAGATATACTGGACCGAGGCCCTTTAGGGCTTTAAAGGTCAGCACCAACACTTTGAATTGTGTTCAGAAACGTACTGAGAGCCAATGTAGTTCTTTCAAGACCAGTGTTATGTGGTCATACATCATTATGATTTGCTGTCCAAAACTGCAATTGGCTAGAGTAACAAAACTATCGTTTTGAAAGTAACAGGCAAAGGATATACGTAACAGCAATGCAAAGGTACGTACCTATAAAGCATTGAAGAGCCAGGTGAGCTATGATATTGTACAGAAAGGTGAAGCCTAGTTAGCTGAAATGGGTGTGATTACCTTTGCACACCATAACATTAGGCTCAATTCCAAAACAGCACCAGAACAAAAGCACCATTTTGGCTGTTGGGTGTCAGAAGCGTGGAGATGATGGACAAATGGGAGGTAGTGTGAGTAAAGGAAGTAAGGGAAAGCCTTAGAGCCAGTTGGCTTCCAAAATCCATACTTAAAGGTAATTCAAAAGCCATTGTCAAGATTCACATGCCATTGCCCTATTGCAAAAAAAAAGAAGAATAAAAACAGGAGGGTTGGGTGGAATACATTTTTTTAAATGTTTTATGGTATTGTGACTTGCCATTATTTTTATCGATTAAAGTTTAGTTACCATATTTTTCGCTCTATAAGACGCACCAGACCACAAGACGCACGGAGGAGGAAAACAAGAAAAAAAATATTCTGAATCTCAGAAGCCAGAACAGCAAGAGGGATAGCTGCGCAGCCTGCATTCGCTCCATAAGACGCACACACATTTCCCCTTACTTTTTAGGAGGGAAAAAGTGAGGCTTATAGAGCAAAACATACGGTATTCTTTTCTTTCCTCATTCATTTTTTATTTATATATTTATTTTATTGGGTCTTATAAACAAGAATAATGTTATACAAACAAGTATGCCAAGATTCTAATGGAATGTTGCTTTATTTCATGTGTTGTTTATTTTAAAGTTATTGTGACTTTTTTGTATTGGATCAGAATGTTGTTATTAATATCTGACATTTTATTATATTTTTATATGTGTTGGAAGCTGCCCAGAGTGGTTGGGGCAAACCAGCCCGATGGGTGGGGTATAAATAATAAAATTATCATTTATTGTTATTAAGGGAATGCTGGTTTACACTTCCCCCACAGCTCCAGTGGTGCACCACAATTTGGGTTCACCAAGAGAGGAAGTAACCATGTGATCCACATATTAAGAGCTTCCATGTTAACCATTTGATGTGGGTTCACTAGCAGGAAGCATCAAACTCATGACACATTGGTAATTTATGAATTGGCCTTTTTCTGTTTGATTGCTCAGAACCTTTCCAATTACTGGTCTTGCTAAAGAAAGAGCCTCCGCTTATTTTCTCTTATCATAAAACCAAATAAAGCCATATAGGACAGTTACGCAAGGCCTGCCAGAATAGTTCACAAAAGAGGTCATTTGGGGACATCCTTTTTAAATTCTGTGTAATTGGATAGCCACTTGCTGACGTGTTACAAATCTTTGCTAACTGCAGCAAAGAGTAGGAAGGCTGTGTGCATGTGTGTGTTATTGTTAAAGGTGCTTCATTTGAGCATTGGTCTGATTCCGATTCATTAGTTCAGAAAGTCTCTGTCCCTCATGAAAACTTCAATAGGCTTTTTTCAGATTTTCACCATTAAAAAGGGAAAAAATGAAATCTCAAACGTGGATGTTGCACTTTGTAACTCTTCACAGCAAGGAGTATATAATTAAACAGGGGATATTCAAAGGCATTGCATGTCATCAGACTTCAAAGAGAGAGAAACATATTTTGCATCATTAGACTCACAGTTGTTTGTCATTTCAAATGCCAGCGAGATAGGAGTGCAGTTTGCATCAGATTATAAACATTTCCCTCATACGTCTAAAGTGCATTATGAAAAACCCAAATGATGTGCATCTCTTTGATTGTTTAGCTTAATACCTGTGAAATCAGAAATAATTTGGGACTAATTGTAGAAGTGAAGAGTTCTGTTTGTCTTCTGGCACAGGAATCACCAGCAGTAAAACTCAATGGTTTTAGAGCAGCCAGTCCATACAGAAGGACAATTTATATAACAGCAAAATTAGTGTGTGAATACTGCCTTATTCTGATGGGATTGTTTGAGGAATCAATGAAAAGGCCCTTGACAATAGATACCAGAGGGACAGAGCAGAGAGTCTTTCCAAAATATCTCAAAACCTAGGCAGATTTCTACAGGAGAAGGCAATTGTAGCTTTCCGTGGTGTGGAAGAGCCTGGGGCCATCAGTGTGTTGCTCATCATCAATCTCCTTCACTGTATAAGTCATTGTGTCATGCTGTGATGTAAATTAATGACTGTATTATCCATGCAAGGCATTTGGAAGCTTCTATGCCTGAAAAGTAAGTCCCACGGAAACCTATGAATGAAACTCATTGAGTGAAACCTCTTAAGTCTCTTATCTGATTCACTGGAATCACTGCCATGTTGGACTCTCAAAATCTAGTTTAACTTTATTTATTCATTTATTGGATTTCTGAGTCACCGCATAGCTGGAGATCTAAAGCATAAGATCAAACAAATTAGATGGAACAATTACAGCTATCTTCTTTAATCCACCAGCAAGTTTGGCTGAGCTCTCCTCCGAACATCCAAGAATACTCAATCATGAATATGGATGGGGTCTAAGGACTTGGGTCAGGGAGGTGGTTGTTTTTCAAATGAGCTTCCAAGGATGTGGCTGGGTTGACATTGTGGGGACAAACAGCATTCCAGATGCCGTTTCATACATAAGCAAGATATGCGTTGGCTGTTAGCGTGGTGCCCTCTGCTAAAGAAACCTTAAATATGGTTTGGAGGACAAGTTCAACTCAAGTATGTGATCAGCATGGTAAACAGAATCCATGCTGGAGGTCTATGAAGTGTCAGGCTTTCAATGTTGCTTCATGGTGTGCAGACAAATAGGCTGAGTCTTGTGCTCAGTTGTGCTGCCATAAAACTGAAGCGAATCATCTGTCTTCATGATAGCAATTAACGCTGTCTGTTCATGAAGACATGATCTGATGACTGCAGCCATTCCAGGGGGGGGGGCAGGGGGGGCAGTATTGGTGTCATGAAAAGCTTGATTTCGTTTGGTTTTCCTCATGCGACTGGCACCTCAGTCCTATGCATAGAAGGAAGCAAAGGTCAAAAAGCCTCCATTCAAATAAATGTGCATAGAATCACAACCCCAAGGCCCAGGGTAACCAGCTAGTGAAATGTCTAAACTGCATTTGCTCTTAGTAAGAGTGAAGTGTGGTTTGTCTCCCCTTCAAATAACCACCTTTTGAAAAATAAAATTCACCCATCTTCCAAAATTTGAAACAGGCTGCAAAGCTGGCATCATCGTGAACAGAATTGACTATTAGATGGAGAACGCAAGGAAGGAGATCATATTCATGCACAAACTACATGGGAAGCAATTTGAGCAAAGTGGCTCTTGTGTGCTTAGGATCAATTTAACCTTGTTAACAGAAAACCCCTTTGGTTGCTGGAGTGGTGACATCAACCAGAGCTAGAGATAAGCAAAAGGCCCATGTCTTAAAGAAGAAGAAGAAGAAGAGTTTGGATTTGATATCCCGCCTTTCACTCCCTTTAAGGAGTCTCAAAGCGGCTAACATTCTCCTTTCCCTTCCTCCCCCACAACAAACACTCTGTGAGGTGAGTGGGGCTGAGAGACTTCAAAGAAGTGTGACTGGCCCAAGGTCACCCAGCAGCTGCATGTGGAGGAGCGGAGACGCGAACCCGGTTTCCCAGATTACGAGACTACCGCTCTTAACCACTACACCACACTGGCTTAAACAACTCCATTGGCTTCCCTTGGAATCACCTTGATGTTTCAGTTGATGGTTGGGAGGCAATTTCAAAATGCACCTCAAAGTTGAATTTAGATGAAGCCCGTTGGCCTTCTTGGGGTGTATGGACTCACCCCACTGTTAAGAACTCACACCCAGATGTTTGACTGCAGGAGAAACCCCTACAATGTAATTCGAATTTCTATTTGGATGAAATGTTGGTAGCAGCTCTAGCCAATGCTGTTTGGAAAATTAAGAGTACCATGGTACCTCTGGTTATGAACTTAACTCGTTCCGGAGGTCTGTTTTTAACCTGAAACCATTATTAACCTGAGGTACCACTTTAGCTAATGGGGCCTCCTGCTGCCGCCGCGCTGCCGGCACACAATTTCTGCTCTCATCCTGAGGTAACGTTCTTAACCCAAGGTACTACTTCTGGGCTAGCGGAGTCTGTAACCCAAAGTGTTTTTATCCCGAGGTGTTTGTAACCCGAGGTACAACTGTATCATAAAGAGGAGGCCACCCAGAGGATGCGCAACCAAAACAACTTTAACATGGTGGGAGTGAAGGAATGGGTTTCCCAAACCCAAAACTGACTGCGCCAAAATCCCTATATTTCCTTAGCTAAAATCCATTAACTTGAGCTCTGAGTCAATGTATAAACAAAAACCCGGCTGTGCTCAGAGCCCTCTCCTTTATCAGTTTGTGAAAGCAGGGATAACCCTGACCTCACCAGTAGAACAGAGAAGACACGTCAGTGCCTTATCTTATGTCCTGACCACAAAAGACGCACAGACCTAAGTCCAGGAACAACGCCAGAAGCATGTTCTCGGAGATGATGACCTCTTCCTCCAAGATAAGAGTAGGAAGAGGAAGATTCTTTTATGGTCAGAAGTACAAGAAGGAATTCCCTTTTATGGTTAAGAATACCAAAGCAAGAACATATGTGATGTCAACCTGCGTACATAGGCTGACGTGGTTGGATTCCTGGGGAAGGAGGGAGAGGGTGTCTGGAGGATATATATATACTGCATGAAACTTCTCATTTCTTTGGACTTGCTGTGGACTCACCACGCAAGTGCCTTCTGCTATCCGGAGAGCAGAATCAACTCTTTCTTGGAATCAACCTCGGTGTCATTTGACTTCCTTCCTCCTCTCCGGGAGCAACGCAGACCCAATCGGTGAACTCCAATAAGGCTACGGGAGAAGTGATGCAATGGTGTGCTGCGTGCAACAGAGAACAGAAGTTAAAGAGCACAGTGCTTGAGAGCTGTCTCAGGCAGTTCATGGTATGACAAGCCAGGAGAGCCAACACAACAGAAAATGCATTGGCCGGTATTCCATGCAATGTCTTATTTCTGCAGCAGCTGTGCTACTCTGGCAACACCTAACACGGGTCTTGGTCTTACTTCAGAATTCTTACAGCAGAACCAGCATGCCTTGGGTTAGCTAATCAACAGCTGACTGATAATAGATATTCCCTCTCACCAGTGAGAACTGTTGTTCTGTGAGGGGAACTAGGGTTCACTAACTAAGAATAGGAGTTTAGGAAGCTGCCATATACCAGGTTGGATTATTTGACCAACCATCCCAGGATATTCACTTTGACTGAAATCATCTCTCCAAGGTCTCCAGGCTGAGGTTGTATTAAAAAAAAATATTAAAAATCAGCTGCTGCTGAGATTGCCATGGACTGAATCCTATAATTTCTACATGCAAAACACGTGCTCTGTGAATGAGCTCTGATCCCTCTCCTTCACCAGACCAAGATTTCCAGGCTGCTTTGAGGGAAACGGCTGCTTTGAGGGACGCGGGTGGCACTGTGCGTTAAACCACAGGGCCTAGGACTTGCCGATCAGAAGGTCGGCAGTTCGAATCCCCACAATGGGGTGCGCTCCTGTTGCTCGGTCCCTGCTCCTGTCAACCTAGCAGTTCGAAAGCCCGTCAAGTGCAAGTAGATAAATAGGTACCGCTCCGGCGGGAAGGTAAACGGCGTTTCCGTGCACTGCTTTGGTTCACCAGAAGCAGCTTAGTCATGCTGGCCACATGACCCGGAAGCTGTACGCCGGCTCCCTTGGCCAATAAAGCGAGATGAGCGCTGCAACCCTAGAGTCGGTCACGACTGGACCTAATGGTCAGGGGTCCCTTTACCTTTACCTTGAGGGAAACAGTAGGTGGAATTCCATGTAGCTGTTCCATCAGGGCAAGCAATTCTACTTGCTGGACAAAAGTTATCTCTCCTCTCCTCCCTGCGCTCTTATAGGCACTCTCTCAAAAATTCCAGAGTGGATTGGGGGGTGGAGGCTGCAGAGGGCATGCAGGAGAAGAGGGGGAAGCCCTATTGCATTTGCAGGAAACCTTGCACTTCCTTCTACATCATGGAAAGGAAAAGAAGAAGAAGAAGAAGAAGAAGAAGAAGAAGAAGAAGAAGAAGAAGAAGAAGAAGAAGAAGAAGAAAGAAGAAGAAGAAGAAGAAGAAGAAGAAGAAGAAGAAGAAGAAGAAGAAGAGTTTGGATTTGATATCCCGCTTTATCACTACCCAAAGGAGTCTCAAAGCGGCTAACATTCTCCTTTCCCTTCCTCCCCCACAACAAACACTTTGTGAGGTGAGTGGGGCTGAGAGACTTCAAAGAAGTGTGACTAGCCCAAGGTCACCCAGCAGCTGCATGTGGAGGAGCGGGGAATCAAACCCAGTTCACCAGATTACGAGTCAACTGCTCTTAACCACTACACCACACTGGCTGAATCTGGCCCACTGACAAATAAATTGGCGTAATATTTGCACAGATTTGTTGTGGAAATATACAGTAAGCTCTCTTCCCACACACACCCCCCAATAGGGGCAGATAACCACAGTGCCGTTTAATTTTCCTTTCCTTTGTCCCATAACTAAAGTACGCTGGCCTTTTAAAGAAACCTTATCAGTGGTTGATTATTATTATTTTCTTCAAAGTTTTGAGACAAAATACTTGGCAGTCCACAGGTGCAAAGCATGAAATATTACCACTGCCATGATCAAAGCAGAAAATGCCTTCATTTCAATGTTAAACTAGATGAGAAAAGGTATATGTATGCATATGTATTGCAACTGCTTAGCAAGGCAGTGGCATCAAGGAGGTGAATGAGGAGCACAGCGTTGCCATGAATCTGAATGAACTGGCTCGCCTGTTAGGTCATTTCTGGAACACCGTTGAGCCTTTTTTGTATTGTGTTCTTTGTGCAAAGCCTTCTATCTTTGAACACATTGACATTTCTTCTCTGGTCAGACGATGACTCAGAGCACTTAGACATTCCACTTATAATGTGAGCCACCATTTCGGCTACCACAGGGGTCACAGCAAAGAATAGATTGCTGCGAATTTCACCCACTGAAGGTCATTTCATTCAGAAATGGGGAAAGTGGTTGCCAAAGGGTAATCCCATCTCATTTTATCAGTCAGCTGGCTGATGAGTTCAAACAGTGACATTAAAAGGCATTGCCACAGGATGGCTGCAAAACAGCAATGCTACAGGAATGCCCAGGACACTAGTTTTGTAGGCTCACACTGAAAGAAAACAGGAATAAAACATTGTGAGTTTCCTAGAGTGTTTGCGGCATATTTTCAGAAGATGCCCAATGAACAGAAAGCACCAAAGTGTACAGCTTGCCCCTGTTCCTTTCATTATAAAATAGTTGCTGTTGTGTCAGCTGCGGGTTACATTATGTTACAGTAGCGGGCAACTGTTTTGAATTGTTTGTTTGCTTGCTTGCTTCAAGACAGTAAGAAAAGCACACTTTTTAAACACAAGCCCATCTGCTGCACCATCTTGATCAAGTTGCCTGAAGGAATCTGGGAAATAGTAATAATACAATAATAATAATAATTTATTATTTATACCCCACCCATCTGGCTGGATTTCCCCAGGCACCCTGGGTAGCTCCCAACAGAATATTAAAAACACAATAAAACATCAAGCATTAAAAACTTCCCTAAACAGGACTGCCTTCAGATGTCTTCTAAAAGTCAGATAGTTGTTTATTTCCTTGACATCTGGTGGGAGGGCGTTCCACAGGGAGGGCGCCACTACCGAGAAGGCCCTCTGCCTGGTTCCCTGTAACCTCACTTCTCGCAGATGATAGCCAAATATCTCAAGGGCTGTCACATGGAAGAGGGAACAAGCTTGTTTTCTGCTGCTCTGGAGGGTAGGACTTGAGCCACTGGCTTCAAGTTACAAGAAAGGAGATTCCAACTAAACATCCAGAAAAAACCTTCTGGCAGGAAGAGCTGTTTGGCAGTGGAACAGTCACCCTCAGGAGGTTGTGGAAGGTTTTTAAGCAGAGGCTGGATGGCCATGTAACATGGATGAACTTGCTGCATTGTAGGGCGTTGGACCAGATCAGGCTTCCTCAAACTCAGCCTTCCAGATGTTTTTTGCCTACAACTCCCATGATCCCTAGCTAGCAGGACCAGTGGTCAGGGATGATGGGAACTGTAGTCCAAAAACATCTGTTGGGCCGAGTTTGAGGAAGCCTGGACTAGATGATCCTTGGAGTCCCTTCTAACTCTACAGCTCAATGATTCTATGGGAGGCTTGAGCATCCTTGAGCGGTTTAGTCATGCTTGACCACATGACCTGGAAAACCATCGGTGGACAAACGCCAGCTCCCTCAGCCTGAAAGCGAGACGCATGCCGCAACCCCATAGTCGCCCTTGAAGGGACTTAACCATCCAGGGGTCCTTTATCTTTTTAATCTTCACACATCTCATCTGCTGTATACCTAGTTTATGGTGGGGATATTTTTGTAAGCATGCATCTGTTGATCTCACCCCACACCGATGACATTTGCTTCTTAATTGGGAAACATGTAAAGAGAAATCCCAAGTGTGTGGATAACAACATCATCCAATTTAATGAGCATGGGAGATTAGGAATGCAGCAACTTCAGAAAAGAAGCTGGATTCTTAAGATGTTGTGACTGGAGGTACATTCCTGTCAGGGATTTGCACTGCCACTTTTGCTCGCAGCCAGGAATGGATTTTCTGCAAAGAAACACAGAACCGGTTTCATCTGTATCTTCAAACATCCTTTTCAGGCACTCAAAACCAGGAAATCACAAGGGGAGATGGTGCAATGCAACCAGATGCATAAATAAAACCGCGTTGCTTCCTCCATCTTCTCTTTACGACTTCAGGACTAGGGTGCCTGAGGATGGTTACAATACAGAATCTGCAAAATAATTAAAATAATTCCAACGACGGCTTCTGTGCAACATTTGGAGACTTAATGCAGACCTTTATTTAAATCTGTCCAGCAAAAAGGGGATATGTAAGCTTTCTCCGGACCATATTGCACAATTTGTTTATGTCAGGCTGAATGAAGTAATATGGGAAGGAAACACTGTTTAATTGATGGGGAGAAAATATTTATTTTAGAGGTGTGCATTAACCACCTGTTTGTTTTGTACCCTGTTTGGTGGTTGAGATAAAAAGTCTGTCTTGGTTCAAGGTATTTCACAAGGTCTGATTCATTGATTCATTTCTCCACCCCTTCATTATTGGGATTAAAACCCCAAAAACAAAACAGCTATAATTTCCCTACCTTTTGATAGAAATAGCTGGATAAATACCAGTTTAGATGCATATCAGTCTAGTCAAATTAGATGCAGACCAGTCCACAAGCTTTTGTTCAGGGCACCTTTAAAGTCTGCTTCTTGTTGTTTTTTAAGGGAAGACCTACAAGTTTCTTATTTTAGAGTGCAACTGAATGAAATTTGCAAGGACGTTCACCCCTTCTCTAGGCAGTTGGTTTGAAAATGGCAGGCATGAGAAAGGTGCTCTTGTAAACTGCCAAATAACAGATAAATAGGTCCAGGGGCTTTTTTGCTAGCTAGTTTTAAAATGGATTTTTGGGGTGAGAAAAACTAAAAGGGATTCTTTTTCTGAGTAAAATCATTCCCTCTGGTTACAAGACTGGCATGTCAGTCACAAAGGAGATCTCTCTCTGCCCCATCCACACTACGGTACTTGCTCTCTCTTTCTCCATCACCTAATCACAACATAATAGTGAGCTTAGAGATATTATCTTTGCTTTCAGCAAACACTCATTTGATGTCTGAGTTGCGTCATACAGATCCTGCTTCACTTCTGACGACCCCTCCGCTCCCAAACCCCTCGGACGCACTTCGCTTCACCTCAGAATTTGGGATTCATCCAAATCATATGCACACCCCTAATATATCTCTCTTCATTTCACTTTTTGAAAAGTATTTCCTGTTTTGGCTGCTCTTTGGTTTAGCTTAGCAGGACCTCAACCCAGGACCAGATTAAGACCTTTAGAGGCCTTAAGCATGTAGATATAATACCGTATTGGCCCGAATATAAGCCACACCCAAATATAAGCCGCACCTTTCAAATTCGGGGGGGGGGGGAGAGAGAGAGAGAGAGAGAGAGAGAGAGAGAGAGAGAGAGAGACAATACCCAAATATAAGCTGTTCCCTTAAAATTCTGCAGGCACTCACACCCGCTCTGTTTTACCATATGCTGTTTCAGCAGTGATATCACAAAAGCCAATTTTTGTTAGGTCACGAATTTAAGCCACACTTTAACTTTTCACAGTTGGAATTGGGGGGGGGGGAAGGCTTATATTCCAGCCAATACAGTATATGGAGGCACCATTTTTTTTTTAAATTCAAAATATAAACAAAATGCCTTATACGTATAACAGAAAATTGCATACAAGAATGTCTATATGAGAATAAATGAAAACTAAAATGCTGGTGAATTTTCATGACGACTTTTTTTAAAAAACAACAACAAACAAACAAATACACAAACCAATTTGGAAATGAGGAGAACTGAACTTAATGCTGGAAAAATGGAAAACGGAAAGAAACCCTGTTTGACATATCCACCCATCTCAACTCACAGATAGAGGCCCTTGGGAACCCATATAGCCAGCGCCACACCTATGAGCACCTTTCGCGCATCACAGTAAGTCACAGTGAATATGCCCATCTGGGCCACATTGTTCTTCCTTGCTATTGCTGGAAGGAAAACAAGCCATGATCCCTGGCTTAGGGTTAAGTCCAAACCAGGACTGTGGTTTGTTTTGCTCCCAAGAAACCACCATCGGTAGCCATAATCCCCATTAGAGGCACAGTAGTTAGAAGGGTTTATTTCCTCATCTGCATATCTGTGTAAAATATCTTATTCCCCATCCCAACCCCGTCTTAGCAAAGTTTACTGAATCAAAGCAACTGAGCCTACGAGCAAAGACAGAAAATATTACAAAAGCCTTTTATATGCAAAAACCTTTCAGCATGATTGAAGGCTTAAAATAAATTAGGGCTATCTTAGCTTCAAAATGCTGTTTCTTGGGTATTAATAGTGCTTTTTAAACTTTCTTTTTAAAAAGAAGACTTCCCTTTGTCATTGTTGAAGGATCTTTTTATGAAGTTAGATATTATTAGTATTTCACTAAATTTCCATAACACTCCCCTTCTTCCTCCTCTCCCCAAATGGGGAATTAATATGAAAGTAATATTCCAAATTGAAACTGCCCAGCAAAATTAGCTGGGGAACATGTACAGAAATTGTTTGTTGTGGAGTTGTTGGTGCTCTTTACATCTGAGATAACTTCATGGAAAAGCTTCCTTCTAACTCCAGTAGTTCAACCTTTAGAAACTTGAGGTCCTTTTCCTATATATTGATGGAAGGAATTAGCGATGTGGTCTAAACCACTGAGTGTCACGGTCCGGGTTACAGGCAGTTGGAGTCCTGGCTTGGTACGTTGGGACTGGGGTAGAGGTCGGGAAACAGGAATCAGAAGTCCAAGGTCAGCAGTCCAGGGGTCAGGAAGCCAAGGGTCTGATGGGGTAGCATGTTGCTGGCAAAGAGCCAGAGGGAAATAATGGTCTTATATACCCCTCCCAGCCCTTGCCACCAGGTGCTACGAGTCTTCTGTTAAGCCTCACCTGTGTGGCTGTGCCTTGCCCTTCCAGGCCAAACTCAGGAAGGCCCCAGTCCTGTGAGGCCATACCAGTCACAGGGTTTGGCTCCTGCATGCACTCCTGACACTGAGCCTCTTGGGCTTGCCAATCAGAAGGTTGGTGGTTCAAATCCCCCCAGAGCTCCCATTGCTCTGTCCCAGCTCCTGCCAACCTGGCAGTTCGAAAACATGCCAGTGCAAGTAGATAAATAGGTACCACTGTGGCAGGAAAGTAAACGGCGTTTCCGTGTGCTCTGGTTTCTGTCACGGTGTTCCGTTGGGCCAGAAGCGGTTTAGTCCTGCTGGCCACATGACCCTGAAAGCTGTCCATGGACAAACACCAGCTCCCTTGCCTGAAAGCAAGATGAGCACAGGAACCCAAAGTTGCCTTTGACAGTTCTTAACTGTCCAGAGGTCCTTTACCTTTACCTTACCTTACTATTGGCACATTCTGTTTCCTTTAAAAACGTTTGTTCTCTCACTTGTGGAAATGCATATTTAGCCCAGCAAGCTCAGGCCTAGTTCTCACTGTGGTGGCATTCTTGAATTTCGGCCATGATAACACTTCAGACTGTAGGTGAGGGCTCATCCAACGCCCTCCCAGACCAAAAGACAAACTTTCAAATAGAAAAGAATGTCGGGAAAGAATATGGATGGAATTCAGTGTCGTCGTAGGATAAACGTTCCGTCTGTTCAAGCATCGCTGCTTGCCAGGCAGAACAATCCTCCATCCTCCCTCGACCTCCTCCTGCCTGCTGTTTTGGAGGGTTATCTCCCTTTGGCACCTGTTGGCCTTAATGAAGAACTAAATTGCACTCCTGTATTTGTGATTTCTCCATGGAACTTTGGATTATCCGCTCACCTCTTTCAGGTTCTGTTGTTTGTTTGCCAGCTTAGGCATTGTGGGCGCATTATCTTGCTTTTCAGTTGTACATCAGTATTTATCGAGGCGCCTTTGTTGAATTCGGAACCAAAGCAGAGAGGTGGATTGGCTTGAGTCCACCTAGGGATGGGGGAGGCGTGGTGCATTATTGGATAGTCAACTAAATTTCTGTGTGCTTTGCTCTTTGTAAAGCAGAGAGAGAGAGAGACAGTCTCTGGATTGTTGTATAGTTTGAGAGACTGAACTGGTATAGAACAAGACCCTATCTAGATGAGATGAGGGGAGAGGGTGGTTCTACTTCTGTATTGCCCTAGATCAGTGGTTCCCAAACTTTTTTTGGCCATGCCCCACCTAAGCATCTCTAAAATCCTAATACCCCCTTCCCCCGTGACATATAATTCTTATTATATGTGGTGCCTTGGTACTCAAACACCTTGGTTCCCAAACACTGAAAACTCAGAAGTAAGTGTTCCGGTTTTCTAACGTTTTTCGGAAGCCAAACGTCTGATGCAGCTGTCAGCTATTGTTTCCGGGCACCTGCACCAATCAGAAGCGATGCCTTGGTTTTTGAACATTTCGGAAATCAAACCGACTTCCGGAACGGAGTAAATTTGGCATCTTTGTTTTTGCTATTTATTTTGCGTTTTTGCTTTTGAGGCTTTTGTTGTTGTTAATTTGTTTTTGTAACTGTGTGGAACCCAGTTCAGTTACTGATTGATGATTGATTGATTGATTGAGTGAGTGAGTGAGTGACTGTGGAAGTGGATAAAAGTCCCACATCCAAACAATGACTATCAGTGCAGGTAAGAATTTTATATATATGTGTGTGTGTGTGTGTGTGTGTGTGTTATATTCTACAATACTGTCTTATTTATTTTATAGTACAGTCCATTGATTATCGCTTTCATTTTATGGATCAATGGTCTCACTAGATAGGCATGTCCAAAGTCCGGTCTGGGGGTCTAATCCTGCCCACCTGCTGTTTGAATCCTGTCCCTGCGGCAGTTTATTTCCTGGAGCAAAATCCTAAAGCAAGGTCAGCAACTTCAAACCTAAAATAAGGTCAACAACTTTGGGGGAGAATCCTGAAAAAAGTTCAACAACTTTGGTTGGCCAAAGAGGGCCATCAAATCTGGCCCTCTTTGAAAAAACGTTTGGACACCCCTGCGTTAGATAGTAAAATTCATGTTAAATTGCTATTTTAGCGGTTTTAAGGGTTCTTTTTAGAAGTCTGGAATGAATTAATCCGTTTTGCATTACTTTCTATGGGAAAACGCACCTTGGTTTTGGAACGCTTTGGTTTTGGAACAGACTTTCGAAACTGATTAAGTTTGAGAACCAAGGTACCGCTGTATTTAAAAAGTGAGCTCCTATTCACGTGGAGGAAGCCTAAAAGGCCATTAACTGTTAATAACTCATTCTTGAATTGGCCCCCTTAAAAATCAAATTGCCCCCCTGTGGGAGGTGTGCCCCATGTTGGGAACCACAGCCCTAGATTATGCTACCAGTGACTTTTGGGAGAATCACAACTGTGAGTTCAACTTCTACTTCATTTATTTTGTTTAGTGCTTAAGAATATGTTTATATGTGGAATTTTATCGTATTTATCTACTTGGCTTTTATTAGTAATGTGTCCTTCACATAATATTTTGCTTATGATGTTATATCTATATATGTGTTTTAATGCTTAGCATCATATTTTGTTCTGCTGCTTTAAATGTGGATCATTATTGTATTTGTACCGTATTTTTTGCACCATAACACTCACTTTTTTCCTCCTAAAAAGTAAGAGGAAATGTCTGTGCGTGTTATGGAGGGAATGCCTACGGGTGGCATGCCTACAGATTTTCCTCCTCTAAAAACTACGTGCGTGTTATGGACGGGTGCGTGTTATAGAGCGAAAAATACGGTATATTATTCTCATTTGCAATGGTTTCTTTCGATATTTTGCTTAGTTGCCCTTGATTATTTAAGACAGGCTGTGTGCCAGTAAGTGATTCTTTTGGTAATGTGAAGTGGCAAAGAATTGGTTTAAATAAATATATGATTAAATCATTTCTCCACCCATGTGCTTTCCCATAAAATACTCTGTCTTCCCAAAGCAAGTAGCTGCTTGGACAGTTGCAAACGTAGGGTTTCCTGAACACCGATAAGATGGGTGGTGCATTTATGAGAAAGATGGAGATTGATGTTTCCGTAACAGTGGAGTCACATCTGCTACGAACCACTGTACAATTATGGAAACAGTAATTTGTGAGAAACGTTCCCAAAGCTTAAGCCAAGAAAAGCACAGTAGAAATATTAGGGAGGTTTCACTTTCTCTCTCTCTCACTCTCACTCTCTCTATATATACATACACAAATAAATGGGTGTCTGAGTGGTAATAAATTAAGATATATGTATTTGCAGAGCTGTGATAATTGGCAAGCAATTATATCTTCAAAGATGCAGATGCAAATGGATTCCTCACTCCCAAAGTCTAAAGACTCATGGGATGCTTGATTTTCTTTAGAAAAAAAATGTGTTGCAAATAGGCAATGAATTATCCAATTGAAGGTGAGCATGTCTTGCATATATTAACCTCAGTAGAAAATGTATTCATCAAGCCAAGAAGTCGTAGGTTGCATGTGAAAATAATGGGAACATACAACTATTCCCCGTAGGGGTGTGGTTGGAACTTAGAATTCCTTCTACGTGGCTGAAGAATGGTGCAGTTGTGGGGATTTTTGAAATAAGCTTTCTGTACCAGCCAGTCACGTCATGTGATAAGTACACTTAGCTGCACAATTTCAGACGGCAGTCTGAGCTAGAGAGCCAAGACACTACAAAAACAAATGTGTTTACATTTTTTCATACATATCCTTTGCTGCCAGAGTCTAAATCTCCACCTCCAAGACAATCTTGTAGGACTATGGGCAGACCCTAATAATAATAATAATAATTTATTATTTGTACCCCGCCCATCTGGCTAGGTTTCCCCAGCCACTCTGGGCAGCTTCCAACAAAGATTAAAAATGCATTAAAATGTCACGCATTAAAAACTTCGCTGAACAGGGCTGCCTTTAGATGTCTTCTAAATGTTAGGTAGTTGTTTATCTCATTGACATCTGATGGGAGGGCATTCCACAGGGCGGACGCCACTACCGAGAAGGCCCTCTGCCCTGTTCCCTGTAGCTTTGCTTCTCGCAATGAGGGAACCGCCAGAAGGCCCTCGGCGCTGGACCTCAGCGTCCAGGCAGAATGATGGGGGTGGAGACGCTCCTTCAGGTATACTGGGCCGAGGCCATTTAGGGCTTTAAAGGTCAACACCAACACTGTCCCCCACTTTCTGCTGTTCTTTGAAGAAGTCCTGGTCTTATAAGGTTGCCTTGCATATTAATGAACTTATGCCATTGAGCTAAGCAGAAAAAATGCACCTTCTTCCAGCAAACTCTGATTTCAGCTATCACAGAATTGAGCCGGAAGAAATATGCAAAGTGTTAGCGGTTTAGTGACTAAAGAAAATGGAAGAAGGGATGTGTCTTATTCATCTCATGTACTGAGGCATAATTATCTAATATAATAAGTGGAGTGGGGGGAGCAATAGCAATTCTTTCCTCATGTTTGTGATATGGCAAGCATCTGCAAGTTGAATTGGTTCCATAAAACAAAACCACATTAATGAAGATAGAAGCTGAATTATTGGTCACGGCAGCATTGTGATAAAGCTAAGTAAAGTGGCAATTCCACCGGCTCATAAATGCTAATAATGTTTCCTAAGGCTTTTTGTTCTCTTCAAAGTGCAAAAGTAACCATTTTGTTTGATTCTTTTCCATTCATTCCCCCCTCCCCCGAATGTGTGTAAACTCCACAGATTAAAGGCTTTCTGTGGGTTAAACCACAGAGCCTAGGACTTGCCGATCGGAAGGTCAGTGGTTCGAATCCCTGTGACAGGGTGAGCTCCTGTTGCTCGGTTCCTGCTCCTGCCAACCTATCAGTTCGAAAGCACGTCAAAGTGCAAGTAGATAAATAGGTACCACTCCGGCGGGAAGGCAAATGGCATTTCCGTGCACTGCTCTGGTTCACCAGAAGTGGCTTAGTCATGCTGGCCACATGACCCAGAAGCTATACGCTGGCTCCCTCGGCCAATAAAGTGAGATGAGCACCGCAACCCCAGAGTTGGTCACGACTGGACCTAATGGTCAGGGTTCCCTTTACCTTTTTATATTTCCTTAGTCTCTGTCCTCGAATCAGAAAGTAGAAGGACTGAAATGTATAAAAAAATTTCCCTGGAAATGTGGAACAGCTTAAAGATGTGCCAGTTCTGGAATTGCATTTTCTCAAAGTTCCAACAGGGAGAAATGGGAAATGAAATGTGTTGAATGTGAAATTACAGGGCAGAGCACACAGTTTTCAGGA
Source organism: Podarcis liolepis (assembly GCF_965112155.1). Classification (NCBI taxonomy): domain Eukaryota; kingdom Metazoa; phylum Chordata; class Lepidosauria; order Squamata; family Lacertidae; genus Podarcis; species Podarcis liolepis. Next base: position 122,777,276 of record NC_139554.1, read on the forward strand.
CAACTGCTCTTGCACAACAGATTTTAAAAGTTTAGGGCATGACCTAAGTCCAGCCATAGCACAGGCATGGCAAACTTGGTTAGATTTTTTTCATCTGACCTCAACTACCATTAAACAAACATTCCCCACTAAAATACTTAGGCTAGAATAAATCACAGACACTTAGCTTTGCAAGTAAGTGAATGTTTTACTCAGAGTTTCCAGAAGTTACATCAGACAAGTCCCCATTCCCTGGAGGTAAAACAAAGAAGAAGCAAAGGTTTCAAATGACTTTAAAAGAAAATAATTTGGTTTCCTTACAAAAAAGGGGTCATGCAATCTTTCCGTTAGCAAAGAGGCAGGCTGTAAAATTTCATTTTAGAGAAATTCAGTTAACTTGCAGGGAGCCATGGCAGCATGGCTCCTTCTTTGATTGTTTCAGGAAGCATAAATAGAAAAAGACTGAGAAGGGGAGAGCAGGGGCTGTCAAAAGCCTGCTAAGCCACACCCACTTACTCTTTCATGCAAGTGTGAATCAGTAACTTTTTTTTTTTTTTACACCAACATATACACATGTCTCCTGTATACCAAGGTATATGTTCTGGTAAAGCACATAAGGCCACCACCTTGATGAGGCTAAGCAAGTCTGGATCTGGTGAGTGCCTGGTTGGGTGACTTCCTGAGAACTGCCATCTTGGGTAATTAAATAAATAAATATATTTGCAGGTATGTGAGAAAACAGTGCTACATGGCAAACGTGTTCCCAGTTCCTTGTGTCATAAAGGAATATCTAAAGCCAACTTTAGCGTTTTTGGAATATCATTTTTGCTAAAATGATATTCCTATTTCAAAACATCCCGGTAATCAGGGGCACAACAATGTTTAAGAACTGGCAGAGGACCCTCTCCAGATTTATCTGGCAGGGCAAAAGGGCCAGAATCAAATACAAGTTGCTCACTGATAAAAGAGATAGAGGTGGGTTTGCGCTCCCGAATTTACAACTATATTATGAGGCCTCGTGTTTATGCTGGGTGAAGGAATGGATAGTTTTGGACAACACCGACTTGCTGGACTTGGAGGGTTTTAATGCTAGGTTTGGGTGGCATGCTTACCTATGGCAAGATAAGGGGAGAGTGCATAAAGGTTTTTCTAATCACATCATAAGAGGAGCGTTGCTGGAAGTGTGGAATAGATGTAAGAACTTGGTAGAAAAAGATACCCCATTATGGCTGTCACCCATAGACATTCTAGTAATTAAAAAAGTGAATATGGAAGGTAAAAGATGGACGTATGCTGAACTTTTGAAAAGATCTGAGAAAGGATGGGAAATTAGACCTTACGAAGAGTTAAAAGATAAACTAACGGGGTGGATACAATTCCACCAAATTAATTCTTTATGGAATGAACATAAAAAAGCTGGAATGAGTAAAAACAAATCCAAATTCCAGTTAGAAATAATAGAAGGGAAGTCTAAGCTCCTAACTAAAATGTATAACCAACTACTAGATTGGGATACTATGGATGAGGAAGTCAAAGAGGTTATGATCAAGTGGGCTATAGACATAGGACACCCCCTAGAATATGAAAAATGGAAAAAATTATGGACCAAAGATATGAAATTCTCAGCATGTGTCGGCCTCCGAGAAAATATGGAAAAGATGATGTACCGTTGGTACATCACCCCATCAAAATTAGCTAAAATGTATAAAACCGGAGATAAGAACTGTTGGAAATGTAAAAAGAAAGAGGGAGATTTCTTCCATATGTGGTGGTCCTGCGATGAAGTAAAGAAGTTCTGGGGCTCCGTTTATGATGAACTAAAAAAGATGCTAAAGTATACTTTCCCAAAAAAACCCGAGGCATTCCTCTTGGGAATGGCGGGTAGTGAGATTAATAAGGATGACCAAACCCTATTCCAGTATGCAACAGTAGCCGCTAGGGTTCTGCTAGCGCAGAACTGGAAAAAACCCAGCATTCCAACAATCACGGACTGGCAAACCAAACTAATTGAATATATTGACTTAGCAATAATGACGCAGAAGATTAGGCATCAGAAAAATACTAAATTTATTAATGACTGGAACAAATTCTTTTCATACATGGAGATGATATTAGGAAACACCAAAATCACAGTAGGTATAATATAAAAACCGCGAGGTAGAACACGACGATTAACAAAAGATACTGCTGTACATATCGTTGAGATAGAGGTCACGTCGTGGTGGTGGGAAGTCAAGAACGTAAAGATTGTATATTGATTCCTGAATTATTTTATTATCCTTGTTTTTTTGTGTTTTGTTCTATTATTAATAATGTATATGTTCTTTTAGACGTTGGATTATAATAAAAATTTCTAAAAACAAAACAAAAACAAAAAATAAAGCCAACTTTAGCGGAAGCTACCTGCTATAAGTACATCCAGTAGCAAACAAACATTTCTCACCATATAATCTCAAAACTGTTGAGTTTGCTGGAATAAATTCATGAGTAAACTTTTATTTTTTGTGAACCTGACACAGTTCAATGGCATGCTGTGCTACCAGCACACTGCTTCCTTGGTAAAGGCACACATTTTAATTTCAAGCAGTACTTTGTCATATGTCGATATATTTTTCCTCCAGTTTGTGTCAAGGAGAAATACATCCCCTCTTCACTCCCAACATCTCATCGCTTTAATGTAGGCAGTGCTTTTTTCTGGGGAGGACGCAGGGGTTCACGTACCCCTAAACATTTTGTGAATCTAACGGGAAAAGAAGCAACCAACAATTTTAAAAAAATGTAAGGTTTCTTCTCTAGCACGGTGAATCGTCAGTTCTGGTGAATAGCATGGTGAATCGTCAGTTCCGTTGCTATCCCCGATGGCAGCTTTCTTTCCTGTCATGGTGTTTCCTGAGCCTCAGACAGTAGCGAGCGTTGAATGTGTGAAGTAGGAGTTGGCATCTAGCATGGCGATTGGTCAGTTTCATTCTCACCACCTCCAATGGCTGCTTCCTTTCCTTTCCTGGTGTTTCCTGAGTCTGAGACGGAAGCGAGCATTTAATGTGTGAAGCAGTGTGGAATTTGGATGTGTGGTGTTTTACTGATGAAAGTTTGGCCTCGTTGAGGGGCATTATTTCAATATGAGTAGGAAATGAGGCAATGCATGATCATTGTACTTTTGTCCATTTACTGTATTTATTTTTCCTGATTTGAACTATAAAATGGTGATTTGCTTGAGTCAAAATGAGAGTACGCCTAAAAAATTTTTTAGGAAAAAAAGCACTGGAGATAGGTAAGCAATTTGAGGTTCATTGAGCAGCAGTAACCAGGTCATCAAAAGTGCCAAAAATATGGACTTAAAAATGCCCCACTGGAATCATTTTAACAACAACAACACTGCTACAATCTCAAATAATGGTAGGATAAATAACACTAAAACAGATTTATCTCCCTTTAAGCAATTTGCATATTTCTTAAATGGCAGGCTGTGGAAAACAAGATCTAATGCCAGGGTTTGGGGTGTAATTGTGGGTGCGTTTCCTAGGTGCACGATCATTTAGTGCTAAAAGCAGGTATTCCAAATTTATTTCCACATACAGTGGTGCCCCGCAAGACGAATGCCTCGCAAGACGGAAAACTCGCTAGACGAAAGAGTTTTCCGTTTTGGAGGTGCTTCGCTAGAATTTCCTATGGGCTTGCTTCGCAAGACGACAATGTCTTGCAAGTTCCTGCGGGTTTTTTCCCCTTTTCCTCCCCTTTTTCTAAGCCGCTAAAAGCCGATCAGCAGATAAGACGCTAAAAGCCGCTAAAAGCCGCTAATAGCGCTAATAGCGCTAATCCGCTAATCTGTCAATGGGCTTGCTTCGCAAGATGAAAAAACCGCTAGACGAAGAGAATCACAGAACGGATTCTTTTCGTCTTGCGAGGCACCACTGTATATGCATTTATAAGGAGAACATTTTAAGAAGCTGTGTCCACCCTGAGTGTGGGTTCCCTGTCAACTATTATCTTCTTGGGGTTCCCCCTCCCTTTTCGTTTAGACGGCAAGTTTCTCATTATGCTTCTCCCTGCCAAATATAAATTCCATCTCAAATACATGCAGAGACACACTGGCAGCAATTATACAAATGCTAAATACGGTGTTGTGGTCACTCAAGGTGTTCCACACCATACATTTTAAGCACTATTATAGCGCTTTAACAGTTGTGGAGAATTCTGGGAGCTGTTGTTCGTCAAGGGCACTGTGAATTACATAAAATAATAATAGAACTGAAGTTCTGTGAAATCAGTTAGCAAACTACAGTTCCCAGCGTTCTCCATGGCTGTAGGAGCACTATAATAGTGCTTAAAATGTATGGCGTGGATGTGACCCAGGCTCAATCTACACAGATATAACAGATATAACTTTTATATGCACACATACAACTTTTTTATATAAAAAAAGTTGTGATAGATGTTGTTGTTGTTTAGTCATTTAGTTGTGTCTGACTCTTCATGACCCCATGGACCAGAGCACGCCAGGCACTCTTGTCTTCCACTGCCTCCTGCAGCTTGGTCAAACTCATGTTGGTAGTTTCGAGAACACTGTCTAACCATCTCGTCCTCTACCATCCCCTTCTCCTAGTGCTCTCAGTCTTTCCCAACATCAGGGTCTTTTCCAGGGAGTCTTCTCTTCTCATGAGGTGGCCAAAGTATTAGAGCCTCAACTTCACGATCTGTCCTTCCAGTAAGCACTCAGGGCTTATTTCCTTCAGAATGGAGAGGTTTGATCTTCTTGCAGTCCACGGGACTCTCAAGAGTCTCCTCCAGCACCATAATTCAAAAGCATCAATTCTTTGGCAATCAGCCTTCTTTATGGTCCAGCTCTCAATTCCATATACATCACTACTGTGATAGATAAATAGAATTTGCCATTAGCTCATCAGCGCCATCTAATGTCGCATTGGTACAGTAGTGCCCCGCAAGACGAATGCCTCGCAAGACAAAAAACTCGCTAGACGAAAGGTTTTTTTGTCCGCGATTTGCCTCGCAAGACGAATTCCCCTATGGGCTTGCTTCGCAAAACGAAAACGTCTCGCGACATTGTTTCCTTTGTGTAAAAACCGTTAAAACCAAGGGTGCTTAGCTTGAGCAGCTGCAGTTGCGACTTGGCTTCGAGGAGCAACTGTTAGCACGTGGTTTGGTAGCCTTTTATCAGACTTTGCTCACTTTTGAAGATTTTCCAAAACTTTTCCAGAACTTTTCCAGAACTTCTCTTTCATCCATTTGGTAAGTTAAACTTTTAAAACTTTTTGGGGGGGTTTTGGATTTTGGGTTGGGGTGTTTGGGATTCAAGGACTTGGTGTTGGGAAGGGGTTTGCGATAATCTGGGGGCTTGTGGGCCTTTTTGGGGAATTTTTATGATTTTCTGTGACCATTGTGCCAGGTTGCTTATTTTTGAAAATTTTTCTGAGTTTGAATTTCTGAGTGCTGGCTGGCTAGGGGAACAGTGGGGGAGGTTTCTGCAGAAATCTGGGGGCTTGTGGGTTTTTTTTGGGATTTTTTATGATTTTCTGTGACCATTGGGCATGGCTGTTTTTTTTTGAAAATTTTTCTGAGTTTGAATTTCTGAGTGCTGGCTGGCTAGGGGAACAGTGGGGGAGGTTTCTGCAGAAATCTGTGACCATGTGGGGGTTTTTTGGGAATTTTTATGATTTTCTGTGACCATTGGGCATGGCTGTTTTTTTTTGAAAATTTTTCTGAGTTTGAATTTCTGAGTGCTGGCTGGCTAGGGGAACAGTGGGGGAGGTTTCTGCAGAAATCTGTGACCATGTGGGGGTTTTTTGGGAATTTTTATGATTTTCTGTGACCATTGGGCATGGCTGTTTTTTTTCAAATTTTTTTTTCTGAGTTTGAATTTCTGAGTGCTGGCTGGCTAGGGGAACAGTGGGGGAGGTTTCTGCAGAAATCTGGGACCATGTGGGGGTTTTTTGGGAATTTTTATGATTTTCTGTGACCATTGGGCATGGCTGTTTTTTTTCAAATTTTTTTTTCTGAGTTTGAATTTCTGAGTGCTGGCTGGCTAGGGGAACAGTGGGGGAGGTTTCTGCAGAAATCTGGGACCATGTGGGGTTTTTTTGGGAATTTTTATGATTTTCTGTGACCATTGGGCATGGCTGTTTTTTTTCAAATTTTTTTTTCTGAGTTTGAATTTCTGAGTGCTGGCTGGCTAGGGGAACAGTGGGGGAGGTTTCTGCAGAAATCTGGGACCATGTGGGGGTTTTTTGGGAATTTTTATGATTTTCTGTGACCATTGGGCATGGCTGTTTTTTTTCAAATTTTTTTTTCTGAGTTTGAATTTCTGAGTGCTGGCTGGCTAGGGGAACAGTGGGGGAGGTTTCTGCAGAAATCTGGGACCATGTGGGGTTTTTTTGGGAATTTTTATGATTTTCTGTGACCATTGGGCATGGCTGTTTTTTTTCAAATTTTTTTTTCTGAGTTTGAATTTCTGAGTGCTGGCTGGCTAGGGGAACAGTGGGGGAGGTTTCTGCAGAAATCTGGGACCATGTGGGGGTTTTTTGGGAATTTTTATGATTTTCTGTGACCATTGGGCATGGCTGTTTTTTTTCAAATTTTTTTTTCTGAGTTTGAATTTCTGAGTGCTGGCTGGCTAGGGGAACAGTGGGGGAGGTTTCTGCAGAAATCTGGGACCATGTGGGGGTTTTTTGGGAATTTTTATGATTTTCTGTGACCATTGGGCATGGCTGTTTTTTTTCAAATTTTTTTTTCTGAGTTTGAATTTCTGAGTGCTGGCTGGCTAGGGGAACAGTGGGGGAGGTTTCTGCAGAAATCTGGGACCATGTGGGGGTTTTTTGGGAATTTTTATGATTTTCTGTGACCATTGGGCATGGCTGTTTTTTTCAAATTTTTTTTTCTGAGTTTGAATTTCTGAGTGCTGGCTGGCTGGGGGAACAGTGGGGGAGGTTTCTGCAGAAATCTGGGACCATGTGGGGGTTTTTTGGGAATTTTTATGATTTTCTGTGACCATTGGGCATGGCTGTTTTTTTCAAATTTTTTTTTCTGAGTTTGAATTTCTGAGTGCTGGCTGGCTGGGGGAACAGTGGGGGAGGTTTCTGCAGAAATCTGGGACCATGTGGGGGTTTTTTGGGAATTTTTATGATTTTCTGTGACCACTAGGCATGGCTGTTTTTTTTTGAAATTTTGTTGTTATTTTTTGAATTTTTTTTTGTCTGGGTGGGGAAGCAGTTGGGGAGGGGTTTGCAGCAGTAGGGGAGGGGCTGGGGGAGCAGTTGAGGAGGGGTTTGCAGCAGTAGGGGAGGGGCTGGGGGAGCAGTTGAGGAGGGGTTTGCAATTTCTGTGTTATGGGTGGGTTGGTGCGTGTCTGTGGGAGCAGTTGAGGTTTTTGAAGACATTGGTGATTTTTGAAGCTTTTCCTAAACTTTTTTTACAGCCATTTGAGGTTCCTGAGGACTTCGGTGGTTGATTGCTGAAGCTTTTCCAGAACTTCTCTTTCATCCATTTGGTAAGCTCAACTTTTAAAACTTTTTTGGGGGTTTTTGGGATTTTGGATTTGGGGTTGGGGTGCTTGGGATTCAAGGCCTTGGTTCTGGGTTTTAATTTCTGTGTGGTGGGTGGCTGGGTGCTTTTGTATTTTTTGGGTTTGAAGCACATCACTGATTTTTTTTCCTGTTTCTTAGTTTACGAAGGTAGGACCTGTGCTGCCATGGGACCCAAGAAGACTGCTCCTGCGGTGGCCGGCGAGAGGAAGAAGGAGAAGGTGACGCTGGAGATGAAGAAGGACATCATTCGGAAGCACGACGGCGGAATGCGTGTGACGGACATCGCCAGGGAGTACGGCAGGAACCCATCGACCATCGGGACCATCCTGAAGATGAGGGAGAAGATCATGGCGACTGATGCAGCCAAGGGAGTCACCAGGATCGTGAGGAACCGCCCAGCTGTCCTGGAGGAGGTCGAGAAGTTGCTGCTCATCTGGATAGAAGAGAAGCAGCGTGCAGGGGACACAGTGTCTGAGGCCGTCATTTGTGAGAAGGCCAAGGCCTTGCATGCTGACCTCATCCGGGATCAGCCAGGAACCTCAGCCGAGCCAGAAGTCTTCAAGGCTAGCAGAGGTTGGTTTGACCGGTTCAAGACGAGATCTGGCATCCACAGCGTGGTCAGGCATGGAGAGGCTGCCAGTTCTGATGTTCCTGCGGCTGAAGACTTTGCAGCGGAGTTCCTGGAGCTTGTGAAGACGGAGGGCTACGTTCCGCAGCAGGTCTTCAACTGCGACGAGACCGGGCTGTTTTGGAAGAGGATGCCCAAAAGGACTTTCATCACTCAGGAGGAGTCCAGGCTGCCTGGCCACAAGCCCATGAAGGACCGTCTGACCCTGCTCTTCTGTGCCAACGCCAGCGGCGACCTGAAGATCAAGCCCCTGCTGGTGTACCACTCGGAGAACCCACGGGCCTTCAAGAGACACAAGATCGACAAGGAGCGGCTGAGTGTCATGTGGCGATCCAACAGCAAGGCTTGGGTCACACGTGTGCTGTTTGTGGACTGGGTCAATCTTGCTTTTGGCCCTGCTGTCAAGCAGTACCTGCTGGACAACGACCTGCCGCTGAAGGCTTTGCTTCTGATGGACAATGCTCCTGCCCATCCCAAAGGCCTTGAGGTGGACTTGTTGGAGGAGTTCAGCTTCATCAACATCATGTTCCTGCCGCCTAACACCACGCCACTGCTCCAGCCGATGGATCAGCAGGTCATCGCCAATTTCAAAAAACTCTACACCAAGGAGCTTTTCAGGCGATGCTTCGAGGTGACTGACTGCACCACCATCACCCTGCGGGAATTCTGGAAGGACCACTTCGACATTGCCACCTGCTTGAAGATGGTCAACACGGCCTGGAAAGGGATCAGCCAGAGAAATTTGAATTGCGCTTGGCGCAACCTGTGGCCGGACTGTGTGGCACCAAGTGACTCTGATGCACCAGAGTCAACAGTGGTGCAGGACATTGTTGCCTTGGGGAGGACCATGGGCCTGGAGGTCACGGAGGAGGACGTCTGCGAGCTGGTAGAGGGGCACGACGACGAGCTGACCACCCAGGAGCTGGTCGAACTGCAGGCAGAGGCTGCGCTGGAGCAGGCCTCACTGGAAGAGGAGGAAGCAACTGGGGAACGGCTGTCCTCCGAAAGACTGAGGGACATTTGCCAGAGGTGGAAGGAGGTGCAGACTTTTGCAGATCTACACCACCATGAGAAGCACGTGGCACATGACGCTGGGAACTTTTATGATACGAGGGTCATGTCGTATTTCAGGGAGCTGCTGAAAAGGCGGATGAAGCAGCAGACAATGGACAGGTTCTTGACCAAGAAGCAAAGAGTGGAAGAGGAGCCTTCTTCAAGTGCTCCCCCAGAGTCTTAGAAAATGTCTGTATACTGTACTTTGTTGATTTTTAAATGTATTTCTGTCATGTTTATAAAGTTTATTTATTTTCCCTTCAATTTTTGAACTGCTCTTTACAGTATGTGTGACTTTAAAGAGCAGTTAATAAACTGTTGTTGTACCAAATTTGGCTTTGTTTGGACTTTTTTTGACCATAGGAACGCATTAATTGATTTTCAATGCATTCCTATGGGATTTCGTGCTTCGCAAGACGAAAAATTCGCTAGACGACAAAAATTGCGGAACGAATTAATTTCGTCTTGCGGGGCACCACTGTATAATGCACTTAAAACATTATATCTGCCGCTGTATAGCTGAGTCTCCAGTGTGCATTTGAATAGCAAAACTTCCCTCACACATTCTACCACACATTTGCATCTTATGTGAGACAATACCTCCTTTGCACTTGGCAGGATGACTGAGAGTGAGTCCTTCCCCTTGGGATAGCTGGCTCTCCTATGCGGACTCTTCACATCTCACTTTTACATTTCTGAGAATGAATAGAACATTCTGATTTCCAAATTTACAGCTTTGTGTTGTTATAACAGCCGACGGCTGATGGAGGATTTGACCCACAAAGGTCATCTCCAGAGAAACCAGTTTTGCAGTGTTTTAGTTTCAGGTTTGGTCCATCAATAGATGGGCTACACTGTTAGCTGAGGATAAAGTGGGGCTTTATCTTAATTCCTTGTTTTTTCTTTAAGGATTCAAATGTTTAATTCATTAGACAAAGAGAGTGGCAGAGCTCAGGTATACTCTCAAATAAACAATACAAACCTCCAATAAAATGCCCAACACTTGAGGAAACTATTATAAATCAGTGTGGAACAGAACGGTCTATGCTTTAATTAACATTTCCATGGTATCGTTTTCTTCTGTAGAACTGCAGCAAGGAAAGGGGGAAAGGTCAAATGAAAGGGAGAAGGGAAGCAATTCCTGATGAACAACGCTGGAACATCATTAGAAATCCATTAGCTCCCCTCCCCTTATTTTTTAGGCTAAACCTTTCATTTAACTCTGGCATATAACCAACTAACAGTTCCATGAACTCACAGAAAATGAAAATAAAGGGAGGCATTCATCGAGGAAACAGAAGGGAAAGTTGGGGTTCATATAGTGTTCCCATACGAAGGGAGATATGTACCAGGCAGCACACCAGAAAGCCATCATGCCATATCTATTTTAGGCTGACCTTATGACTGACGCGGGTGGCGCTGTGAGTTAAACCACAGAGCCTCGGGCTTGCAGATCAGAAGGTCGGCGGTTCGAATCCCCATGACAGGGTGAGCTCCCTTTGCTCAGTCCCTGTTCCTGCCAACCTAGCAGTTCGAAAGCACAAAGTGCAAGTAGATAAATAGGTACCGCTACGGCGGGAAGGTAAACAGTGTTTCCGTGCGCTGCTCTGGTTCGCCAGAAGCGGCTTAGTCATGCTGGCCACATGACCCAGAAGCTGTACACTGGCTCCCTCGGCCAGTAAAGCGAGATGAGTGCCGCAACCCCAGAGTCATCCACGACTGGACCTAACGGTCAGGGGTCCCTTTATCTATGATTGAAGAGGTCATAGTGTTATGCATGGTGGGTTTTTTGTGTGTTTTTTAAATTAAATCACCACAATGCAATCAGGAAACAACTTTTGTACATCAAGAAGGTGACTGTTTAATTTATCCAGGGACTGGGCAGAACAAAATGTAAAACACACCACCATTGACTTGCTATAGCCAGTCATTTATATGGGAGGAATCAGACCCCACAAATGTCCCTATTTTCCACTGAACGTCCGGGATTTACATAATAAGCCATCCCAGATTCTGATTTGATCCCAACTTTTCCTTAGGACGTCCCTAATTTCATCAGAGAAATGTTGTGAGTGGGTGGCAATGAACAACTTTCCAAGGGACCAATGGCTTCAGTCCCCTCTCCTTTATTCCACCCCAATCTTTTCTTATTTACATTTTTCAATATTTGGTACAGATACGACATGTAATACCATAAACTCGCAGAATGTGCAATGTAGGGTAAAGTAGAGTAGGCACAGGTTACGTTGTTATCAAACCAGTGACCAGAAATGCTTAGGAATTTAATAATAATAATAATAATAATAATAATAATAATAATAATAATAATAATTTATTAGAAGGCCCTCTGCCTGGTTCACTGTAGCTTCACTTCTCGCAGTCAAGGAACCAGCAGAAGACCCTCAGAAGAGGATCTCAGTGTCTGAACGATAGGGTGGAGACGCTCCTTCAGGTATACTGGGCTGAGGCCGTTTAAGACTTTAAAGGTCAGCACCAACACTTTGAATTGTGCTTGGAAACATACTGGGAGCCAGTGTGGGTCTTTCAGAACTGGTGTTATATGGTCTCGGTGGCCATATATCATATGACTGCATGGGTCTTTGAGAAATTAACCCATCTTTTTAAAATTAATATAAACAACAAAGGAACACCAGGTAATGGATAAAAATTTCTGGAAGTTCTCCTCCTTTTATAACTCAGATTTAACTCCTATAACTCAGATTTAACTCTCATAAGTGTTCAGTCTTGGGTTTTCCTTCTTCCTGCTATTTATCCAAAATATTACTTATCCTTCTTGACTCTGGCTATAAGGAAATCCAGGGTTTGGTATGTAACAATGACAATATTATTTAAAGTATTCCCCTTCTCTGAATGATTTCTTGATAGATTGGGTAATATCCCCATCTCCAGAGATGACACAAAATATGGAATTCTCCAAGGCATCCTTCAATCACTATACAACACCCACAGAGATATACACAAACTCCTTCTTATTTCCCCCCTGGGGAATGATTTAACTGCATGCTGGAATATGAAATGAACACAGTTCCCTCACAAATGCATGGCAAGTTTATTCATTTCCTCAAACTGATCTGGTCTATAAAATACCTTATGAGAGCAAGTTCGGCAGAACAGAAGGCAAGGATTTTCTTTCTCCCAGATTGCCTTTGAAGAAGTTGATAGGCATTTGAAAAATAGGAATCTTTGACACAGAGGCACACTGGTGCCAAAGGTAAAGGTAAAGGACCCTGGACAGTTAAATCCAGTCAAAGGAAACTATGAGGTTGTGGCACGCATCTCACTTTCAGGCCGAGGGAGCCAGTGTTTGTCCACAGACAGTTATCTAGGTCATGTGGCCAGCATGACTAAACTGCTTCGGGCGCAACAGGACACCGTGACAGAAACCAGAACGCATGGAAATGCCGTTTATCTTCCCGTCGCAGCGGTACCTATTTATCTACCTGCTTTCGAACTGCTAGGTTGGCAGGAGCTGGGACAGAGTAATGGGAGCTCACCCCATCATGGGGATTTGAACTGCCAACCTTCTGATCGGCAAGCCAGCAGAGGGTGTGATGCTGATCCCCAGAGATCTCTTCATCTTTGATAACACCGACTGCCTACCTGACCTCTCGGAGCATTCTAGGAATGACCAGGTTGAGGAGATGGAGACGGCAAAATAATGATGGAGAGATGAATCCCTAGCCAGTTATGCAAATTGGGTCCACAGTCATAGGGTATGCGAAGCGAACTCACATCATCCTCAGACAGTGGTCAGGGATTACATACCGTTCAACATTTTCTCTGCCTGCTACCTTTATTAAGGAAAACTTAATAAAATGTTATATACCAGCAGGGCTGTCTTAAGCATATGTGGCACTGGGGTGCAAAGATCTGCCCGGTGCCCCCCCCCCCAGGTTGCCCAGTCCCAGACGCGCAGGAGGGTGGAGCTGATGGGTGTTGGATAAAAGCAGCAAGGCAAAAGCCAGCTCCAGATGGCTGGAATGCAAAACAGGATGTTGTGGTTTGCAGATGTACTGTTGGAGAAAAGGAGGAGTCTATTCTCTCTACTGAGCACCGGATGTTAGCTCAGAGTGTCATCTGACCTGTGCTGGAAATACAGGGGAGGAGCTGTGCCTCTTCTGATGGAGTCTGAAGGGAGCAGTCGCGTTTCTATGTACTGCTGAATGACAGGAATAAAACATGTAAATAGTTCTCCTGTCTGTCTCATTTCCCCTCCCTGGGGAGAATGCAGGGAGGGAGAGAAGCGGAGAGAAGCAGAGGGTGTGCTCTCCTCACGTCTAATGAGGAGAATCGCCGGTTTACGACCACGTCTGCCGGGAGACGCAGACGGAATGTAAACAAAGTATCTCACTCAATTGCCCGGGGGAGGCCAGTTTACCTCTGACTGTGAACTGAGATACTGACAATGGGTGGGCTCTTCTATGGACTCAATTCTTGGGCCCTGGACTCTCAGCCTGGTGCCCCTGAGAGCCCGGCGCCCAGGTGCCCCACACCCCTAGCTCCTATGGGTAAGATGGCCCTGTATACCAGTGGTACTTGCCACCAAGCAAATTGGTGAAAATATACAGAAAAGGTTCAAACCTATGCAGGAAGTGCCACAAGGTAGAAGGCACTCTGATACACATGTGGTGGTCATGCAAATATGCTAGAGAATACTGGGAAATGATCCACACAGAATTTAAAAAGATGCTTAAACTCACATTTCCCAAAAGATCGGAGAACTTCCTATTAGGGATAATAAGTGACAATATCCTGAAAAATGCACTCAATCTCGTTTTATATGTGACTGCTGCAGCTAGAGTGATATATGCGAAAAAATGGAAAGAAAAAGAGGTACCCACGGAAAAAGCTTGGCAGAAGAAATTGATAGAATATACAGAATTAGTAACTTTGACCGCGAAATTAAGACATGACTCACGGATAAGACAAGAGTGGAAATGCAATCTTCACTTTAACCTACAAGTAGGAGTTGACTTATGAGCAGCAGATAACATCGAATAAAGGAAGATTTCAGATGAATGGGTGGAGTATTAGAATATGCAACTGACCAAGGTTTACTTAGAATGGCATGGAGAGATGGACTAGAAAGTCCTGGGAAAAGGGATAAACGATAGATATTCTGTTAAGTGTAAAGGTGTAAATATGCATAAATAAAAATTTTAAAAAGACATACCGTCCAACATTTCTACAATGGTTGTGACGGTGGATGAAGGCTGCAGCAGATAATAAATTACCGTTCTTTGTGATACTCATGCCATCAGAATAGAGCCTTACTGCGAAGACTGTGCGTTGATCTGCGTGCACTGATCTCCACACATAAAACAAATTCACGCACAGTCATCTTCCCAAAACCTCTTCTTGGAGCTTGTGGGTGGATTGACAGCGTGGTTGAGGAAAGGCCAGAGCTCAGAGCAGAATATCTGATTCGCATGCATAGGTTTCATCCCCGTCATCTCTGTTGCGATATACGGAAGCCCTGAATGAAGCTGTTAGGAGTCAAGCTGTATTTTAAGCAGGGCTTTATTTTAGTTGCAACTCTTGCATCATCATAAAGCAGTCTCTCTTACATTCAGGAACCAGAGTACACAGGTGGGATTCCATACAGCGGAGAAGCCAGCATGGGAAAAACAACCATACCTCTTTATACCAGCTGGATAAGGACCAATTAGTCAACTCTCCATGTCTTGTGATGCTATTTATTTATTTATTTATTTATTATCCCCCCCCCCGCCCATCTGGCTGGGTTTCCCCAGCCACGCTGGGCGACTTCCAACAGAGAATAAAAACACATTAAAACATCAGTCATTAAAAACTTCCCCAAAGAGGGCTGCCTTCAGATGTCTTCTAAATGGCATATAGTTGTTTATTTCCTTGAGATCTTATGGGAGGGCGTTCCACAGGGCGGGTGCCACTACCGAGAAGGCCCTCTGCCTTAATCCCTGTAACTTGACTTCTCGCAGCGAGGGAACCGCCAGAAGGCCCTCGGCGCTGGACCTCAGTGTCCGGATAGAATGATGGGGGTGGAGACGCATCACATGCTGCTGAGTCAGCATTTCCACCCAGCACAGAGTGTTAACTCCTTGATAACCACAACACTCCAACATTCTCCAAGTCGGGTTTGGAATGTCCCGTTCCTGTAACCCTGGAGAGCTGCTCCCACTTAGTGTAGGTAGCCCACGACGAGCTAGATCATGGGTAGGCAAACTAAGGCCCAGGGGCCGGATCTGGCCCAATCGCCTTCTAAATCCGACCCGCGGATGGTCCAGGAATCAGCATGTTTTTATATGAGTAGAATGTGTCCTTTTATTTAAAATGCATCTCTGGGTTATTTGTGGGGCCTGCCTGGTGTTTTTACGTGAGTAGAATGTGTCCTTTTATTTAAAATGCATCTCTGGGTTATTTGTGGGGCACAGGAATTCGTTCATTTTTTCCCCCTTCAAAATATAGTCTGGCCCACCACAAGGTTCTAGGGACAGTGGACCAGCCCCCTGCTGAAAAAGTTTGCAGACCCCTGAGCTAGATGGACCCTTGTTATATGTTATATTCTATCCTGCCTCCTTTTCTCCCCCGTTTTCCTTCCTTCCTTCCTTCCTTCCTTCCTTCCTTCCTTCCTTCCTTCCCTTCCCTTCCCTTCCCTTCCCTTCCTTCCTTCCTTTGTTGCCTATAGCCAATTTGGGGAAACTTTGCACTTCAACGCTCATCTTAACAGGGTTTTTCTGTCATTCCCATGTAATGAGGATTTGCTATAGAACCGCCATTATGCTATCGCCTTCACAGTGCCAGCCATCTGTGTTCCCAGTTGAATGACATGTTGGTGCAACCTTCTGTAGAAAGCACTCCTGTTATTTCTCACGCTCTCCCCTCGTTCCAATCAATGGGGTTGCACGGCGCATACTGTGGCAATCACTCTTTAATTAAAGAAGCAGGATTCTGGGCACCAGCCGATTGTCAGAGCAAACACAGAATCCACTTTGAAAGTCAGGCACAGAGCAGAGAAAGCAGACCATGGCTGAGGAAGGGACTGGCAAATTATCTTTGTACTGTGAGCAAAGTTGATACAATACCCATTGTAATGTTATATATATATATATATATATATATATATATATATATATATATATATATATATATATATATGCTTTCGTAGATTTTCACGGGTACAGGAATGCAGGTTTTGGTGTCTTCGGGTGTCTTCCCGTGTAAGAGTTGGGGTGTCTAGGCGACGTTTCGACGAGGTCTCACTCGTCATCTTCAGGCTGGTGCTTTCGGCTTCTTGTTACTGGAACAGAGCAGGATCTCAGTGTTTGAGTTCCTATAAATACTGTTGAGGGGGTGTGGTGTATAGCCTCCAACGTTCTGGGCAGAGAGGAAGTTCCCAGGTTAGTGTGCCTTTTCTTCTTTTGTTCCTTAATTACTTGAGGGATATCTTGAGTGATTTCTTGAGTGATATTCTGAGTACCACTTAGGTGGGTCATTAAGTGTGGATTAGTTGCTAAAGCTTTCGTGTCTTGACCTCTTGAGCTTGTGAAGAGTTTTTCTGAGAAGATGGCTGTACTGCACTTAGTTGTGCTCTGGCTTGGCTTCGTGTATAGGGGCGAGCTGTGGTTTTGTGCCCTGTGCCAGCCAGATCTGTGTAGGGATTGCAGGGGGGTGCAGCATCCGGAGGTGCCACTATGGTTTGGCTACTGGATGGTGTCTGTAATTTATCTGTGGAGAGGGTCTGGGTTTGGGTCTGGTGTGGTTGATTGGTGATGGCGTTCTGTGTGCCTCTGGTTCTGGTGTCGGTTTTTGTGGGGAGGGCTAATTTCCAGATGTCTGGCAGGCGGGACGTGTCGTCACGCTTGTTCATGTTGTGAGGGTGTTTCTCTATCTCGATGGCTTCCATGATTATTCTCTTGTGGTGATGTTCCATGTTAAAGAGCAATTTGGAATCTGCAAAATTAATTTCGTGTCCTGTTTCTTTCATGTGTTGGAAAAGAGAGGAAGTTTTTTCTTCTTTTTTGACGGCATTCTTGTGTTCTGCGATACGTGCATTTATTCGTCTGTTTGTTTGTCCAATGTACGTGGCTGGGCAGACTTTGCAGGGTATTTCATAGACCCCTTGGTTTTCCAACTGGATTTTATCTTTGGGGTTTCTGAGGATATTGGCTATTTTTTGGTTGGTGCAAAAGGCTGTTTTGATATTGTGTTTATGGAGGATTTTGCTAATTTTATCTGTAGTGCCCTTGATATAAGGAAGGAGGGCCATGCCATTGTTTTCTTCTGTGTCTTGGTTTTTTGGGGGTGTTTCTTTTTGGATTAGCTTCGTAACCCTGTTTTGCTGGTATCCATTGGCGATTAACACATTAGAGAGATTCTGTAACTCAGTTGTCAAGTGGTCTTTGTCAGCCAGGCGTTTGGTTCTGGAGATGAGAGTCTTGGCTACGGAGTTTATTTGTGCAGGGTGGTGGTGTGATTGTGCATGTAAGTAGCGGTTGGTGTGTGTTTTTTTCCGGTAGATAGTGTGTCCTAGGGAGCCATCAGGTTTTTTGTAGATTAGGACGTCAAGGAAGGGAAGTTGGTTGTTGGCTTCTATTTCCATAGTGAATTGTATTTTGGGGTGTAGGCTGTTGAGATGTGTGAGGAAGCTATCTAGTTTTTCTTTCCACAATGGACAAAGATACAAACAGATAGAAGGAGCACCTATGGGATCACCCCTCTCACCGGTCATCGCAAATTTGTACATGGAACACTTTGAAACCAATGCTTTAGACAGGTCAGAACACAAACCCAAACTTTGGCTCAGATATGTTGACGACACCTTTGTAATTTGGCCACACGGGAAAGAAAAACTAGATAGCTTCCTCACACATCTCAACAGCCTACACCCCAAAATACAATTCACTACGGAAATAGAAGCCAACAACCAACTTCCCTTCCTTGACGTCCTAATCTACAAAAAACCTGATGGCTCCCTAGGACACACTATCTACCGGAAAAAAACACACACCAACCGCTACTTACATGCACAATCACACCACCACCCTGCACAAATAAACTCCGTAGCCAAGACTCTCATCTCCAGAACCAAACGCCTGGCTGACAAAGACCACTTGACAACTGAGTTACAGAATCTCTCTAATGTGTTAATCGCCAATGGATACCAGCAAAACAGGGTTACGAAGCTAATCCAAAAAGAAACACCCCCCAAAAACCAAGACACAGAAGAAAACAATGGCATGGCCCTCCTTCCTTATATCAAGGGCACTACAGATAAAATTAGCAAAATCCTCCATAAACACAATATCAAAACAGCCTTTTGCACCAACCAAAAAATAGCCAATATCCTCAGAAACCCCAAAGATAAAATCCAGTTGGAAAACCAAGGGGTCTATGAAATACCCTGCAAAGTCTGCCCAGCCACGTACATTGGACAAACAAACAGACGAATAAATGCACGTATCGCAGAACACAAGAATGCCGTCAAAAAAGAAGAAAAAACTTCCTCTCTTTTCCAACACATGAAAGAAACAGGACACGAAATTAATTTTGCAGATTCCAAATTGCTCTTTAACATGGAACATCACCACAAGAGAATAATCATGGAAGCCATCGAGATAGAGAAACACCCTCACAACATGAACAAGCGTGACGACACGTCCCGCCTGCCAGACATCTGGAAATTAGCCCTCCCCACAAAAACCGACACCAGAACCAGAGGCACACAGAACGCCATCACCAATCAACCACACCAGACCCAAACCCAGACCCTCTCCACAGATAAATTACAGACACCATCCAGTAGCCAAACCATAGTGGCACCTCCGGATGCTGCACCCCCCTGCAATCCCTACACAGATCTGGCTGGCACAGGGCACAAAACCACAGCTCGCCCCTATACACGAAGCCAAGCCAGAGCACAACTAAGTGCAGTACAGCCATCTTCTCAGAAAAACTCTTCACAAGCTCAAGAGGTCAAGACACGAAAGCTTTAGCAACTAATCCACACTTAATGACCCACCTAAGTGGTACTCAGAATATCACTCAAGAAATCACTCAAGATATCCCTCAAGTAATTAAGGAACAAAAGAAGAAAAGGCACACTAACCTGGGAACTTCCTCTCTGCCCAGAACGTTGGAGGCTATACACCACACCCCCTCAACAGTATTTATAGGAACTCAAACACTGAGATCCTGCTCTGTTCCAGTAACAAGAAGCCGAAAGCACCAGCCTGAAGATGACGAGTGAGACCTCGTCGAAACGTCGCCTAGACACCCCAACTCTTACACGGGAAGACACCCGAAGACACCAAAACCTGCATATATATATATATATATATATGCAGGTTTTGGTGTCCTCGGGTGTCTTCCCGTGTAAAAGTTGGGGTGTCTAGGCGACGTTTCGACGAGGTCTCACTCGTCATCTTCAGGCTGGTGCTTTCGGCTTCTTGTTACTGGAACAGAGCGGGATCTCAGTGTTTGAGTTCCTATAAATACTGTAGAGGGGTGTGGTGTATTGCCTCAAAAGTTCTGGGCAGAGGGGAAGTTCCCAGGCTAGTGTTCTTTTCTTCTTTTGTTCCTTAATTACTTGAGGGATATCTTGAGTGATTTCTTGAGTGATATTCTGAGTACCACTTAGGTGGGTCATTAGGTGTGGATTAGTTGCTAAAGCCTTCGTGTCTTGACCTCTTGAATTTGTGAAGAGTTTTTCTGGGAAGATGGCTGTACTGCACTTAGTTGTGCTTTGGCTTGGCTTCGTGTATAGGGGCGAGCTGTGGTTTTGTGCCCTGTGCCAGCCAGATCTGTGTAGGGATTGCAGGGGGGTGCAGCATCCGGAGGTGCCACTATGGTTTGGTTACTGGATGGTGTCTGTAATTTATCTGTGGAGAGGGTCTGGGTTTGGGTCTGGTGTGGTTGATTGGTGGTGGCGTTCTGTGTGCCTCTGGATCTGGTGTCGGTTTTTGTGGGGAGGGCTAATTTCCAGATGTCTGGCAGGCGGGACGTGTCGTCACGCTTGTTCATGTTGTGAGGGTGTTTCTCTATCTCGATGGCTTCCATGATTATTCTCTTGTGGTGATGTTCCATGTTAAAGAGCAATTTGGAATCTGCAAAATTAATTTCGTGTCCTGTTTCTTTCATGTGTTGGAAAAGAGAGGAAGATTTTTCTTCTTTTTTGACGGCATTCTTGTGTTCTGCGATACGTGCATTTATTCGTCTGTTTGTTTGTCCAATGTACGTGGCTGGGCAGACTTTGCAGGGTATTTCATAGACCCCTTGGTTTTCCAACTGGATTTTATCTTTGGGGTTTCTGAGGATATTGGCTATTTTTTGGTTGGTGCAAAAGGCTGTTTTGATATTGTGTTTATGGAGGATTTTGCTAATTTTATCTGTAGTGCCCTTGATATAAGGAAGGAGGGCCATGCCATTGTTTTCTTCCGTGTCTTGGTTTTTGGGGGGTGTTTCTTTTTGGATTAGCTTCTTAACCCTGTTTTGCTGGTATCCATTGGCGATTAACACATTTGAGAGATTCTGTAACTCAGTTGTCAAGTGGTCTTTGTCAGCCAGGCGTTTGGTTCTGGAGATGAGGGTCTTGGCTACGGAGTTTATTTGTGCAGGGTGGTGGTGTGATTGAGCATGTAAGTAGCGGTTGGTGTGTGTTTTTTTCCGGTAGATAGTGTGTCCTAGGGAGCCATCAGGTTTTTTGTAGATTAGGA
Organism: Podarcis liolepis; assembly: GCF_965112155.1. Classification (NCBI taxonomy): domain Eukaryota; kingdom Metazoa; phylum Chordata; class Lepidosauria; order Squamata; family Lacertidae; genus Podarcis; species Podarcis liolepis. Next base: position 122,798,188 of record NC_139554.1, read on the forward strand.
CGTCAAGGAAGGGAAGCTGGTTGTTGGCTTCTATTTCCATAGTGAATTGTATTTTGGGGTGTAGGCTGTTGAGATGTGTGAGGAAGCTATCTAGTTTTTCTTTCCCGTGTGGCCAAATTACAAAGGTGTCGTCAACATATCTGAGCCAAAGTTTGGGTTTGTGTTCTGACTTGTCTAAAGCATTGGTTTCAAAGTGTTCCATGTACAGATTTGCGATGACCGGTGAGAGGGGTGATCCCATAGGTGCTCCTTCTATCTGTTTGTATCTTTGTCCATTGTGGATGAAGTACGTGTTGGTTAGGCAGTGGTTGGTCAGGTCCAGGATGTATTCGGGGGGATTGTATTTGTTTTGAATGGCTGTCAAGGCTTCATTAATGGGCACTTGTGTGAAGAGAGATACAACATCGAAGCTCACAAGTAGGTCATCGGGATGTAGGTTTTGCTTCTTTATTGTTTCTATGAACTGGAAGGAGTTTGTAACGTGTGAAGAGATGGATTCTGCATAGGGCTGAAGTTGCTTAGCGAGAAATTTAGCGAGATTTTGTAGAGGTGAGCCTATGGAGCTGACTATTGGTCTGAGTGGTGTTCCTTCTTTGTGTATCTTGGGGAGGCCGTAGAGTTTGGGGCATCTGGATGATTTTTCTCTGGGGATGATTCTTAGCTGGATTTCTTCACTGATAGGAGAGGCTTTTATTTTGGATTTGGTGGTTTTTTCCAGATAGGTGGTGGGATCTGTTTTTATAGGTTGGTAGGTAGGGTCTTGGAGTAGATTTGATAGTTTTGCTTGGTAGTCCGATGTGTTCATCACAACAGTGGCATTACCTTTGTCTGCTGGGAGAATGATTATGTTGTTGTCTTTCCTCAGGTTGGTGAGTGCTTTCTGTTCTTCTTTGTGTAAATTGCTTCTGGGTGGTTTGCTGGAGCAGAGGATGTTGGTGACTTCAAGTCTGATTTTATTGGCTTCATCTGGGTTGATTTTGGTTAGGCTAGCTTCGACTCCGCATATGATGTTTTCCGTGGGGATGCGTCTCGGGGTAACTGCAAAGTTGAAACCTTTGGAGAGTACTTTGGTTTCAGTTGAGGTGAGGATCCTGTCTGATATGTTATGTACTGTTTGTTTCATGGGTTGTTGTGGAGGGTGGCTGGGCTTCTGGCGTCTCTCTAGTTTGTGGAGTTTGTTGGTGTGTGTGTCTGTCTTATAAATACCTCAACAGTATTTATAGGAACTCAAACACTGAGATCCCGCTCTGTTCCAGTAACAAGAAGCCGAAAGCACCAGCCTGAAGATGACGAGTGAGACCTCGTCGAAACGTCGCCTAGACACCCCAACTTTTACACGGGAAGACACCCGAGGACACCAAAACCTGCATTCCTGTACCCGTGAAAATCTACGAAAACATATATATATATATATATATATATATATATATATATATATGATTTGTTGGAGACATTTGTTCTGTGGCATTGGGTGCAGAGGGGAATCTGTAAATTCTTCAGCATGCAGCAGCTACTGTACAAATCATTAGGGTATTGCTGAGAGTAGATCCCAACATAAATTATACTGCTTGCCCTTTGAAGTCACTTAAAGGGGAGAAGTCAGATTATGCCTGCAGGGGGATTCCTTTGTAACGCAGCCGTGGTTCAGATGTGAATCTCAGAAGTGTAAACAGGGCAGAAGGAATTGGAAGCTTTGCCAAACACCTGCCTCAGCTGGGCATCTTAGCATGTCCATATTATGAAGACACTTGCAGCTATGAGTTGTTGTTTTTTTTTAAGGGCTGCCCTATTGGCAAAACCTATTTGGTGTTTCGCCATTTTCTGACTAGTTGCAGGACCTTAGCCAGACCTAGCAGAGTACACCCAGAAACCACGGAAGCAATTGGCGACTTGGCTGCAGACAGGATAGACGAAGCAGGAACCAGGAACTTGTAGTTAGGTGTTTATTATATACAGTGGACTATTTACAGGAACAGAACGTGGATCTTTTGCTAGCTCTCTCTGACACGACTCACAACTCCTACACTGACACAGAACTCTGAACACTGAACTCCTGAACTAACACATTCCAGTTAGTAGGCCGTTAATTATCACTCCCTTGAAAGAGCTTGACCAATCAGGGAGCAGTCTCCATGTCTCTGTTATCTCCAGGCAGACTTACTCCTTCAGATTGCCTTCTGGCTGTCTGCCAAACCTTAATTGACTCTGTGTGAGTAGCTGCACATACACAGTTTCCCAACATGCCCTTGAAGACTGTTCTAGGAACAGTGTAGAACAAATGGGCTCACTTCTTGGCTTGGATGTAGAAACATATAATTGCCAATACTGCACGCACTGTTGTCATTACCAATTTGCTTTCGGGTCCTGCCTGGGCTTTAATACTCCATACTGGACCATGTGGGCATGCTTACAACAGCCAGCTACTCCCATAGCAGCCTCCTTCATTGGCTCACTCCCCACACACATGAGACTGTGTGTGACCATGCGAGCCATGTAATATTTGTTTACAATTTAATTTACAGAGCCGGCCAGCCGGCCTGCTCAGCCTCAGCCCTTCCCTAGTTGCAAACGCTGCCTCCCCTCCACCCAAGCCAACAGAGCAGTGGATCAGGTTTCAACTGGTGAGGCAGAGCTCAGGAGTACTTCTGGGTGGCTGGGACTTCACCTTTGTTCTGCCAGCCCTGTAGAAACAGCCTGCCCTCTGTTGGTGTGTCGATGGCACATTCATCATCTGGGGGGGGGGAGGAGCTGTGCCCCCTCAAATATATTTTTTGGGGAGCTTGAGCCCCATAAAGTCCAAGGAGCTAGTGCCTATGCTGAATCCAGGTTCCCGAAACAGGACCCAGAGGAAGGTTATGGTCTACTAAGACGGACTCCTAGATCTTTTTCTCAAGCTGGGTGGCTTCCATCTTATATTTGTGCAGGTGGTTATTCCTGCCTAAGTGTAGAATCTTACTTTTGTCCCTACTGAAATTTATTTTGTTAGTTTGGCCCAGTTCTCCAAATTCATCTTGACCCCTGAGTCTGTCTTCAGTGGCATTGGCTACCCTTCCCAGTTGGGTGTCATCTGCAAATTTGATGAGCATCCCCTCAATACCTTCATCCAAGTCATTTATAAAGATGCTGAACAGCAGACCCAGTTACAGAACCCCACTTGTCACTGTTTTCCAGAATGACCAAGTACTGTTAATGAGCACTCTTGGGGTTTGGTCCATTAACAAGCTACAAATCAGCCTGACCTTTATCTTGTCCAGTTCAGATTTTACCAGCTTCTCCACAAATATATCATGGGGGATTTTGTCAAAACCCTTATTGAAATCAAGATACATTACATACACATCAGATGCTTCCTTAATCTCCCCCCCATCCTGTCCTATTGGGGATGGTTTCCTAGCAAAATATTTGTTTTTAAGAGGAAAGAAGAAAAGTAATTACATTTTATTATATTTGCGAGCACATTATTGCCTATTTCTCATTATTATCCATTTGTTTAATACACGTTGTTTTCAACAGCCTTAATCGTTGCGATTCCCAAGCCTTGGAGCTTAATTTTGTTAGTTAAATAAACCAAAGCCATACATAAAATGGCACATTATGTATGAGAGAGGATTTTCTTCTGTTAATTGAAAACAAACTGGAACTAAGCTAAATTACATGAATATTTAATCATTTCTCTGTGTCACAAAGGTTATTAGAGAGTGCAAGTATGTATTTATTTCGTAACACAAATGGCAAGCTACTAAGCATCTCGACTTTGATGAATTCTAAGCAACTTGGGGGATCTAGAATGTCAGGGAGGGTATTTCCAAATATCTAGGCATCTTTCCTAGAATGTAAATTCTATTATTTCATCCCAAGACTCCACATTTAATCAGTATACCTCTGACAACAAGCAAAAAGAAAAAAAAGCCACCATCTCCCTTCCCTGTTAGTAGGGAGGGGATACTCAATTCAGCTCACATTTAAGAGTGAACTTACTTAATTTGCACATTGCAAAACAGGACGCAAAGTGAAACACAGCTGCTCTTCAAAACGTGCATGTCTCTGGATCTTGCAATGCAGTTCTCAAGCCAAGAATGTGTGCAAAAATGGGGTAAAGTATACACAGAAATGCATGTATTAATGAACACAGCACACAATGGTGCATTATATTAAGGGAAACTGCTTAGATTAGATGAAGCTACATACAAAAGTGTGCATGTTGGTTTATAATGAGATTGTAAGGATGTCGCCATGCTGCAGTTCATGTGGCCACCACAGGAGGGAACTGAAGGCAGATAGAGGCAGATGGGGTAGGAAGAAACAGCACTGGGTGGGCATATTGAGGCTTCCTGCACTCCGCATGTCAGTTTTCCCATATGGAAAGAAAGGAGCAAAGGAGAGAAAGTCTCCTCTTCACACATACACACCAAAACTGCCACTACCAGCACCGTGACTACTACCATCAAAGACTTACATTGGCTCCCACTACGTTTCCGAGCACAATTCAAAGTGTTGGTGGTGACCTTCAAAGCCCTAAATGACCTCAGTCCAGTATACCTGAAGGAGCATCGCCACCCCCATTGTTCAGCCCGGACACTGAGGTCCAGCTCTGAGGGCCTTCTGGCGGTTCCTTCACTGTGAGAAGTGAAGTTACAGGGAACCAGGCAGAAGGCCTTCTCGGTAGTGGTGCCCGCCCTGTGGAATGCCCTCCCATAAGATGTCAAAGAAATAAACAACTACAGTGGTGCCTCGCAAAACGAAAAGAATCCGTTCTGTGATTCTCTTCGTCTAGCGGTTTTTTCGTCTTGCGAAGCAAGCCCATTGACGGATTAGCGGATTAGCGCTATTAGCGGCTTTTAGCGGCTTATCTGCTGATCGGATCAGCTGATGAGCAGCTTAGCGGCTTAGAAAAGGGGGGGGAGGGGAAAAAACCAGCAGGAACTCGAAAGACATTGTCATCTTGCGAAGCAAGCCCATAGGAAATTCGTTTTGCGAAGCACCTCCAAAACGGAAAACTCTTTCGTCTAGCGAGTTTTCCGTCTTGCGAGGCATTCGTCTTGCGGGGCACCACTGTATCTGACTTTTAGAAGACATCCGAAGGCAGCCCTGAAGGGAAGTTTTTAATGACTGATGTTTTAATGTATTTTTAATCTTTTCTTGGAAGCCGCCCAGAGTGGCTAGGGAAAACCCAGCCAGATGGGCAGGGTATAAATAAGAAAGTATTAGTATTACTATTACTATTATTATTACCGTGGGAAGGGAAGAGAAAATTCTCCATTTTATAGTGCAGTCTTACTTCTCTCTATTCACATGGCAATGGGGGGAGGCAAATGGGGCAAATAAGCTTAATTATCTCTCCCCGCCCCCACTGCTCCGTGAATAAAGAGAAAGATAGCTGCAATTTTAAAATATTTTCATTTGAGGGTTTGAAGTTGTGCAATCCCCAAGCCAAGGAGAAAAGTATACAACCTTTAGAAGACATCTGAAGGCAGCCTGTATAGGGAAATTTTAAATGTCTGACATTTTATTATGTTTTTATATGTTCTGGAAGCTGCCTTGAGTGATTGGGGCAACCCAGTCAGATGAGCAGGGTATATTTAATATTATTATTATTATTATTATTATTATTATTATTATTATTATTATTGAATAGGATGTCCCTATTTTCATGAGAGAGATGTCAGAAGTTATGGTCTTTTATTATTTTCACATTTTGTATTCAGTACTCATGGGAGAGGGATGAGATTTTTTACATAAAAAAATAGGGTTTAAAAAAGTCCCTGTCACTATACTCAAAATCGAACTTAACCACACAGAGAAAAGACATTTCTCTTTATTCTATCACGCTGGATATTTCTGAATCTTGGGGTGGGGGGGGGGTTCCATTAGTTATACCCTTTAAGCAGAGACACAAAGTGGACTAATTATTCATGAAATGAAATTACCCATGGATAATTTTGACAGTAACATGACAAGCCACACTCGAGGGGTATAATGAGAGAGGTGCTGTGTCCTTAACAGGCAGGCAGGGCACCGGAACAAGCTACATGTGGCTTTTATAGAGTACAGACCACTCAAAATGTTCTTATAAACTACCCATCAAGGGACTGATTTTAATGGGACTGTAAGTGGTGATACGACCAGGCACAAGACTCACAAATCTACCATCAAGTGGGGAAAGGAGCTTATTGCCAAATTACTTTCTGTTGCAGGAGTGAGGAACCTCAAGACCTCAGTTTTGAGAATGTGGCCCACCAATCCTCAAGACTCTGCCCAGGGCATTTTGCCCTCACCCCTTTAAAAAAGGCCTTTGAGTACATGCTTTCACATATCTAATATTGTCAAGTTTATACAGTGGTGCCCCGCAAGACGAATGCCTCGCAAGACGGAAAACTCGCTAGACGAAAGAGTTTTCCGTTTTGGAGGTACTTTGCAAAACGAATTTCCTATGGGCTTGCTTCGCAAGACGACAATGCCTTGCGAGTTCCTGCGGGGTTTTTTTTTCCTTCCCCCCCCCTTTTCTAAGCCGCTTATCAGCTGATCCGATCAGCAGATAAGCCGCTAAAAGCCGCTAAAAGCCGCTAATAGCGCTAATAGTGCTAATCCGCTAATCTGTCAATGGGCTTGCTTCGCAAGACGAAAAAACCGCTAGACGAAGAGAATCACAGAACGGATTCTTTTCGTCTTGCGAGGCACCACTGTATGAAGTAGTAGTTTTATATGCGAAAGGATACATTCAGATGACTTCTCTCTCTCTCTCTCTCTCTCTCTCTCTCTCTCTCTCTCTGTGTGTGTGTGTGTGTGTGTGTACCACCTGAAGTGAAATTGAGATATCCAGAAGGTATTCAGAAACTGGTTAAGTCAGCTGTGTCAATACTATGGAATTAAGGGTTGCACCTATGGTACAATTAGAAATTAAGAAAATGGACATTGCAGGCCTTTCCGCAGTTCTAGAATAGTTTCTAAAGCTCTACTTTCTTTGTTCATAGTGAGATAACTATGATGATAACTACAACTTATTATTTATACCCCACCCATCTGGCTGGGTCTCCCCAGCCACTCTGGGCGGCTCCCAACAGAATATTAAAAACACAATAAAACATCAAACATGAAAAATTTCCCTAAGCAGGGCTGCCTTCAGATGTCTTCTAAAAGCCAGATAGTTGTTTACTTTCTTGACATCTGCTGGGAGGGTGTTCCACAGGGTGGGCACTATTACTGAGAAGGCCTCTGCCTAGTTCCCTGTACCCTCACTTCTCGCAGTGAGGGAACTGCCAGAAGGCCCTTGGAGCTGCACCTCAGTTTCCGGGCTGAACGATGGGGGTGGAGACGCTCCTTCAGGTACACTGGGCTGAGGCCGTTTAGGGCTTTAAACGTCAGCACCAACACTTTGAATTGTGCTCAGAAAAATCAATGAAGGTTTTTCCGGACAGGTGTTATGTGGTCTTGGCGGCCACTCCCAGTCACCAGTCTAGCTGCCACATTCTGAATTAACTGTAGTTTCCAGGTCACCCTCAAAGGTAGCCCCACATAGAGTGTATTGCAGGAGATAACAAGAGCATGCACCACTCTGGCAAGACAGCCTGCATACCAGATAAAACTGATAGGCAGCTGCCCTGGACACAGAATTGACCTGCACCTCCATTGACAGCTATGAGTCCAAAATGACTCCTTGACTGCACGCCTGGTCCTTCAGGGGCACAGTTACCCCGTTCAGGACCAAGGAATCCTCCACACCTACCGGCCCTCTGTCCCCCCAAAACAGTACTTCCGTCTTGTCAGGATTCAACCTCAATTTGTTAGCTGCCATCCATTGTCCAACCACCTCCAGACACTCACACAGGACCTTCACCGCCTTCACTGGTTCTGATTTGAAAGAGAGGTAGAGCTGGGTATCATCCGCATACTGATGAACACCCAGCCCAAACCCCCTGATGATCACTCCCAGTGGCTTCATATAGATGTTAAAAAGCATGGTGTAAACAGGAACGGTTTGGATTCTTAGATCACGGACTGCAGTTTCTTGAAGATGGACTTCTGGCAAGTGATGGGCTGCACCTCACAACGGTTGGGAGAAATGTTTTTGCCAAAAATCTCAGAAACCTCATCAGGAGGGCTTTAAACTGACTAAGGTGGGGGAGGGAGACAGTGCTCCTGAAGGTAGGAGTCTATCAATTAATGAAGATGATCATCCAAATGTCATAGACCAAATGGAGCAAACAGCACGCGGACCTAGTGGAGGGAGGAAAAAATCCTTAAATAAGAGACACGGGGGAATGATTAATGGACTTCAATGTCTGTACACTAATGCGCAAAGCATGGGAAATAAACAAGATGAGCTTGAGCTCTTGGTACAGCAAACTAAATATGACATAATAGGCATCACTGAAACCTGGTGGGATAAGTCCCACGATTGGAATGTAATAATGGGGGGATACAATCTATTTCAGAGAAACAGACCAGACAAGAAAGGAGGAGGAGTGGCGTTATATGTCAGGGATGTGTATACCTGTGAAGAGATCCAAGATTTAGAACCTCAAAGCCAAAGTGAGAGCATTTGGGTCAAAATTAAGGGAGAGAAGAATAACAGAGACCTCATTGTGGGAGTTTACTATAGATCCCCAAGCCAAACGGAGGACATAGATGCTGCCTTCCTGGAACAGATGGCCAAGTATGCAAAAGGAAGGGAGATAGTAGTAATGGGGGACTTCAATTACCCGGATATTTGTTGGACGTCAAACTCAGCCAAGAGCATAAGGTCAAACAGATTCCTCACTGGCCTTGCAGACAACTTCATTGTCCAGAAAGTGGGAGAAGCAACAAGAGGAACAGCCATTTTAGATCTGGTCCTAACCAATGTTGATGACCTGGTTAGTGGGGTAGATGTGGAAGGATCATTAGGCGCGAGTGATCATGCTCTTCTGAAGTTTACTATACAGCGGAAAGTAGCAGCCAAGCATACTAGGACTCAATTTCTTGACTTTAAGAAAGCCGACTTCATAAAACTTAGGGAAGTGCTGGGTGAGATCCCATGGACAGCAATACTAAAAGGAAAGGGAGTTCATGATGGCTGGGAGTTTGTTAAGAGGGAGATAGTAAAAGCACAACGTCAGGCAATACCAATGAGACGAAAACATGGAAGATGCCTAAAGAAACCAGGGTGGCTATCTAAAGCACTTTTAACTGAATTAAGATTAAAAAAGGATGTGTACAAAAAATGGAAAAGGGGGGAAACCACCAAAGAGGAATTCAAACAAATAGCCAGCACGTGTAGACACAAAGTCAGAAAAGCTAAAGCACAGAATGAACTCAGGCTTGCTAGAGAGGTTAAAAGCAACAAAAAAGGTTTTTATGGGTATGTTCGTAGCAAAAGGAAGAACAAAGAAACAGTGGGGTCACTCAGAGGAGAAGATGGTGAAATGCAAACAGGGGACACAGAAAGGGCTGAACTCCTCAATGCCTTCTTTGCCTCAGTCTTCTCCGATAAAGAAAACAATGCCCGACCTGAAGAATTTGGAGCAAATGATTCAGCAAAGGAAACACAGCCCAGAATAACTAAGGAGATAGTACAAGAATATTTGGCTAGATTAGATGTATTCAAGTCTCCAGGGCCAGATGAACTGCATCCAAGAGTATTAAAAGAACTGGCAGATGTGATCTCAGAACCACTGGCAGTCATCTTTGAGAATTCCTGGAGAACAGGCGAAGTCCCGGCAGACTGGAGGAGGGCAAATGTTGTCCCTATTTTCAAAAAGGGGAAAAGAGAGGACCCAAATAATTACCGCCCAGTCAGTCTGACATCAATAGCAGGGAAGATTCTGGAACAGATCATTAAGCAAACAGTCTGTGAGCACCTAGAAAGGAATGCTGTGATCACCAATAGTCAGCATGGATTTCTGAAAAATAAGTCATGTCAGACTAACCTGATCTCGTTTTTTGACAGAATTACAAGCCTGGTAGATGAAGGGAACGCAGTGGATGTAGCCTACCTTGATTTCAGCAAGGCATTTGACAAGGTGCCCCATGATATTCTTGTAAAGAAGCTGGTAAAATGCGGTCTTGACTATGCTACCACTCAGTGGATTTGTAACTGGCTGACTGACCGAACCCAAAGGGTGCTCATCAATGGTTCCTCTTCATCCTGGAGAAGAGTGACTAGTGGGGTGCCACAGGGTTCTGTCTTGGGCCCGGTCTTATTCAACATCTTTATCAACGACTTGGATGATGGACTCAAGGGCATCCTGATCAAATTTGCAGATGACACCAAACTGGGAGGGGTGGCTAACACCCCAGAGGACAGGATCACACTTCAAAACGACCTTGACAGATTAGAGAACTGGGCAAAAACAAACAAGATGAATTTTAACAGGGAGAAATGTAAAGTATTGCACTTGGGCAAAAAAAATGAGAGGCACAAATACAAGATGGGTGACACCTGGCTTGAGAGCAGTACATGTGAAAAGGATCTAGGAGTCTTGGTTGACCACAAACTTGACATGAGCCAACAGTGTGACGCGGCAGCTAAAAAAGCCAATGCAATTCTGGGCTGCATCAATAGGAGTATAGCATCTAGATCAAGGGAAGTAATAGTGCCACTGTATTCTGCTCTGGTCAGACCACACCTGGAGTACTGTGTCCAGTTCTGGGCACCACAATTCAAGAAGGACACTGACAAACTGGAACGTGTCCAGAGGAGGGCAACCAAAATGGTCAAAGGCCTGGAAACGATGCCTTATGAGGAACGGCTAAGGGAGCTGGGCATGTTTAGCCTGGAGAAGAGGAGGTTAAGGGGTGATATGATAGCCATGTTCAAATATATAAAAGGATGTCACATAGAGGAGGGAGAAAGGTTGTTTTCTGCTGCTCCAGAGAAGCGGACACGGAGCAATGGATCCAAACTACAAGAAAGAAGATTCCACCTAAACATTAGGAAGAACTTCCTGACAGTAAGAGCTGTTCGACAGTGGAATTTGCTGCCAAGGAATGTGGTGGAGTCTCCTACTTTGGAGGTCTTTAAGCAGAGGCTTGACAACCATATGTCAGGAGTGCTCTGATGGTGTTTCCTGCTTGGCAGGGGGTTGGACTCGATGGCCCTTGTGGTCTCTTCCAACTCTATGATTCTATGATTCTATGATTCTATGATTCTATGGGGGAGAGGACGGAACCCTGAGGCACCCCACAAGTGAGAGCCCAGGGGTCTGAACACTCATCGCCCAACACCACTATTACCATAGGCAGAAGAAAACAGCCTATCTTTATAAGGGTAGCTCCAGCATTGAAGATGGGAGTAAATATATTTCTGATGCTTCCTCCCTGAAGCTACTGTTGTGTTTGGGAGGGAAGAGGGAGGGAATTTTCTGCATTGCTTCTTTAGCCATCTCCACCTAAAAACACAGTCTCTGGTTGAGGAGAAGGAAGCATTCCCAAAGGCTATACAGTGGTACCTCTGGTTAAGAACTTAATTCATTCTAGAGGTCCGTTCTTAACCTGAAACTCTTCTTAACCTGAGGTAACACTTTAGCTAATGGGGTCTCCTGCTGCCATGCCGCCACCACGTGATTTCTGTTCTCATCCTGAAGCAAAGTTCTTAACCCGAGGTACTATTTCTGGGTTTGTGGAGTCTGTAACCTGAAGCATCTGTAACCCAAGGTACCACTGTATTCAATTTGGTACATTAGAGGGGAATCAGGAATGTTTACAGCAGCATTCATGGTTCCCATTTCATACTGAACCCGATGAAAAAGTATGGATTGTTGAACAGAAGAAAAGAGGAATGTGGGAGCAGTCTTGGGGAAACCAGTGTGGTGTAGTGGTTAAGAGCAGTAGACTCGTAATCTGGTGAACCAGGTTCGCTTCCCTGCTCCTCCACATGCAGCTGCTGGGTGACCTTGGGCCAGTCACACTTCCATGAAGTCTCTCAGCCTCACTCACCTCACAGAGTGTTTGTTGTGGGGGAGGAAGGGAAAGGAGAATGTTAGCCGCTTTGAGACTCCTTCGGGTAGTGATAAAGCGGGATATCAAAACCAAATCAAAACCAATCCGCCCATCTCTTTCTTCCTTACTCGTCAAATTTGAAAGGTTTTAAATGATGCTATAATGGTTATGCAGAGTATAACCTCCAAACCTGATGTGGCTAGGTGCCTTTTCACACTTTCTAGACTACAGTGGTACCTCAGGTTAAGTACTTAATTCGTTCCGGAGGTCCGTTCTTAACCTGAAACTGTTCTTAACCTGAAGCACCACTTTAGCTAATGGGGCTTCCCGCTGCTGCTGCGCCACTGCTGTGCGATTTCTGTTCTCATCCTGAAGCAAAGTTCTTAACCCGAAGCACTATTTCTGGGTTAGCGAAGCGTATGTAACCTGAAGCATATGTAACCCGAGGTACCACTGTATATCCTTCTGTGTGTGTCAGTTTTCACAGTACCTTCACAATGAACAAGTGATGGAATTAGCAATGGTTCCAAAATTCATAATTATCCAGTTTATATTATGAATTCATCCAATCTGCAGTGTTTCACTGTGTTATCAGGCCCATTGGTAAGTGGAAGATTAATGGGGAGCACCAGGTGTACTCCTTAACACCCCTAATTGGTGGGGACACAAGGTCCAATTGAATTCAGATTGTATCAGAATAAACTGAGCTATTTACCAATTTGGGATGGAATAACTCTGCTTATTCTGAGCCAATCTGATCAGAACCCGGGGGAAGGGATTCACTCATCACTGTTTGCTAGACAGCAGTATAGCCATATCCTGTGGTTATTTCCCCAGCAGTCTGCTCTACAGAAGATGCACTGAAGAATTCATCGGGCCTTGCAAAACGAAGCACTGATTGAGATATATTTGACGCAAGTCTGTAAAAGTAAGCCTATATATAAATAAATTGGAATTGCAAATGTCAGAGAAGAGGATGAAAAAGGTAGAGAATTTCTTCACTCCAAGACTCCTGGATAGAGCAGACCTAACATATTAAATCAGACATTTTTGGCCTTTGAGTGAATAATGAATATTCTCCACAGTGTGCCTCAGTATCAGAAGAATAGTGGTTCACAAGCAAATGCAAATGACCATTATCTGGAAATTTGTTATCCAAATGGCAACAACTGAGCCATTTTGAGCTATGTCCCCCCTCCACCCAAATATACTATCCTCTAGGTTTCAATTTCTGATCTGATTAAGGTAGTCCTCTAGAGGTTTGCCATTAGGTGACTGCTAAAGTGTATGTGTGGAAATTTCAGCATCCTTTGCAATAAATGCATATGAAAAAGAAAAATATCACAACTTGCTAAATGTGGGCTCCGATTTACAGAAGTTGTCATGTCTGATCATTGTAAACTGTAAAAAAAAAAAAAAAAGTCGGCACTAAGAATGAAACATTGTAGCTACAGCAGAACAAGCAAGTAGCTTGGGAGGCAAAGTTATTGATATTCTGCTAGGTCTGCAGATCTAAGATTTATTAGAAAATATATTACTCAAGTACGATCATGTCTAGCAAGATAATGAAACACTATCTGATATATGGGATGGCGCCATATGTATAAAGCTCAGCAAAGAGAAAGCAAGATCAACAGAGAGGAGCTTTCCTTATCATAACATTTCACGGTTATGAGGCTCCTATATTTGTATTTCCAACACAGAGACTGCCTAGTATAAAATAATAACATCCCTCCCCGCCCATCACTCTCAAAAACCTTGCCGGTTCCTGACGTTTGGCTCCATATGACCAGCCACAAGTAAAAAATTGTGCTGCGAATAGGAGTAACTTTAGACTTCTAAGCGAAAGCACTGAGAAATTATAGTGGGTTCATTTCTTTTTATTTCTTGAAAAGTGGCGTCTGCAAAGGAAACCAGGAAATCTATGGGAACTTGGAAAGAAATTCACAAATATTTTTATTATTATTATTATTATTATTATTATTATTATTATTATTATTATTATTATTATTTATACCCCGCCCATCTGGCTGGGTTTCCCCAGCCACTCTGGGTGGCTTCCAACAGAATATTAAAATATAATAGTCTATTAAACATTAAAAGCTTCCCTGAACAGGACTGCCTTCAGATGTCTTCTAAAAGTCTGGTTGTTGTTTTTCTCTTTGACATCTGGTCGGAGGGCGTTCCACAGGGTGGGTGCCACTACCGAGAAGGCCCTCTGTCTGGTTCCCTGTAACTTGGCTTCTCGCAGCGAGGAAACCGCCAGAAGGCCCTCGGCACTGGACCTCAGGCTTGATATCATTGCATGTACAGATAATATGACAAATGTTCAGTGGACGGCCAATGTTCTTTTCCCTGCTTGTTTATTTCACCTTTTTCCTTTCCCCCAAATTTAGTATGGAGCACCTAGAGTGATAAAATACCTTGCTACCTGTTTGATGAGGCCCATGCTAAGTTATGCACTCTGTCACAACACAGAACTGTTTTTGAAGTTGACACAACCAGCTTGCAAATAGCTTCTCAGCTAGTCAATTCCACCTCTAACCATAGTTCTGCCCTTTTTTTGCTTTTTTTTTAAAGACAACCTGAATTCATTGTTTCGCGCATTTCATATCGGCGACTTTATAATAAGCAGCAAAGGTACCAGCAGTAGTAAAAGAAAACTCCACTCCTGTGGAATTAAAAACTTCATCCACAACTAGATATTAAGCAGACTTCTCACTAGCACCATAATGTAGTAGTAGTAGTAGTAGTAGTAGTAGTAATAATAATAATAATAATAATAATAATAATAATAATAATAATAATAATAATTTTATACTGCCCATCTGAAAGGGACGCGGGTGGCGCTGTGGGTTAAACCACCTAGCCTAGGACTTGCTGATCAGAAGGTCGGTGGTTTGCATCCCCGCGACAGGGTGAGATTCTGTTGTTTGGTCCCTGCTCTGGCCAACCTAGCAGTTCAAAAGCACAAAGTGCAAGTAGATACCGTATTTTTCGCCCCATAGGACGCACCTAGTTTTTTGGGGGGGAAATAAAGGGGGAAAAAATTCCCTTTATTTCCCCCCAAAAAGCAGGTCGGGGAAACAGAACCAGGTCGAGGAACAGCGGGATGGCGGCGCTGCGCCTCCCTGCTGTCCCCCGAGCTTGTGGGGCTGGCCGATGTCTGCCCCGCGCGAGGGGCGCTCTGCATCAGGGCGCCCCCCCCTGCGGGGCAGCAGGCTGCTATCCGCAGCGTGGGGAGCCTTGCAGGGAACTCCTGCAAGGCTCCCCATGCTGTGGATGTCTGCCTGGCACGGGGGGCGCTCTGCTTCAGGGCGCCCCTCGCGCCGGGCCGCAGGCTGCTATCCGCAGCATGGGGAGCCTTGCTGGGAACTCCTGCAAGGCTCCCCACCCTGCGGATGTCTGCCTGGTGTGGGGGGCGCTCTGCTTCAGGGTGCCCCTCGCGCCGGGCAGCAGGCTGCTATCTGCAGCGTGAGGAGCCTTGCCGGGAACTCCTGCAAGGCTCCCCACGCTGCGGATGTCTGCCTGGCGCGGGGGGCGCTCTGCTTCAGGGCGCCCCGCCCGCCGGGCGGCAGGCTGCTATCCGCAGCCTAGACACCCCTGCCGGACCTCCCGTAGGGCTGCCTAGGCTGCGGATGTGTTCCTGAAGCCTGGAGAGCGAGAGGGGTCGGTGTGCACCGACCCCTCTCGCTCTCCAAGCTTCAGCAAAAGCCTGCATTTGCCCCATAGGACGCACCCAGATTTCCCCTTCATTTTTGGAGGGGGAAAAGTGCATCCTATAGGGCGAAAAATACGGTAAATAGGTACCGCTCCGGCGGGAAGGTAAACGGTGTTTCGGTGTACTGCTCTGGTTTGCCAGAAGCGCCTTAGTCATGCTGGCCACATGACATGGAAGCTGTACGCTGGATCCCTCAGCCAATAAAGCGAGATGAGCACCACAACCCCAGAGTCGGTCACGACTGGACCTAATGGTCAGGGGTCCCTTTACCTTTACCTTTACTGCCCATCTGAGTGGGTTGCCCCTCCTTGGTTGCCGTGGTGCATTCTGGGTTCCCGCCAAAACGCAATTCAAATTATCCAGTCCTGAGGCTGGGGTGGGTGGAGCCAGAGGAGCAGACCATGAGTGAGCAGGCTTCACCTGGTACACTCCAAGAGTTTAAAAAGGGACCAGAACTGGCACTGGTAGCGAAGGTGGCCCCAGAGTGTCAATTAACAATACTAATGTATGCACACTGTCTCTGTCTCTGTCTAGATCTACACACATCAAAAAAAGTGATTCAGTTAAATGCATTATAAACTTCATACAGGGAAATCCCATTGGCGAAAGATGGGTCTCCACAGTGCCATGTGGTGTCACATATAAAGCGCTTTATTTTTATGAATGTAGCTGAGTTTTCTCTCTCGCTCGCTCTCTCCCTCTCTCTGCACAAAGTTAGTTTGCCTCTGGCCTTGTTCTCCACTAGTTTGTGGCCTCTGGAAGGTTGCTTAGGTCCTCAGGCTGGAAAATTGTTCCTATGAATCCCCACCATTTTGCCTCACTGGATAAGTAGTTATTACGTCCTCGTTTATTAAAGATGTATTTGAAGTGTTCATTAGGATCTCTCTGAGAATTGGATCAGATCCATGCACTCCGATGGTACAGTTTGCTCTGTAAACCTGACATTGTAGCTCAGCAGGTAAGGACTCGTGCTGTGCCCTTTTTCAAACTACAGGCGAGGGCTCATGTAACCAAATGTTGCTCTATCTTTCCACAAGAAAAGTGGTTGTCAGGGAGAAGAGTCCTAAGGCCTAGACTTCCCCCATTGCATCCAGTTTGCTCTATGTGTGGATTTTGTTTTTGTTGTTCTGTGGAAGAGTGTTCGATCCTGTGAGTTCCATGTGATAGAGTTCAAGGCTTAAACAAAGGAGGAGATTTTCCTTCTCTGTTGCTCTCCGTGCCAGTCCACCTGCATGCTGTTACTTCTCTGTGGTTTTTCCTTCTACCACATCGCAAAGTTTTTCAGCTGCTTCCATGCTTGGTGCTGAATCCACCTCAAGGCATCAAGAATAAATACAACATCCTACATAAAAATCTCTTTCTTGAGCTCAGTCTCCTTTTGCCTCCACAACCGTCGCAGGATTGACTCTCCCAGCACCTGCTGCTAGTAAAAAGCAAATTTGTAAAGCACAACACCCTAACTTAAATTTGTGAATGACCAATATGCAGCCCTTGCTTCTGATAAACACAGCTGCCTTTAATCTATGTAGTCTATGCTTCGCTTCTATATTACCCCCACCGAGAGATTTGTAGAGTGCTATAAAAACCCCTCTGAGGCTCCTTTTTTCATGCTCTTTTAATCTGTCCTCATTAAATTCTCCATTCCTATGATTATCATAATTGCTCCTCCTTGCATCTGTTTCAGCTCGAATCCAGTCTCTGGGAAATATGGTTGAGCAAAACCAAAACTATACCCTGTATTCCAGATGTGGCGTCAACAGTGCCTTACATAAGCCTAAGGATGCTCAGTTGTCCTTATCTATTAGACCAGGGGTAGCCAATGTAGATGATGCTGTACTACAACTCCCAGAACACCTAGTCACTGGCCATGCTGGTTCCTGCTGATGGGAGTTGTAGTCCAACAACATCTGGAGGGGAACCACATTGTCTACCTCTGTGTTAGACATTTGACTTAATATATATCATACAAGAGAGGATGAACCCTCTTTTCAGCCATTTCTCTGTGGAGGAACCATAATCATCTTGTTTGCAAACAATGTCCCAAATGCTCCTTCCTCCACTTTTTCTTTCAACAAAGGCTGGAAGAATCCATGATCATCATTACTTTCTCTATCCTTGGGGCTGACCTTTAAAGCGCGAACTGGCCTCAGTCCAGTATACCTGAAGGAGCGTCTCTACCCCAATTGTTCTGCCCGGACACTGAGGTCCATCCCCGAGGGCCTTCTGGTGATTCCCTCACTGCGAGAAGTGAGGCTACAGGAAACCAGGCAGAGCACCTTCTCAGTGGTGGCACTCGGCCTCCCATCAGATGTCAAAGAAATAAACAACTATTTGAATTTTAGAAGATATCTGAATGCAACCCTGTTTAGGGAAGCTTTTAATGTTTGATGGACTATTGTATTTTAATATTTTGTTGGAAGCCTCCCAGAGTGGCTGGGGAAACCCAGCCAGATGAGCGGGGTATAAATAAATATAATAATAATAATAATAATAATAATAATAATAATAATAATTACTATCCCACTATGACACACAGCCCCCTTTTCACTTCCAGCTCATAACCAAAGTCCAGCTGTGTCGTATGCTGCATGTGAAATTTTGCCATTGCACTGTGAGTTTCTGAACCCGGTCCACTTCACTGGCTGCTGCTTGAAGGGCAAAGAAAATTCAATGTGCTTCAGCAGCCAGCCATCTATTATAACCTAGAGTCCCCAAGCAATATGAAATGCTCAGAGTTCATCCCTCCTATACCTAACACTGCATCTTGCCATTCCATTTTGCATGAGATCTAATGAAGTATCATCTTCTTCTTTGGTGATCACTCATGGCCAAGTAAGATTGTCTTCCATAAACACTGTTTTAACAGTGAGTCTATAAGTCACTGTGGAGGCCAATTCTGGATTCACATGTCCTTCCACAGTGAGACATAGGTGTCCGGGCAGGAGTTGATCATGGTGAAGGTTTGCCAAGTGTGCCTTCCTCTTAGCACGTTTCTCCCTTGCGTCCTGAGTTCAAGCATCTTCAGAACCAATGACACATTTGGTAAAGGCTGTTCACCAATTGGAGTGCTCGCAGGCCAGTGTTTCCCAGTTGTCGGTGTTTATACTACATTTTTAAAGATTTGCATTGAGAGAGTCTTTAAACCTCTTTTGTTGACCACCAGCATTACGCTTTCCATTTTTAAGTTCGGAATAGAGTAGTTGCTTTGAAAGACAATAATCAGGCATCCGCATAACCGTGACCAGTCCAACGAAGTTGATGTTGAAGAATCATTGCTTTGACACTGGTGATCTTTGCTCCTTCCACTACACTGGCATTAGTTCGCCTGTCTTCCTAAGTTATGTGTAAAAATTTTCGGAGACACTGTTGATGGACTCTTTCGAGGACATGGAGATGGCATTCATAATTGGTCCACGTTTTGCAAGCAGACAGTAAGGTTGGTAGTACAATAGCTTTGTAAACAAGCATTTTGGTTTCCTTGTGAATGTCCCGGTCCTTAAACACCCTGCACCCCAGTATACGGAACTGTTAGTACAGTCCAGCAAGCCATTGAGATCCCACCAACTGGTCGCTCTTACTTAGGAAGGAACTCTACAAGCAACATGTAATGACCACTATTTCATGTCCCTTTCCCTGTCTTCCCGGTAATGTTACATTTCACACAACATGGGATGTAATGTCATTAGCTATTCCAGGGTTATACAAATCTCATCAGTCCCAGCCACCATGGCCACTTGACTTTAATCATAAGAGGAGTTCAGCAAGAGACTGTGCTACAGATCAGATTCATTTGTTGAGACATTAGTGTTGCATTAGGAAGAAAGGGGGGGGAGAGGTGGAGTAGGGCATGGGGAGTGGAGGTGGAGTCGGGTGGCGATGTTTCTATTTTACTTAATGTATGTATGGAGTTTTGTGTCAGCTTCGCTTGTGCAGGTTCTCTTTACTATTCACTTGTGTTCCTTTGGTGATGAGACAGGTTGGGGTTGGCCTAGGGTGTGGTTGTCTGTTTGTGATTGGCTATCGTGAACTTTGTTTTCATGTGTGAGTGGGGTCGGTGGGTGTTTTTGGATCAGGTTAGCTAGATTGATTTATATGCTGTTGGTGGGTTCTTGTCATTGTCTTGTTGTCTGTGTGTGATAAAAATAGATGAAGGCATCTTCTTCTATTTGTCCCCATGTCAGTTTAAGTTTATTGGTTAGTTTTTCTAATAAGGCTGATTCCCATACTATTTGGTACCATTGGTCCATGCTTACTCCTGACAGGTAATGTAACTTGAAAAAAGAGACAATGCACATACTTTTGTAAACCAAGAAATTGTTAATAAAAAAATCGTTGTTGTTGTTGTTTAGTCGTTTAGTCATGTCCGACTCTTCGTGACCCCATGGACCAGAGCACACCAGGCACTCCTGTCTTCTACTGCCTCCAGCAGTTTGGTCAAACTCATGCTGGTAGCTTCAAGAACACTATCCAACTATCTCATCCTCTGTCGTCCCCTTCTCCTTGTGCCCTCCATCTTTCCCAGCACCAGGGTCTTTTCCAAGGAGTCTTCTCTTCTCATGAGGTGGCCAAAGTACTGGAGCCTCTGCTTCAGGATCTGTCCTTCCAGTGAGCTGACAGGGCTGATTTTCTTCAGAATGGATAGGTTTGATCTTCTTGCAGTCCATGGGACTCTCAAGAGTCTCCTCCAGCACCAGAATTCAAAAGCATCAATTCTTTGGCAATCAGCCTTCTTTATGGTCCAGCTCTCACTTCCATACATCACTACAGGGAAAACCATGGCTTTAACTATACAGACCTTTGTTAGTAAAATACATCTTTTAAAAAACAAGAGACTGTGCTTGTGGGCTTCCCATATGCCTCTGACTGGACAGGATGCTGTAGTAGTTGGAGGGGAACCATGCTAGCCACCCCAAGCTATGCATTTCCGAATCATCATTAGCTGTTGGTAGGCAGCAAAATGCACGACAGGAAGACAGGAAGGATGGGAGGACAATGGTGACTCCTTGTCTTTTGCAACATGCAGTTCTGCCCTATGGGCAGTTCTGGCCTCTGTGTTGCTCTTATTCTTTTTGCTGACCTCTTTAGAGTTCAGGCAGCCCTGGGTTTTGTTTGGCTTTGTTTGAATGACAACGAAAAATAGCTAAATTGTTCTCAAATAAAAGTGTGCAATGAGATCAAAATCTGACAGCCTGCCAGAATTATTTAAGAGCGATCGCCCCATGACTGCTTCAACCCGTCCCCCGTCCCCCGTTTGACATTTATAAATTGTGGCACACTTTGCTTTCATTTTGTGATGTTTCT
This sequence comes from Podarcis liolepis, assembly GCF_965112155.1. Classification (NCBI taxonomy): domain Eukaryota; kingdom Metazoa; phylum Chordata; class Lepidosauria; order Squamata; family Lacertidae; genus Podarcis; species Podarcis liolepis. The sequence continues at coordinate 122,819,126 of NC_139554.1, forward strand.
CAAATCCCCTGAAGGAGTTATTTTCCTTCCCCAAATGATGTCTCAATGTCTACAGTTCCATGCTGGATGCAGCAGAGTCTCAGTCCTAATGCTTCATGGCATATGGTAAACCCCTTTGTTCTGCTATCCACACGCTCATCGACTGAGATGATTTATCACTCGTGATAAGCACAGAGCATAATTTTCCATCAACCAGTCATTCCAGATAGCACTTGAAAATAACCAGGAAGCTTTGCTATAAACACAGAACACTTAGGCTATTACATTTGGTAGCTTTTTCCACTTGTCAGAGTCCTCTTAGTGTCTCCCTGACTAATGTGATCTGTAGTCTGCAGTTCCAGGGATCTCCAATTTCATAAAATTATACAGTTTGAGAGCTCCACCGGCTTCCATATTTAAGTCCCCACTAGACTAGCAGCAGGAAAACTTGCCTAAGCACAATGGTAGGGAAATGTGGGGCGAAAGTCTAGCATCATCGCTACTTATGGACATCTTTGGATGTAGATATACCAAGGCTTGTTCTCTCTAAACACAAGTTCAAGCTGCCACTCTATACATGTTCAAACCTTTGTGGAGAAGAGATTGCACTTGTTGTTTTGTACAGATCAGTGGATATGCACACGCATATAACATTACAGTGGTACCTCGGGTTAAGAACTTAATTCGTTCTGGAGGTCCGTTCTTAACCTGAAACTGTTCTTAACCTGAAGCACCATTTTAGCTAATGGGGCCTCCTGTTGCCGCCGCGCCGCCGGAGCACGATTTCTGTTCTCATCCTGAAACAAAGTTCTTAACCTGAGGTACTATTTCTGGGTTAGTAGAGTCTGTAACCTGAAGCGTATGTAACCTGAAGCGTCTGTAACCCGAGGTACCGCTGTATATGTGAAAACTGTATGAGTGCACAGATCAGTTTATTTGTGTGCACAGGTACACAGATTGTACACTTGTTGAAGGTAAGAACTTTTCCTTGTCTTATGCGTTCCTGGCAACCTGCCGTGGGGGTTGTTTCCTCTGCTGCCTGACAGTGTGTTTGTGTGTGGAAGGTTAGGCTGTGAGACAATGATTGGCCCAAGGTCACCTAGTGAACTTCATGGCTAAGTGGCGATATGAACCATGGACACCAAGGTCCTAGTCTGGTGCCCTAACCACTACACCACACTACCTCTGCACATTATAATGGCCTTTCTCTCTCTCATTTAAAGATTGGCATCATGTTGCAAGTTCAGGATTTTCCATTCCAGACTTTACAAGCCTCCAAATGAATTCCTTTCCATGTCAATGCTTCCCTTAACAGATGCAGATTGGAGCCCATTAAACTACATTTCCAGTATGTCACCATATTGCTCATCCATGTAATATCAAAAATAAAAGATTTCATTTAGGGGAGGAAAAAATGAAACCAACGCTGAGGATTGAGTTTATGTTCCTGTGGATTTCATAACCCTTACCTATCAAGCAGGTTGCAAACGGCTTTTAGATGACAGTAATCCCCTTGCCACAGTTAATCAAATGCCGTGCTCTGGAGGCATCGTACTAAACTGGTAAGCGTAATTTATGTGATCAGTGCAAGTTGTCTTTTAATTAGGTAGTAAAATATAATTGCTTGATAAAAAATAATAATAATAATCTACGTAAGTGGCTTCAAATCCAGTGAACTCTTTGGGACATTTATGTGCACGCTGCTTTCCGATGATATGATTCTTCATCCCCACCAAGAGGAAGCAGCATATAAAACCTTGACTTTATTTCTGAGACGGTTTGCAAATTACACTGACACAAAGCCCTACATTCATTAGATTGCCCCAGCCTCTCTCTCTCTAATAGCAGGAGCTAGGATTCCGGAACAGGCTTTTCCCATTGTGTGATGGAGGACTTAGCTTCCAAGCTGCCTTCTTGTTAATGCTGCTTTTTGGCTGAGATGTTAAAAAAAATAAATTCCATTTCCTTCTTCTATTCAGCATTGCTTCAGCCCAGGGCTTTCTTTTGTGCACAGAAGGCTCTCTTTGCTTGAACCCGGGCTTTTCTGTCAGATAACCAGATGACCATAACCTTTCCCCATTCATTCATTCAGCACACCTATTATTAGAGCACCCCTCCTTTTTGTGGGCTGCTATTGTCACCTGTGTCTTTGGCTTCCAAAACCACAGACCATATTTCATCTGTCATATGTACCAGATGAAAACGCCTGTGATTGTGTGTGTGCTGAATATCTTTATCAACAGCTCACTCATATTATTGGCTATTATATATAAAAAAACCCTTTTATTTCATGTTTGCAGTATGAATCTGATAGCTTCCCAACACCGCATTCACCATTGGAGGAAGATAAAACATTTGCAACTGCCCTATCTTCCTTTTCTTTTCTTTTTAGGGAACAGGAATCAACACACCAATCCTCCATCCACTCAAATGTGTGTGTGTGTGTGTATTGTTTGTTCACCATGGCGGTGTTGCTAAGGAGAGCAGGAAGTTTCACAGCTTCCTCTTTAACTGATGTTTTAACACTTGTCGGCTCAGTCAATGAGAACTAAGCAAAAGGGTTTTTCTTTCTTTCTTTAAAAAAAGAATATAGCATTCACCTGAAGCTTTTTCAAGGGTACAAACACCAAAGCACCTCTCCTTTTGTCACTTAGACTCCCTGTCTGTTGGCTTTCTGCATAAGGCAAATGAAATATAATACCGCTTTCTCGGGGAAGCTACACACAATGGTTTTTTTACGAGGCCACATTTGATTGCTGAAAGGGAGAGGGGCATTCTGTAAACTGAAGGTCATTGCTTAGAGTGGGTAGCCTCATGTGTGCATGAAAACCGGTTTCTTAAAGCTTGCTTCCTCGCAGATACCATTGCATTAACACTTAGATCTGTGCAGGAATGCGATCTGCAAAGTGTTGGGCTCCCAAGTCCTCATGCTGAAAAAGAACTTAATTTAAGTATGTGGATTTCATTTAAATTTAACAGCAAAACATAAGGATCCCCTCAATACTCTCACATTTATGGATTCTCTCCTGGACACTGTTATCATTGTGATTTTTCTTCCTGTTTCTATTTCTTCTTGCCCAGATAACACTTTTTCTGATTCCCATCGCCCAACCATTCGCTAGTGTGGCTTGTGGCAAGATCACCCCACCTATTTTCTCCATTCCCATCGTTCTGCTCGGACACTGAGGTCCAGCGCCAAGGGTCTTCTGGCAGTTCCCTCACTGCAAGAAGCCAAGTTACAGGGAACCAGGCAGAGGGCCTTCTTGGTAGTGGCACCTGCCCTGTGGAATGCCCTCCCACCAGATGTGGGAGAAGAGAAGAACAACTACCAGACTTTTAGAAGACATCTGAAGGCAGCCCTGTTTAGGGAAGCTTTTAATGTTTAAGAGACCACTGTATTTTAATACTTTGTTGGGAGCTGCCCAGAGTGGCTGGGGAAACCCAACCAGATGGGAGGGGTATAAATAAATTATTATTATTATTATTATTATTATTATTATATTACTGCCAGCTCCAATGTGCATATGTTGTATCCAGTGGGTGCTCTCACCCCTTCCTCCCTCCCTGTTATGTGGCCAACTCCTAGACTCCAATTACTTGTTCAAAGCATTTATAACTTGCTCTACAGCTGGACACATTACCAAGCACCTTTTGTTGTTGTTGTTTAGTCGTTTAATCGTGTCCGACTCTTTGTGACCCCATGGACCAGAGCACGCCAGGCACTTCTGTCTTCCACTGCCTCCCGCAGTTTGATCAAACTCATGTTGGTAGCTTCGAGAACACTGTCCAACCATCTTGTCCTCTGTCGCCCCCTTCTCCTTGTGCCCTCCATCTTTCCCGACATCAGGGTCTTTTCCAGGGAGTCTTCTCTTCTCATGAGGTGGCCAAAGTATTGTAGCCTCAGCTTCAGGATCTGTCCTTTCAGTGAGCACTCAGGGCTGATTTCCTTAAGAATGGATAGGTTTGATCTTCTTGCAGTCCATGGGACTCTCAAGAGTCTCCTCCAGCACCATAATTCAAAAGTATCAATTCTTTGGCAATCAGCCTTCTTTATGGTCAAGCTCTCACTTCCATACATCACTACTGGGAAAACCATAGCTTTAACTATACGGACCTTTGTTGGCAAGGTGATGTCTCTGCTTTTAAAGATGCTGTCTAGGTTTGCCAGTGCTTTTCTCCCCAGAAGCAGGTGTCTTTTAATTTTGTGGCTGCTGTCACTATCTGCAGTGATCATGGAGCCCAAGAAAGTAAAATCTCTCACTGCCTCCATTTCTTCCCCTTCTATTTGCCAGGAGGTGATGGGCCCGGTGGCCATGATCTATAAAGAATGACACTCCTTGTGATTAGACCAGCATTTGGGGTGGTTGGGGTTAACATACCCGCCCATACAGCCTGCCTCATCTGAAGAAGATGACAAGAGAGCTGATTTTGGGAGGATGTGCAAGCTCAGAGAAAGAGCCTTCCTGCGGAGTTCCCTCTGGCTATCTAATGTGGGGCACTGGATTTGGCTGTCTGTTGAAATTTCATTTTGACCTGTGCTCCGCTTGTAATATTGCAAAATGCCCATCATCCTCCAACCATCTCCTCCCAAAGGGAACCAAACCTGGATAAATGCTATACCCTTGGAACTCCTTGCCACTTGAAGAAGTAAGGAAGGCATAGCACCGTGCTGGCAGCTGATCATACACACATGCACAACAGCCGCTCACATTTCTGGCAACTGAATAACAATGACTGTTCAAGCATCTTAACTAATTCACAAATCGTTATTTTTGCACGTTGAGTGTTGTTTTTTTCCTACCTCTAGTAATAAGCCATTAAACCACCTCCCCTCCCTGAATGCTACACTCTGAATATATACCAGGGCTTCAGAGGATTAGACAGCCAATTAGGAAAAAAGAGGGTTGATATGAATTTCTCTGTGATTAATGGTGCAAACCAAGAAATCCCTTTCCCCTCTGATTTAAATATGAGCTCCCTTTCATCATTGTGTTCACATGGCTTTTTTCATTTTAACTCTATTTCTATTCCATCCCTAGCAATATTGGCTTGTGAGTTCTTTTGTAGGTTTGAAAATAAATAAATCTTTCCCCCTCACTGTAATTAGACTTACATGTGCTTCTGTACATGGAATTATATGCTATTTAGACAGCCCAGCGTTCTATTCTGTTTCCTGCAAAATAAATCCTCTTTATTCACCTGAATCAATGGAGCCTGAATAAAGGTCATTTAAACAGATCTTCCTCCTCTTCTCTTATCTCCCAGGTGTTTATTCTATAATTCTGCCTCCCATTGTGCAAGACGGAGCAGCTTTCTTTCTGTTACCTTCCCTCCCTTTCTTTTCAGCTCTCAGAGAAATCATAACCTTTTATTAAGCAGCCACACACTGGCTCTCTTCTAAATCCCTATTAGCTGGGCTTTGGGGAAATGACTAATTAAATAAACTTTCTGTGGAAAAATTCTAGAGTTTGCACAGCTATTTATACTTGCCAAACAATACTTTCCAACCCAGGAATTTCCAACACAGAAATCAAGATTCAGTGGTTGTTTACTTCTAGGATTCTCAGCCTGAGCTAAACAATAACCTACATCTGCTCAGAAGTTAACTGGAGCCTCAGATGATCCAAAATGACAAAGGATACTTATTGAAGGAGGAACAAGTGATGCAATCAAAGTCCTCTTCCACCTTGAGCAAGACAAATACCATTTTCTGTTGTTCTGGCAGTTCCCTATACAGATAGTTGAGGACATATCTACCATTACCTCAGTTTGACTTGCCTATGATAAACCTTGTCTAGCCCTTTTTCTCCCCCCCCCCTTTTTAATTTTTTTTATTCAAAATTAAAACAAGACATATTATCCAAAAACATATCATCCTTATTTTTCCTCCCTCCCCCCACCCTCCCCCCACCCTCCCACACAAAACCCACCCACCCCCACCCCCTGACTTCCCTCAGTTCCAGTCTTTGGTTTCTCTGAGACTGCTTTTTTCTGCATGTTACACAGTTGTATAGATCCTCAAACTATTTAGCTGATTATTATCAATAAAAAGTTTGTGAATGTTTATTCAAAACCAGCCAAGGAGTCCAGTTCACTTTGTTGTGTCTTCAGATACTTTGTAAAGGGTTCCCACTCATCCTTAAAGTCACAGTTATCCTTGTCCCGTAGCTTATATGTCAGTTTTGCCAGTTCTGCATAGCCCATCAATTTTTCTTGCCATGATTCTTTAGTTGGGGTTTCATCAGTCTTCCATCCTTGTGCTACCAGAACTCTCATGGCCGTTGTCGCATACATGAAGATGTTTTTCAGCTTTTTTGCCAAGTCTTTCCCTACAATCTCCAACAAAAATGCCTCGGGTTTTTTAACAAATGTTAAATGGAACATTTTCAACCTTGTCTAGCCCTGACAGTGGAGGTTGGTGCCTATTGAGTGGAAGGCAAGGGAAGGCAATGATAGGTAGCACCAGAGCCAATGGCAAGCTCTTATCCTCTTCCCCGCTGAGTGCTACAAGAGCAACTCTGAGACTAAGCTGGCAGCCAGTGTCACCTCATGGAATAGTTGTAAGCAGGTAGGCCGGTGAGGGACGCGGGTGGCACTGTGCTCTAAACCACTGAGCCTCCTGGGCCTGCCAATCAGAAGGTCGGCGGTTCAAATCCCAGCGACGGGGTGAGCTCCCATTGCTCTGTCCCAGCTCCTGCGAGCTTAGCAGTTCAAAAGCACACCAAAAGTGCAAGTAGATAAATAGGTACTGCTCCGGCGGGAAGGTAAATGGCGTTTCCATGTGATGCTCTGGTTTCGGTGTTCCATTGTGCCAGAAGCAGCTTAGTCATGCTGGCCACATGACCTGGAAAAACTGTCTGCGGACAAATGCCAGCTCCCTCAGCCAGTAAAGCGAGATGAGCACTGCAACCCCAGAGTTGTCTGCAACTGGACTTAACTGTCAGGGGTCCTTTACCTTTAGGCCAGTGAGGGACTGGCTGAGAGAAGACTAAGCCTGGTGGGTTTGTAATGATACCAGAGATGTTCAAAGGAATGTGTCTCATGGCCATGCCCTCTGGTGGCTGTACATACAGCGAGCATAAGAAGGGGCCCTACACATGTTCTAATATATAATATATACCTCAAGAGGTTATTATTATTATTATTATTATTATTATTATTATTATATCCCACCTGTCAGGAACGTGGCCCCCCAGAGCGCGGGGGAAGAGTTAGACTCAGAAATTGAGTTAAGTGAAAGAGGGACCGACTCTGCAGTTGAGTGCTGGCTGACAGAGTTGAGAAAGGGAAGTTCAACCCTGCTTCCAGGGGAAGACTGTTAGCTCTCAAGAAGAGGAAGAGTTGGAAGGCAGCCAGAGCATTGCTAGGCAATCAGCAGATAAGGAGAGGTCTGAGTCCGTGTCAAGTGGCAGTGGGGAGGGGGGAGGTCAGCCCCTCAGTCTCCATTCTAGGCATCTGGATAAGATCAGAGGCCAATGGAAGGGCAAGAAAGGAAAGGTGGGAGTTTGGCGTCCTTCCTGCTGACCAACTATCATAAGTAACTTCTCAGAGTGAGGGAACCACAAGAAAGCTTTTGAAGGTGGACCTCAGGTGAATCCCTTCTCACATGAAGGAGATCTGGTCATACATCTTTCTGCATGCATAGGAGTCCTTTCTCGGCTTACTGAGCATGCAGCATGGCCAGAAGGTGCATTGATTGAATGTAACCCCTCCTCAACACATACAGGGTATTCTTTTTGAACACTCTTGCTGTATACGTGAGTGAAAATGGCCTCCAAATCCATCAAGAGATTTGTGGTCTGCATCCTGCTTCCGTCAGAGATTAAACTTCTAGAGACATTTAGAAGCTTCAACATAAAAGAATTCCAGTGCATATATGTTTTTTATAAATAAAATATTCTGTCAACATCTCTCCGGAACAGGGACTGTGGTTTTCCAGGGACAGGCTTCACAAAACAGATACTGTCTTGGCAGGATAATAATAATAATAATAATAATAATAATAATAATAATAATAATAATATTTATACACCACCCATCTGGCTGGGCGGCTCCCAACAAAATATTAAAAAACACAGTAAAACATCAAACATTAAAAACTTCCCTAAACAGGGCTGCCTTCAGGTGTCTTCTAAAAGTCAGATAGTTGTTTATTTCCTTGACATCTGATGGGAGGGTTTTCCACAGGGCCGGCGCCACTACCGAGAAGGCCCTCTACCTGGTTCCCTGTAGCTTCACTTCTCGCAGTGAGGGAACCACCAGAAGGCCCTCGGAGCTGGACCTCAGTGTCCGGGCTGAATGATACGGGTGGAGATGCTCCTTCATGTATACTGGAATAGTTGGAGCATGTGAGGAGACTGCTCTCCACATTTCAGCTCTGGGATCATCACATGGCAAATGTAGAAAGGCAGTAAATTGGTTGTGTAGGAAGAATATGGAACTGTATGCCATGACTAGGGAACCTGTGACCCACCAGATATTGCAAAACTACATCTCCTATCACTGGCCATGCTAGTTGAGACTGATGAGAAATGGACTCCAACAATATTTGGAGGACAACAGGTTCCCAACCCCTGCTCTATATCTGACATTCATTTGTTCATTCAAAATAATGTACAGTGGTGCCCCGCAAGACGAATGCCTCGCAAGACGGAAAACTCGCTAGACGAAAGAGTTTTCCGTTTTGGAGGTGCTTCGCAAAACGAATCTCCTATGGGCTTGCTTCACAAGACGAAAATGTCTTGCGAGTTCCTGCGGGGGTTTTTTTCTCCTCCCCTTTTTCTAAGCTGCTAAGCCGCTTATCAGCTGATCTGATAAGCCGATAAGCCGCTAATAGCGCTAATCCGCTAATCCGCCAATGGGCTTGCTTCGCAAGACGAAAAAACCGCTAGACGAAGAGAATCACAGAACGGATTCTTTTCGTCTTGCGAGGCACCACTGTATACATTTCCTAGAAGCACAGCTTATTACTTAATTTAGTTGTGCACACTGCTTTATGAGTTGCGCAACTTAAACCACATACTCCTTGCCTCATGTATATCTTTTTTTCTGTTTTCTTTTTAAGAGGCGAAGCTATATAATTTTTAGGAGAGGGAGAGAAGAACCAACTGGAGCAGAGCAAGCTGATAACAGTCTGAAAGATTTCATTTGAAAATAATCATGGTTGGTTACTTGCGTTGCCTTGAAATTTTGACCGAGCGCATGCTTTTATTTTCCATTTATTACTTGTCACAAAGTGTCTCTGGGGCAAACACAGGTTCCTGAGCTGCTTTCGAGTCGTGTTTTACATCTGGCAGTGTCTGATATAGAAGATTCCCTTCCCTTTTCAGGTATAGCTTAAAGGCAGGAGGGGATTTTTTTTTTAAAAAAAAAAAGTCAGCAGGTTCCATCATATATGACTAGAATTCGTTTGGCAATACAGAAGAACTATGGAACTGAATCTGAAATGTGATAATGAGAGGAAATGGCGTTAATTTGGTGCGTGATGTGTACAAAACAGAGGAACCTATCTCATAGATTAATTTATTTAAATGAGGATGCCTTTCGGCGTGTCCTGTGGACTCGGAATGGAGGGCTCTGCCGGCGAGAGCGGGGTCGCGGAGCCTCCCACGGCCATGGAGGCGCAGGCTGCCGGTGAAGGCTTCACGTGGGTCCACAAGCGGAAGCAGCATGCGTGTGAGCGCCAGGAAGGTGCCATGGAGATGGCCGAGGGCCCTCTGCCCCTGAAGCGGCCGGATTTTCCCCCTCTCCGCAGAGAGGCTCTTGGGGGTGGAAAAGGTGAAGTGAGGAAAATTTCTGTACCACCAAACAGATTCACACCTCTGAAAGAAAACTGGATGAAAATTTTTACGTCTATCGTAGAACACTTACAGCTTCAAATTAGGTTTAATTTAAAAACAAGGAATGTAGGGATAAAGACTTGTAAACAAACAAAAGACGTAGGTGCTTTGACAAAAGCAGTTGATTTTGTGAAAGCTTTTCTACCTGGATTTCAAGTTGAGGGTGCACTTGCTCTCATTAGATTTGATGACCTTTTCCTGGAATCCTTTGAAGTCACAGGTGTCAAGCTGTTAAAAGGAGATCATCTTTCTAGAGCAGTAGGAAGAATTGCTGGGAAAGGTGGAAAAACAAAATTCACTATTGAAAAGGTGACCAGAACACGAATAGTTCTTGCAGACTCGAAAATTCATATTTTAGGGTCTTTCCAGAATATTAAAATGGCGCAAACAGCAATCTGCAACCTCATCTTGGGAAGTCCTCCATCAAAGGTTTATGGCAATATTAGAGCAGTGGCCAGCAGAGCAGCAGAAAGGTCTTAAGACGAACAATGCTGGATTTGAAGCTAAATGGATTTTCTGTACAATGATTCGTATACAGAAACAGTGTGACTGAAGAAAAAGGCCTGTGGCAACTCTTCACTCCAACATGGGTGTAGGAAAGAGCGTAACTGTGTTCTCAAGCAGACATATTGTCTGATGAGCATATGTAATAAAGATGGCAAGCAAAAAATAAATAAATGAGGGCGGGGAAAGATGCTTTCTTGATTTTTGCAATTGGCCCAATGTCTTTAAGCCAAGAACTTCTCTAAAATGATAATAATGTGAGATTCGTTCTACAATTATCTAACCACACACACAAATTATTTCAGAACATAAGCCTTATTTGTTATGCTTCTTCTTCTTCTTCTTCTTCTTCTTCTTCTTCTTCTTCTTCTTCTTCTTCTTCAGCGCTCACTTGTAGCCGAGTAAGATTGTCTTCCGTAGACACGGTTTTAACAATGAGTCTGTAAGTGACTGTGGAGGCCAATTCTGGACCCACACGTCCATTCAGTTGTTCTGACTCAAGGAACAAGGGAGTTGAGCAGCTCGGCAGCTGTATCCATGATTGAGCAACCCTTTTTAGGATCCGCTCTGCTCACCCTGAAAAGGGGGAGGGGCTAGATGCCCAGCGGGGTCACCACCTAGCGGTCGTAAAAGACAATTGAACTTTGGAACATGGAATATATGGACTTTGTCAGATAACACAGACAGCGAGCATCCAGAACGCAGAACTGCCATCATTGCAAGAGAGCTGTGTCGTTTTCACATTGATATTGTGGCGCTTCAAGAGACTCGAAGAGCAGGCGAGGGACAACTGGAGGAAGAAAAAGGAGGCTACACTTTCTTCTGGAAAGGTCTATTTGTTATGCTACAGATCACTGATGATAGCAGAACATTTGAGACTTTATCCAATATTGATAATATTTAGCTGGTTTGAGGATGCAGTACAGATGTCTTTAGTAAAAATCTTGTTAACAGCAGCCAGAATAATATGGGCCAGAAAATAGAAAGACCCTCATGATCCACCTATACAGGAATGGCTTTTGAAGTGCCTTGAACTAGAGGAAATGAAAAAGCAGCCTGATTTGCTCCAGAAGAGAAATGGCACCTCCTTCAGCACAAACTTGGTTGAGAGGAGGTCTTACTTTTTAAATTATTGTCTGGGAGATATTGTCATGGAAATTCTACTCAATATTGATCCAGAGTAGATTCCAGCGTATAGTTAGCAGAGTAACAACTTAAACACATTGCAGAATTCCCCAAAAAATAGACCAGAGGCAAGTAATATTTCATCCAGCAGAGCTTTACTGCTACTGAAGGCAAATGAGCATAATGGTCACAAATCCAATAGATTCAGGATTGGCACTGTCCATAAGAGATCCACTTGCTGCAAACTTAACTTAAACTTAACAATAAGGTACCCCTGCCTGTACGGGCCAGTCGTGTCCGACTCTAGGGTTGTGCGCCCATCTCACTTAAGAGGCCGGGGCCAGCGCTGTCCGGAGACACTTCTGGGTCACGTGGCCAGCGTGACGAAGCTGCTCTGGCGAGCCTGCACCAGCGCAGCACACAGAACGCCATTTACCTTCCCGCTAGAAAGCGGTACCTATTTATCTACTTGCACTCTGGGGTGCTTTTGAACTGCTAGGTGGGCAGGAGCTGGGACCGAAAGACGGGAGCTCACCCCGCCATGGGGATTCAAACCGCCGACCATGCGATCGGCAAGCCCTAGGCGCTGAGGTTTTACCCACAGTGCCACCCGCGTCCCCGAAACTTAACAATAGCATAAGTCTAAACCTTAACACTATGCATACTATGTACAAAACACCACACCAGAAGGAAAAGAGATAGAAAGTGTGAAACTCAGGCTCCTTCTGGCTCTACTTTTATAGTCAGCATGACCTTGACAGAAAGAGAACTAGTTCAAACCAGCTGTACTCAGCTTCTCTGAAGGAATAAACCTAACATCATGGACCTTCTGCTTGTTTCTTTCACACAGAGAAGCTTCTAGAAATTTCCAGAACCCTCTTCAATTAAGTAGAATAGGAAATCACTCTACACATCAGATCAATACTTTCTGCACTAAGAAATACAAACTGGCAGATATTAGGCTTGAAATACATTTATTTGTGTAAAGATGACTTGTGTAATTCTCATACACATTGTGTAATAAAATTACTGTACAGATTATCTAATGGAAAACCATTACTAAGTCAAAACCAGTCATAAGTTAAAAATGTATGACCATGCTTCTTTGTTTCTTAACGAACCTATCTCAAAGCTTTCCGTTGTCAAAGTTCATTAGGGCAAAATCTACGGGGAAGGCCAACTCAAATGGCACGTTTAAACACTTCCTGTCAAACAAAGGTATCTTCAGATCATGAAAGAGAAGGGAAGAAGAAGGAGAAGGAGAAGGAGAAGAAGAAGAAGAAGGGGAGAGACCTCCAAACTACCAATGAGTTATTAACTTCAAAAAATGTATTTGAGAATGGGTCTCACATGTATGTTCATTTTATGCTCACATGCATTCACCCTGAATGCATGGCGATGGCTTAAAGAAAAAGGCATGTGATCATCCATGTTTTGGGAGGCTGGGTGTGATGGCCTGGAAATCTGATTCAGAGGCTGAACCTGAGGAATCCCAGCCTGCACAGGAGTCCCTGCCTCCAGGGCCGGCTGAGCCAGGCCAGGGGCTTGAACCTGAAGGGCCCTCACCTGTGCCGGATCCTCAGGAGCAGACACCAGCTGAATCCGCTCTGGCTCCGGAGGTGATCGAGGACCCATTGCCTGCAAGTGCTCCTCTCCCAGCCCTGTCAGGGGAAGGTGAGGTTACCTCTGGGTCCAGTAACCCTCCAGCCTCTCCTGAGCTGCAGAGGCTCAGGGCAGAGAGGAGGAGGGAACTAAGTTCCTGCAGGAGGAGTGCTCGCCTCCAGGCCAGGAGAGGCGAGTCACCTGTGGATCGGGGCCACCCTATGCCTCAGGGCAGATCAAAGCCAGCCCAGTCCCAGGTTGCGGGAGCAACATCGTTGGTTATTTGTTCCTGCCAGCACCCTGTCCTGCTTTCTGCTGGAGTTCCTGACCACGCCCGACTCCCTGCCTTGGACCCCGCTTCAGCCCTGGACCGGAAACGGACCATGCCGCACAGTAACCCCCCTCCCCGGGACCAGCACACTGTGCAAGTTCAGAGAAAGTTCACCCATTAGGACAACTACTCTTATTTACATTCCCGTAATTTGGTGAACATTTTCCTAGCTTTTCAATATTTCCCATAAGGTAGAAAGGTAAAGGACCCTTGGACGGTTAAGTCCAGTCAAAGACGACTATAGGGTTGTGGTGCTCATCTTGCTTCAAGCTGAGGGAGCCGTCGTTTGTTCGCAGACAGCTTTCCAGGTCGTGTGGCCAGCATGACTAAACCGCTTCTGGCACAACGGGACACCGTAACAAGTGCCAGTGTGCACGGAAACATCATTTACTTTCCCACCACAATGGTACCTATTTATCTACTCGTGCTGGTATGTTTTCAAACTGCTAGGTTGGCAGGAGCTGAGAAAGAACAACAGGAGTTCACCCCATCATGTGGACTCAAACTGCCAACCTTCTTATTGGCAAGCTCAAGAGGCTCAGTGGTATAGACTGCATGCCACACGCTTCCCTTATTTCTCACAACACAATTGGCAAACAAGGAATTTCTACTAATAAAAAGGTAAAAGGTTCAGAGGTGCACCTGGCCCTTATAATGCTTGTTTCTGCTTCAGTATGAAAGAATTTTATAACAGAGCACAGAAATGGATCATTTTGGAAAGTAGAGACTAACTTGCGGAATGTGCCAAAAATCACCCCTGAACATTTCTTTAAATGCAAAATTTCATTTCTTGCTTTGTCCTGAAGTCCTTAATTTCAGACGTGGAGAAATACTTCAGGACTGTAGTTAAAGTTAATTTTCCAAATTCATCAGTGAAGTGTTGGAACCAGTGCTACATGAAAAGTTATCCTCACGGATGCCTTTTTCCCCTCACAAAAGCTATGGCCTTCTGCCTTTATGTAGCCATTCAGTGACCATCTGCCAGTTACGAACTTTGGCTCTGGATGTGGTTCATTTTGATCATCACCATCTATAGATATATAATATTTTCGAAAACAGAAGAACCATAAAGTAAATGTGTCAATTATCATTCTGACTGGGGGCTGGGGTGGTGGAAGGTAGGCTGCTTGTCACGCAAAATTGTTTGTGATTTATTAAAGTAGCCATTTCAAAATAATGAAAGGTGACATGATTTTGTAGGGACCTTCTGCAGATACGTTAAGCTCATCGTTTGCTGGTTTTTAAACTCTCAATAACTCTCCCCCCCCCTAAACTGTGGTCCAAACCCTTCCCATGCCAGCACAAAAGAGCTTTGAATGAAATGTATCAGCAGTTATATTAGAGAGGGGAGTCATGAAACCTGGCATTCATAAAACATTGCATAAAAAATAGACCTACGCTGGCGTCCCAGTTATTTCTCTGTGCAGTTTTCGAAACTAAAAACATGAATATGACCAACAGCTCAAACTGCACTGATTGCAGATCTGTGGGTCAGTTTATTTCTGGTCCACGTCTTCACCTTTAAGTCCATTCAGTCTTGTTTCTGTGAGAACCTGCATTCGACAACAAAATATGCACTGGGCTGAATGATGGGGGTGGAGACACTCCTTCAGGTATACAGTGTTGAATGGTTTCTTGAAATGTAAAGGTTCATCATTGTTCCACTCCATGTGTATGTCTTTAAGGGGCCAGAGCAAGGGCCAGAGCAAGATAACGAGACCCAGCTTTACAGCTGTGAAACATAGCAGGTGCTGCTGAGTTGTATTTGATTAAGGTGTGTCAGCATCTGGGTAGAGTATATAAGGAGCAGCACCTAGCTCTCCCATTACCCTGGGGGATGGGTTGGTGGTTGGGTCTGGTTTGTTAATATATTTAGTGTTAATGGAGTTTTTGTTTTTCTTATTAAAACCTTCTTTAAGTTATTTTTGAGTCCCCTCTTTTTAATGCATGATCTCCCCAGCAAGCTCTCTGCAGCGTTACTATACTGCAAAAAGCCAACATCTTTGGTTATGGGCCCAGCTGCTGAGTGGATGACTGCATATTTTTGGACTCTGAGAAAGGTTTGAAAACTCCTTCTCCTGTTAGCGTAGTTTTTGTGGGTCTGGAAGATATCCAGAATGGTTGACCGGGTTCCTGAAGCTGAGAAGGCTCTGGTCTTCCCACAGCTAACAGATGAGAACTATAGTTTATGGTCTTTTCGGGTGGAGGCGCTTTTGACCTCTAGAGAAGTATGGACCTATGTAACTGATGACCCTCCTGACCCTGTAACTAATGCTTGGTCGAAAGGAGATGCAAAAGCCAGGGCGATAATTAATTTGGCAGTCAGCGACCAGCAAGTAGTCTATATAAGAAATAAGAAAACTGCCAAAGAAATGTGGGACAGTCTTGCAGCAGTGCATGTTAGAAAAGAGTCAGCGTCTGCATTGACGTTTTTCAAGCAGTTGTACCAGACGAAGTTGCAGCCTGGTGGTGATTTGGCAGCACACTTGAGACGTCTGGAGGCAATACGTGGCGAGTTAATTCGAAGGGACATGGAGATACCTGATATTCAGTATGTTTTTATCATCCTTTGTTCCCTTAATGAGGACTTTGATGGTATAGCTAGCCAGATATCTGCTGTTCCACCAGCACAATTAACTGTGGAAGGGGTAACGGCAAGATTAATGGGCGAGTTGGATAGAAGGGAGGCTTGTGCCATAAGCACTCCTGTTTCCAGAAAGAATGAGGAACGCCATATGCAAACCTGTGGTGATACAACTGCATTTAAAGCTGCAAAGCGTTGTTGGTTCTGCAATAAGCAAGGACATTTTGCAAGGGACTGCAGATCCAAAAGAAAGCAAAGTACTCCCAAGCCTGTTTCTGTTCGTCAATCACGGTCGTCAGCCCAGCAGCCGGCATCGTATAGTAGAGACAGAAACGAGCCGCGAGCTTTTCACGCTCGGACTAAAGATCGTAAAAGAATTAAAGGTGCCAAGTGGAAGTCTTTTGTTATCGACTCAGGAGCATCCCAGCACGTCTGCAACAATCGAAGCTTGTTTATTTCTTTCAAAGAGGAAATTGGTAATGTACATTTAGCCAATTCACAAGTCCTGCAGTCGCTTGGCAGGGGTACCGTTAAAATTGACTCTTTAAACATTACAATAGCGAACTGCATTTACTGCCCGTCAATGGACAATTTATTATCAGTAAGGTGTTTTGCTCGTCAAGGGATAACTGTGCGTTTCTTAAAGTCAATGTGTGAGTTTTTCGAGGGGAACAAACGTCTATTGTATGCCCGGGAATCTGATGGTTTATATAGACTGTATTTTCGCACCTACTCCCAATCGCCTATAAATTGCAGAGTAGCACAGTCAAGCCAGGGGTTGAGGAATGTAAGGCCACATTCTGGGTGTGTCCACGAGGCGCACAGAATTCTGGGACACCTGAATTTTGCTGATGTAATTAAGACAAAGAATATTGTCAATGGCCTCAACTTTAAACCATGCAAATTCTTTATGCAGTGTCTATCCTGTTGCAAGAATAAGATTAAGGTTGCACGCAAGGGTAGGTGCTCAGATAGGAAAGTAACTGAGCCATTTGAGCGTGTACATTGTGATTTAGTTGGGCCACTCCCACCATCATTAGGAGGTTCAAAGTACTGGCTTACCCTGATAGACCAGTATAGTAGATATTGTTGGACTTATGCAATAGCTGAGAAGTCCCAGGCATTTGAGAAGTACAAGGTTTTTTGCAACTGGGTAAAAACGCACTTTAACAAACCAATTAAGAACCTGTTTTCTGACCGGGGCGGGGAATTTGTTTCTGAGGATTTTGAGAAATTCCTGGAAGCGCAGGGGACTACTCATGAGTTATCTTGCCCCCGAAGTCCCTGGCAAAATGGGCTTGTTGAAGTTGTGCAGCGTGACCTGCAGGCAGGGGTTAAAACTTATCTGCACGATGCTAATCTGCCCAAAGACTTTTGGGCTGAAGCGCTCCATGCCTTTTGTTATGTTAGAAATCGCAGTTATCATTCTGGTTTAGATGTCACCCCCTATGAGAAGTTGTTTAAAAAACGCCCTAATCTGAAATACCTACGTATTTGGGGTTCAGATGTAATTATGCATTATCCTGCTAAGCAAAAATTGGGTGAACGTAGTGTTCAGGGAAAATTAATGGGCTACCAGCAGGGGGCGTACAGAATTTACATACCAGCAACTGGCAAATTTCATATTACCAGAAGCATGATACAAACTGTAAATTGGAATGGGGTTGCTGTTTTCCAAGATACTGATGGTATAAATGATACTGAGGAAGAAGAGGAAGCAGGAACAGCAGCAGCAGGAAATGGTGCTTCTGAATTAATGGGGAAAGACAAAAAGCCTGTTGAATCTGATAATTTGTTTGATGATTTAAAGTCACAGGCATCTGAGGGGAGGTTAGATTCTCTTGAGTTTTCTGACCGTGAGCTTAGCCTACAGGCACCTCTTCAGTCTGACAATGATGATTTACAACCTGAAACTAGTGGTTCACTTAGTCCCATTAAGTCTGAGGAGTCTGACTCTCCTTCCGGACTGAGACGTTCAGATAGAAAGAGGCAGAAGCCACAACGTTTCGCAGATGAACACTTTAATACTGTGTATGCCAATAAGGCGGTTTTTGAGCCAAAAAGCTACAATGATGTTCAGAATTTACCTAAGCACCAAGCTGTAAATTGGTATAAAGCTATGAACTCTGAGATAGCTTCTTTAAAAGAGCATAACACTTGGTCTCTTGTACCACAAACCCCAGATATGAGACTTATTGATTCAAAATGGGTTTATAGAGTTAAAATGAATGACAAAAATGAAGTTGTAAGGTACAAGGCAAGACTAGTTGCTAGGGGCTTTCAACAAATTTCAGGAGATTATGATTTGTGCTATTCACCAAGTGTAAAATATGAAACAGTTAAGCTTTTGTTAAAAGATGCATCACAATGTGGAAAAGCCCACTACACAATGTTTCTCTGCTCTTAAGAGAGTGGTAATGTACCTTAAACATACCAAACATTATAGGTTGCAGTTTACTAAAGCACTTCCAAAGGTTACACATGAAAAACATGTACAAAGTATGCTTTATGTTTTTGTTCCACAATGATGAACCGCAGGGGAAATGTTGAATGGTTTCTTGAAATGTAAAGGTTCATCATTGTTCCACTCCATGTGTATGTCTTTAAGGGGCCAGAGCAAGGGCCAGAGCAAGATAACGAGACCCAGCTTTACAGCTGTGAAACATAGCAGGTGCTGCTGAGTTGTATTTGATTAAGGTGTGTCAGCATCTGGGTAGAGTATATAAGGAGCAGCACCTAGCTCTCCCATTACCCTGGGGGATGGGTTGGTGGTTGGGTCTGGTTTGTTAATATATTTAGTGTTAATGGAGTTTTTGTTTTTCTTATTAAAACCTTCTTTAAGTTATTTTTGAGTCCCCTCTTTTTAATGCATGATCTCCCCAGCAAGCTCTCTGCAGCGTTACTATACTGCAAAAAGCCAACATACAGGTCTACATATAATATATATTTCTTAAAACCCATTTGTTTTTGAGGGTTTTAATTAAAACCTTTTGGATGCCATTCACACACACCCAAGCCTAGAAGCCGTAAGACTATGCTACCTCACGAGGTTTCAGGAGGCTCAAGGAAACTCATCGCATAGTGACATAATAATAATAATAATAATAATAATAATAATAATAATAATAATAATAATTTATACCCCGCCCATCTGGCTGAGTTTCCCTAGCCACTCTGGGTGACTCCCAATCAAGTGTTAAAAACAATACAGCATTAAATATTAAAAACTTCCCTAAACATCAGATGTCCTGCCTTCAGATGTCTTTTAAAAATAAGATAACTGCTTATTTCCTTGACATGTGAAGGAAGGGCGTTCCACAGGGCGGGTGCCACTACCGAGAAGGCCCTCTGTCTGGTTCCCTGTAACATTACTTCTCGCAATGAGGGAACCACCAGAAGGCCCTCTGTGCTGGATGTCAGTGTCTGGGCTGAACGATGGGGGTGGAGACGCTCCTTCAGGTATACAGGTATACATCATGTCCAACTTCAGAATCATGTAATATGAAACATGATGAAAGAGAGGGGGGCTGTTGCCTTTGGCTCATTAATGTGTCCCTAACCAGCAATATCTATTTCTGACCTAAAATATTTTCTTAAAGCATTGCAGTGTGGAGCATCATATATATAATTTGCTACAGTTTATTAGCACAATGTATGGATTTCATCTGAATGAATGTAATGCTTTAAATTCCAAGGCTGAAATTCTATAACTCTGAGCAACCCTTGCCCCTTTATTATAAACGAGACATCAAAAACAGAATGGAAGATAGCACCTAAACACGACCCACAATACTCCGCTATCAAGTCGATAGAAAATTTTACTTCGGAAGAGAAAGCCTTAATGCGTCAGTATTGGACTTTGCCAACCATGGCCCTAGCAGAAATCTTGGAAAGGCTAGACTTATTGAGAAGCTTAAATTGTGCAAAACAGAAATTGTTGTTGTTGTTGTTTAGTCATTTAGTCGTGTCCGACTGTTCGTGACCCCCTGGACCAGAGTATGCCAGGCACTCCTGTCTTCCACTGCCTCCCGCAGTTTGGTCAGACTCATGTTTGTAGCTTCGAGAACACTGTCCAACCATCTCGTCCTCTGTTGTCCCCTTCTCCTTGTGCTCTCCATCTTTCCCAGCATCAGGGTCTTTTCCAGGGAGTCTTCTCTTCTCATGAGGTGGCCAAAGTAATTAACGGGGCTTAAATTGTGCAACACAGAAGAAGCAATGGGCTTAAAATTAAAATTAAAGGAATTTAAGTCACAAGTGATAGAGGAGATAAAAAATGGAAAAATGACCCTGCACAGCAACGGATTATTGCAGAGATAAATCTGTTGTCAAATAATATTGTATTTGTCAAATAATATTGTGCAAAGTAAAAAAGAGGAAAACTTACTCCCACCTGCAACAAAAACAATTCCTAAGATGACAAATCCTGGGCTTTGGACAGAAATGATCAGGAAGAATCTGGATCAACACAAAAGGAAATTACTCCAGTGGCCAATTTAGAAAGGAAAGGCCCAGTGATTACAAATGTGAGTATAATATGTCCAATGATGGAAACCACTGAATATCCAGATAGTACCTCAAGTAGTCAAAATGAATGCATCTTGCTAATCTCTCCTCTCTCCTTGATATCCAAAGTTGGCAGCTTATTTGTGCTGAGAAACACGTTGGTTACTGGTGACTGCATTTCTTTTCTGAGTAATTAAACAAGAGTTTCTGGAAGCTGCCTCAGAGAAATGGAAGCACGGTTGTTTTACTCTGAGAACTTGGTTAAACTTCATTGTCTTGCAGGAAAGAAACCGGTTTTTTAAAAGTTTTCACCAGGAGCAGAAAAGTCACTTGTAATTATGGAAGCATCGCTCTGATCTCCTATCTCTTTTAGTTCACCCAACACCTACACATGGCTTTCTATAGAGAAGGCATAACAGCGTTGTCAGCTGCAGACTTACAAAACCATGAGTCAAACCCACCCACGTAGTGATTTTCTTGCTAAAAAGTTCTCGTAATTTTATTTACTTGCAATTTTGGACAGTCCTACCCGTTTATTTCTCACAGTTAGGTAGTATTTTTGGGGGGGGGAGGGGGGTTATTCCATCAGCGGGCACAGCATTCTACAGAAGAGCATTGGTGTATTCTCAGATGAATCTTGACTGCTGATTCATGCTTTACCTAACAGGTGCTGGTAGGAGACATAGCATGTTTATTTAAAACATTATATGCTATACAGTGGTACCTCAGGTTACATACGCTTCAGGTTACATATGCTTCAGGTTACACACTCCGCTAACCCAGAAATAGTGCTTCAGGTTAAGAACTTTGCTTCAGGAGAAGAACAGAAATCGGGCTCCGGCGTCGCAGCAGCAGCAGCAGCAGGAGGAGGCCTCATTAGCTAAAGTGGTGCTTCAGGTTAAGAACCGTTTCAGGTTAAGAACAGACCTCTGGAACGAATTAAATACTTAACCTGAGGTAACACTATATACTGCTAAGGTCCTGAAATACAGGCTTACAGCAGACTTTCTGCTAGTCAAAGGGCAGAACCTACTAGAACTCTAAAATACAAAGTTTCTCATTGTCCAGTGGTGGAGATCCTCCCTGAATCCTGCCCTCTGAACATCTCTACCTGGCCCTTCAGACTCTCCCCATGTCACAACCCCTCACTGACCAGACTCTGCACCCTTCAGGGGTGCTTTTGTGCAGCTGAAATATGTCCTGAACTGGGACGGTTCCTCTTGATTGCCTGGAAGAGACTGGAGAAGGTGCGTGTATGCAAACCTTTGGCTTTTGCATGGTTGAAATGTAGTTTACTATACAAAGGTAAGAACCACAGCCATTGCGCTATCCTCTCAAGGTTATTATGGCTCCCTGAGCAAGGGCAAAATTTGGTGCCCCCTGCTGCAGCGGCTCCAGTGGTCTGTGCAGGAGGAGAAGTTCAAAGTGGTCTACTTGGAGGCAGCGCTGGAGTGGTGGGGAGGATGAGACACACACCCAGTCCCGCCCCTGTGCGCCCAGGACACACAAGGAGATGCCATGGGGTCCCTCCAGCCCTGACGCACTCAGGAAGCATGAGTTGGCATGGCTAAGACAGTGGGTTGATGTCCAACAACATCTGGGGGCAGTGGTTAGCAACTCGTGGGTTAGGGGTTGCACCAGCAAGCAACTGTGGCTCACAGAAGATTTCTAAATGCAGTCATGAAAAGTGGTTATATTACTTCCCCTACCACCTCCTGTGATTTTTAAGGGGACCCTCCCCAATTTCTATGACATTGATTCTGGTACCGTTCAGAAGACCTCAGCTCTGCCATAAGTTCCAGAAAGGAGTCTGATGCAAGCTTCTCAGAACAAGGAGGTGCTGGTAGCCCTGGCTCTAAGGCCAGGGGCTTCCAGTGAAGGGGAATCTTCTAGAATCACCTACCTCCTCTCCATATTTTAAAGCATTTGCCCTCAGGGTCACAGCAGGTTGTGGGGTGGGCAGCAACAACATGGCTTGTGTTGTCCATGTGGTCTACATCTAGGATGTCAACTAATACTAGACAATTAGGGCTTCTGCTACAGAGCTTCAGGATAATGCAAGTTCTACTATTTGCATTGTGATTCTGCCGCCCAAATGGGAGCTTTGCATTTCATATCAAAAGTCTGTACATCTCACTCAAGTTCTTCAGATGTTCTCCAGCCTACCTCCTCCTCTTACAGTTGCTTGGAAAGGCACCCAACTATTTTCAGCCACAGAGATCCCAAAAACTGGACCGGTTCTTTGGAGACAATCATCCTCTTTGGTGATCATGTTTAAAATGACTACCAGGGACAGGAAACCCTTTGTGGGACATTTGAGGTACAAAAAGAATTATCAACGTAAACAAAACTACATCTTACTTAATAGAAAAGCAGCAAGCAATTAACATGCACAGTTTCACCTCATCCCAGCTGGTTAGTCCCTCACGAGATTCGTTTCTTAGAAGCCAAACAATCTCATGAAGATGGCATTTGGTTGAAAACAAAATGTAATGTGTAGAGCACTTGATTAGTACTGAAATAAAATCAATCAGATGAGACTTACTTTGGCAGTTAAGGAATTGTTGTACACTGAGGGGGATAGCAATCAAATCTCTGTGCATTTTCCAGTTTCTTAAAACTATTCGACTGGTGGATCATAAGCATTACAAGAACATTATATCTAGCATCAGTGGTGAGTAACAAACATCTGGGTAAGAGAGCTTACTTTTAGTTCAGCCCAGTACTAGCAGCCCTGTTTACGGAAGCTTTTAATATTTGATGAATTATTGTATTTTAATATTTTGTCAAAAGCCACCCAGAGCAGCTGGGGAAACCCAGCCGGATGGGCGGGGTATAAATAATAAATTATTATTATATTATTATTATGGCATTGGCTGAAAGGAGACAACAGAGCTGGAGAACCTGTAGCTCTTCAGATATTGTTGTGCTCCAATTCCCATCAGCCTCAGTTGGGGATGGGCGGCAAATTGAATTCTGTTCACATTTAAAGGCAAACCAACATAATTAGAATTTCCAAAACAATACGCAAACTGAAGCACAGCTATAATTCAATAGTCGCACACCTCCAAATTTGCAATGGGTAGAAAAATTCGTATACTATGCAGTGGTACCTCGGTTTACGAACTTAATCCATTCCTGAAGTCCGTTCTTAAACCAAATCTGTTCTTAAACGGAGGCACGCTTTCCCTAATGAGGCCTCCCACCACCGGTGCCCTTCCGTTCGTAGACCAAGGTAAAGTTCGCAAACCGGAACACTACTTCTGGTTTTGCAGAGTTCATAAACCAAATAGTTCGTAAACAGGACTGTTCGTAAACCGAGGTACCACTGTGGTCTGTGGACAAATGCCAGCTCCCTCAGCCTGAAAGCGAGATGAGTGCCACAACCCCATAGTCGACTTTGACTGGAATTAACAGTACAGAGGTCCTTTACCTTTACCTTACTATAGTAAGTGTGCATAGCAATGCATATATTAGTGAAAATTGGATACTGGGAAATTGCATTAAAATCTGTGTATTAGGGAAAATTCAAAGTACAGTGGTGCCCCACAAGACGAATGCCTCGCAAGACGGAAAACTCGCTAGACAAAAGAGTTTTCCGTTTTGGAGGTGCTTCGCAAAACAAATCTCCTATGGGCTTGCTTCGCAAGACGAAAATGTCTTGCGAGTTCCTGCGGGTTTTTTCCCCCTTCCCCCCCTTTTTCTAAGCCGCTAAGCCGCTTATCAGCTGATCCGATAAGCCGATAAGCCGCTAAAAGCCGCTAAAAGCCGCTAAAAGCCGCTAATAGCGCTAATCCACTAATCCGTCAAGGGGCTTGCTTCGCAAGACGAAAAAACTGCTAGACGAAGAGAATCACAGAACGGATTCTTTTCGTCTTGCGAGGCACCACTGTAAAACACAAACGAATCTTCATGAGGACTGGGAGGGAAGAGAGATATTTCCTTACTTATTAAGGAAACCCAACATCTGCTTGGCTGTGGAGGTACTTCTCTAGAATTCAGGGATGTGTCTGTCATTTTTACACCATTTTAAAATTTCTTGGTACTCTGAACAGGTTGGTCATTCTGCTGGCAAAGTCGCAGTGTGCATCTCCTGTCCTGGCATTAACAAGAGTATACTGCAGGAATGCTCTTCCCAATTCCCAGCTCTATAAATTGCATTCATCGTAAGAGTGTAAAAGGAATTAATATTTTTATTGAAAGTAGTGCTGGTGAAATAGTAAGTTCTAGCCTTTGGCACCTGAAATTTATGCTCAAAACCTATGCCTGGTTATATCACAACAAACCTGAATTATGCATAAGCGGCAACTCGATTTCTCTATAGTGGATTGTTGTATATTCATTTCCAATAAATATAAGGACCACTAGATATGTACGCATTGCCCCACTACCTTGTTTAACTTTTCTCTCCCCTGATAGTAATTTAAACTCTCCCCAGTGCCAACCTTTCCACAAAGAAAGTTGCATTTCTAATTTGCCATACAAAAGAAAACACTTATAACATCAAAATGGGATGCAGTGCCTTGCTGACGATGATTTGGTGTCTAAGATATTTTATTTTTCTTCTCATTTTTTGGTCAAAGGAACCCCTACACAAATGGAAGGAGAACAAGAGAATTGCTCTACATTTTTCAAAAATGCCTTTTCCCCATCAAATAACTCCATATCTAGGTATATCTAGGCACATCAAATGTGACTAAGGTAAAGGGACCCCTGACCGTTAGGTCCAGTTGCGGACAACTCTGGGGTTATGGTGCTCATCTCGCTTTATTGGCTGAGGGAGCCGGTGCACAGCTTCCGGGTCATGTGGCCAGCATGACTAAGCCACTTTTGGCGTACCAGAGCAGTGCACAGAAATACCGTTTACCTTCCCGCCGGAGCGGTACCTATTTATCTACTCGCACTTTGATGTGCTTTCAAACTGCTAGGTTGGCAGGAGCTGGGACCAAACAACAGGAGCTCACCCCGTCTGAGGGATTCGAACCACCAACCTTCTGATCAGCAAGCCCTAGGCTCTGTGGTTTAGACCACAGCGCCACCCGTCAAATGTGACTAGTGTGAGCTAATTGTGAGCACACTCAAGCCAGAGTTACACAGATAAGTCACACATGCCAACATCATCAAATTGAGAGAGTTACACATGTGCTTAATTTTTCTCATTGGGTGTCAGGATGCTGTCAGGGGCTCCCGGCTGGCTTCTCACCATCCTTTTTGATTTTATGTTTACAGAGAGATGCTATAGAACCCAGCCTCTTGGATAATGGCATTGCCCCAAGTGAATCTCCACCCCCCTCCCACTTCCTCATTCATCACCATCATCACATCCTCTACATGTACTGCTACGTGCCCTTTGTCTTTGAGCTCTTTGCTCTCCTACTTTTAAGGCTCGCCGGCTTCTGGGAGATGAAGGGTCTGGAACGACGAGTCAGCTGAGTCTTTTTCTGTCTGTCCCGTGATTTCCCAGCTTTCCCCCTCATCTGCCTCTGAGCTATGACCTCCCTCCACCCCCTGTTGTAAATCTATAGTGTCTTTCTCTTTCTCCTCCCTGGAAGGGTCAGGCTAGGGAGGCGTCTCCACCATTCCTACTGTGCCCAGTCCCTGGTGTTGGGAAGGGCAGGATTTCAAGTAACTGTTAGACTGAGGTCAACAGGACTTTGAACTTGGAAGCTGTGTGTGATATGTGGAGGTGGTTTTTGGCAGGACTGAGGCAAAGGTCATGATTGTGCCCCCTCCCTATTCCATGTTCGGTGGTACCTCGGGTTAAGTACTTAATTCGTTCCGGAGGTCCGTTCTTAACCTGAAACTGTTCTTAACCTGAAGCACCACTTTAGCTTATGGGGCCACCTGCTGCCGCTGCTGTGAGATTTCTGTTCTCATGCTGAAGCAAAGTTCTTAACCCAAGGTACTATTTCTGGGTTAGCAGAGTCTGTAACCTGAAGCGTCTGTAACCTGAAGCATATGTAACCCTAGGTACCACTGTACACACATTAGCTAAGCTCACTGTTTAATCTTTACTTCAACACTGGTGACAGAATAATGTACTCTACTACTCAAGACAGCAGATTAGTTGGGGGGGGGGACACAAGACAGCCAGTGTGGTGTAGTGGTTAAGAGCGGTAGACTCGTAATCTGGGGAACTGGGTTCGTGTCTCTGCTCCTCCACATGCAGCTGCTGGGTGACCTTGGGCCAGTCACACTTCTCTGAAGTCTCTGAGCCCCACTCACCTCACAGAGTGTTTGTTGTGGGGGAGGAAGGGAAAGGAGAATGTTAGCCGCTTTGAGACTCCTTCGGGTAGTGATAAAGCGGGATATCAAATCCAAACTCTTCTTCTAACAGGCCTGTTCTCAAACAGAGGGGAATGGCCAGAAGGCTTCGGAAGAACAGCCAAGAGGACTGTTGCTCCTCCCCTCCCTCGATCTGCCCCCTGAGACCATTGTCACACTTTGCCCAACAGTAGGCTTGTTCCTGGTTTTCAGAGCGAATTTAAGAACCCTCCACTGAAGTCAGCTTCCTATTAGGTATATCTGTGAACTGATCCCCTATCCTTGTCTGGCTCTTGGTTCTCTTCTTGTCAAATGTTTGCTATATACATATAGCAAAACTTTTAGAGTACAGGTGGCAGAAAACTCACTTCCACATAAGGCCTCCCCTTAGCTGAAAATGGTATGCAGAATGTCATTTCCTGCTGGGAGATCATGGGGCTTGTAACACCCTGTGAGTCATTTCTAGCTAAGGAGAGGCCCGGCAAGGCTGCTCCTTAGCTAGAAACAGCAGGGGGGATGTAGTTTACATTCAAATAACAAGTGCTACGCTCTCTCGGCAGCCTGAAAGAATTGGCACAATCCAAAATTCTACCATCCCGTTCTCAGTCGTGGGTTGAATAGCTTTGTAGAAGGATCCTGTTCAGTTGCTGGGCCTGATTATCTTCTAAATTAGAATTGGTTTGGTTTAGTGTGGATTCAGCAATGTCAGCCGAGGTGCTCTTGCGCTAGGGCAAGCTCAGCGAGAGCCGAATAGCTTTGACAAGAAGACAAAGATGCCAAGAACCTGCTTGATGAAAGAATTGTTTGCAATTGCTACCGAAAAACTGCCATTCCGTGAAAATATCACCTGGGAAGGATGGCACTATTATATGAAATAGGCAGCTTTGATACATAAAAGCAGCCCTGAATGAAAAGGAAGCTAAGCCAAATTGTGTTGCTTAAGTACGGTGTGTGATAGAGATGGGCAATAGGATACAAAGCATTCTTAATCAGAAGTAAGTCAATGGAGCATACGCACAAGAAAGTGTTCTTAGGATTGTAGCCTAAATGAGAATCTTATACCCACTGAGATGAAGGTCAGATGGAGAGACGGTAATCAAGGTGTTGTAGTGAAGGATTCAGTGGGAAACTAGATCATGTTTCCTCTCCTCACACAATGCAACATTTTGTTGTTGCTACTGGCAACTATCTGTCTTGAGAGACAATGGAACGTGCCTTCAGGGGTGAAGTCAAATAATAATAATAATAATAATTTATTTATACCCCTCCCATCTGGTTGGGTTTCCCCAGCCACTTCGGGCGGCTTCCAACAAAATATCAAAATACAGTAATCCATCAAACATTAAAAGCTTCCCTAAAAGCTTCAGATGTCTTCTAAAAGTCTGGTAGTTGTTGTTCTCTTTGACATCTAGTGGGAGGGCGTTCCACAGGGCGGGCGCCACTACCAAGAAGGCCCCTCTGTCTGGTTCCCTGTAACCTCACTTCTCTCAGGGAAGGAACCACCACAAGGCCCTCAGAGCTGGACCTCAGTGTCTGGGCAGAACGATGGAGGTGGAGACGCTCCTTCAGGTATACTGGGCCAAGGCCATTTAGGGCTTTAAAGGTCAGCACCAACACTTTGAATTGTGCTCAAAAACATACTGGGAGCCAGTGTAGGTCTTTCAAGACTGGTGTTATGTGGTCTCGGTGGCCGCTCCCAGTCAGCAGTCTAGCTGCCACATTCTGGATTAGTTGTAGTTTCCGGGTCACCTTCAAAGGTAGCCCCACACAGAGCGCATTGCAGTAGTCCAAGTGGGAGATAACTAGAGCATGCACCACTCTGGCGAGACAGTCTGGCAAGAAGTCAAACTGCTGCATTAGCAGCACGAAAGTGATCTCCCTTTGGCCTGGGCAGTGTGTATGAAGGTCCTGGGCTGCCCTGACAACAAGATGCCCCTCTCAGCTTTTGGACGCAGTCCAAAAGAAAGCTGACGATTTCCTGCTGTTTTCATGAATCATCCACTTATCTCTACTTATCATAAGGTAAAAAGGTAAAGGACCCCTGGATGGTTAAGTCCAGTCAAAGGCAACTATGGGGTGCAGTGCTCACCTCACTTTTTAGGCCAAGGGAGCCGAGAGGCTTATGGCGCAACGGAACACCGTGACAGAAACCAGAGCTCACAGAAATGCAATTTACCTTCCCACCACAGTGGTACCTATTTATCTACTTGTACTGGCATGATTTCAAACTGCTAGGTTGGCAGGAGCTGGGACAGCAATGGGAGCTCACACCGTCGTGCAGATTCGAACCACCAGCCTTCCGATCAGCAAGCCCAAGAGGCTTGGTGGTTTAGACCACAGCACCACCCACTTTCCTTATCATACAAAAAGGGGGTTAGTTTAAAACAAAGAAGGGGGAGTTCTTTTTTTGTCAAGAACCATAACAAAGTCCACTATTAAGTCCCGCTCCTTGATCTAGCCCAGCATATTTCTTCTCACCATAGCCAACCAGATACTATGAAGTTCCCACATCGGGACATGAGCATGATCTCATTCTCTGGCTCATGTTCTCCCACGACTGGTATTCTGAGGGATGGTCTGGTGGTGGATAATATATCCTCATAAGTAAGAGCCATTGTTTGCTCTATCTTCTGTGAATTTGTCTAAGCAAGGGACATCGATCTCCGCCTCCACGCCGGATCACTATCGGGCCACAGATGCTTGGCCACAACACTGCCCACCAAAAATGGTGAGCGGTCCTGTCTAATTCTCCTTAAAGCCATCCAGGTAGTCAGCTATCACCACCTCACAGGATAGTGATTGCCATCCAGTGGCGTAGCGTGGGGGGTGCAAGGGGGGCCGGCCGCACCGGGCGCAACATCTGGGGGGGCGCGCTCGCTGCCTCTGGAGTCGCCGAAGAGCCTCGGGCGCAGGCTGTAGCAGAGCCACATGTCTCGCGGAACCGACTAGCTGTGCGCGCGTCCGGGCTGAAGGCGTCCGGCAGGCAGCGGCTCTCAGCGCTCACCACGGAGGACGCGCCAGGCAGCCCCTCCTCACAGCCCCGCCTCCGCCGCCGCTGCTGCAGCTGCTGGGCCATGTTGCATTTTCCTCGCCTCTGCCCCCCTCCTCCTCCGGGCAAGCGGTGTCGTTTGGGCGGCAGCGCCAGCGGTAACTCGCTTCAGATCACCTGACGCGGCAGGTTAGGGGTTAGGGGGGGCGCAAATTACTTGCCTTGCCCCGGGTGCTGACAACTCACGCTACGCCGCTGTTGCCATCGTGAACTCTATGTTGTGTGAAACTGTGTGGAACAGATAGAGCATCGCACTGGGAAGATCTGGGCAGACAGTTCAGTCATAAAGCTTGCTGGGGGCCAACTGTTTTCTCTCAAACTTTTCCTGCTTCATGTAGTTGTGTGAATTACAAATACAGAGCCACTACTAAAATTCCTGAGCCATTTAGAAGGAGGGGAGATGTTTTTGTAATAAATAAAATGTTTTTTATTGCTCTGCATGAGGCCTAGCTTCAGACAACATATTGGCCAGTATTCACCAGTGAAATGAACCATTGGTCATTTGCTCTTATAAATGAGAATTGGGCATTTCATCACCAAAATGGCAGGTTTTTTTTTTAAAAAAGTAGCTGAATGCTCCCCAGAAGGCTTTGTGCAGAAATGTTTTTGAAACGTGGGACTGGATTATTTCACCCATAGGGCAATTCACAGGTTCTAGGGGTTATTTAAGGACTCTCAAAACTCACCGCAAACACTACTTGCTCACCTGGTCAGTATCCATACGAGCTCTAATTTGGCCTGACCAAAAACCTTTGGACTAATCCATACACTCTGCTTTATTATTATTTTCCCTCAAGACACCATATCTCTTACATCACTGCTTACTGCCTCCCTATACACTTTGTAGCTCTTTCCTCCTGCTACCTCTGTTGCATCTGCAAAAGTCATAAAATCACAATATGCAGAATAGTTAGGATCAGTGCAATGTATGCATTTCCAGACCCAGCTTCTTCTGAAGAGTATTTCTTCAGAAGAAGAAGAAAAAAACAACCCCGCATACATTTCATTTAAAAAACATTCAAAGGGGCTTGTGCAGGGAAGAAAATAAAAAATAATGAGGTAATAATAGCAGGTTTAGATGCTGGGAAACAGTTCCCCGTGGGCTCAGCTTGCCTCATTGTGTAGATTATATATGGCTTCATTATGAACAAAAAACAATTTACTGTAGAACTGTTTTCTGGAAGGCCATTTTATGCATCATATACCTTGCTGACAGTTTACAACCATTTTTAACCTGTATAAAATTAATTATATTTATAGGTGGTGCCCAGATGAACTGCAACATACTGAACAGTGTGTGTCATTCGCTTCCCCTATTCTTGCACACAATTTCCTGAAACAGACAGCTTCTCGACAGGGGCATAGGAGATGGATGCTGCCTCACACCATTAGAATCCTCTACAGATTCCTACTGGTGAACTAGCCGAGAATGTTTTATGCTTGTTATTCATCAGGGGGCAGCATCTATCTGTAGTAGTCACTTTTAAAAAAGAAGAAGAAGAATTGACAGTCCAGGGTGCCTGTAGGCATCTTCATTTGTATCAAAACATACACCCAGACAGCTTTATAGCTCTGGGATAGGCACCGTAATGATGGGGTATTCGCATCTACATTAACTCCATGAGCCAATGATTGGATCTCTCTTTCTGGAATGAGGGCACTTGCTATGAAATGGTTCAGTCTGGACTGGATGAATCCCAAACCAGAATTAAGATTGCCGGAAGAAATATCGACAACCTCAGATATGTAGATGACACAACCTTGATGACAGAAAGTGAGGAGGAATGAAAGAACCTCTTAATGAGGAAAAAATTCCTTCCAGTAGCACCTTAAAGATCAACTAAGTTAGTTTTTGGTATGAGCTTTCGTGTGCATGCACACGAAAGCTCATACCAAGAACTAACTTAGTTGGTCTTTAAGGTGCTACTGGAAGGAATTTTTTTTATTTTGACTATGGCAGACCAACACAGCTACCTATCTGTAACTCTTAATGAGGGTGAAAGAAGAGAGCTCAAAATATGGTCTGAAGCTCAACATCAAGAAAACGAAGATCATGGCCACTGGTCCCATCACCTCCTGGCAAATAGAAGGGGAAGAAATGGAAGCAGTGAGAGATTTTACTTTCTTGGGTTCCATGATCACTGCAGATGGTGACAGCAGTCACGAAATTAAAAGACACCTGCTTCTTGGGAGAAAAGCAATGACAAACCTAGACAGCATCTTAAAAAGCAGAGACATCACCTTGCCAACAAAGGTTCATAAAGTTAAAGCTATGGTTTTCCCAGTAGTGATGTACGGAAGTGAGAGGTGGACCATAAAGAAGCATGATCGCCAAAGAATTGATGCTTTTGAATTATGGTGCTGGAGGAGACACTTGAGAGTCCCATGGACTGCAAGAAGATCAAACCTATCCATTCTTAAGGAAATCAGCCCTGAGTGCTCACTGAAAGGACAGATCCTGAAGCTGAGGCTCCAATACTTTGGCCACCTCATGAGAAGAGAAGACTCCCTGGAAAAGACCCTGATGTTGGGAAAGACTGAGGGCACAAGGAGAAGGGGACGACAGAGGACGAGATGGTTGGACAGTGTTCTCGAAGCTACCAACATGAGTTTGACCAAACTGCGGGAGGCAGTGGAAGACAGGAGTGCCTGGCGTGCTCTGGTCCATGGGGTCACGAAGAGTCGGACACGACTAAACGACTAAACAACAACAAAGTGAGATACACACTGAAATGTTGGAAAATGTTAATGAGAACTTCTTATTTTATTTTATCGTAGACTAATGCACAAATGTGGCAAAGTGAGGTGAACATTGGAAAAAGAATTGGTCAAATCATCATCCAATCCTCACTTTGGAGGAAGATAAAGGATTGGGACTTCCACATTGCCCAGTAAATTCTATTCGGGCTCTTACAGATATATTCATGTCAAAATTCCAGTACTGCTGCTTGAAGTTATCATCCAATTAAAGGAATAAAAACCCTTTCCTTACAAGAAACTTTCATGCTGTAGAGTTTGAAATCCTGTCCCAGGTGACCTTTCTGTAAAGTTTGTGTTGATAGGATAGACTGCAGACTGAAACACTATATGCCAAAATATGGGGTTATAATTCATTATAATGCAATGACTTTCCAGAAGGGGAGAATCATCTTTAATAGCGTATTATAGCAATCTATTTGGTTATAACACATCAACAGACCAAAGTATATCAAAAATCCCTGAGCCATGCCATGCTTAGGAGCAATTGAAAGATAAGCTTCATGGAGGAAAAGCGCAGTAAATTTGCCTATTGGAATATTTTAAAATCCTTTAAAAATATTGTGGAAAACTCCTGCAAAACCCTTGGAGAGACTGGGCACCCAAGGGCATGATGGTTTGCTACTTCAGTTAGCAATGGCCTGCCAGACTGATTGGTCCAGATTTGGACTGATTAACAGAATAACCAGATATTTTACCAAAAGCATCTATCATTTGCATCAAGATGGGAATACTAGTCTGAGGTTCCGAAATAAGCAAAAAATATCATCTGCAACAAACACTAATTTGTGTTCAACTGAATTATGAACTGTTCCATGAATTTCACAGTGTTGTCTAATAGCACAACGCAGGGGCTCTAAACAAATATTAAGAAACAAAGGTGAAAGTGGGCATCCTGGTCTGGTTCCTTGAGCCAAAGGAAAGGTGGCAGACATATTACCATTCAGTTTGACTCTAGATGTAGATTTATTGTTAAGAAATTGTATCACTTGATTCCTTTCCAGCAGAAGTCCCAGCAAACGAAGAATGAATACAAAAACTTATGGAATATGCAGAAATGTCAAAACTTACCGAAAGAACAAGAAATCAAGATAACAAATTTTTCATAAAAGAATTGAAATGGTTTATTGAATATTTTCAGATTAATTGCAAACAGATAAAAACATTGGCATGATTATTGTAATAACCTGCAGTTTCATAAGAGTATATATTTATAGAAGATGAATAAATGAGCAAATTAAGTTAATTTGGATATGCAGAAGAAAAATAAAATAAAAAATAAAAATAAATTTAAGGAACCGTAGAAAGAGGGGGAAGGAAGCCAAGTTTTGAAATGTCAAAATGCTTGTAAAATTAGTGAAATGTATAAACTTGAAAAGTAAAGAAAGAAAGAAAGAAAGAAAGAAAGAAAGAAAGAAAGAAAGAAAGAAATTGTATCGCTTGGAAGTCAAAGCACTGAAAGTAAAAATGTTTCTGAAACGCTTTCTACTCAGTGAGGTAGGAAGTGCATTTCCTTGAGTTACAAAATTCTAAAAAGTAATTTTCTAAAGCTGGACTTCATGTGGTGGCTAGCCCTTAACAGGATTTCCTCCTCATAGTATCAGGCACTCAAAAAAGAAGCTGGTTTAATCTAAAGTCTGGATCCTCCAGGCACTAGAGTCCTATTTGTCAGTGGGAAGAACTCACAAGGATTGGTCAATCAGCCTCCACCCCTTAGGGCACGAACCAATCAATAACTTCCAAGACTGCAAGAGGTATGGTTTATGAAAAGCCATTTGGAGCTGGGCAAGAAATGAGTGATGCTCTGCCCTTTGCCTGGGGGACCCCGTTCCTCCATTGCTACAAATGAATTAACATTTGAACTGGAAATTCTGGGACAATTAGATTTTTTTTTACTGACAACCTCTCTGGATAGACTGGCCTGGAAGCAATTCAGAACATATAAGAGGGATTTGGAGAGGGAATGGAATGGGGTGTAGGAGATTTTTCATTCTAAGTAACAGACAAAACAGCACACACACACAAATAATACTAATATTACTGACTCACCTGCATAGAGTTTTTGCCATTTTGGAAGCCAAAATGTCAAACTGGCTATTTATTTATTCAGTGATGATCACAACCCCCTTCTCCAACAATAAGCCCAGAGCATGTTACAATAAAACAGGATAAAGTCAATAACAAGCCAACAGTGTAAATATATTTATAAATACCAGATAAACTGCCCAATAAAACAATATAGCAGAAGGCCTTCTTGGCAGTCTCACCTTCCCTGTGGAATGCCCTCCCACAGATAAAAAACGACAGAACTTTCAGAAGACATCTAAAGGCAGCCCTGTATCAGGAAGTTTTTTATGTTTGACATTTTACTATGTTTTTATAAGTGCTATAAGCCACCCTATTTAACCTCGAATTCTTGGACTAAAATATAAGGTCGGAAACAATGCCTAAAGAAAAACAAGCTAAGGCTGCAATTCTAAACACATTTACCTGGAAGTCAGTACAACTGAACTTCATGGGAATTACTTCTGAATAAACTTAAATAGGTTTTGCACTGTAAATCACTTTATATGCACAGATGCTGTTATGATAAGCTTTAAGTATCACTTTTGGAATTCAGGTAATGGTAAATAAGTACAGCTAGTTCAGTAAATAATAGGAAATAAGTATAGTAGGGTTGCCATATTTCAAAAAGTAAAAACCAAAAGACCGAACAAACACAATTTTTCAATTGACTTCCCTAAGATACAGGACAAAGCACCACATTTCAGAAACCCCCACCCACGGACATCATTTCTGCTTTTGAAATCCCAGTAGTGTCTGGGGAAATCCAGATGTATGGCAGCCCTAAGTATAGCTAAATAAAGGTAAGGTAAAGGTAAACGCGGGTGGCGCTGTGGTCTAAACCACAGAAACTAGGGATTACCGATCAGAAGGTCGGCGGTTCGAATCCCCGTGACGGGGTGAGCTCCCGTTGCTCAGTCCCTGCTCCTGCCAACCTAGCAGTTCGAAAGCATGTCAAAGTGCAAGTAGATAAATAGGTACTGCTGTGGCGGGAAGGTAAACGGCATTTCCGTGTGCTGCTCTGGTTCGCCAGAAGCGGCTTAGTCATGCTGGCCACATGACCCAGAAGCTGTACGCCGGCTCCCTTGGCCAGTAAAACGAGATGAACACCACAATCCCAGAGTCATTCGCAACTGGACCTAACGGTCAGGGGTCCCTTTACCTACACCTTTAAAGGATCCCTGGACAGTTAAGTCCAGTCAAAGGCGACTATGGGGTTCTCACTTTCAGGCTGAAGGAGCCAGTGTTTGTCCTCAGACAGCTTTCCGGGTCATGTGGCCAGCATGACTAAACCGCTTCTGGCGCAACGGGATACCGTGACAGAAACCAGAGCGCACACGGAAACACCATTTACCTTCCCGCTCCAGTAGTACCCATTTATCTACTTGCACTGGCATGCTTTTGAACTGCTCGGCTGGCAGGAGCTGGGACAGAGCAACGGGAGCTCACTCCGTCACAGGGATTTGAACCTCCAACCTTCTGATCAGCAAAGCCCAAGAGGCTCAGTGGTTTAGACCACAGCGCCACCCGTGTCTTTACCTTCACCTAGCTAAATGAACAGATTTAATTAGACTTAAACTGATGGATATGGGAAATCGAATATCTGTGATATGGAAGGGCATGTCATTTCAGTGAAATGTATTTAGTATCTGAGAGTTAAACTCTCCTAATTATGCCAGGTTATTTTGTGTCTGCATTCATCATAGTCCATGGGAACTACGGAGATCACCCATGGGCCCTTGTATCCACCTGTGTCAGCAACGAAAGTTTACAGTGAGGCCTCATTGTTGAAGGTACAATTGCTTCATAATTTTTTTATGGGAAAGGGAGATGGTGGCAATGTTAGGGAGACATAGACCCAAATTTCAGAGATTTGGGCTCATGATGCAGCTGTCTCTGGTTTCTTCCAAATAGCGGAATGGATTTCCACAGCGCACAATCCTTTTTGAAAGCACAAACACCTTTTCATTTGACCTCAGCCCTTAGTTCTTCTTTGATTATTAGCAAACTTAGCAGTAAATTTTTACACGAATTCATTCCCCCCTCTCCCTACTTTCTGCTTACAGACAATGAAGTTTTATGGAGTGACGCCTGACCAGGAGTTAAATTGCATCAGTTTATCTTAAACTGCATCCTGGCAAATGATTGAATCTGTGATTTAATGCACATCAGAGGTTGTAAAAAGCAGGTATTTGGAAGTTCAGATGATACCCATGAATGCAAAGAAACCATTTGATGTGTAAGATAAGAATTCGAGCACGTCCCTTTTGATGTCAAATATGAAAGAGTTCACACTTCGTTAAATGGCACATCAAACGTATGAAAATGCAGCCATTAATCTATATTTCATGACATCCTCCTAACAATACCTACTAGATCTACACTCCATATTGCAAAAAAAGGTGAGAATTGTTTTCATCTTGCTTTAAACCTTGAAGAACAGAACTCTGTGTTATCCACTGAGCTTTCAGAAGTTGACTTTGATAAATTAAGTAACCAGTCATAATGAATATCCAGAGACCGTCTAGGTTTTGCAGAACTTCAGCACGAAATTGATAAAGAGCTTAAGAAGAAGATCTTGGATTCACACACTCACATATGCTTTAAGTGATTGTTGAAAAACAAATTTTCCTGAAAGTCTAAAAAGTGAAACAAACTCAAACTTACGTTTGCATGAGATTGCAGAAATTATATTTTTAAAGATATCAAAATAGGGTGACTGCCACAAATTAAACAGTTACAGATAGGTAGCCATGTTGGTCTGCCATAGTCAAAATAAAAAAATTCCTTCCAGTAGCACCTTAAAGACCAACTACGTTAGTTCTTGGTATGAGCTTTCGTGTGCATGCACACTTCTTCAGATACACTGAAACGAAGTTGCCAGATCCTTCTATATAGTGAGAAGGTGGGGATGGGTATTACTCAGAAGGGTGGTGGGAATGGGAGATAGGCATCTGGAAGGATTTTTTTTTATTTTGACAAATTAAACACTTTGCCCTGAATGAATGAATGAATGAATGAATGAATGAATGAATGAATGAATCTTTATTTGTGTCAGCGATCAGCCATAGCAATAAAACAACAATATACAAAGAATAGAAATAAAAAGTCAATTATATAAAATACATTTTATGGTTTTTTATCAATACTCAAATAGTGGATCTTATCCTAATTTCCCCAGCTAAAAACCTTGCAACCTTTGCTGTCACCTGCTCATCTTGATCTGCCAAGAGAAAGGACACTGTGGCAGTGGCTGGGTGACCCAGAATGGACAATAAAAGAAGGATGATAATCTAATTCCTCAATGCTTTATAAAGAGTACAAGCCAGAAGGGCATGCGCCACCAATTCGGTACTGCCATCTCCACAGGGACATAAGCTTTTTTCATGTGGAATCTGTTGGAATCGTCCCTCAAGTACAGCCGAGGTCAATACATTCAATCATGTGAGAGTAAAAGCGCTTCTATATTTTAGGATTGCTAGATTATGCAAATAGGGTGCCAGGGAGTCGAAATGGGTAGGTGGAAAATAGTCACACCATGGACAAAATTTCCTTCTTGTGGGCAAGTTGTTCTGACGCTCGATATCATTCAGGCGCTGACAAATTAGACTGTTTGCTTTACAAAAACCCAAAGCTGTTGTGGTGATAAGCCACAAGAGTGAAGTTTGCCCTGAATCAGGGGGTTACAAACTTGTGGTCAGAGGTGTTGCTGGATTCCATCTTTGGCCATTGTCCATGCTGGCTAAGTCTCATGGGAGCTGTAGTCACCTATGCCCTAACAAGCCCATGTTTAGGACTTAACACCTTATTTCACCTCATCACACCACACTGGACTTCCTTTTCCCTATGGTGTGTCATGTCTTCTGTGGCGGTGATGTCTGCGATCAGTGACGGGAGAAGCAAATAGCTGGGCATTTGTTGGAGAAGGGATTTTAGCCTCCGCCTGATATATTGCCAAGGCAATATGTCCTCTCAGTTTGCAAAGACTGTATGTCCAAAACAATTTCTCAAGACAGAGTGTTGGTTTGGCTGTCTTCCCTTTTGATTATGTTCTCTGATATCAGAATTGTGTGCAAGACCAAGGATCCAATGTACCACCTGCAGATATCCATTAATTTCACTGGATTTACTCTGAGTATGGTTAACATCTGATACAATGCCTTTTTAAAAAGAAAAAGAAAAATCATAATAGTATCTATGAAAACTATAGCATTTTTACAGAAGCCTAAAACAGTTCCATTTCCTCCCTATTTTTTCTTCCTTAACTTCCTTCTGAAGGTCAAAGGTTTAATTTGTATGCTCATCTCTCTTTTTCACTTTCCAACCTATCCTTAATTGAAATTTGACACATATACCCATTAGACGAATTTATTCTTTCTTCCATGCTTCATTAACAATGCTCTTTGCTATACCACGACGATAATGCTCTTCATAAAATGCTCTTCTATGTGATGCCGGCTACTATGAATGGTGATTGATGGCATCCAAGTAGCACAGAATGGGAAGGTAAAAATTTTACTCGCTAAAATGGCAAGCCATGTCATGAATTCTCAACGGTTTATTGACTGGATCAGGTCTCTGAAAGGCAGGTGCAAATGTGAGCCAACTCCACTCATGCCAATTGAGCTATTGTTGATTTTACACCATTTTTTATCTATGAGCAACAGCTCATTATGTTTCACTTGCAAGCCTCAGAATGGGCCACAGGTGCCTAAACATCATCATGAATTAGATTATTCATCAGCAATGCTGAATATCATTTTGTTCCTGCTGAAGAATGTGCAGCCAGGGCCCCGTAAAGTCGAAAATGAAACCCAGAAACATAAATGCAAATTAACTTTCCCTTCTTAAAGCGTAATTTCCCATCCGGAGACACAGCGCCACTTGTCCATGAAGTTTTGTCTCTTTTGGAACATGACATTTTCCCCACCACACAGAAGTTTTGCAGGGTTACCATAGAAACGAGGCCACTCTACCACAAGCCTTTCTTCACCTTGAGAGGGGAAAACGGTTGTCATTTACATAGCGTAATTTTTGCAAGTTAAACTTTCCCCCACTCCATTCTGATTATAATGAAATAAAATACTGTAGAACAGGCACCTGGGAAGGAATTAAGTAAAAGATTGCATTTGAAGGGCACATCTCTGCTTTCAGCAAGTTTCCTCCTTGCGTCTGAAGTTTAGCACACAATGGATTCAAGGCTCTCCTTTTATTGCTAAAGAAGATGCAGCTTTCTCATTCTGGAAAGTCCCTGTCAGCCTGCTGCCCCGAGTCAGAAGTCAAAACATTCAGAACAATCAAGGGGTCCATTTCTGATGGGACTGTAATACACCACATGGCATGGGACTGGTCATGTTGTATGGATGCCTGATTATCGTCTTCCAAAGCAACTACTCTATTCCGGACTTAAAAATGGAAAGCAATCAACTCCCACCGATCAGAAGGTTCAAATGCTGGCCACATGACCCAGAAGCTGCACGCCAGCTCCCTCGGCCAATAAAGCGAGATGAGCGCCGCAACCCCAGAGTCATTAGCGTCGGGACCTAATTACCTTTACCTTAACAGTCATCAACAGGTTTACCATATCCATTGAGTCAATCACCCATCTCCTACTAACCTCCTGAGAAAAAACCACCCCACCCTCGAACCATATATAAGGGTCTGGTGACTTCTGTTTCAGTGTATCTGAAGAAGTGTGCATGCACACGAAATCTTATACCAAGAACAAGCTTAGTTGGTCTCTAAGGTGCTACTGGACAATTTTTTATTATTTTTTAAATATATTTTGACTGCGTCAGATGAACACGGCTACCTACCTGAATCTAGACCCACAAACTGTGTGTGTGTGTGTTGAAAACCAACACACACAAAACTGCAAACACATCAACAACAGCCTAACTCCAAAACAGAGCAATTTGTCAAAAAAATGCCTGCAAAACGCTCTTGGAAAAGGACAGTTTTCACAACTTAATATTCAAGAGCTACTGCACATAATCACCACACTTTCTTTGGCTCACTGTCTTTATGTGATGAACTTCTACACAGTCATTTGTCAGTGCTGCGTTCACCTTTCTCCCTCACAGCAATTTGCACACTGGAGAATAGCCACAATTAGCAACGTTAAAAAAATAATCTCAGAAAAAGAAAGCAGTGCTTGATTTTGCAATACAGTTCATGGGGAGACAGGAACTGTTGGAATCTAGGTCAACATGGAAAATGAACATTTAGTGCAAGACTGGAGAACCACAGGCTCATGGGGCTGAATGGGCCTCTCCAGACCTCTTCATCTGAGCCCCAAGACTGTCCCAGAACAATGTCCCTTCCACTAGCTACACACCTCACCAACCCTGCCTAACACCCTCCCCAAGTCCTTCTACCTAGCAAGGGTGAATATTATTATTATTATTATTATAATTTATTATTTATACCCCTCCTATCTGGCTGGTCTTCCCCAGCCACTCTGGGCGGCTTCCAACAAAATATTTAAATACAGTAATGCATCAAACATTAAAAGCTTCCCTAAACAGGGCTGCCTTCAGATGTCTTCTAAAAGTCTGGTAGTTGTTGTTCTCTTTGACATCTGGTGGGAGGGCGTTCCACGGGGCAGGCACCACTACCGAGAAGGCCCTCTGCCTGGTTCCCTGTAACTTGGCTTCTCACAGTGAGGAAAGCCACCAGATGGCCCTCGGCGCTGGACCTCAGTGTCTGGGTAGAATGATGGGGGTGGAGACGCTCCTTCAGATATACTGGACCGAGGCCGTTTAGGGCTTTCAAGGTCAGCACCAGCACTTTGAATTGTGCTCGGAAACGTACTGGGAGCCAATGTAGGTCTTTCAAGACCGATGTTATATGGTCTTGGCGGCCGCTCCCAGTCACCAGTCTAGCTGCCGCATTCTGGATTAGTTGTAGTTTCCGGGTCACCTTCAAAGGTAGCCACACATAGAGCGCATCGCAGTAGTCCAAGCGAGAGATAACCAGAGCATGCACCAATCTGGTGAGACAGTCCACGGGCAGATAGGGTCTCAGCCTGCGTACCAGATGGAGCTGGTAAACAGCTGCCCCAGATACAGAATTGACCTGCTGCTCCACAGACAGCTGCAAGACCAAAATGACTCCCGAGCTGTGCACCTGATCCTTCAGGGGCACAGTTACCCCATTCAGGACCAGGAAATCTACTATAAAACTAATAAAGCTTAAGTTTCAGGGCCTGGAGGGGCCCCAGAAGTGACGTCCCTCTTTACAATGGGGAACTGTTCAAGGAGTTTCATTAGAGAAATGTTGGAGGGTATGGAATAGGACGTCCCTATTGTCACTGGAGAAATGTTGGTGGATATGTGAGCACACCAGCGCCAGAGTAAATGATAACATGTACAGAGCCCTAGGGTGCATTCAGACATATGGGGTATTGTGTTACTTTTCCAGAAGATAATGCTAGCACTTATGTCTCATTTTTAATGTTCTTTTCACATGGCAGTATTCCAGTGCTATAGAACTGTGGCTTTTTGACTGATATATAGACATGTCATGCTAAATTTCACTCACACCAGTCGGCATGGTGTGACACAACAGTAAATATAATTGAATGGATGGGGGGGGGATTTCCAAAAAAAACCCCAAAAACC
Source organism: Podarcis liolepis (assembly GCF_965112155.1). Lineage (NCBI taxonomy): Eukaryota > Metazoa > Chordata > Lepidosauria > Squamata > Lacertidae > Podarcis > Podarcis liolepis. Next base: position 122,861,349 of record NC_139554.1, read on the forward strand.
CAGAGTCCTTTTTTGTTGGGGATAATTCAGACGTAAATTCCCAGGTGTCGATTTTTTAAATTTATGAATGCCAATACTGTGGCCTATGTCTCCAAAATGGAGAACAAGTGAAGTCCCGACTAAAGAAGAATGGCAACATAAAAAGATGGAATATGCGCGGCTTGTGGACCTAACATATAGAATAAGAGAACAAGAAGAGAATACGTTTAAAGAAGATTGGAAAACATTTATTGAATATATGGGGAGGAATTGTGTACATTTGAAAACGTGGGCAGCATTAAGATAAATTCAACAATGTAAATAAGTTTTGATGGATGCAATAATGGAATACTGAATGGTTCGGTTTCTATAAAATATGCAGGAACTTATGTTATGCAAAATGAACCATGGAAAGAGAAGAAGGGAAGTCACTGATATGTTACGGTTGTTCAAATGAATATTCCAAAATGTAAAACAGAAAATGTAATAAAAATTATAGGGGAAAAAACAAACGTCATTGGGCAGTCCTGTTCCTCCTCCACCTTTTCTGCAAATGCTTGCTTCTGCACATGAAAATGGCAGGGAAGAACTGTATGCCAATATAATACCCCAAATTTTGTCACTTTATACCTGTGATTTTTCTGGCTTAATGCGGCTGCAAATGGATCGTTTCTGGAATCAAATACAGTGGTACCTTGGGTTATATACGCTTCAGGTTACATACGCTTCAGGTTACAGACTCCGCTAACCCAGAAATAGTGCTTCAGGTTAAGAACTTTGCTTCAGGATGAGAACAGAAATCGTGCTCCGTCAGCGTGGCAGCAGCAGGAGGCCCCATTAGCTAAAGTGGTGCTTCAGGTTAAGAACAGTTTCAGGTTAAGAACAGACCTCTGGAACGAATTAAGTACTTAACCAGAGGTACCACTGTAACTGGAAATGAGCAGTTGAGCCATATTCCACTAAACTTCCAACAGTGGCTTTTATGCCATGTGAAAATTCAAATATAGTACAAGAATTAATGGTCAGGGAAGCATCAGAGAAATTGAATAAACGGCCATGTGAATGCAGCCTTGGTCATGTAGGTCTGGGTACTCTCCATGCAGCCATCTGAACTTGAAAGGGGAAGGAGGCATCTTCGTCTCCACTGCTTGAATCGTTCATCTAGCTACATGGTGTGTCTTAATCAGGGGTAGGCAACCTAAGGCCCATGGGCCACAAGTGGCCTACGGGGGTCGTTTAACCGGCCCATGAGCCACCCCCGAACTGAGCCGCCCGCTCGGCGAGTCCCCATGGTCGGTGCTAAACCGGTGCAACGCAGCACTGGGACTCACTTCTGTGGTGCCGGGAATCGTGTCTGTGCAGACGCAGGCACCGGAAATCGTGGGCACAATCCGGCCCACAGAGGGATCTCTGCTGGAGGGAACCGGCCCAGGCGAGGTAAACCTCGCTGATCCCTGGTCCTAATCAATACTATTTATGAGGAAGATTCAAAAGTGGATTTTTTGCAATGATTCTAAAAATTATTTTCCTTTCCTTCCATTAACAGCCCTGTTTCATATTATAAACAAGAACGAGCTGAGCTTTAAAGTAATTTGCACTTCAGTACTTGCTAACTCTTTTGACATCAGCAAGAAACCTTTGGCATCCAGTTTCACCTCCCACTTCTGGCTTCTTTAAATATCTCAGGGATAGTTTGGTTTAACTCACTGAAAAAAAAATTGTTCTGGTTCACCAATAGTGCTGGCACATGCTATAATATGTGAGGAAGAGGCAATGTTTATAACTAGGACTTGATGGGAACATCTAACTGCATTGCTGTTTGGAAAAGCGCCTGCCCGGTATGTTTCCCATCTGTTTCACTACAAATGTTGTACAGTATGTTTGAAGGTCATTACTCTGCTGAAACTGTCAGTGGTCCAGGCTCATCATATAGGAGAGCAAAATACTTTGAATTCCCCAATGCTATATACCGTAAAATAGAAATGGCATAAAATGGACACTGAAAAACCGCATGGGGAAAATGTATGCATCTTTTTGCCACATGTGCAGTGAACATTGTTGTTGTTTAGTCGTTTAGTCATGTCTGACTCTTCGTGACCCCATGGACCAGAGCATGCCAGGTACTCCTGTCTTCCACTGCCTCCCACAATTTGGTCAAACTCATGTTTGTAGCTTCGAGAACACTGTCCAACCATCTCGTCCTCTGTCGTCCCCTTCTCCTTGTGCCCTCCATTTTCCCAACACCAGGGTCTTTCCCAGGGAGTCTTCTCTTCTCATGAGGTGGCCAAAGTATTGGGGCCTCAGCGTCAGGATCTGTCCTTCCAGTGAGCACTCAGGGCTGATTTCCTTAAGAATGGATAGGTTTGATCTTCTTGCAGTCCATGGGACTCTCAAGAGTCTCCTCCAGCACCATAATTCAAAAGCATTCATTCTTCGGCGATCAGCCTTCTTTATGGTCCAGCTCTCACTTCCATACATCACTACTGGGAAAACCATAGCTTTAACTATACGGACCTTTGTTGGGAAGGTGATGTCTCTGCTTTTTAAGATGCTTTCTAGGTTTGTCATTGCTTTCCTCCCAAGAAGCAGGGGTCTTTTAATTTCGTGACTGCTGTCACCATCTGCAGTGATCATGATAACATATTCCATATATGTATAGTTGGTTGCCTGAGAAATTAATTGAGCCCGTTTACTGAAATTAATGGCTGTAATTTAATTGTGTTCATTAATTTCCATAGGTCTAGTCTGAGTACAGTAACTGAAAGGTTGAATCCAGACCAATATGCTTTGTGCAATAGGGTGATCTGATATATTTTTAAGAGTAGTTGCCACAACTTTTTGACTGAAGCAAAAATAAACTGAACAAATGAGAAAAATAAAAAATGAACTTGATTCTGAGGCATTGACTTTACAGATTAAGAACTGCTATAATAGAGCATTTTAAAAAGATGGTAATGTGGCAGAATCTCCATGAAGCCAATCAGATTTCACACTGATTTGCATGAAAGATGACATAATATCACCAGGCAGCAAATCAGAGAGAGGGCCCTGCTCCTTACTCTCACTGTGTGTCCTCCTGAGAAGCAAAATGGCAGCCATCAACTACAAAGATTCCTAGGTGCATTGTCTTCTGCTGCATAAGTCTGAACATACTACGAGTTGAGCTAATGGTAAATTAAACTTTATTCTTGATGAGGCCTGGGGGCCTGCAGAGAGTAGTGATAACTTATCCACCCAGGCAACACCTCGGAATCAGCTCTTCAGGAAGTGGCCTCAGAGCCATTTATCTTAAAAGGGCATATATTACATCAAGGGCATCATTATCCCTGTTGCCAAGACCTGGAAACAGGGAGCAATGGAAATTTTAAAAATGACATGGGGTGGTTTCTGAGCATCTTTCTCACACACCCCTGTGGTCTCCAAATCTTAACCGAAAAGATTTGCTAAAATAACTTTTAGATCAACCTTAATGTTTTGAAGTGAGAATGACTGCCTCAGCCTGACAGTTTGCGCTTCCTTACACCTTTATTATGTTTTCTAGAGGCTATGCAAAGTGGTCTGCATCGGGATATTTCCCCCAAAATGTTCTTACAATCAGGGAAAACAGAATGCAGTCAGTAAAGAACATGAGGCATTTTTCTTAGGAAATGTACTCTGAACGACTAGCATCCCTCCCCACATCACTTCTCGTGCTTTTCATTTCACTGCATTCCTTCACATAAAAAATAAATAAAGGTTTCTTCCTAGGTAAAGGAGATCCTGATAAGAGAGATACAAAACAGCACATTCCCCCCCCCCCTCAAAACTGAGGCATAGCACACATCTCCTTTGTTCAAATAATCCCCTGAGGTGTGAAGACAGCAGCCATCATGTGCACATTATCTCCTGAGTCTTCTTTTAAGCTTCTGTCCAAAGTAACCCATGGTGACTAATATTTTCCTCAAAAGCACATAGTTGCCTTGCCTCTCAGTAGGGCAGCATGAACCCTACTTTTCTGTTACCTGGCCAAGTTCAAGGCATTATTCTTAACCTATACAACCCACAACAGCATAGGACACTTGCAGAAGTACCAAAAAATACACAAAACTAAGGAGGAGAAAAGCCAGTCCAACAAGGACTGGGCATGCTCTGGGAGTTTGTCTTAAATTGATATTCACGTCTGCAACAGTGCCTGCTTATCCTTTGATCCAACATTATTCAGTAGAAGAAGGCAGGTCCTTCTATGATGGAACACGCACTGTGCTTGCAGAAGTTCCCAAATTCAATCCCATCCATCTTCAGTTAAATGGTCAAGTTAAGGTTGCAGGACTGGAAAAGACCCAGAGAGCCCTGTCCAATCACGGCAACTATAGCCCTGGAAAATAGACTGAGCTGCCTTATGTTTGGCACTGGAAAAATCGATGGGCTGCACAAACATTGAGCGCATTCCAGCCCGAGCTATACTCTTGTAAGTCCCATCAATTTCAATGGGGAGAAATCCAAGCACATGCTTAAGTTTGCCATTGAAGGCAATGGGACTCAGAAGGATGTGACTTTGGCTAGATTGCGTGGTGTGTTTCGAACAGCCTGTGGAGAGGGAAGCAGTAAATGAGGTACAGCACTTTCAGAACAACTCCTCATCCACCTGGCAGTTCATAAGGGATTGCATAAATCTGTTTACTGTTGGTGTTTAGTGAAATGCAGTGCTACATTAGCAAGCTGTCGCAGTACTTTAAGATAATTCTTGGCTCTGCATAAAGCAAGTGCACACAATTTCAATTTGTCACTTTATGGCTTCGTTTTGTTTGGGTGGTTTCTCTCTCTCTCTCTCTCTCTCTCTCCCCCCCCCCCTTAACTGTTAGGAGAAACTACCTCAGACATTTCCATATCCAAACGTGGAATGCAGATTTTTACAAAATATCTGGTGCTCGCACAAAGCGTCCGTCATTCTCTGAAGAAAATTTCTAACGGTGTTGACAGGTGGGTTAAAAGTTTGTGATCCAGTGCAAGAAACTCAGAATGGATTTTTCTTAGACTGAAAATTACTGTTTTTTTGTGGCAAAAATATATAAGGTGTTCTCATGGGGCTGGTGATGGTAGCTGAATGTTCAGAAAAGTACTGGATGGCACCTGTGATGGAACAGACTTAGTTAGTTAGTTAGTTAGTTAGTTAGTTAGTTAGTTAGTTAGTTAGTTAGTTAGTTAGTAGTCTTATGCTTCTGACAACCCAGCTGCAGAGGGGTGCATTTTATCTCCTACTAATATTTATCTCATTCTAAAATTTCACACAAGTATAATAAGGGTTGAAGCACAGAATACAGTATCATAAGAATGTCAACACACACACACACACACACACACACACACACACAGCTGTTTTTCAGCTGGAACTCACTGGAGCTCAGTTCCGGTACCTCTCAGGTGGGTGCCATTGCCATTATCAGAGAACAGTTCTGACAACAATACATGGTGATTTCCGGCACCTCTTTTTCTAGAAAAAGAACTCTGTGTAAATATATGCTGTGTGCACAGCTAGAAACCCAATTTGATGCTTCAGATTGTGAGCTGCCTCAGAGCTTTGGACTGACATCAGGAATTGGTTCAAATCTGAGGCAAAACCTCACTTTTCCAAAGCTTTGGATATCTTTCCTAATGGCTATATGATTTTGTTACAAATCTGGGGGTGCAAGACATCCTAAATGCTTGATCAAGTTAGTGCCAGAATTTAATTAAGGATTGGAGGTGTCAAAGCTAATTTCCTTGGAGGCAATAGCCAGACTCATGTGTATTTAAAATGCGTGTTAGCTGCTGTTAATCCCCTGGAATTAGCATATGTGAAGAGGTAATTAACCTAGGCAAACTTCCTAAATTGTGTATCAGCCACTCTCTTTAATCCTAGGCAATCGACACGTGTAAAAGCTAATTTCCTTGGAGGTATTACCCTGGTGGTAATGATCCATTAGCACAACAAAGCATCAAAGAACAAAGTGTGAGAACGCAGGTGAGCGTTACTCTCTGTGTTACAAAAGACCAGAGCTTAGGTTAGCAAGGTTAGGACAGGTGGGATGTGACCGGTCTCGGAAAAGGCTAAGCTGCAAGGGAAGGATGCTGCTATCCCTAAAAGAGGACCAGAAATCCCTTGGGATGTGATGCTTTGAACTTCCTCCTTTGTGTACTTCAGGTTGCATATATGTGTAAATAAACCATATATCATAAAGACACCACAAACTCCACTTATTTGCAAAAGGAAGCTCAGACCTTAGAACCACTGAATCCTCGTGCACCAATCAGCAAAGATTGGGACTACGGTGGAAAACAATCAACTGCATGTAACTTTTACCTTTGTTCTCAGAGTTAGATTTAAGTTTGCAGGTGTAGCAGCTCGTTCTGGGGGTGCGGGTTAAGTCTGTCTTATTTCAGACAAATAGGTGAAAGGGATTTGTGCAACAAGCACTAAATGGTTCTGTGTTTGTTTGCAAAAGGAGGGCATCAATAACTTTAAAAAAAACTTTTGAGCAGAATTGAATGAAATTTGTAGGCATAGTATAGTATATACACTACAGACCCTTCTGCAATGATGTTGTAAAGGAATTGGTGAGCTCTGGACATTCGGGGTGTGGAGGAGAACTGATTTAGCCACCTTTGCTGCCTCATCTGCCTCTAGCCAACCCCTCCCAGTAATTGCTGCAAGGGCAACACTGGATTTGCCATGTTCGCGTTTCGTTTCGTTTCTTTTTTTCAAGCCATCCCTTTTGTGTGTTCTTTTCCATACAGTGGTGCCCTGCAAGACGAATGCCTCGCAAGACGTAAAACACGCTAGACGAAAGAGTTTTCTGTTTTGAAGGTGCTTTGCAAAACGAATCTCCTATGGGTTTGCTTCGCAAGACGACAATGTCTTGCGAGTTTCTGCTGGTTTTTTCCCCTCCCCCCCTTTTTCTAAGCCGCTAAGCTGCTTATCAGCTGATCCGATCAGCAGATAAGCCGCTAAAAGCCGCTAATAGCGCTAATCCGCTAATCCGTCAATGGGCTTGCTTCGCAAGACGAAAAAACCGCTAAACAAAGAGAAACACAGAACGGATTCTTTTCGTCTTGCGAGGCACCACTGTTATTTTTTATTGACTTTTCTGTAAATAGATTTTGTGGAAATTTACATTTTTTCCTGAAGAGCATACAGAACCTGCATTGTTGACATGTATACACAGGCCTTAGAAAAAAAGTGTCCCATTTTCTTTTGGGAATCAAGGGTAAATAAAACCTGGTCTAGCTCTTGGACTGTTACATATCCTAATGTGAGCCAGGGTTTGACATGGTAGGGTGCTCATATTCTTCTGCCATGCTCAAGGTCTCAGTAGATGTGCAAGTATACGTGCATATTTACATTACATAATACGGGGGGCACTGTGGGTTAAACCACAGAGCCTAGGACTTACCAGTCAGAAGGTCGGCAGTTCGAATCCCCATGACGGGGTGAGCTCCCGTTGCTCGGTCCCTGCTCCTGCCCACCTAGCAGTTCGAAAGCACGTCAAAGTGCAAGTAGATAAATAGGTACCACTCCGGCGGGAAGGCAAACGGCGTTTCCGTGCGCTGCTCTGGTTCACCAGAAGCGGCTTAGTCATGCTGGCCACATGACCCGGAAGCTGTACGCCGGCTCCCACGGCCAATAAAGCGAGATGAGCACGCAACTCCAGAGTCGGTCAAGACTGGACCTAATGGTCAGGGGTCCCTTTACCTTTAAAAGGGGTGGGAAACCCGAGTCCTTCCAGAGATTGTTGGACTCTAGCTCCCATCAGCCTTAGCTAGCATGGGCAATGGTCAGGGATGATGGGAAGTGTAGTCAAACTACAACTGGAGGGATACAGATTCCCCATCGTCGCTATGTGTATGTTATTGACCTGATGTTTCCCATACCCTCATGCCAAATCAGGAGGAACACTTGGAACCAAAGGATTTGGACTTACTGCTGGACACCCAAAAATTCCAAATAGAGGCTCTTTGTCTCGGAACATTATTCCTCCATACAGATAGTCTGCCTAAGTCGCATTGATGATGTGCATGTTCCAGAAACAATCGCGCAGGAATAGATTGTTTCCACATCTGGTATAAAAATAGCTTTTAGCTTGATTAAAAGAGCTCTCCGTTTTTTAAGCAATCCATTCAGTCAATTTGTTGAAAAGCACAGCATGTGCAAGGATTTCTGATCAAAACCCAATCATGTTGAAATTCCTCTTGTAAGAATTTCTGACCGAAAAATCTGGCAGGACTGAGACACCAGGGCTGGAGCTGGCTCAGAGCAAAACCCATTCAGATCCAAGACTGGAAGCTGTTAACTTTTTCTCCAGCTGGTCAATAGTTTAATAAAGGATCCTCATCCACAAAACAAACAGCAGTTTTTCTGCCTGGTGTAAAGAATACAGATACATAGGTTTGTATTCAGCAAAGCACAATGGAGATTGTTCCATCAGATTGCCCTGTAGAATGATTTCCTCTCTCCTCTTCCTGCTTGCTGTTCTAGGAGTTCTTGCTTTATATATACACATTTCATAATACATATAATACATAAGATATATAATACATACACATTTCAAAATATTCATTTAAACAACCTTAAATCAATGACTTCCCTTCTTCTCTTTCTGTGGTTCATTTTGCATACCATCTTTTTTTTTAAAAAAAAGATATTTATTGAATTTTCACAAATTATATAAAAACAAACAAACACAGTAATACAAACAAAACACAGACCAAAAACAAGTATAATTTCAGTCCCTTATTTTCTTATAACTTACTTCCCCGGCCTCCTCATACCTCCCCTTTCTGTATTCCAATTTTAATTCAGCAAATCCTCACCCTTAATTTAATTTAGTTTTTAAGCTTTCTTTTCTTTTAACTTAATCATTACAGCTGTAAACCACTTAATTTCTAAACCAACATCATTCTAACAGTCATTAATTTTACAATGTTTCTTAAGATAGTTCTTAAATTTCTTCCAATCTTCTTCCGCCGTCTCTTTTCCCTGGTCTTGGATTCTGCCAGTCATTTCTGCCAATCCCATATAGTCTATTACCTTCATCTGCCATTCTTCCAAGGTGGGTAGACATCTTGTGTCTTCCAACATTTTGCATACCATCAAGGTAAAGGTAAAGGACCCCTGACAGTAAAGTCCATTCGCAAATGATTCTGGGGTTGTGGCGCTCATCCCGCTTTACTGGCCGAGGGAGCCGACGTTTGTCTGCAGACAGTTTTTCTTGGTCATATGGCCAGCATGACTAAGCTGCTTCTGGTGAAACCAGTACAGTGCACGGAAACGCCGTTTACCTTCCCGCCAGAGTGGTACCTATTTATCTACTTGCACTTTGACGCACTTTCAAACTGGCAGGAGCTGGGACCGAGCAACGGGAGCTCACCCCATCACAGGGATTCGAACTGCCGACCTTCTGATTGGCAAGCGCTAGGCTCAGTGGTTTAGACCACAGCACCACCATACATCCCTGCATATTTTACATGAACCAAACCATGCAGTAATCCATTGTTACATCCATCAAAACTTATTTACACTGATGAATTTAACTTAATGCTACCAGCGTTTTTAAATAAACATAATTTTCACCTATATATTCAGTAAACATTTTCCAGTCTACTTTAAATGTGCATTCTTCTTGTTCTCTCTATATGTTAAATCTGCAAGCTGCTCGTATTCCATCAATTTAAGTTGCCATTCTTCTTTGGCTGGGACTTCACTCGTTTTCCATTTGGGAGTTAATGAAACACGGGCTGCAGTGGTAGCATACACAAATAGTTTGTTGTTGTTGTTGTTGTTTTTACACCTGGGTCTGTTCTAGGAGTTCTCTCAACCCTCTGCAGCAAATTTGGGCAGGGCACAGGAGAGAGAGGGAAAAGGCTGTTGCACTGACTTCTGCTAGTTGATTTCGTTGATTATACCAATCTTAACAAGGTTCTCCAACCACATTTTTAATTTGTCATCACATATCGCGAAATCTGCAGGTACCCTCACCTGTAGTACCAGATAGCAAAGCAGAGCACCTTCTGTGGGTTGGATTTTCTGCACACAGCTGACAATTTATGTTAATTAGTGAGATTCAGTAAGCCCTCTGGCTTATTAGTATGCATCTTCAGTCATAAATACACTGTTTAGAAGTTATAGTCAAAGATTCCAGCGACTTGAGAAGACATTGTCCACACATTTTCAGACTGGCAGTCTCAAGGAGAAGAATGTACAAAGAAGGTGGGGAAGAGACCCAAACTGAGATTCTCAAGAGTTAACTTTTGCCTGAAACCTGATTAAAATTCAGCAAATGAACAGTCCCTATTACGTCACTTCTTTATAACCTAATAATCCCCTGATTATTTTTTTTAACTATGCAGCAAAAGCTTTCCCCTTGTACATGAGGAAGAATATGAAAGACAGGGAAAACAGTATATTCACAAGATATTTTTTTTAGATGCCAAGAACCAATTTTTTAGAAAAAGAGAAAGAAAACACACCTGTCAACTTCGCTAATCCATTCCAGTTACAAATATCCCAATCACTCCATGAGTTGGCCATTCTGGCAGAAGTGGACAGTCTTACTTAACATGCAAACCTGCACTAATTGACTGCACATCATGAGCTGATAGCTATTATCATCATTTGTTCACCTTAGGAGCCATTGTGCTAAGGACCTATCTGGCGATATAGCCATATGACTTCCATTCTGCCATGCAAAATTGAGGACATTTGTCCCTCCCTTACGTCTTTCCCAGCTGCAATCCAGCTAACGACCTTCTAGCTGACTTTTGGAACAGGATATCCTTACTCTGAAAGTCTTGTTTAACTCAAAAAATGAAAATCACAACTGTGCTTCATTTGTGTGGCAAAGGGAAATGCCTGCAGGCCATTTTGTTAAGTGCCTGTTAGGGTGTGGCACCTTTCCTGTGCCCAGTCCACGGGGGATAGAAGCTCATGCACAGGGCTGTCTGGTAGCTGTGAATGAGGTTCAATGATGAATTCCAGTGTGGAATGACTGGGACACATGACCACTGAAATCATGCAGCTAGTGGAAGAGATTGCAGGATGGAAGGGCAGATCCTGCCCCTCTGTAATATGCAGTCAAAGCTTATTCCGTGTTTGGATGCCACCAGGCTGTGTGTTTCTCCACTCCTGTTCCACATAATTGGCTTCTGTCTGATGAAGGTAGGGAGAAACACAACCTGGTGATATCAGGCCACAGAGTACATTCGCTTCATGTTACAGAGAACTCAACATTGAGCTCCTTCTGTTATGCCTTATAACTTTACCCCAATGAGGCTCCCTAAAGCTTAGACTCCACTCTGTCTCCCCAGCTCTGACCATGGACTAAATTTCTGTTTAAATAGACCTGTTTGCTTAATTCAAGCTTTGTGCCAAACCATGGTTTCTGCTAGCCATGGTTAAGAACCCACACCATGGTTTGGTTGTCCAGACATTCATACCATGGTTTTGAGTTTTTTCCATTTCGGTTTCCCTGTTTGCTCAACACTCATAAATTCTCTCCTGCTGCCCATGGTTCAGCAATTTTTTGAAGCAGAGCAAGGACCATAGACTGATTTTTCTTAATTCAGACATAACGGCAAGCCATGGTTGGCACAAATGGTGGCCTGCAAACCAGTTTCAACCTGTGTTTTGATCTCTAACTGTGACATGGGTGGAGCCAGTCTAACTTTTCTAGGGAGGGAGTTCCAAAATATGAGAAGAGCCAAGTGTGTGTTCACTAGTGCATTTGGGCGGCTGAATGGGAATTACTTGGAGAACCCCTGGTTGGCTTTTGATGCGAGTTATTTGGTCTGCTTGGCATTTAGTGCAGGAAGGTAAAGAAATGTAAGAACTTAATTGACAGGCACTCTCAGGCATTATGGGTTTTGAGGATACTCTTGAATCACTTTCCATTATCTTCAGCTTGGGGGATCCTTGGGGAGGGGGGGCATTTGGACCTGGTGTGCATAGCTTGGTGGATTCTGCACAGTGGAAACTGAGTGTGCATGTTGTGTTCACACACCAAGGCTTACTTAGCAAGAAGGGAGAATTTTCACCCAGTTATTGACTGGGCATCACCTTGCCAACAAAGGGCCGTATAGTAAAAGCTATGGGTTTTTCCAGTAGTGATGTATGGAAGTGAAAGCTGGACCATTAAGAAGGCTGATCGCCAAAGAATTGATGCTTTTGAATTATGGTGCTGGAGGAGACTCTTGAGAGTCCCATGGACTGCAAGAAGATCAAACCTATCCATTCTGAAGGAAATCAGTCCTGAGTGCTCACTGGAAGGACAGATCGTGAAGCTGAGACTCCAATACTTTGGCCACCTCATGAGAAGAGAAGACTTCCTGGAAAAGACCCTGATATTGGGGAAAATGGAGGGCACAAGGAGAAGGGGATGACAGAGGACAAGATGGTTGGATAGTGTGCTCGAAGCTACAAACATGAGTTTGACCAACTGTGGGAGGCAGTGGAAGACAGGAGTGCCTGGCGTGCTCTGGTCTATGGGGTCACGAAGAGTCGGACACAACTAAACGACTAAACAACAACAACATTGACTGGAGAGCCACATAATACAGCCGTAAACATGCCTAGAGGACTAGAGGGATGGTTCATTTCTAGATGTTAATTCGAAGTCACCTGCCCATTCTTTCACAATTTGGTTAGTTATCACAGAATCATAGCTGGAAGGGGTCCTGAGGGTCATCTAGTCCAACCCCTTGCAATTCAGGATTCCTGCCCACAACCATCCCTGAGTGGTTTCAAACCATCAACCTTCTGTTTAACAGCCAGACACACTGACCTATTGTGATAGGCAGAATGCAGGACAGGGTGCCGGCAGGAACAGGTGACCAACGATGTTGCTCCCGCAACCTGGGACTGGACGGGCTGGCCTTTATCTCCTCTGAGGCCTGGGGCGGGCCCGGCCCACAGGTGACTCACCTCTCCTGGCCTGGAGGCGAGCCCTCCTCCTGCGAGAACTTAGTTCCCTCCGCCTCTCTGCCCTGAGCCTCTGCAGCTCAGGAGAGGCTGGAGGGTTACCGGACCCAGAGGCAACCTCACTTTCCCCTGACAGAGCTGGGAGAGGAGCACCTGCAGGCAATGGGTCCTCCATCACCTCCGGAGCCAGAGCGGATTCAGCTGGTGTCTGCTCCTGAGGATGTGGCACACGTGAGGGCCCTTCAGGTTCAAGCACCTGCCCCGGCTCAGCCGGCCCTGGAGGCGGGGATTCCTGTGCAGGCTGGGATTCCTCAGGTTCAGCCTCTGAATCAGATTCCCAGGCCATCACAGTTTAATAAATAGGACATTTTCATCATGCATTTCTCTCTCTGGAGTCTTCTTCCTGGACATGTTGGGAATGACCACACCGCTGTTACGTCTTCAATCCAATATACACGCTGGGCAGATAATGCGTTTGGGTTGCCTTCAGCTGTGCTCTTTGGTTCTGAGTCACAGTCAAAGCCTGATGGGTTGTTGCCCATGAACCTTTCCTTCCCAAAGCTCCTTGTCTACAGAAATTGACCTTTTGAAATCTGGCAATCCTAATCCACAACACAAATGCAAAACCAACAACAAAGAGAATGCTAAATCTTTTGGCGAGGGAATGGGAAAGAACAGCATCAGAATGACTCCAAAGATTTAACAGGAAGAGAAGAAGAAGGCGGCGGCTGCACAAGAACGTTATAGAATTGCTGGCAAACCATGTACCGCATTTACATTTCTCTAAAGCAAGGGAATGTAACTAGTGGCTTAACTTGAGTCTATTTTTAATTCTTTAACATATCCTAAAGGAATTGTTGATATTAGTTCAACTAGCACTCTTGGCTGTGACACAAACGTGAAGAAAGAGGATTTCCAATATGAATAGAGAGGATTAGGAAGTGGAGAGAAATGTTTGCGGACAAAGAGTCATGGAACATCTGCCTAGAAGTCCCTGGGCAAGTTTTATTCTGACTCGTAAATGAGAGTGAAGAACTTTGGTTTGAATCTCTCTGATGGAGGAGGAGGAGGAAGTCTTCAGTACTTACCAAAGTTCAAGAGGGAGAGTGCCTGTCTGACCTCAACTGGAAGGGACGGCCGTAAAATTGGACCCACAGTACTGAACAGATGCCGCATTTAAGCCGTGTGGGATCACTTACAGTACTTCAGTAACCAGCATCACTTCAGACTTCAGTAACCAGGCAGGAATATAAGGACTCAAGTGGTCTCTGATGTATCCTGGGCCCAAGTTGTTATGGGCCTTGTAAGTTAATACAAGAATATTCTATTATCTTGCAATAAAATGGTGTGTTGTGCAGTGTTCCTTTTCATGGTGACAGTCCATCCACCATGCTGTCTTCCAGGAAATTCTATTCTAGCCTCCCCCCCACCCCCCTTAGTGCTCCATTTTTCTCCTTCCAATGGACAGCCAACATTCTATGGTTGTCGATTGTATGCAGTCTTCATTGGACTGTTTGGGGGGTTTCACCACCTCTTAGGATTTCCACACACAGAGAGACACCCAAAAAATGTTTGTTAGACTTCTGCAAACGTTCTGCAGATAATGTTTCCATAGATGGCAGCACTTAAGGTGATGCAATCTAGCAAGGAGAAGAGCAACCATGTGTAAATGTCATGTCCTTCCTCTTATGTGTGGGAGCTCTGGAAGCATGCAAGGATTTTATAATAATAATAATAATAATAATAATAATAATAATAATAATAATAATAATAATTTATTTATACCCTGCCCATCTGGCTGGGTTTCCCCAGCCACTCTGGGTGACTCCCAAAATAATATTAAAAACACGATAAAACATCAAAAAGTTCCTTCAGATGTCTTCTAAAAGTCAGGGAATGTCGATACAGTTTTTAAAATGCTTAATACATGCTTCTGTTGTCTGGCCCCAATTTAGTACAAGTTAGTGACAACCTCTCCTCCTCGCTCCATTAGTTTTGTTGGTCTTCAGATTAGTCAGATTAGACCTTCCGTGTTTTATATCAATGCACTTCATGGAAGTGAGGAAGACAAAGAAGAAATGTGTGTTCACGTGTAGCTGAGAATGCAACCCAAATGGTTTGTGGTGAGCAGATTTAGGGGAACACTTGTAAGCTGAATCGTAAGCCGTCATCACCCCCAGTTACCACGAAGTCGCTAGTTGTGTGGAGCTGGGTATGTTTAGCCTGGAAAAGAGGAGACTGGGAGGAGATATGGTAGCCATCTTCAAATATCTCAAGGGCTGTCACATGGAAGAGAGAACAAGCTTGCTTTCTCCTGCTCTGGGGAGAAGGACTCAAACCAATGACTTCAAGTTACAAGTAAGGAGATTCTCACTAAACATCTGGAAGAACTTTCTGACGGTAAGAGCTATTCAACAGTGGAGCAGTCTCCTTCAGAAGGTGGTGGACTCTCCTTCCTTGGAGGTTTTTAAGCAGAGGTTGGGTGGGCATGTGTAATGGATGCATTAGCTGAAATTCCTGAATTGCAGGGAGTTGGACTAGATGACCCTCGGTGTCCCTTTCAACTCTATAATTCTATGATAATTGGATGTGATGAAATAGGGCAGTGCTAAGGAGGACCACTCTTCTATTTGTTGATGGAATGTGGATTAATTTGCTCACTCTGGACAAGGAACACCTTCCCTGTTGAACGGCAATTCTTGGCCCAACAACGTAAGTAAATTTGGCTGTGAAACTTTCCCTGTCTTCGAAGCAGATGTTGTAAATCCATGGACAGGTATAAAGTATTCCTGCTTTACATGCAAGGCAACCCTATTATCAGTGCAATTTGGCTGCCACTGCCCTGGGGCTCTCACCAGTGAAGGTTGTCAAAAGAAGGATGCTATCCTGCCCAGCCAATGTAACCGGAGGATAGGATTATGTTTCCTATTTCGTATGAGAAACAAGCCCCTAAAATAACCTAAAGAATTTTCTTTCTATATCAGAACAGTGCAAGCCAATAGAGAACATCAAGATGAAATCAAGCTTCAATTATAAATCATAAATCATAGCACAATATGAATCATGTTACACTAAGATGGATATTATGGACCGTGAGATCCAACCCAAAATAGTTTTTAATGAGACTTTTTACAAAAGCCAACTGCAGGTGGTAAGAAGGGAAGCTTTTTTAAAGATCCAAGTTCTCTGCTGGCTGTAAAATAGGGTGTATTCTTCTAATCAACATTACAAATGGGTCTAATTAATTTTATAATTAACCTTAATAATTTAAAGAAAAATTGGTGACCTTCATTCAGACTGCTCAGAATTGAGTTTCTGATTATAAGCAAATTCATTTTAGGTAATAAGGACAATAAGTCCCAAATGTTGGTGTTATAAAGTAAAAATTAATTAGCACATGCAAATGAAGTATTACTTTTATTACAAAATGTTGTCACTCCTAAACTATTTTTCCCCCTTGTGGTTCTATTTCTGTACTACCTTGCAAGCCATGTGGCAATATATGCAAAATACATAAAATGAATCCAGTATATGATGATGATGATGATGATGTCTCCATTGAAAAAAGAATCACCACAATTTAACTGCATGTGTGTGGAAGCAGATTTGCTCAGACAAAAGCAGCAGCAAGAAGACTAGAGTTGGCCGTGGATTGTGATACTTGCCCCTTTGGCTAGTAACCAGATCTCCTGAAGTCATCAAAACTTGATCTCTTAGAGCAGGGCTGTCCAACTTCCAAGAGATTGTGATCTACTCCCACTATAAAAAACAACAACCTGGCAGTGATCTACCCATTGGATTGACCAAATTATTGTTGTTGAGCTTTTTTTAGGAAGCCAGACATCCCACAATCGACAAATGGATCACGATCGACCTATTGGACAGGCCTGTGGCCTGCCTTAAAGAAGCTGGCTCCACTGTGCTCCAATGTGTCCCACCAAAAGTGAATCTGCAGTGAGCCCCAGACAGCATACCTATGTTTATACCCCAGATGAAGAGAGGAAGATTTCGCACTCCTCCACCAACTGACCCTCCTTGACCCCCCCTTATTTGTCACCCCCCCCCCCCACACACAAAGCACTTCCTATCAGAAGAAGGACAAGTGCCACCACTGGCACACCAATGGCACACACACCCTCCACCGTCCTGATAAAACCCCTTTATTTTATTTTATTTATTTTATTTTATTTTATACCTTGGTAGGTTTATAAAAAGTAAACACACAGACACACTGATAAATAAATTTTAGAAAAGGGCAAGATTACAGTAGATGTGGATGCAGCTTCCTGCTGCTGTCGGCTATGCTTTGTAGGGAAAGACATTTAATGAAAGAAGTACTAATTTTGTGCTATAGTTGTGCTTCTAGGCTGAGATACATACATTGTTCCTGCCAGTACCTGGTATACTGTTTAGACTTAAGAGGAGATATAAGCACGTTCAGATTTCCGAAGTACCTCCCACTGACCTACCCCACCTCCTAAAATAGCCTCCTCTCTTACACATCTTCAGCAGTACAAAAATAGCAAGTGATGCTCCACACATCGTGGAGGTAAATGCTAATGACTGCCAACCATGCATAGGCACAGAGGTTAACTGATAAGTTGGTAACTCAACAACGCTCTTTCCATGTGGCTTGTAGGTGTCACCAATTATTTATCATTTATTAAAATTGTAGAGCACCCTTCATCCCTAGATCTTGGGGCGGTTCACAACATAAACATACAATATGAAAACAGGAAATACATGATAAAAATAATAATGAAAAAACTCACAAACTAATAACCCCCTCCACTCCCTTCCTGTTGTAAAGGAGTCAACATGTCTGTGAAGATGTGCAAAGGAATTTGCTGACACAGATAGGTAAACCTATGGCCTTGTTCTTCATCAGTTCTTCCTGTGATGTTGGTTTTGCTCTGTCCAATAAGGCCATTGCCTAGTTACCCAATTGCAACTCTGCTTGTTATCTGACAGCAGTCTGTGATCACTGCTGAGAGGAATGTACCGGTATCTGAATTCTTCAGCTCAGTGTCCTACCCCAAAAGCAGTGGCTTCTCTTCTGTAAATCTCTGCTCATGTAGGCCAGTCATGGTCACTTTCTGCAGCAAAAGTCAGCCCAGAGCAGCTGGTCCCCTCCTCCAGT
The DNA here is from genome assembly GCF_965112155.1 of Podarcis liolepis. NCBI lineage: Eukaryota > Metazoa > Chordata > Lepidosauria > Squamata > Lacertidae > Podarcis > Podarcis liolepis. The sequence goes on from NC_139554.1 coordinate 122,879,396, forward strand.
GCCAAGCCAGGCTGCTACGGAGGGGCCGTCCCGGCGTGACTTCCAGCGTTGCAGGCGCCTTGGAGCGGGCTATCAGGGACTGGCAGGAGGACAGAGCCAATGCTGAATTTACGTTTGTGTGTGTGTGTGTGCCTGGCACTCAGCGAACCTCCTTGCCACATAAATATGTTTAGAATCAGAATATTATTTCATGAAATCAAACCCAGGGAGTATCTTCTTTTTAAAAAGGTACTAAGTCTGAAAGGGATGCGGGTGGCACTGTGGGTTAAACCACAGAGCCTAGGACTTGCCGATCAGAAGGTTGGCGGTTCGAATCCCCGCAACGGGGTGAGCGCCCGTTGTTCGGTCCCTGCTCCTGCCAACCTAGCAGTTCGAAAGCAAGTCACAGTGCAAGTAGATACCGTATTTTTCGCTCTATGAGATGCACCAAACCACAACACGCTCCTAGTTTTTGGAGGAGGAAAACAAGAAAAAAAATATTCTGAATCTCAGAAGCCAGAACAGCAAGAGGGATCACTACGCAGTGAAAGCAGCAATCCCTCTTGCTGTTCTGGCTTCTGGGATAGCTGCGCAGCCTGCATTTGCTCCATAAGACGCACAAACATTTCCCCTTACTTTTTAGGAGGAAAAAAGTGAGTCTTATAGAGCAAAAAATATGGTAAATAGGTACTGCTCCCACGGGAAGGTAAACAGTGTTTCCGTGCTCTGCTCTGGTTCACTAGAAGTGGCTTAGTCATGCTGGCCACATGACCCGGAAGCTGTACGCCAGCTCCCTCACCTATAGAGCGAGATGAGTGCCGCAACCCCAGAGTCGGGCGCGACTGGACCTAATGGTCAGGGGTCCCTTTAGCTTAAAATCTGCTTAAGGGAAACAGTAAGAAATTAGTGAGAGCAGTTGATTTATAACCCTCCGGCATCTGGCATTTTTATTGTCTCATGCCCTTTTGTGCCAATGCCCTATGATCTGACTCATCTGAAGTGGCCTACAGGTTACTGTAGCTAGGCAAGCATTGATTATAAGCTCATAGGGTCAGAGTTAATTTAACTGTTTCTTCTGGAACAATGTCTCTCTTTGACACTCTTAAGCTTGAGATCTCTTGAACAAACGAAGCAAGGGCTCCAAAGGGCAGGACATCACTTGTGCTCAGATCTCAGTGATAACTAAGAAGCAGGATAAATGCCAAGAAAGGCAGGTGGTAGGATTGCCTCTTGCTAGTGGGGATGGAGGAAAATTTCAGGGCAGCCTTTCCCATCCTGATGCCTTTTGGAGACTTTTGACTACAACTCCCCATCAGTCTCAGCCAGCGTGGCCAATGAGCAAGGATATGGACATTGCCATTCAAACCATCTTGTTGTTGTTTAGTCGTTTAGTCGTGTCCGTCTCTTTATGACCCCATGGACCAGAGCACGCCAGGCACTCCTGTCTTCCACTGCCTCCCGCAGTTTGGTCAAACTCATGCTGGTAGCTTCGAGAACACTGTCCAACCATCTCGTCCTCTGTTGTCCCCTTCTCTCTTTCCCAGCACCAGGGTCTTTTCCAGGGAGTCTTCTCTTCTCATGAGGTGGCCAAAGTGCTAGAGCCTCAGCTTCACGATCTGTCCTTCCAGTGAGCACTCAGGGCTGATTTCCTTAAGAATGAAGACGTTTGATCTTCTTGCAGTCCATGGGACTCTCAAGAGTCTCCTCCAACACCATATTTCAAAAGCATCAATTCTTTGGCGGTCTGCCTTCTTTATGGTCCAGCTCTCACTTCCAAACCATCTTAGGAATGTCAGATTGGGGGTGTCCAGTTTAAGACAACAATGCTAGCTTCCTTGTTATATAATATTTTCTAACCAGCTACAAAGAAAAATGCATGATGATTTGAAGAACCTCAGTTTCTAGCACCACCATCTTAATATCCAGCTATCACCACTACCTTTTGGAATATAGGAAGCTCCTTTATCCCAGGTCAACCAGTTGGTCCAGTTACACCACCATGGTCTGCTATGACCAGCAGTGGTTCTGCAGGACCGGCCCTTAATGGTGGGCCATCTGAAGGTCCCTGGCATCTCCAGTTATTGCTGGGAGGGAACCCAGCCTGAAATCGTGGATATCTGCTACCATTCTGTAAAGGCAATGCTGGGCTAGATGGAGTAATGGTCTGACACAGTATAAGGCAGTATCAATAATATGTCCTGATGTTCCAGACTGTTTCTGGCAGAGATTGTTCTCATCACCTGCTCCCTGTTAACTGGAGCTACTCCTGACAGAACCTGGGGGTGTCTACATGCAAAGCACATTCTCCGCCAGTGACCAACAGTTCCTCTCCAGAGATACCATATCTGAAGAAGTGTGCATGCACACGAAAGCTTATACCTAGAACAAACTTAGTTGGTCTCTAAAGTGCTACTGGACTATTTATTATTATTATTATTATTATTTCAACTGCGTCAGACCAACACAGCTACCTACCTGAACCTCCAGAGATAGATAGGTGTGATGTTATTGAGTGGCTGCAGGATCCCACTATGAACTCACATACACATTCCATCTTAGTACTAAAAACACAAGAGGCAGAAGGGGATATAGTATACCCTCCAACACTTCTTCGATGGAAATAGAGACACCCTACAATACCTTCCAACATTTCTCTGATGAAAATAGGGACATCCTAAGGAAAAGCGGGGAGACGCAGGTGGCGCCGTGGTCTAAACCACAGAGCCTAGGGCTTGACGATCAGAAGGTCGGCGGTTTGAATCTCCGTGACGGGGTGAGCTCCCATTGCTCGGTCCCTGCTCCTGCCAACCTAGCAGTTCGAAAGCACGTCAAAGTGCAAGTAGATAAATAGGTACCGCTCCGGCGGGAAGGTAAACAGTGTTTCCATGCACTGCTCTGGTTTCACCAGAAGCGGCTTAGTCATGCTGGCCACATGACCTGGAAGCTGTACACCGGCTCCCTTGGCCAATAAAGCGAGATGAGCGCCACAACCCCAGAGTTGTCCAAGACTGGACTTAATGGTCAGGAAAAGCGGGACATTCCAGGATCAAATCAGAAACTGTGATGGCTTCTGTAAATCTGGGACTGTCCCTGGAAAATAGGGACACTTGGAGGGAATGCTGCGGGGGGGGGTGGTCCTTATATCTTGTATGTTCCCCAGTCCTGTTTTTAGAATGAAGTTACTAAAATCAAGGTGAGTCGAGGTGTCAGCCTAGTGGATTTTGTTAAGTGACCTCTGACCTTCTCTCTCCCCCCTCCTCAATAATTCTAACACTGTTAAACCCCAGTTGCTCCTTAGATTTCTATTACAGGTTTTTCTGACTCTGAATACGATATAGTAAAATGGAAATGAAGGTCAGGCAGTTAATCAGTAAGTCTAATTTACAGCCTCTTACCTAACCAGAATAACCGTCCCCTGCCATAAAGAGGTACTAAGTCAATCCTTTCAGCTATTCCTTCCTTTTGGTTGCTAAATTCCTTCTAATTTGTCAGCATTACCATGAACAAATTGCATTACTCAGATTCAAATAAGTATTTCAAACAGAGCTTCATCAAGGTCATCCTAACCCAATCTCGCCAGAAAGATTCTGTCTCATATTTCTGTTTAATGTCATGTCCATCACAGGGGAGACCTGTTCTTAAAAATTCATTAAATCAGACATAAGGCTTCTATCTTTTCATTTGCTTTTCACTCTCAAAATAGATTTTGTTTATTTTAAATATAAACTTGGTTGAGAGCCCAGGTCAACAAAGAGATATTTCATTTGATTGCAAAAGAGCTCAAGATCATAATCATAGGTCTGATCTGTTATCACCCTGTCTTCTCTAAGTCACAGGCCAATTTGCTGGGAAAAGTTCTCCTGCATAAATGTTCCACAGCTGAGATGTTTGTCTTGTGCCCCTGTGAATTATATAAAGATCTGAGCTGCAATTTTTCAGAAGACACGTTTTCTGAGAAGATGGATGAAACTTTTTCTCTCTCTTTTTCACCCTCCTAGAAAAGGGCTTCACAGAATTTACTCCAAATATTCTCCACAATTCCTCACACATACAGCCACCCAGAAGCATGGAAGACATCGTGGAAGATGGAAATTCTGTGGAGTCAGTGGTTGTGCAGCCAGGGAACATTTCCAGTCCTATCTGGCAGGGCCAGTACACCTATGAGGCAGGCTGAGGCAGCTGTCTCAGGTGGTGGAATGCCAAAATTTGGTTCCTCTACTACCAGTGATCTCTCATGAGATCTCACTGAAATTTTGAGACACACCACCCCTGGAGATACCAGGGATTGAACTTGGGTCTCCTGCATGCAAAACAGGTATTCTTATCACTGATGTGTGGCCCTTTCCAGATTGCACAGTCCTCCTTTTCACTGTTGCTGGGCATGCGATTAGCAGGCAGTGTCATGGGCTGGCTGGATACTGAGGAGTGGTGTGAGACACCAGCTGGGGAAACCCCAAGGGAACCACCAGGGAAACCAGGCTCAGAGTCAGGACACTGGTGGTGGGACAGCAATGAGTGGTCAAAGGGAGAAGAGGGAGCAGACTTGGAGGAAGAGGTGTCAGAAGCTGAAGAGGTAACAGGGTTTAGTGAGCAGGAAGAGGCTGTGGCAGAGAGCAGTCCAGAATCAAAGGCAGAAGCAGAAGCTGGTGAGGAGTGGAGGTCATGAGACAGCAGGGAGGCAGGCTGTTGAAGAAGCCAGAGAGTCTCCTCCTCCCTGCTGTGACCAGTTCCCCTCCCCTCTGGTCTCCAAGAACACGAAGAGGGATGAAGAGAATGAAGCAAAGAGAGACAAGACGAAGGAGCCTCAGGTTGCTGGGGAAGGACCCGGGGCCGGAGGAGTCTTAGAGAGCAGTAGAAGGCAGAGATCTTTGGTCCTTGCAACTGCTTCATTGGGGCAAGACCTACTGGGAAGAGTTGCTGTGATCACTAGGCCTGAGCTGTTTTGTTTCTTTGAATAAGGAGTTAACCACAGACACCTTGTGAGTTATTCCTGACCTGCTCCTGACTCCCACCTTAAGTATGCTGTATATGTGAATATACTGAATGCATAAGGGAGTTCATCTGACCGCCCCCACCACATTCACACACTTTTCCACATTAAAACACTGCCTTTTCAGAATGGTACCTAGGTTGTCCGCCCCCCCATCCCTTTCCATATAAATAGCATATTGGAGTCGTATTCCTGAGGGAAAGAACAACCCTCCATTACTGTATGTTAACCACTCAAGATAAATATGTGGGATGCTTGCAAGAGTGTGGCATCATTTAATGGCATAGTTTGCTAAATGGGAAAAATTGGCCGAAGCAAAGAGATGCCAAATGAAGAGAAATGACAGTTCTTAAAAGATGGTTACATGGCAGATCTGTTCCTAATAAATAAGCCATGTATCAAGTGTAGTGGATATATTTGCACAAACCCTGATACATATACTTCTATATATCACAAGAATTGCCTGGTGAGCAAGAGATATAAATCATCGTTTTATGGGAGATCCAAGAAGGAATTACCTCCCGTGATTTAAACTGCATGTCAATAGGAAAGAAATGGCATAGGAAAATTGTAGAAGATTTTCTCTTGTACGCATTCCTTATACATGCTCTTTCACTCATTTTATTTGATATTTATTTTGTTTGTCTCATTCACAAAAGCGGAATTGTGCATCTTCCAGGAGTTGTTGTTGTTGTTCTTTAGTCATTTAGTTGTGTCTGACTCTTTGTGACCCCTTGGACCAAAGCACGCCAGGCACTCCTGTGTTCCGCTGCCTCCCGTAGTTTGGTCAAACCCATGCTGGTAGCTTCAAGAACACTGTCCAACCATCTCGTCCTCTGTCGTCCCCTTCTCCTTGAGCCCTCAATCTTTCCCAACATCAGGGTCTTTTCCAGGGAGTCTTCTCTTCTCATGAGGTGGCCAAAATATTGGAGTCTCAGCTTCAGGATCTCTCCTTCCAGTAAGCACTCAGGGCTGATTTCCTTAAGAATGGATAGGTTTGATCTTCTTGCAGTCCATGGGACTCTCAAGAGTCTCCTCCAGCACCATAGGTCAAAAGCATCAATCCTTTGGCGATCAGCCTTCTTTATGGTCCAGCTCTCACTTCCATACATCACTACTGGGAAAACCATAGCTTTAACTATACGGACCTTTGTTGGCAAGGTGATGTCTCTGCTTTTTAAGATGCTGTCTAGGTTTGCCATTGCTTTTCTCCCAAGAAGCAGGCGTCTTTTAATTTCGTGGCTGCTGTCACCATCTGCAATGATCATGGAGCCCAAGAAAGTAAAATCTCTCACTGCCTCCATTTCTTCCCCTTCTATTTCCCAGGAGGTGATGGGCCCAGTGGCCATGATCTTCATTTTTTTGATGCTGAGCTTCAAACCATATTTTGCGCTCTCCTCTTTCACCTTCATTAAAAGGTTCTTTAATTCCTCCTCAGGAAGGTAAAACATGGAAGTTGCACCTAAAGCATCAATATCCATGTCCATGCTGCATTTTTCTTAGGTCTAGAGACTCCTCTTTACATAAACAACTTACCTCCAACCAGTGTTCTTCTCTCTCTTCCTTCTTCTGGCTTGTTGAGTTGTCATCTTCTGCTCCATTAAAGCGTATTTGCAGAGGGTACCATAGTAGGTAGAGCATCTGTTTCTCGCACAAAAGATTCCAGGTTTGATGCTCAGCATCTGCAGGTAAGTCTGGAAGGGACCCTGGACTGGAAACCTGGAGAGCCACTGCTAATCAGTGCAGGCAATAATTAACTAGATGGACCTGTCTCAGTATAAGACCACTTTGTTCTGTTGGGTGGGCAATTCTCCCCTCCACACACCATCCCACATTGTATGATTACCTTTCGTGGTGTGAACCCCACACCCCTTTACATCACTGAAAGGTATTCAGCTTTAAGCATCTATTTAAATGGGGATGTGATTTTATGATGCATTGCACAGCAGTAGGAACTGCTTTGAAATTACTGTGGCTGGATAATCAGGTGAGGATTTGAATAAAATTACATGCTTATGTGTCTTAAATAAAGTGTGATACTTGTCAAAGATGCCTTCAGTGGTGATTATTGGTTTTTTTCTAAAAAATAAAATAAAAAAATGAAGAGACACAGAAATTAGGAGAGTATCAAGAAACCCCATTGTATAGTAACTCCACAACTTATACAGGGCTTACTTTCTGGGAATTGTGCCTAAAGCCAAAATCCGGTACAGTGGTACCTCGGGTTACAGACGCTTCAGGTTACAGACTCTACTAACCCAGAAATAGTACCTCGGTTTAAGAACTTTGCTTCAGGATGAGAACAGAAATTGTGTGGCGGTGGCGCGGTGGCAGCGGGAGGCCCCATTAGCTAAAGTGGTACCTCAGCTTAAGAACAGTTTCAGGTTAAGAATGGATCTCCAGAACGAATTAAGTTCTTAATCCGAGGTACCACTGTATAGTCAAAACACACCTGGTGCTATGGCAAGTGGGAATGCCAAAGTCTTTTTTCCTGGATACCTGTTCCCCTTCTGCCCCCTTTTAATTTTTTTTATGTTTGTTTGCCAAGCACAGAAAGCTGAATGCACATGAATTGAATGTGTGTAAGTTGCAGGTTTGCTGCAAAGAAATCAAAGAACATGGAGGAGTGCAACTTCCAGAGATAGGAGGGAGGAGCAGTACTGTGGAGAAGCAGCAAGAAACAGATGCCCAAGCAGCACATTCCCAACTACAGTCGTACCTTGGATCCCGAATGCCGTGGGACTCAGGCGTTTTGGCTCCCGAACGCCGCAAACCCGGAAGTGATTGTTCTGGTTTGCAAATGTTCTTTTAGAACCTGAACGTCTGACGGGGCAGCAGCAGCTTCTGCAGCCACACTTTGGTTTCTGAACGTTTTGGAAGTCGAACAGACTTCTGGAATGGATTCCATTCAACTTCCAAGGTACAACTGTACAGTCAAAACCTCGTTCTGCGCCCACCTCCACTTGCGTCTGCTTCGGCGAACATCCGCGGCAAACCCGGAAGTACTGGAACAGGTTACTTCCGGGTTCGCCACTCGCGCATGCGCAAAGTGCTGAATCACACCTCATGCACAGACGCAGCGCTTCGATGCACATCATTTTTGGCTTGCAGACGGGCGTCCAGGACAGATCCTATCCATGAAATGAGGTTTGACTGTATTTGCATTTCAAGGTTTTAAACCAAGGATTTTAAAACCAAGGTTTTAAACCTATGGGCACATATTTTGGCTATACGTGATTGATTTTTTGTATACATGCTCCTCTGGAATAGAAACCCCATGTGTGATGCGATTACACAGTAATATACTCTTTTTATATTTGTTACAGTAAAACAGTTTTTTTCTTCTCCCTTTCTCTTCCTGTCTTATAGATCCAACCATAAACGTGGAGGGGATAGAATTAGTAAAGTAAGCCAATAAAGACATTTGCACATAACAGGGGATCCTGGGTAGGCAAGGAAAGCTTTCCACTTGCTTGCCTCAACATTATTTCAAAAGCTTGCCTTTGCTGCATAGCAGCAGGTAACTATCTGGTATAAATACAATGAATATAACCAAGCAGAAAAGGGCAAGATCACCATTATGTTCAAAAGAGGGTACTGTTGATTCTTTGTAGACAACCTGAATGGAATTGCTTGAGGATAGTAAGAGGATTAGGGAAGCTTAAGGTTTTTTCCTCATCCCTTGTTATTGGTAAAGATCTCGGGGACAAATACTCACAGGAAAGGAACGCAGGACAAATCAGATGCTTGGGAAATCTTTCATAACACAAACTTGATCTGAAACAGCTTTGTATGTGTAGCCTGCTAAGGTACTGCTCAAAAGCATATGTGCTTGGAAGTAAATATCTGCTGAAAACACATCCCACTGAATGCAGCCGTAAGGTGGTCTCAGAGTACATTACAAAAAAAGGACTATGAGTTTCCTTCGCTATATACCTATTGTTGAATGTCAGCCATGCTGCTGCTAAATAACCCTTTGAAGACATGGTGGTGATGAAGTAAAACATCCATCCCTATTTTGAAAAATGAAATTGGGAGTGGGGGGCACGCAGTGAGCCAGCGATAGACACCATGGCATCCTCAAAATGTTGGCAGATTCCAACTCCCACCAGCATCAGCCAACATGGCCAATGGTCAAGGACGATGTGATGACCTCTGGCTGTCCCTACTCTAAAGCAATAGCTATAACTTGCCTCAGATTCTAATACTCTGGGCAAGAAATAGGGGAGTGCACCAGGGTTTTTTTTCCAGCCGGAACTCACTTCAGTTGTAGTAGCCCTAAGGTGCGCACCATTATAAGAGAACAAGGGAGGTGTTCATGGTGAGTTTTGGCACTTCTTTTTCGAGAAAAGTAGCACCAACCACAATATTTGGTTCAGACTCCATCATTTTGGAAAACAGCCCAAAGCAATCCACGGCACTCTGGAGGCCGCCGGATACAGTTCAGGTTTCAGTCCTGGTACTGAATAGGAAAGGAACGCAGGTGGCACTGTGGGTTAAACCACAGAGCCTAGGACTTGCCAATCAGAAGGTTGGCGGTTCGAATCCCCGCGACGGGGTGAGCTCCCGTCGCTCGGTCTTTGCTCCTGCCAGCCTAGCAGTTCAAAAGCACATCAAAGTGCAAGTAAATAAATAGGTACCGCTCCGGTGGGAAGGTAAATGGTGTTTCCGTGCGCTGCTCTGGTTCACCAGAAGCGGCTTAGTCATGCTGGCCACATGACCCGGAAGCTCCCTCGACCAATAAAGCGAGATGAGCGCCTCAACCCCAGAGTCGGTCACGACTGGACCTAATGGTCAGGGGTCCCTTTAGCTTTACCTTTACTGAATAGGGAAAACTAATTTCATCCTTTCCACAGTTACTATTGTCAGGGACTGGACTGAAGAAGAAGAAGAAGAAGAAGAAGAAGAAGAAGAAGAAGAAGAGTGTGGATTTGATATCCCGCTTTATCACTACTGAAAGGAGTCTCAAAGTGGCTAACATTCTCCTTTCCCTTCCGCCCCCACAACAAACACTCTGTGAGGTCAGTGGGGCTGAGAGACTTCAAAGAAGTGTGACCCAGCAGCTGCATGTGGAGGAGCGGAGACGCAAACCCGGTTCCCCAGATTACGAGACTATCGCTCTTAACCACTACACCACACTGAAGGGGACGAGACTGAGGAGGAATGGTGGAGATTGCCCTGCCCCCTTCTCCTGAAGCTTCCAGAGAAGAGGAAGGCAGTATTGAAATGCAGCAGTGGTTTGAGGAAGGTCACTGCTCAGAGACAGGTGAACAGAAGATTGGGGAGGTGTTGGGAGAAGAAAAGGGCAAGATGGAGACAGAGCAGCCAGCTGACACGTTATCACTGGAGAGCATTTCTGACCCCCCCCCTTCTCCCAGAACCTGGCATGCATTGAAAGTGGAAGAGCAAAGGACTCAGAGACAATTAGCCCCTGGTGGCCACCATAAGGGGAAGTACTGTTGCTAGGAAGGGAGGGGAGAGGAGCTCAGTTGGAGCAACGCCATTAATGGGAGGTAGACTGCATTCCTTTGTCCCTCACTGTGATTAATGAATATACTCATTAGTAAGAACTCTTCCTTGTTTTTCTCTGCTCCTTGCTGCCACCGGGGGAGGGGTAGAATTCCCCGAAGCCTTACTACTATATAGGGGAAATTTAAGGAACAGCTATAACCTTTTCTTTCCTTTTGTCAGGATTTGATGAAATTTGCAGAATAAAGGCTGCCAAACTAAGGACAAATAAGGCGTTGGGCATCTTTACCACAAAAGAAAAATAAGCGGGGGATCATAAGGGGATAGTTAGCAGAAGGACATAAATCTGGTTCCACACTCCACTATTTAAGCTTTTCCCTACATGGAATTTCAGGGCAATTAAAGCAGTGTTTTCATAAGGCCAACTCAGGAAGCAAACAAGTTGCTAAAGGCAATCTTCCGAGAATCTTGTAGGATTATCACAGAACTTCTCCATTTCAGGCAGCTGACAAAATAAAATACACAGTAGACATGTTCCTCCCCAACCACAACACCTAAGATGGAAAAATGCAGGATAAATTCTACCTCTGTTCCTTGATGTTCAATACCTAAACTCCGACACCTTCCAGTTTTACTTACGCAAGCTCTAAGTACCTTGAGGTAAGCCAATCTGTCTGTCTGTTCTAAGTAGAAATTGTAGTAAAATTCTCGCCACATTTTCCTTAGCAATACATGGCCATCTAGAGAGGGAATTTGAAAGTCACCGTCTCTTAAAAAAAATCATTTTATGATCTTCTTTGCCTTGGAGAAGGTGGGATACTGAATGCCTCTGTGAGATAGAAATTCTCTACCTGCATTTGTCTGTTCCAGCTCAATCTCAAATCCAGCAGAGTCAAGTTGGGGTGTTCAAGAATACCATAGTGATTTTCCATGAAGGCCTGTGGTTTGCAAACTGTGTTCAGGGGAAGCCTGGAGTTACAAGCTATCAGAGATTCCCGAATGAGAAGATTAATCATGGTGGACGAGCTGTACAGAAAGGTGGCTTGCCTTCTTACTTTTGTCCCAAGTCAGGTTTGTGTCCATCATTGATCTTCATCCTCCTTGAGATTTGGCTAGCTCTTTTTGAGTAAATTGAACTCTGCTGAGAACATCTGCTAAATAGGTGGATCTGGAAAACAGAAATAAGCTTTGGATTTAGCTTCCTTTGTTTAAACATGTGTTTGAGGTGAGGTGGTTTAAACACGGAATGTGATGAACTTCTAGCCAAGCTGGTTTGTGTGATTACAAATAAGAGCTGATTTATTGCCTCACACCTTGTTTGTCTGAGTTTCTGCACCAGGATTAAAGGCAGGGGGCACTGGATTTTTGCGTCACACAGGGCACCACTGAAATTTGAGAGCCCAAAGTCTGCTACCACAAGGGGAGAGGACACCCAGATGTGACCTTCCTTATTAAAACACTGCAACCCTGTTCCCTGAAGTCCCCTGTTTGGCCAATTCAAACAGGCCTTTCGGCCAATGCCCACAGCAGCCAGAGGAGGAAATGCCCATGGCCACATGGGAAGAAGACATTGGCCCCTAGGGATCAGGCTGCCGTCACGCCGAACAGCAAACGCCACTTCTGTGGAGCCCTAGGTAAGCAGAGAATATGACATTTTGCAGATCACGTCTACATGCACTGCTTATTTTGCAAGAGAGAACAAATATTTTTAAAAAAACATTTCAAATACCTCTTTTCCTTATGGTAAGGACTTTAATAACTTAAGCAGCGATCCCTCCAACCCCACCCTCTTCCTTGTCAACTATTTATTATTGGGGAACAAAGATAAGAATCATAACACTCAAGTGCACCGCTTAATTGTAAATTTGCCCAATGCACTCTGATTTTACATCTTTTGTTTCAAGGGTTACAAACCTTCCAATTCATTTATTTTTATAAACAATGTTTCCCACTATATTACATGCATGGATTCTTCAGAACACCTCCCAGTGGAGTCTGGTCAATGTTCTGAGCATAATTAATATTTTTTTTTAAGCCTCCAAGTTACCTTATTATCAAACTTTTGCAGAGATTTCACGTATCAGAAATCTCTCACTGAAAGGACTCTATTTTAGAGCAAAGGACTCTCTGGCTTTCCCTGGTAAGGTAATAGTCTTTATTTCATGGGTTTTGTTTTGTTGTTTTTTTAAAAAAAAGAAGACTGAGAAGAAAAAGAGGAAGAAGGATTAAAGCTTAAGCAGAAATCACCTAGGGCAGAATGTGGTTTCACTGATAACAGACTTATATTTCACAGTCAAGGAAGCCAAACCCAGGATCTAATTAACACAGCAGCTCAGATAAAATAAGTCAAAGGAGAAAGCCACTAGCCTAATAGCTGTGGCCTTACCTGCAAAAAGATTCAAAGTGGGAGTAATAACTGACCCCCTACCTGCTAATGTGCTTATAAATCACATGGAAGACAAGGGGAAACGTTCATTGAGAAGTCCCGTAACCTTGCGTGTCATTATGTGTGTGCATTTTCTCTACCTATACACACAATGATGGATGTTTAATCTTGACCAAAGGTTGGTGCACACACCTGTCTAGTCAACAGTCCTGTTCTCTAGGTGGGGCTGCCTTTGAAGGTGACCCGGAAACTACAACTAATCTAGAATGCGGCAGCTAGACTGGTGACTGGGAGTGGCCATATAACACCGGTCGTGAAAGGCCTATATTGGCTCCCAGTACATTTCCGAGCACAATTCAAGGTGTTGGTGCTGACCTTGAAAGCCCTAAACTGCCTCGGCCCAGTATACCTGAAGGAGCATCTCCACCCCCATCATTCAGCCCGGACACTGAGGTCCAGCTCCAAGGGCCTTCTGGCGATTTCCTCACTGAAAGAAGTGAGGTTACAGGGAACCAGGCAGAGGGCCTTCTCAGTAGTGGTGCCCACCCTGTGGAACGCCCTCCCACCAGATGTCAAGGAAATAAACAACTATCTGACTTTTAGAAGACATCTGAAGACAGCCCTGTTTAGGGAAGTTTTTAATGTTTGGTGTTTTATCGTGTTTTTAATATTCTTTTTGAGCAGCCCTGAGTGGCTGGGGAAACCCAGCCAGATGGGCGGGGTAGAAATAAATTATCATCATCATCATCATCAGAGAAATGTTGAACAGTATGCGATCTGTCCCATCACTTGCTATCTGACCTATTTAGCTGGAGATGCTGAAGGAACCTTTTGTGTACAGAGCAGGTGCTATTGTCCCTTCCCTAAGACTCAGGTCTGCATTAACCCATTTAAAACCTATGCCTTGTTGAACAGGCATGCCTAGTATTTTATCATTCATTCCGTGTGACCTTACCTTCCCCATAATGTAGAGGGTCTAGAGGGTACAAGATCAAGCTGGGAAATGCTCCCTTCCTAAGTGGCCTTGTTCTGAGCACCTATTAGATATCCTTTGTTCATGCCTTGCAGCTTTTTATATTTTCATGGGTAAAATCTCATTAACCTAATTCTCTCCCTTATTTCTCTTCTGAATGCAGTAAAAGTCAAGTCTCTCTCCCTTGCCCTGATTTTATGAATTTGTTCAGAACAGGTGTTGGCAGGAGGGGTTACAAGTCGATGCTACAGGTCAAAATCATCTCCCATCAGGGCTGACCAAACCATGAGGCAAGGTAAGGCAACTGCCTCGGGTGGCAGAACCCACAGGGGCAGCAGATCCCAATGTTGATATTTATTCCCCTCTTGTTCCTGATGTAGATCTTCACTCACCCAATATTCCCTGTCAGGGAGGGCAGATGATATTTCATGGTACATTTCAGGTGCCAAAATGTCTTGTGCTAGCCCTGTCTCCTACCACTACCACATAAAGGTACCCCTGCCCGTACGGGCCAGTCTTGTCAGACTCTAGGGTTGTGCGCTCATCTCACTCTAGAGGCCGGGAGCCAGCGCTGTCCGGAGACACTTCCGGGTCACGTGGCCAGCGTGACGAAGCTGCTCTGGCGAGCCTGCACCAGCGCAGCACACGGAACGCCGTTTACCTTCCCGCTATATAAAGCGGTACCTATTTATCTACTTGCACTTTAAGGGTGCTTTCGAACTGCTAGGTGGGCAGGAGCTGGGACCGAAAGATGGGAGCTCACCCCGCCGCGGGGATTTGAACCACCGACTGCATGATCGGCAAGTCCTAGGCACTGTGGTTTTACCCACAGTGCCACCCGCCTCCTACCACTACCACATACCTTCCAACATTTCTCCAATGAAAATAGGGACGTCCTATTCTATTATTATTATTATTATTATTATTATTATTATTATTATTATTATCATTATTATTATTATTATTATTATTATCATTATTATTATTATTATTATTATTATTATTATTATTATTATTATTCCCCACCCATCTGATTGGAAAAATCCTCTGGGAATCCAGGAAGGATGACTGTCTCATAACTATCTCAGCACACATTGAGGGAGGTTCTTCATGAAGCTGGTACCATCCTAAAATCCGACCCCTAAGCTGTTCCATTCTTTCTCCGCTACCACTCCTCTCCCTTTCCCGGAAAGGATCCCAGCCGAAAAGGAGTTGAAAAAATAATCGCCGCTTCCACAAATCCAGTTTGGAAGACAGGAGTCTTTCCATTTAGATTGGGCTTCTCCATGGGAGTCCAAGCATGATGTGTCTGAACTCTGCCGCTTCTCACTTAAACCCTGATGATGACAAAGGAGGCTCCGTCGAAGCAGACATTCAAATCAAGTCCAACTAGCAGGCCTGCTGATCTCTAAATACTGAGCAGGGGACGGACGGACCCCCATGTGAACTCTAAGACTGGGTGTTTGTGTGTGTGATTAAATGCCTTGATATACACAAAATCCCCTACTTTTTTGTTTTGTTTTGTTTTGTTTAAAATCTCCCTCTCCTACAGTTCAGACCCAGCAGCCTCAAAAAGAAGGTGTTCTATCCATCCATCATGGAACCTTGGCAAGGATAACAGAAAAACACAACCATAATAATCCCCCAAGGGATTTCTCAAGCACCTCATTAAAGGCTGCTAAAAGAGCATGAATCAAAGCGGGCAGCAGCAATGGCAGCCACCGAGCTCTTTGCCCAGATCCCTTGTCCTCCCAAACCCTTCCATTTTCCTGTCAGCTCCTCTCACTCCTGCCTTCACCCTCGACTTGTTACAACCCCCTCCCCAGTCATTCAACCTTGTCAAGTCTTTTGAACATACGGGCAGATTCAGGAGGCTCATCGCTAATGTCAGGTAAGCATCTGAATTTGTTTTATTTTTATTTTATTTTTACCATTTCGAGATTTGTTTTTGTCTGCCAGCATTTCCCCTCCCCCCCAAAAAAAGTCTGACAGTGATGAGGTTGCATGGATGAGGAAGTTCGGAAATCAGAATAGCTGAGGTCAAATTGCCCCCTTGTGGCAGCAAATGTCCTTTAAAAATGCACTCTTTCTTTCCAGGCTATCTGCTGTGCTGTGAGGGTGGCGAGGGTGATTCTTCAGCTTAGCTTGATCATGTGAACGCATAGGAACCAAACAACAGCAAGAACAGCAGCAACATTCACCTTCCCAACTACGAAGCTGTGAAGGAGATCCTCCTCCCCAGATTGTGTCTGTGCTGCCATTTACTATCAATCTCCCGGCTTCATGGAGTTGCCTTATAGTTCCAGTCTTCCCTGCTATGGGATGTTCCTTTAGATGTTTAGAGCATGGGTAGGCAAACTAAGGACACGGGTGGCGCTGTGGGTTAAACCACAGAGCCTAGGACTTGCTGATCAGAAGGTTGGCGGTTCTCATCCCCACGACGGGGTGAGCTCCCGTTGCTCGGTCCCAGCTCCTGCCAACCTAGCAGTTCGAAAGCACGTCAAAGTGCAAGTAGATAAATAGGCGGGAAGGTAAACGGCGTTTCCGTGCACTGCTCTGGTTCACCAGAAGCAGCTTAGTCATGCTGGCCACATGACCCGGAAGCTGTACACCGGCTCCCTTGGCCAATAAAGCGAGATGAGTGCTGCAACCCCAGAGTCGGCCACGACTGGACCTAATGGTCAGGGGTCCCTTTACTTTACTTTAGGCAAACTAAGGCCTGTGGAGCAGATCAGGCCCCAATTGCCTTCTGGATCTGGTCCGCGGATGGTCCAGGAATTGCCGCGTGGATCGCCAGCACGCACGTTCTTTCCCTCTCCCTCACATGGCGGCGACAGCGCCTCCTCCCTCCCTCCTCCTGGCATCTGCCTGCCCTGCCTAGAAGGGGGCTGGGCTTTGTTGGTGACAGCAGCAGCAGCACTCGAGCTATGAACAGGCAATGGTCTGATAACTTCTGTGCAGCAACAACTCCTCTGATCTGCATTTCTTGAGAAGGCTTTGAGCCTGGTGTACACATTTGAATTAAAGAGTGTGAGAGAATTAGAAATACAGTCCCTGAATGTGGCTTTTGCAATCTCAATGGGGCACGGGGGTAATAATATTTAACCTTACACAAACATTTCTACATAATATAGAAGTCCTCATAAACCCATTCTCAAACCACCCCTGCCTACAGCACACCGAGCTGCCTTTGCTAAAAATAACAGCGACTTTGGTATTTATGAATTAATCATCTTCATTTAGTGCATTTAAGAGCCCCAATGGTTGCTTTTCAGTATTTCTTCTGCAGACAAAAATCGCCTCACAAAGTATAAAATATACCTGTAGGGCTTAGTGCAGGAGTCAGCAAACTTTTTCAGCAGGGGGCCGGTCCACCGTTCCTCAGACCTTGTGGGAGCCGGACTATTTTTTTTGGGGGGGGGGGGTTGGGAATGAACAAATTCCTATGCCCCACAAATAACCCAGAGATGCATTTTACATAAAAGGACACATTCTACTCATGTAAAAACGCCAGGCAGGCCCCACAAATAACCCAGAGATGCATTTTAAATAAAAGGACACATTCTACTCATGCAAAAACACGCTGATTCATGGACCATCCATGGGCCGGATTTAGAAGGTGATTGGGCCGGATCCGGCCCCTGGGCCTTAGTTTGCCTACCCCTGCATGGTGGTTAAGAAACCAGAATGTTGAAAGTTGTATGTGTAGGTGTCAGGGGCTGGGCAGAGAAGGAGGAATGGTGGAGACCGCCTCCCCATCCTGACTCTTCCAGGGAGGAGGAGGAGGAGGAGGAAGACAGTATAGATTTACAACAGGGGGTGGAGGGAGGTTACAGCTCAGAGGCAGATGAGGGAGAAAGCTGGGAAATCATGGGATGGACAGAAAATCACCCAGCTAACTTGTCATTAGAAAGCATTCCAGACCTTCCATCTCCCAGAAGCTGGCGAGCCTTAAAAGTAGGAGAGCAAAGAGCTCAAAGACAGAGGGTACATAGCAGCACCTGTAGAGGAGGTGATAATGTTGACATCTTGGGTTTTCTTCTTTTAACAGTCTTGCAGCAGAGTTTCTTTTTAATTGAGTATCTTTATTATTTACAAATGGGACATGGGTGGCGCTGTGGTCTAAACCACAGAGCCTAGGGCTTGTCGATCAGAAGGTCGGTGGTTTGAATCCCTGCGATGGGGTGAGCTCCCGTTGCTCAGTCCCTGCTCCTGCCAACCTAGCAGTTTGAAAGCACCTCAAAGTGCAAGTAGATAAATAGGTACCGCTCAGGCGGGAAGGTAAACGGCGATTCCGTGCGCTGCTCTGGTTCGCCAGAAGCAGCATAGTCATGCTGGCCACATGACCCGGAAAAACTGTCTGTGGACAAACGTCGGCTTCCTCGGCCAGTAAAGCCAGATGAGCGCCGCAACCCCAGAGTCGTCCGCAACTGGACTTAATGGTCAGGGGTCCCTTTACCTTTACCTTTATTATTTACAAAAATTTACACTGGTCGAATGCAAATAAAATAACATAATCCTTTCCTCTTCCAGCCATCCGGTCAGAGACCTAATGCTGACTCATGCTCATTTACACACTTTACACTGACTCTTGTTGATCACATGCCCTTTATAAAGGCACCTGTTGCTGGGTAGATTTTTCTGTTGCCTAGCAACCTATTCAAGACCAAGTTCTTTCTAGAATATTCCAAAATGAGGAAGTGGGAGAGAAGCGGGGTGGAGATTCACTCGAAACAATGTCATTGTTCAAGAGGCTGGGTTCTATAAGCTTCTCTCTCTGTAAAGTTTGGAGAGAAAAAAAAGGACTGTAAGAAAGCTGCCTTTTTCACCTCAGGTGGTAAAATGGGATGGACGGCCCCTGCCTTAAGGTTTATCTGACATGTGAGACTCTTCACAGGCTGTAAACCACCCCACCCCACCCCGTGATTTCTATTTTTCTATTTTTTTTATTGGATATATATACCACCCTATACCCATAGGTCTCAGGGCGGTTCACAGAAAATATCACAATGTATAAAATAAAAATAAATATAATAACCCAATAACACCCCCCCCAAAAAAAGAGCCACATCTTAAAAGGGTATAGGATGTCAATCAGGTCAACCAAAGGCCTGGTTAAAAAGGAATTTTTTGCCTGGCACCTAAAGGTGTATAATGAAGGTGCCAGGCGAACTTCCCTGGGGAGAGCATTCCACAGATGGGGAGCCACTGAAGAGAAGGCCCGTTCTCATGTTGCCACCCTCCGGACCTCTTGAGGAGGAGGCACACAAAGAAGAGCCTCAGAAGGTGATCTCAGGGTTAAGTTCATATGGAAAGAGGCGGTCCTTGAGGTATTGCAGTCCTAAGTCATTCTATTGTCTGGTTGGGATGCATCCTTGAATTGTGATAATGTTTCTGAATACAGACATGCATATCAACAAACCTGACATCTGCATGATTAAAATGTAGCCTACTGGGACCTCTCACTATGCCCATTGCTGGCATATGGCTCCGGAAGATTGCCCATAGACAACGGAGTCCTCAAGCTGAAAAAGGTCTTGCTCAATTGGATGGTCTGTCTGGTCCAAGACCATTTTAAACATAAAGAGCCACAAGAATGGAGAGCAGAAGGAGCCTTAAAGTTGCCCACCAGCAGTTGGTATCTGGGCAGCAGACTAAACAGGTATGCAGCTGGTCAAAGTCTTCCCCACAATGGTGAGATATGTTGCATGTTAATTTAAGTTACTTGTTGTTGTTTAGTCGTTCAGTCGTGTCCGACTTTTCGTGACCCCATGGACCAGAGCACACCAGGCACTCCTGTCTTCCACTGCCTCCCGCAGTTTGGTCAGACTCATGTTGGTAGCTTCGAGAACACTGTCCAACCATCTCGTCCTCTGTCGTCTCCTTCTCCTTGTGCCCTCAATCTTTCCCAACACCAGGGTCTTTTCCAGGGACTCTTCTCATGAGGTGGCCAAAGTATTGGAGTCTCAGCTTCAGGATCTGTCCTTCCATTGAGCACTCAGGGCTGATTTCCTTCAGAATGGAGAGGTTTGATCTTCTTGCAGTCCACGGGACTCTCAAGAGTCTCCTCCAGTGCCATAATTCAAAAAATGTAAGTTAGTGGGAGATGCCAAACTATGAGACACTCAAGAGCAGATCTCTTGAAATAAATGCAGTTATACTACTTAAGCCAACTTTTTTCAGTGGGTCTACTTTGAGTATCACTAACACTGGCTCTCACTCATAGTAATTGTCTCTCAGTTTGCATTTATATGTATTAATCAGGAAGTGCAAATTATAGGCACCCAGGGTTTACTACTTCTTTTGCGTAGACCTAGAACTGGGGACTTGCCCAGAAGTTCTGCATACTTCTCAAAACATTTTTATATTCAGTGAAAAAGAAAGGCATAAGCACAACTCCCGGCCATGTGTTGAATATTCCAATATAATCCCTGAGGTTATGACACCCACATCTCACCACCAACTCAAGACAAGAAATCACCTGATAAAAATGGATTCTTCACCTCAGATATCCATTTAGGTTTAATTCTTTGGCTCTTATTAAAAGTGATGTGAGTACACAGCATAATTAACAAGGGCTTTGTGACTTATAAGGTAGGCCTCTCAAGAGGAGATTGGTTATTTGTTCAGAAGATCAACTAGCAGAGCTGCCAAAAACTAAACACATCTTTTCATCTAAGCAAAGAATTCCTAGCATTACTCATCCACCTGGGTCTAAGCATAGAAATAGGTGGCAATTTGGCGTACTCACAAATAAAAACAACTTTATGTGTCCTTAAAAAATCTCTTTGTCAGAAATCTGTGTTCTTCTTGTATTTAACAATTTTAAAATATGAATGTATAGATGGTGGCAGGCTTCATGCATGAGCATACCTGTCAAGAAGATGGTTGGTGTCATTAACTCTGACAGCAGAGATTAACTGTAGGAATGGGAGAGAGGAAAGAGGGGTCAGGAAATGGTCTATCCACCCCTGGAACAGAGGGGTGACTCCTAGAGTAGGGGGGTCACCAACCTGGCACCTGTGGGTGCCATGGTCCTCACAAAAGCTCTAGAATCTAACTTTTCATGTTTAAAACGGAAGTCTCTAGCCTTCCAAGAAAGTTATGAAACAAAATGTGCAGGTACCCTTCTAATTGATTTCTGTGAAATGAAAAGCCTGACTGCTCCCGCCTGGTAGTGTTTTTAGCTAATGAATGAACTCAGAGCTGTGACTGATGATAGAGCTGTTTGGACATGATGGAGAGAGAGAGAGAGAGAGAGAGAGAGAGAGAGAGAGAAGAAAGGCTTTACTTCACAGGCCTTTGGCCAGGGTGCAGTCTGACCTATTTTCTTTTGAATAAGAACAAGCATGAAGGAGGCCTCCCAGCCTGTTCACAGGTCCTTAAATGATCAGTGAAAACAGTTGGTCCTGGCAAGTATTAACCGCTCTCAATCTTAACCCAAAAACTGCCATTTGTCCAGATTTAAATTTGTCTGAATTAATTTTAAGATGTATATTAATTATTTGATGCCTGTTTTTATGTATACTGTGTTATTTATATGATGTTAGCCGCTCTGAGCCCGGCTCCGGCCGGGGAGGGCAGGGTACAAATAAATTATTATTATTATTATTATTATTATTATTATTATTATTATTATTATTATTCCCCCTGGAGGAGACTGGGTGCAACCTAGCTGAATCTATCTATTTGTGGTCCTTAGCCCCTTCATGCACTAACTAGCCCTGTGTTTGTTCGTTGTATTTGACTGCAATCTCCCACAAGACATAAGTATCTTTTTCAATTTGGCAGCTTTCTTTTTCTCCAAAACATTTTTTTTTTTAAATCAAACTTTCTTTTCTAGACAGACAGTGGAACACAGATGCAGTTTATAAATGTTTCTCATGGCATTTTCTTTTATTTTTATGGAGCAAATGAAACAGGACATTTATTGTTCAGATATACAACAGGTAATGAACCCGTAAAAGCCAAAGTAGGCTTCATAAAACAAATGTGTCTTCTCAGTGAAGGGAATAACAAGCTGTGATGGACATTTATAAAACCCCTTCAAGAGCATACAACATCATTCTCAAAGTTTCACTTAATTCCTTTTGTAAATACCAATTTTACTACTCCACAGGAGATGCCAAACCACAAGGCCTGAAGCTTGATGTTGTCTAGTTATTGAAAAGATAAAGGCAGAACAGGCTTCTCCATATCTTTCCTCCCTGTCATTTCTGCGCTTGGAAGCATGACCAGAATTATCTCCCTTGTGTGCGAGTCTTATCAAACTGATCTGGAAATTCTAACCTCATGATAAATGAAAATATTGCTGTAGAACTTGGGAGAATTCTTAAAAACCAGGTAGAAGAGATGCTATCTTATATTAATATATAGCAGGAATGGGAAAGTTGTAGGGTTGCTATATTTTGAAGAGCAATATAGAGGACACATTTGCCAACTTCTACTTTTAATTATGGATCGCTATGACGACTCTACCCATGAAAAAGATGGACACATGGCAACTTTCAACTTTTGACCCTCCCAATGTTGTCGAGCTCCAGCTTCCATCAGCCCCACCAGCACATGACCCAATGGTTAGAGATGATGGAGGGAGGGTTAGTCTAGCAACATTGGGAGGGTCACTGGTTCCCTATGCCTGAAATATTGTTGTTGTTTAGTCATTTAGTCATGTCCGACTCTTCGTGACCCCATGGACCAGAGCACGCCAGGCACTCCTGTCTTCCGCTGCCTCACACAGTTTAGTCAAACTCAGGCTGGTAGCTTCGAGAACACTGTCCAACCATCTTGTCCTCTGTCGTCCCCTTCTCCTTGTGCCCTCCATCTTTCCCAACATCGGGGTCTTTTCCAGGGAGTCTTCTCTTCTCATGAGGTAGCCAAAGTATTGGAGCCTCAGCTTCACGATTTGTACTTCTAGTGAGCACTCAGGGCTGATTTCCTTAAGAATGGATAGGTTTGATCTTCTTGCAGTCCATGGGACTCTCAAGAGTCTCCTCCAGCACTATAATTCAAAAGCATCAATTCTTCAGCGATCAGCCTTCTTTATGGTCCAGCTCTCACTTCCATACATCACTACTGGGAAAACCATAGCTTTAACCTTACGGACCTTTGTTCGCAAGGTAATGTCTCTGCTTTTTAAGATGCAGGCGTCTTTTAATTTTGTGGCTGCTGTCACCATCTGCAGTGATCATGGAGCCCAAGAAAGTAAAATCTCTCACTGCCTCCATTTCTTCCCCTTCTATTTGCCAGGAGGTGATGGGCCATGATCTTCGTTTTTTTGATGTTGAGCTTCAGACCATATTTTGCACTCTCCTCTTTCACCCTCATTAAGAGGTTCTTTAATTCCTCCTTACTTTCTGCCATCAAGGTTGTGTCATCTGCATATCTGAGGTTGTTGATATTTCTTCTGGCAATGTTAATTCCGGCTTGGGATTCATCCAGCCCAGCCTTTCGCATGATGAGTTCTGCATATAAGTTAAATAAGCAGGGAGACAATATACAGCCTTGTCGTACTCCTTTCCCAATTTTGAACCAATCAGTTGTTCCATATCCAGTTCTAACTGTAGCTTCTTGTCCCACATAGAGATTTCTCAGGAGACAGATGAGGTGATCAGGCACTCCTGTCCTCTATCACTTCCTGGGCTTGGGAACAGGGAGCAGGGAGCAGAGAACTCGGGAAATGTAACTTCCCCAGGACTCCAGGCTCCTTATGGTCTGCAAACTGAAAGCTAGAGATTAGGTACTAGAAGTCATTAGGTAGTATGACACTGTTTACCCTGAAACAGACCCTCCAAGCTATGAACATGAGTTTGACCAAGCTGCGGGAAGCAGTGGAAGACAGGAGTGCCTGGCGTGCTCTGGTCCATGGGGTCACGAAGTGTCCTGATTTTCCAGGGAGAGTCCCCGATTTACAGAAGCCATCCCAGTTTCCTTTTTTGTAAGGGGGAAAAGTACACTGTTCTTTGTGAATTTCTCAGGAATGTGCTTTGAGAACGTGCTGCCAATCATATCCTCCAGTGCGTGGACACACAGTAAAATAAATATACGAAGGATGATGGTACACATGGATTTCCTTCCTGGATCCATGCACATTTGTGTAAGGATTCAGCTGCAGCTGAATCTAAGGAGGCAGGCTGACTCAATTTAAATTTAGATTGTTAGTAAGGGCATTAGAGATACAGAAAGGCAAGGTGGTGTCTATTCACCCTTATCATCATGAACATTATCAGCTACATTATCACTTGCAGCACTGGCATTATGTGATGATATGAGACAAAGAGGAAATAGCTTTTAAAAAATAAAATAAAAACCCAATCGGAGCATGGGAAGCAAGCTTTAAAAAGGATCTTTTGACTTGTAAATTTAGCAAATTTCATATGAAATCACCGAGAGAGAATAATCCTTTGAGTTCTTTTGCAGCGCTTTCTGACTACAAATCAACTTTCTATCCCACATTTGGTTCCTCCAGATGTTTTGAAAGCCTGAAAAGCCTTAATGGTAATTGGTTTTTATTACGGAGCATGCCTGCATTGATGCCCGCTTAATCTAAAGTGTGTTTGGTCCAAACAAAAGTAAAGTTTACAAACTGGGTTCAGCTAACTAGCTCCTACCATACAGCATAAACTAGCAAGATAATTAGAGGGCCATTCAGGAAACGATGAGCATCTTATGAAGGGAAGATAAGTCTATTTGCCAATCTAGCCATCGCTATATGCAAGTGAAGATGTGACAACTGGGACAACCAGGGACAGCCAGTATTGACATTTTAAAAGAACAGCTTTCTTTGTCAAAAGAAGGTACAGGAATATGCTTTGCAGTATTAGGAAATACATAGACAGAGAGAGAGGAGGGAGGGAGATGCAGCCTGACTGATGATGATGATGATGATGATGATGATATACTGTGTCATTTCTAGATCTTTTCCCCAATAATCTTTCATGGCTCATGCAGGCTGCTCCTTTGGTGCTGATAAAACTGCAAGGGAAGAATTTATGTCTGATCAACTAGCTTCTACCAGTGTTCAAAACTCCCATTGTTCTAGGCGCCTTTTGCGACAGGGAATTTCATTAGCGCGAGCAGTTTCTGAGCTCTGGACGCAGTACTGAGCCTAAGATTTCAGATTAAAACTTCCAGAGTGGAAAGAATGGATGACCTTTTTCTGCCTCTCCACTTCTGGAGGAGAGACCCCCTGGGCAGGGGAAGGACTAGACCATGTGGGGAAATGAACATAATATTTTAGCTGCAGTTCATTTGAAGGAATGGGTTTCCCAAACTGCACCAAAATCCCTATTTTTCCTTAGCTAAAATCCATTATCTTGAGCTCTGAGTCAATGTATAAACAAAAACCCGGCTGTGCTCGAAGCTCTCTCCCTTATCAGTTTGTGACGTCAAGGATGACCATGGCTGTTCTAGTGGAACAGGGATGACACTCTGGGCCTTATCTTACACCCTGACCACAAAGACCACAATCCTGACGCACAAACCTAAGTCTGGGAATAACACCAGAGTGTGTTCTCGGAGATGATGACCTCTTCCTCCAAGATAAGAGTAGGAAGAGGAAGATCCTTTTATGGTCAGAAGTACAGGAAGGAATTCCCTTTTATGGTTAAGAATACCAGAGCAAGAACATATGTGATGTCAACCTGCGTACATAGGCTGACGTGGTTGGATTCCTGGGGAAGGAGGGAGAGGGTGCCTGGAGGATATATATACTGCATGTAATCTCTCATTTCTTTGGACTTGCTGTGGACTTACCACGCAAGTGCCTTCTGCTATCCGGAGAGCAGAATCAACTCTTTCTTTGAACCAACCTCGGTGTCATTTGACTTCCTTCCTCCTGTCCCGGAGCAACGCAGACCCAATCGGTGAACTCCAATAAGGCTACACATTCACTTTCAGCTTTGAATTCCTGTTATTAAAAAAGTGCACCTAGACATTCCATTGTTGCACCCATAACCCAGGTTTAATGTGCCATTCAGCTCCTAGCTTTCCTATCTCAGTTTCTAACACTGCTTCTGCCTACATGAAGGGGTGTTTAGTTATTAAGGAGGGTTGCCACAGCATGGCTCTGTAATGACACCTACCAGTTCCATAGGTCTCCTTGTCTGAACTGAAAGTTATTTACTACTGTGATTTAGTTAGATAATTTTAGACTCAATTGTTCTTTTGTTTGGGGGTGAGAGGGCTCTTTAGATCAGAATGTGTGTCGCTTTACTTATTTCAAAATGTAGAAAGCCAGTCATCTTGCTTCTGCCCCACTCTCCTGTCCTGTTGGCGCTGTTTTGAAGCTCCATTCCTGCCTCCTGAGCACACCTACCTCTTCATCAAGTCAGCTGCTGCATTTGCACCAGGTCAAGGTAGGGACAGGAAGCCAGAGTCCAGGAGAGGACACTGAGAAATCACCACAGATAGTTGCGTGATGCAAGAATTGCAGTGTCAGGAACGTGCCCCCCCCCCATAGTTCCAGAAATGGAACTAAGTGACTGAGGGATTTACTCTGCAGATGAGAGCTGGCTGACAGAGTTGAGAAAGGGCAGTTTGACCCCCCCCTTCCCGGGGAAGACTCAATTAGCTCTCAAGAAGAGAAAGAGTTGAAAGGCAGCCAGAGTGTTGCTAGGCAATCAGATAAGCAAAGGTCTGAGTCTATGTCTAGTGGGGAGGAAGGAGGTCAGTCTCTCAGTCCCTGTTCTAGGCGACTGGATAAAATCAGAGGGCAATGGAAGGGCAAGAGAGGAAAGGCGGGAGTTTGGCGTCCTTCCTGCTGTGGGAGGGGCGAAGTTTCAGACTGATCAACTATCATAAATGCGAGCAGGTGAGAAGCCGTGCTCTGGATGTGTCTTTTTGGAAATAAACGTACATAAAACTGGAGAGTCATTACTTCTTATCGAGGCTTGCTTGCCTGCCAGAGCTTGCATGAAACTGTAACTGTCAGATACGGGAATTCCCCTCTCCTCTTCGGTTAGCTCACTGATCAGAATTAATGAGCATCTGGTAGACTTATAGTCCTTTTATTACAGTATCATATTGCAAATACAGATCAGCATCCAGGGCCATCTTAAGCATATGTGGCACCGGGGAGCAAAGATCCACACACCCCCCAGGTTGCCCAGAGTTGTTGACCTTTTAGGGGGGAACCCAAAATTGTTGATCTTTTTAGGGCAGGCTGGCAAGGTCACATGGCAGAACTGCTGGCCTAGTTGGCCACGTCAGCAGCAACAGAGGAACTTGAGGTGGCAGCAGAGCAAGGCTGGGTCCAGCCACCTGGGGTAGGTGGGGGGGCAAGCAGAGCTCAGCACAACAACAGTCAAGCCCAAGGCGGCAGTGGCGACTGAGTGAAGCTGGGCACCTCGAGCTGCGTGCTCTGGGTGGGCCTCTCAACAGCCTGCCAATCCCAGGCACGCAGGAGGGCAGAGCTGGCCAGCTGCCTCAGCGCCTCGCTCACCTGCAGCAGAAGAGCTGCAGTGCTCCGGCGGGCTCTGCTCCACTTGGCAGTGGCTGTCAGCTCTTCCCAATCCCCGGGCTCCGAATCTCGACCCCAGACTCTCGACCTGGTGCCCTTGAGAGCCCCGCACCCCTATGGTAAGGCGGCCCTGTCAGCATCTCTCTGCAAGGATCGAAGTTACTCACTTCCTCAGCAAGAAGCACACCAACAGGATGTCCCTCCTTCCCTGTGTCTCTTTTGTTCTCTGACACACTCGTACCTCCGAGTTTGGGAAGGGGGTTCCTCCCACTCTCTATTGATATATCTCCCAGCTGTTCCCTCCCTTCTGGTTGCTTAGCAACTATCTCAAAGCTGGGTAGCTCTGCCTGTCTCTTTGATTCTGGAAATGCTGAAGGCAAGGGGGGGGAGGAATAGTTCCTTGACTCTTTTGTTAGAAGCTGATTTCCTTGCCTTCCCCAAACCTCGTTTTCAGAGTATTTTCTGACAGTAATCCAAGTAACTGCTGTTGTGAGCATGACGCTGAACTAGAAGGGCCACTGGCCTGCTACAGCGGGCCCTCCTTCTGTTCTTACATATCCTCCAAAACATGGCACATAGATGCAGTTCTATTTTCCTAGAAAAAGAGGTGCCAGAACTCACCATGTTCTTTTATAATTGCAATGGCACCCACCAGAGAGGTGCCAGAATTGAGTTCCGTCTTGGGGGGGGGGGAGCCCTGTGTAGATGTAAGAAGGAATTAGAAAGGGGGGGGATCTCTCCATGATTAGACAAAACCCTATTTCATAAAATTTGTATTAAGCAAAGAAACAAAACCACACAGAAATATATAACAACTGATGTAAGATGAAAAAGATGCAGTATCAAATTATTGCTGCAGTGGGACGAACTTTGCAAAGCTTGATGAGAATATCATTCTAAATATCCGGGGCTCTGGAAACAAAATGGGATATATTTCCAGTATCATCTGGCCTCTTAACTGAAATGGGTTTCCAGTAGCTTTTTTGTATCTCATATATCAGATCCTAGGGAAAAGGAAATTATTGGCTTATTCACAAACAGAAATGTTCAAATATTGCAGCCTTTAAAAGTTTTCATAATAGCCATGCTGAGAGCACTGCGTTTTCCTCCTACTTTTTAATTTAATCCAATATAATCATAATAATTAGGTGTTAATGGTGAGATTTGTTATTTGCAATGAGAGCCTGGCATTAATGTCGTGGTTTCAATGACACCCTTGAGCACATTTTCCCCGCATAATTTTGTGTTTAGTTATTGCCATGGTAGCATCTTAAGATTCCCCACCCGCTTCCAGAGACTTGTGGCTTTCCCCCCCCTAACAGAATTGTAAGGTATCTTATTCAAGTTGTATTTTCATGGTGTTGGTGGCAGGCTGCGTGTTTGCACACAGAGAGGTGCCCCAGTTCATTCTCAGTTAACTAGGCTGGGAAAGAGCATGAGATCTGGGAGCACTGCTGCCTGTCAAAAGGAGATATCAGATGTCCGATGGCATTTCCTCCAAGTGTCCCTATTTTCCAGGCACAGTCCTGGAATTATGGAAGCCATCCCAGCTTCTGGTTTGATCCTGGAATGATCCTATCCCCCCCCCCCGCCCCCGCCAGTGCCAAATGAAGATTTGATGACAGGTGTTGGTAGAAAGGTAGAAAGGTCTTTATTGTTAAAGCTATGGTTTTCCCAGTAGTGATGTATGGAAGTGAGAGCTGGACCATAAAGAAGGCTGAAGAATTGATGCTTTTGAATTATGATGCTGGAGGAGACTCTTGAGAGTTCCATGGACTGCAAGAAGATCAAACCTATCCATTCTGAAGGAAATCAGCCCTGAGTGCTCACTGGGAGGACAGATCCTGAAGCTGAGGCTCCAATACTTTGGCCGCCTCATGAGAAGAGAAGACTCCCTGGAAAAGACCCTGATGCTGGGAAAGATTGAGGACACAAGGAGAAGGGGACGGCAGAGGACGAGATGGTTGGACAGTGTTCTCGAAGCTACCAACATGAGTTTGACCAAACTGTGGGAGGCAGTGGAAGACAGGAGTGCCTGGCGTGCTCTGGTCCATGGGGTCACGAAGAGTCAGACACGACTAAACAACAACAACAACAACAACAACAACAACAACAAAGAAATCTGATATCTGTTAAAATATCACAAGGAAAACTTAGGCTTGATCTCAAATCACAAGTGTGGGCATCAAATCTCCTGTCTACGACTAAGGGCTAAACCATCCAAATAAATTCTATCACTGAAGCTGGTGTGATGGGAAGCAAATATCAGATCACAGGCTTAGTGGCAAAAATGCTGTGTGTGGCTATAGAACGATAATGCACAGCACACTCTATGATCAAAGATTTATTTGGGCACATAGAATTTATATGTGTCTGCATTCTACGTTACAGAAAATGTCAGCTCCTCAGGGAATATTAACTTTTATCCATAATGCTTAATATTTTAAGAGGATAGTGCGAAATGTCAAATTCTCACTTTAGAGCCACCGCACGCTAATGGCTAATGGCCAGATTTTATTTCTCACCTTGTGCCAGTATATGCATTGCATTATTTGTCCATTCAGGCATCTGTTGGTCACTAAAACCAAACTTTTGAAGTCATTGTCAGGTTTACTGGGGATGTCGTTGTATTTTTTTATTGTATTGTTTGATTGGGAGTGTAACTATCTTGCTGTGAAGCACCCTGGAATCATTGGTAAAGTGTGGTATAGAAATGCTTTAAGCAAATCGTCATCACATTTATTTAATATTCCAGCAAATCAGATAAGTTCCCTCATCCCTTTTCCCTGTTCTAGACTAGCAAGATGAAATTCTGCCTTAGACAATCTGGACCTGGAGAAGCAAATGAAATTTCTTCCCTTTACTTTTCCAGGTCCACCTCAGTGTCATCCACATGACTGTTCTGTGAGCAAAATGGTGATAGTCAGCAAAAGTAAAAAGATAAAAAGAAGAATGTTTGGGAGAGAAAAAAGAATCTGGAACACATACAGTGGGGGAAACTGTGCTGGATTTTTCGCAGGAGGTTCCCTTGGCCTTAAAAAGCAGTCTTTCAGAAAGAGGAACAGGCTACCATGGGAGGAGTCAAGGGGAGGGGAACTGGATTGAAAGATGGTCCCCAGTGTGCATGTGATTTTTCCACCAGTTCATTTTAAAATGGAATGCTCTGTCACAAGAGACTAGGGCCCTGCAGGACCTGACATCCTTCCGCAGGGCCTGCAAGACAGAGCTGTTCTACCAGGCCTTTTGTCAGGGCACAGCCTGACCCCCTCCTCTGGCAATCTGCACAAACTCTTGCTTGATGGTTGCCATTAATTTGATTTTAATTTGATTTAATTAATTTTATAATGAATGTTTTAGAATGTTGGACTATTTTGATTGTTGTTAGCCGCCCTGAGCCCAGCTTCGGCTGGGGAGGGCGGGATATAAATAAAATTTATTATTATTATTAATTTATTATTAAAAGTGGAGATGGCCCATTTTTTAAAAAAAAACCCCTTATCACCACCCATTGCTTTGTTGCTGTTTGTTGTTTGCATGGTGCTTTCCCAGGGTATTTTTCACACAAACACACACCTGACCTGTTAATTTCAACACTAACACCCCAGAGCCAGTGTGGTGTAGTGGTTAAGAGCGGTAGATTCGTAATCTGGGGAACCGGGTTCGCGTCTCTGCTCCTCCACATGCAGCTGCTGGGTGACCTTGCGCCAGTCACGCTTCTCTGAAGTCTCTCAGCCCCACTCACCTCACAGAGTGTTTGTTGTGGGGGAGGAAGGGAAAGGAGAATGTTAGCCGCTTTGAGACTCCTTCGGGTAGTGATAAAGCGGAATATCAAATCCAAATCCAAATAATATCAAATCCAAATCCAAATAAGTATTGGGCAAAGGTACACCATCACTGCCAACTTCACTTGCAAACAAAGTGGAAAATGCTGTGTACAACTTTGCGTGCAACTCAACAATTTTTTATATGATTGAAAGAAGCAATGTGATTGGTCCAGTATCCTTCTCTTAGCCCATAGTTTTGTTCATACACAAATATGAGCTAAACAGTGGAGTTTCACTCAGTATTAACTGAGTCAAAATTTATCAGAAGAAAATTTTCTTTGAATGTTGTTATTTCTACCACACACAAACACACACACACCCAAAAAATCAACCTGTTTCAGACTGTTGCCCCACCCTGAATGATACGCAGCAACAAAATTTGGGCTAAATGTCCTGTTTCTGCTCTTGGCTGAGGCCATTTTCTCTCAGCCCTAGTGTTAAAAAATAAAAGATGGCGGACGAACTACTTGCCGTGGAGCCTTTGCAGAAAACAGCCCTGTAACTTTTCCGTGATCCCTTCCATTATCTCCCTGCTTCATCCATCCACTTTCATGCATCAGACAGAACCTTGTGCTTGGATGTAGTGGCTCAGCTTCAAATCTCAGATCTGCTGTGAAGCTCAAGATTGAGTCAGGCATTACATTGCTAGTTGCAGCATAAGAAGTGCTTTTGCTTCAGTAACACAATGCCTAAACTGCTGGCTTGCTCTAAACTGAAGACAGATCTGTCTTCATCCTTGCGGTTCACTTTAGGACATGGATAAAGGTGACATCTGTGTGGTCGCTGCACAGCATGGAAATCATTCCAGAAAGAATTTATCTGTAAATATTCAATAAACCATTTCCATTCTTTTATCAAAAGTTTGTTACCTTGGTTTCTTATTCTTGCGGTAAGTTTCGCCATTTCTGCATAGTCCATAAGTTTTTGTATCCATTCTTCCTTTGCTGGGACTTCTTCTTCTTCTTTCCATTAACATTCTTGCCGCTGCAGTCACGTACATGCATAATTTTTTATACAATTTAGGTAGTTCTATCCCTATAATTCCCAGAAGGAAGGCTTCTGTTTCTTTTTACAAACGTTGTTTTAAACATCCTTTTCATTTCATTATATATCATTTCCCAGTAAGCCTTAACCTTACTACGACCACCACATATGATAAAAAAATGTAAATTTCTCTTTACATTTTCAACACTTATTTGATCTAGTTTTATACATTTTTGCCAGTTTACTTGGTGTTAGATACCATCGATATATCAGTGATATATTGATGAAGTTACTTGTTGTAATGCAATGTCCATGTTGAGTTTCTGTTGGCAGCTGCCCAGAGTAGCTGCAGAAACCCTGACGGATGGGCGGAGTATAAATAAGAAATTATTATTATTATTATTATTATTATTATTATTATTATTATTATTATTATATTTATTTATTTCATACAGCACATAGTTAAACAATGGAACTTGCTCCCACAGTGATGGCCACCGACATGGATGGCTTTAGAAGAAGCTTGCATAAATTCATGGAGAAGAAGGCTATCAATGACTGCCAGCTGCAATGACTATTCTCTGCCTCCCTGGCCAGAGACAGAAATGCTTCTGAATACCGTTTGCTAGTGTGATGGCCTGGGATTTGGACTCGGAGGCTGAACCTGAGGTATTCCAGCCTGCACAGGATTCCCCGCCTCCAGAACCAGCTGAACTGGGGCTGGGGCATGAGCCTGAAGGGTCCTCACCTGTGCTGGATCCTCAGGTGCAGGCACCAGCTGAGTCTGCTCTGGCTCCTGAGGTGATGGAGGACCCATTGCCTGCAGGTGCTCCACTCTCAGCCCCGTCAGAGGAAGCTGCCTCTAGGTCCGGTAACCCTCCAGCCTCTCCTGAGCTGCAGAGGCTCAGGGCAGAGAGGCGGAGGGAACTAAGTTCCCACAGGAGGAGTGCTCGCCTCCAGGCCAGGAGAGGTGAGTCACCAGATGATCGGGGCTGCCCTATGCCTCGGGGCAGATAAAAGCCGACCAGCCCCAGGGTTGCGGGAGCAACATTGTTGGTTGCTAGTTGGTTGCTTTTCTGCCAGAGCTCCTGACCCACCCTGGCTCCCTGCGTGCATACCTATTCCTGACTTCACCTGACTCCCTGCCCTGCACCCAGCATCAGCTATTACAGACTCCATGTTGCACCTTTGACCATGGACTGGACTTGGACCTCAACTCTCAGATAACCCACGGGACCAGCACAGCTAGGGACCACAGGAGGGGAGAGTGTTCTTGTGCTCAGTTTCTACTTGAGGCTTTCCTACAGGCATCTGACTGGACAATGCAAGAACATGAAGTTGGACTAGATGGGAGACAAAGTGTCAGGGAACTGACATCAGAGCAACGGGAGAAGGAGAGGCTCTCCGATTCTGCAGGGGAAGGTACCAGCACAAGGGGGAGACGTAGCTTGATAGAGGGGGAAGGAAATCAGCGTAACACCAAGGATCCAGGAGAGCAAATGGCAGAGGAGGTGGAAGGGCTCCGGGATTCTTCCTTGGAAGTCAGTGAGGAGAGCACTGGTCCTCCACTACCCACGCCCTCCTTGCGCAGGAGACTTCCGCGCAATGAGAGGCGAAGACAATTGGGTGTCAAACAGCTCTTATGCTGGCAAAGGTTTAAGAAACGCCCACAGACAGATTCTGCTAGCGACTGAGGCAGCCACGCTGAGACGGGCTGTGCAGTCAAAACGGTTTAAACTATGCAACCAAGCTTCAAAGTGGGAAAGTTTATGCACGAGTAACTCCCATCCACTACACAAAGGTACAGCAAGAAACTCTTCTTCTGAGTCAGAGATGGTGGTAGGCCTGGGTCTCCTGGGCAATAGGGCCCCAAATAGGATACTGATGCTTCTCCACTCCTCCAAAGGAAGGACCCTGAACCACATCAGAGACCTCGACGTGGGTCAAATTTAGACTGCACCCAAAATTTCCTTTGCTCCAAGTACCACTATAGCCCTTTAAAAACAATTAAAATAATTTTAGAAACCTAATAATGGCAAACTGAATGCCATCTTGCTTATCTCTTTGGAGAAGATTATTCTTAATTCCCCAAGCAGCTCTAATTTGGACAAAATGCTTCTGTCACTGAAGCCTTGTCTGCACAAGGGAAAGTCACTTTGTCTCAGTTGCACCTACTGAGTTCTGAAGCTTCTATGATTGCAGGAACAATTCTGAGCACTTGTCCTCTCTGTGTTTTAATTTACTAAGTAATGAAGCCAGACGAATATTGCATGTTAAGATGGAAATGACCGGAATGGATCGGTCCTTAATTTATCCTAACTGTTCAGTTCCATCACGTTGAATGTTGACTCTGCTGTAATAGAAGGACCATTTACATCCAAGGCACTTGAGTTGACACGGTAATAATGATGACACATTTGTAACAAATTGTGGATATCGTTTTGTAGCAGTCCAATTCCGCTCCCATTCAGCAGCCTGTACAGCTCAGGTAGAAGAGAGCTTTTATTTTAAATTGTGAAGGATGGTTTCATAGGATGGATAGATGAAGCATGCACCATTGGCATCAAACCAGTGAGGCCTTTCCTGTCTCCTAAGCATAATGTATCATGGTCATAGGTAAAGGTAAAGGGACCCCTGACCGTTAGGTCCAGTCGTGGATGACTTCTGGGGTTGCGGCACTCATTTCGCTTTACTGGCTGAGGGAGCCAGTATACAGCTTCTGGGACATGTGGCCAGCATGACTGAGCCGCTTCTGGTGAAACCAAAGCAGTGCACAGAAACGCCATTTACCTTCCCGCTGGAGCGGGACCTATTTATCTACTTGCACTGGCATGCTTTCGAACTGCTAGGTTGGCAGGAGCAGGGACCAAACAATGGGAGCTCACCCCGTCGCAGGGATTCAAACCGTCCCCAAAATCCTAGACCTGACACAGTGCAGGTTTCAAGGGAGCTGGTGTTAATTCATGCCCTTTTCCCAGTTCCAATTTCACAATCACCGTGGATTCAGGTGATTTGCGAGAACCAGGAAATGTCATGTTTAATGGCTTGATCCAGCTCCACATGCCAAAGCAGAAGACAAATTTGCAGCCCATTCTATTTCTTTCCCTCTGCGTATACTCCTCCCTCCATGCAGTTATCCCAGCTGAGTTATAAGAAAGCAGCTCAGGAGATGCACAGACATAAATCTAAAGTTCTTTATATATATATATATGCAGCCACAGCGTTTTCCCTACACCTGGACACATACCCTTTAATACCAAGTAACTTCTTGGAGAAAGAAGGAAAGAAAAAAAGCGGGAAAATAAATAAATAAATCTTCCACCGTGATACAAATTCTACCTTCTGTCAGGAACTAACTGATTAGAAAACTCTTTATAGGTTAAGCCAACCATTGCATTTTTATGTTGCTGCATATTTCAAAGCATAAAAAATAATAATAATAAAACATTTGTGCCATAAAACTTTTCAAGCTGGAAAAAGACTGATTCACTCCACAGTTCAGGACGAAGTTCCAATTTATTTATCTGTTTTTTTATTTCGTGACACTATCTTTTCATTTACAAGCTTGGCAAACCTCCCAAAGAAGATTCCTGAGCAATGTATTATTTATCATCCGCATCAGTTTGAGGTTTCTTCGTTGAGAGGAGGGCTGGGATCCGTGATACATGTCTTCTAAAGCAAGCTAAGTACTGCCATATCAGGCTTTGCTACGTTAGGATACAAGTCATGGAAACTGGATGACCTTGGGCTACTCACTGTCTCTAACCTATCACACAGGGTGGCTGTGAAGATCAGATGGAAGGCAAGGAGAACTATGTATGCTGGCTTGCCAAAGCTTGTTAGAGGAAAGGCAATATATAAATTGGATAAATAAGTAGTTTAATTGATAGGCGTTCAAGCTTCAAAAATAGGTTCTTTGTGTACATTCCACTTCAGTTTCATCCAGTCTCTCTTATGATATCTAGATTGACAGATTGACAGAGTTTGTCAGAGCTAGCAATATGGGGCACCTGATGAACAGAAGTGTCCACTAACCCACAAGATTCAGTTCACACCCAGATTTGGCCCTTAAAATAAAAGTCCACCGCATTTCAAGGCACTTTGTAGGCTGCTCGATTTGGCTCACTCTGAGTTTGTTTCATTCACCTCCCTACTGACTATAGAGAAATCCAAACATTGTGTTTTTTCTGTTCTTTTTGGCAGAAATGGATGAAGTTTGCAGGCATCATAGGCACTCCAGCATGGATAAAGCCTGCAACATTATGGGCAAATATTTTCACTTGGGAAGACAGGCGAACTAATGCCAGTAGACTGGAAGAAGCAAAGATCACCAGTGTCAAAGCAATGATTCTTCAACGTCAACTTCGTTGGACTGGTCATGTTGTTCAGTTGCCTTCCAAAGCAACTACTCTATTCCAAACTTAAAAATGGAAAGTGTAATGCTGGTGGTCAACAAATGAGGTTTATAGACTCTCTCAAGGCAAATCTTTAAAAATGTAGTATAAACGCCGACAACTGGGAAACACTGGCCTGCGAGCTCGCCAATTGGAGAACAGCCTTTACCAAAGGTGTCATGGGCTTTGAAGACACTCAAACTCAGGACGCAAGGGAGAAATGTGCTAAGAGGAAGGCACGCTTGGCAAACCCTCACTGTTACCAACTCCTGCCCAGAAACCTATGTCCCCACTGTGGAAGGATATGTGGATCCAGAATTGGCCTCCACAGTCACTTACAGACTCACTGTTAAGACCGTGTTTATGGAAGACGGTGATCGCCAAAGCAGAAGAAGTGTTCCAACAACTCAGAGTTGGAGACCTACTCATTACCTGCCTTTTATCTCTGGAACAGGTGGGTGGCTGCAAGGAGGAAGAGAGCCCTGCCTTACCTAGAGCCAGCTCTGCCATTGTGTCCGCAAACATAGCATCAGTATCAGCTGGGAAACAAAATATTCTCCCATTGCCTCTGAGAAGTTGGTATATTAAAGCTTCTAGAATGTTATCTTTTACTGCTTGACTTTGACCAGGGGAAGAGAAAGAGTGTGAGTGTGTGTGAGAGAGAAATGAATGTGGGTTCTCGATAAGTGGTACAAGCCATAAAATATATCTCACTCACAAATCACTCACTAATCATCTTTATAAAACCTAATAAGCCATGTACAATGTTGGCAGGAGGTGTACTTCTGAGCTACTGGAAGTCATCAGCCTTTACCTGTCAGAAATAGCCTCCAGTGAACATGAAACTGCTGTAGAGAGACCTGCTGTCTACTAAAATGCAGTTTTATTACTGGCTATTATTGGAATGTTAAATTTTCTGCCTGTGACAGGGATAGCCTTATCACACTTATAAAAAGATCCGAGCTGCTCAGAGCTCCCCTCCCTTGCATCGCAGGTCTTTGGCAGAAACTGCATGCCTAGTTCAGGGAAGTACAGGATTTGGGCAAGACATGCTGCCAGAATAATCCTGGCACAATTCTGCCCCTGACCTAGATTTGAGTGTGATGCTAGTTTGAGGGCTTTTTGTAAGTCACTTTGAGAGCCTCTCAGGGCTATAAATTTTGCTGAGTTCACATTCTTCAGTTTCATTATAGGGATTTCTTAACAACTTTCAGCGACATTAACATGTTATATTTAAACTTAAGGTGCAAACAGGACCTTCATACAGTTTTATATATTGTAAAACTGCAGTGATTTTTTTATATGTTTAAAAATCATATTTTCCTTTTTCAGCAACCCACCTTGGGTCTCATGGTGAAGGGTGGGTAATAAATATTATAAATAAAATAAAATAAGTTGGGATCTAAGCAGTGGCGTAGCGTGGGGGTGCAGGGGGGCCCGGCTGCACAGGGCGCAACATCTGGGGGTTAGGGTTAGGGGGCGCAAATCCACGGGTTAGGGGGCGCAAATCCACGGGTTAGGGGCGCAAATCCACGGGTTAGGGGGCGCAAATTACTTGCCTTGCCCCGGGTGCTGACAACCCACGCTACGCCACTGGATCTAAGTATTTCTGAAGAAATAAATAAGTACAGCCGTACATCAGAAGTCGAATGCAATCCGTTCTGGAAGTCTGTCTGACTTCCAAAACGTTTGGAAACCAAAGCATGGCTTCTGATTGGCTGCAAGAAGCTCCTGCAGCCAATCACAAGTTGCGGAAGCCGCGTCAGAAGTTCGGGTTCCAAAGAATGTTTGCAAACCGGAACACACACAAACCGGAGCCAAAACATCTGAGTACCAAGGCATTCCGGATCCAAGGTACAACTGTAATATCAATCAATCAACTGGAGGGATTGTGAATGGCTACATAGATGATGATGATGATGATGATGATGATGATTTTATTATTTATACCCCGCCCATCTGACTGGCTTTCCCCAGCCACTCTGGGCAGCTTACAGCATATGCCTATTTTAATTATTGCAACTAGCTATTTGTGGCTGTTTTCAATTTTTCAATTTATCAAATGAACTGTGATTCAACAAGAGGGGGTTGTTTTGCAGTGCACAGCTATGAATACTGATGAAGAATTCACAGCTTCCCAAAGCACTGGGAGTGGGCTAGAACTTGGGGGGGGGGGCAGAAATATTAGGAGAAAAGTTTAGCATCCTTTAGTGTGCTTTGAGCATTCAGTGCTTCGTGATTAAAATCCATTTTCAAGTCTTCAGGGTTGTTGTTTTGTTAAAGGGGGTGTTTTCTTCTCAGTCCATCCTCGTGTAGTTATTTTTGTACCATGTGAAAGTTGCAGCAGTATACAGATTGCGGAACATCCCTTAAGCTTTCTTGTACACAAAGCAGCAGATTTGTGTGGCATTGTGCTTCATACTTCTGTTAATATGAAAAACTAGATTTAATTATCACAGGCTGCTTTGAAAAACTACTGGCAGGATTACAAATAGTAGTACATGCAGAGAAAGCCTAATTCGTTGGAGAATAAATGCATTCCACATTTAAATATCACGTTTATTTATTTTTAAATGAATCTCCCATTTTTATTAGAAAAATGGCATAATTTAATTTAATGCTTGTTTATGAATTCATGCTCTAGCCATAAGTCCTCTCATGATTATTTTTAACCCTTGCGTATGACAGCTTTGAAAGTAAATATTAAGGATCTGCAACGGCCATATGATTTGCCTTGTAGTTCCTCTGTAGTGTTCAGCAGCAGCCCAATTTGTTTGGGATCTTTATTTTTCATCCTGATTTGATTTGTTATTCAGGTTCAAATCTGATCTGTTTGCTTTGAAACTCTGCTTCACTCCCA
Source organism: Podarcis liolepis (assembly GCF_965112155.1). Lineage (NCBI taxonomy): Eukaryota > Metazoa > Chordata > Lepidosauria > Squamata > Lacertidae > Podarcis > Podarcis liolepis. The sequence continues at coordinate 122,918,714 of NC_139554.1, forward strand.
TTGACTATAATGAGGAACCTATACATGAATATTACTTCTTTTCTTTTCACATAAGTGAATGGAATTTGTAGGCAAGAGAGGGAACCGCCAGAAGGCCCTCGGCGCTGGACCTCAGTGTCCGGGCTGAAAGATGGGGGTGGAGATGCTCCTTCAGGTATACTGGGCTGAGGCCATTTAGGGCTTTAAAAGTCAGCACCAACACTTTGAATTGTGCCCAGAAACGTACTGGGAGCCAATGTAGGTCTTTCAGGACCGGTGTTATATGATCTCAGCGGCCACTCCCGGTCTCCAGTCTAGCTGCCGCATTCTGGATTAGCCAATCCTTGAAGGATTGTCTCCACTCCCATCATTCAGCCCAGACACTGAAGCCCACCTCCAAGGGCTTTCTGGCGGTTCCCTCACTGCAAGAAATGAAGTTACAGGGAACCAGGCAGAGGGCCTTCGCAATGGCACCCTCCTCAACAGATGTCAAGAACTACACAACTTTTAGAAGATATCTGAAGGCTATATCCCAATATCTTGTATTGGGAAGTTCTCAATGTTTGACATTTATTATGCTTTTATATGTGTTGGAAGCTACCCCATCTGGCAGGGTATAAATGTAATAATAATAATGATAATAATTGCGTCGGTATAGATGTGATCATGTTTCCTTCGATGAAGGTGCTATGGTCTGATCACTACGCTCTGAAAGCCAGGATTGACGTTCCACCCCCACCCTGCTTAGGTGGTGAGCCGATTTGGGCTCGCCTGCGGAGGCTGATGGACCCTGATAGATTCCGTCAAGCCTTGCGGGACCTTTCTCCCCCTGGTGACTCATTGACTGAGCTTGTTGAGGGCTGGAATACCCAGCTCCTGGCAGCCATCAATGAGATCGCACCTAAGCGCCCTCTGCGACCCCGCAGAAACCGGGCTCCCTGGTTTACTGAGGAGCTCCGGAAAATGAAGCGGGACCTCAGACGGCTAGAGCGAGTATGGCGGGGTGCCCGTGACGGAGCCTCAAGAACATCTTATAGGGTTTTTATGAAAACCTACGAGATGGCAGTGAAGGCCGCTAAGAAGTCCTACTTCTCGGCCTCCATTGCATCCGCTAGCTCTCGCCCGGCCCAATTATTTAGTATAATTCGGTCTTTAACGTCCCTCGAAGGACAGCCAAATTTAAATAACAATTCGACACACAGCTGTGAGGCATTTGCGAGCTTTTTTGCGGAGAAGGTCCTGTCGCTCCACCATGACCTCCCTGCCAATTTGGATACAATAAAGGAACTGGAGGCCCCTCGACTGTCCTCGGGTCCAGTATTGGACCACTTTGACCGGATATCCCCAGCCGATGTGGACAGACTCCTCCGAGCTGGAAAGCCCACCACTTGTCCTCTCGACCCGTGCCCGTCTTGGCTGATTAGAGCGTGTCCAGACGAGGTGCGGGCCCCCCTGGGGGATATCATCAATTTGTCCCTTGGCACCGGGACATTCCCAGGGGAACTGAAGGAGGCAGTGGTGTGCCCGCTCTTAAAGAAAACATCATTAGATCCCTTAGATCTATCCAATTACCGCCCAGTTTCGAATCTTCCATTCCTGGGTAAGGTGATTGAGAGAGCGGTTGCTGAACAGCTTGGTAGGTTTCTGGATGAAACATCGGCTCTGGATCCATTCCAGTCCGGCTTCCGCGCTGGTCATGGGACCGATACGGCTCTGGTCGCCCTAACAGATGATCTTCGTAGACAGCTGGATCGAGGTGGGTCGGGGCTGCTGATTCTTCTAGATCTGTCAGCAGCTTTCGACATGGTTGATCATGAACTTCTGGACCACTGCCTCGCCGACGTGGGGATCCAGGGCACAGTCCTTCAATGGCTGCGCTCGTTTCTCTCTGGTCGGGGACAGAGGGTGGTGCTTGGGGGGGAACTGTCATCCCGCCACTCCTTGGTGTGTGGAGTGCCTCAGGGTGCGATTCTCTCCCCGATGCTTTTTAACATCTTTATGCGCCCCCTCACCCAGCTTGTCCGGAGTTTTGGGCTGGGCTGCCATCAGTATGCTGATGACACCCAACTCTATCTGTTGATGGATGGCCATCCTGAGTCGGCCCCAGACACACTGATCAGATGCTTGGAAGCTGTGGCTGGATGGTTACGTGGGAGCCGGTTGAAGTTAAATCCTTCAAAGACAGAGGTCCTCTGGCTGGGACGGGACGATATGGGATTGAGGGGGCAACTCCCATCTCTTGCGGGGGTGCAATTAGTGCCAGCACCGTCCGTTAAGAGTTTGGGTGTAATCTTCGATACCTCCCTCTCCATGGAGGCACAGATTGCAGCTATAACAAAGGCGGCATTTTTTCATCTCCGCCAAGCTAAGCAGTTGGCTCCTTACCTCTCTCGCCCTGACCTAGCCACTGTGATCCACGCGACGGTCACCTCCAGACTGGATTATTGTAACTCGCTCTACGTGGGGCTGCCCTTGAGACTGACCCAGAAACTCCAGCGGGTGCAGAATGCCGCAGCAAGACTCCTTACGGGGTCTTCGCTGCGGGATCACATTCATCCGGTGCTATACCAGCTGCACTGGCTCCCGGTGGAGTACAGGATCAGGTTTAAGGTGCTGGTTTTAACCTTCAAAGCCCTACACGGCCTAGGACCCTCGTATCTACGGGACCGTCTCTCCTGGTATGCCCCACAGAGGAACTTACGGTCCTCAAATAAAAACATCTTGAAGGTCCCAGGCCACAGAGAGGTTAGGCTGGCCTCAACTAGAGCCAGGGCTTTTTCGGCTGCGGCTCCAACCTGGTGGAACGCTCTGTCACAAGAGACAAGGGCCCTGCAGGACTTGACATCTTTCCGCAGGGCCTACAAGACAGAGCTGTTCCACCAGGCCTTTGGTTAGGGCACAGCCTGACTCCCTCCTTTGGCAATCTTTACAATACTTTAGTTTATGGTTGCCATCAATTTTGATTTTAATTAATTCTTATGATGTTTTATAATGTTGCACTATTTTAGTGTTGTTAGCCGCCCTGAGCCCGGCTTCGGCTGGGGAGGGCGGGATATAAATAAAATTTATTATTATTATTATTATTATTAATAATAATAATTCCTTCCTGTAAATTTTTGATGGGATTGAAAACAGACACAAAGCTATTTGCTGCACCTTTGAATTGCAGCTCAGTTTTTTCAGCCACTGGAAATAAAAAAACTCGGCTACGGAAAACAGATTGCCAGGGATCTTGCCAGGGACTGAGTTTCCCTCTATTTACTTGCATCTCTAACAACCCTCAAAGTTCAAACAAAGCAGAGGTTAACACGAGCATATTAATAATGGGTTGTGTAAGCCGGCATTCGAGAGGCATCCGGATTACTTGAGAAATTCCTGCTCCGTCATCAGAAAAATCCGTCAAAATGTGTGATTTTAAACCTCACACACACACACACCCCTGCCTCCTCCTTCATCGTTACTACCATCCCATTTTCTATTGCAAAAGTGTTAGGAAAGAAACTTTGGCATGAAAAGACATTAACTGGGCTAATTTGGAGGCCTGGCTTCCAGCAATTTTAGCTTTTGGCTTAACCTCTGGCTATAATCAGTTCCAAGTGGCTGAAATGAAATTTTGCAGGGGTGCTGCCATTCTTTTCCGTCACTTCAGTTCCCTGTCATTAGATGAATCCCCCTGTGCAATATAAGATATACCTAAGAACATGTTCTCAGAGAACATTGGAAGGTAATCAAATCCGTGGTAGCATGCTGTTGATGGTGAATTTCCACTCATTTCAACCCATTACCGCTACTTTGGGAGGGCCGGGGCAATAGATCTGTGTTTGGAAGATCAGCAACAATACTATTGCCCAAGTTAGGCTGTTGGGATCTAGCTACAGAAATACCTGATACAGTGGTGCCCCGCAAGAAGAATGCCTCGCAAGATGGAAAACCCACTAGACGAAAGGGTTTTCCGTTTTTCAATGCGCTTCGCAGGACGAATTTCCCTATGGGCTTGCTTCGCAAGACGAAAATGTCTTGTGAGTCTTGAGATTTTTTTTTCGCTCCCCCCCTTTTTTCTAAGCCGCTAAGCCTTTAATAGCCTTTTAGCCGCTAAGCCTTTAATAGCCGCTAAACCGCTAATAGCGCTAAGCCGCTAAGCCGCTAATAGGGTTGCTTCGCAAGACGAAAAAACCGCTAGACGAAGATACTCGCGGAACGGATTAATTTCGTCTTGCGAGGCACCACTGTAGTTCTATATTTGTCGTTATCTTCATTTCTTTCCTCTTTTAGGCTCCAAACGGCAAGGAGATAATCAACTGAAGCCTTTTCCCTTTTTGCCTTTAGGTTCTCATTTATGCCAGTTTGAAGCTGCCATCAAATATATTGCCAGGAGGTTAGTCACTCTTGCTTTTCTTAGGTAGGGTTCCTGTACATTTATAATGGCCACATGACAGAAGTGCAGAAATCGATCATGAGAAGCTTCTCCTTTCCTGGGTTCAGTCCCTGGCATCTCTAAGTAAAGCTGGGACTGACACCCAGGAGAGCCCCGGTTAGTCAGTGTAGACCATACTGAGCTAGGTGGTCTGACTCAGTAATAAGGAGCTGCCTGCGCTGTGGTCTAAACCACTGAGCCTCTTGGGCTTGCTGATCGGAAGGATGGCAGTTTGAATCCACATGACGGAGTGAGCTCCCATTGCTGTCCCAGCTTCTGCCAACCTAGCAGTTCAAAAGGACACCAGTGCAAGTAGATAAATAGGTACTGCTGCGGCGGGAAGGTAAACGGCATTTCCATGCAATCTGGCACTCATCATGGTCCTTCACACGCCAGTAGTGGTTTAGTCATTCTGACCACATGACCAGGAAAACTGTCTGTGGACAAATGCCAGCTCCCTCAGCCTGAAAGCAAGATGAGCACCACAACCCCATAGTCACCTTTGATTGGACTTAACCATCCAGGGGTCCTTTACCTTTACCTTTTTACCTATATCACCATCCCAGAGAAAGGTCCAGTCAATGCCTGTTACCTTTCAGACGAGTGAATCAGGCATAATAGCCCTGCCATTTAAACACTGGCAACCATAATTGCCAATTGAAACTGGAGATCTATGTGTTACCCATGTATTCAAGGTTTGAAGCAGGAGTGGGGACATATATTTTAATCAGTGTTTATTGGATTTGCTTTCTTCCTCACTGTTTTTAAAAATACTATCTTCAACATTTTTTGTATTGCAACCTCTGAAGAACCGCCCCGCCCCTAAATTTTCAAGCTTCCTACTTTGCTGATCTTTCCGAAACTGGAGAGAGAGGGGAATTTGAAAACAACACACACGAAAGGGATTAACAGTTAAAAAGCAGTGGTGGAGGGAAAAGCAGCTGGTTTTCAGAGAAATGTATACCTCTCCACTTGATCTAATACTTTCAGTGTTCAAAGTTAGCCAGGCACCAGGCGTGTTTTGCAACTGACGCGAGTCCATTTGCAACCACGTGAAGATCTCTGGATGGCAGGTTGGCAACTGGGGAAAAGAAAATGTCACTTAGAGAAGGATCTGAAATACTTTCCTTGAAGCATGAATTAGTTTTATTCTGGATTGTTTTATCTGATGTTTTAATGTGTTGTAAACTGCTTTGAGATTTGTTGTTTAAAATATAAAGTGGTATAAAGGTAAAGGGACCCCCCCCCCTGACCATTAGGTCCAGTCACAGACGACTCTGGGGTTGTGGCGCTCATCTCGTTTACTGGCTGAGGGAGCTGGCGTACAGCTTCCGGGTCATGTGGCCAGCATGACTAAACCACTTCTGGAGAGCCAGAGCAGCGCACGGAAGCACCGTTTATCTTCCCGCTGGAGCGGTACCTATTTATCTACTTTGACATGCTTTCGAACTGCTAGGTTGGCAGGAGCAGGGACTGAGAAACAGGAGCTCAGCCCATCGCGGGGATTCGAACCACTGACCTTCTGATCGACATGGAATTAATGATGATGATGATGGTGATGATGCTTCTTGTCCCTCTTCCAGCATCACAGCCCCATGCTTCCAACATCTGTATATTGAATACATTTGCCTGCAAAGGAGCCCTGTACATGGGTATTTGCGTAGAAGCTGTTCCCATCAAGTGAAGCTTCTATGCACTGGCAACTGCTTCCGCACAGTGGTTCCTTTGCAGACATGCATGCTCAAAAGTGTGGATGCCAAAGGACAGGGACACAATGTCAAGTTAGAAGCATGTCCCCATTTCTGCTTTAAACTGTGAACGTTCTACTGTACGTAAGAGTCATGCATGGATAGGGCTCTTGACAACTAATCTGGTTATTTATTACTGGGGGTCAGCATAGCTATATTAGCATCATTGGTAATGGTCTCGACACCAAAGCTTCGGATGAATACTTATTAGATACATCAAACCTGTTTCATTTTTCGTTGTTGTTGTTTAGTCGTTTAGTCGTGTCCGACTCTTCGTGACCCCATGGACCAGAGCATGCCAGGCACTCCTGTCTTCCACTGCCTCCCGCAGTTTGGTCAAACTCATGCTGGTAGTTTCGAGAACACTATCCAACCATCTCGTCCCCTTATCCTTGTGCCCGCCATCTTTCCCAACATCAGGGTCCTTTCCAGGGAGTCTTCTCTTCTCATGAGGTGGCGAAAGTATTGGAGCCTCAGCTTCAGGATCTGTCCTTCTAGTGAGCACTCATGGCTGATTTCCTTAAGAATGGATAGGTTTGATCTTCTTGCAGTCCATGCGACTCTCATTATTAGTTTCATTATCAGTCTTTAAATAAACCTGCAACAAAACCTGCTAAGCTGTGTGCTGGCTGGGGGCTGATGGAACTTGTAGTCCAAAACATCTGGATGGTGCCAGGCAAAGGAAGGCTGCGTTAAGCTACAACATAAAAAGTGATCTGCAGATAAACTTGAAAGCCAAAAAAAATGAACAAATTATAAAATATTCAGCTGACAGAAAATGAGAAGCTCCAGTACAGGTTTGTCATTTGCTGAACATCTGCCTGTGAGCCAAAGGGATTGAGAGGGATATAACAACATGTCAAATTTGATATCGAATGGGGAAAATAGTTAATCGTGGACAGGGGGTGGCAGGAGAGCAGAAGGTAGTGCATTATTATTATTATTATTATTATTATTATTATTATTATTATTAATTTATATACTGTCCTCCATCTGTATAACTCAGGGCAGTTCACAGCATAAAAAATACAAGATAAAAACACAAAAAGAAAAAGAGCAAACCAAACCAATAACCCCTCTCCCTCCTCTCCCTGCCACAAACACATTCTTAAATAATATGGGATGTTAATCAGCCAAAGGCCTAGTTGAAGAGGAAGATTTCCACCAGGAACCGAAAGGTGTATAATGAAAGTGCCGTGTGAACCTCCCTGGAGAGAGCATTCCACAAACTGGAAGCCACTGCAAAAAAGGCCCTGTTCTCGTGTTTCCACCCTCTGGACTTCTCGTGGAGGAGGCACACAAAGGAGGGCCTCACACGATGATCGCAGAGTCCAGGGTGGTTTATATGGAGAGAGGCAGTCCTTGAGGTATTACAGTTTAAGGCCGGCACTTTGACTCGATTAGTTATTAGTTATTAATTTATATCCCACCAATCCTCTAAGAAGAGCATACATGTTCTCCCCATCTCCATATTATCATTGACAACAGCCCAGGGAGGTAGGTTAGGCTGCAAGGCAGTGACTGGCCCAAGTTCACCCAGTGAGCTTCATGGATGAATGGGGATTTGAACCCTGATCTCCCCAATTCTAGTCCTACCCTCTCACCATTATACCATTCCGAGTCAGCATGTTTAGGGTTGCCATCTCATTCAACAGTCTCTGAAACAGTGTTGGGAATTTGCACTGGTTGTATCAATAAGCCCTGGAAAACTATACAGAAATGTGAGCAACCTTCCTGCCCGAAGGAGTGAAAGAGAAGCAAAAAAAGTCTCTCCAGCCTATAATAGTTGTGTGTATAAAAAATGCTGGCTAACAGAAAATTCACCAAACAGTTTCTTTTGAACAAGTCAGATCCTTTTGAGCAAATTCCGCAGAGAGCCGAACTTCAATGTTAAGGTTATGGAATGAGATCACCAAGAGTCATGCTTCCTCCAGACTGAAGATTGTAATTACAAGGAATGTGGCGAATCCTACTTGACCTTTAAAAATATTGACATGTCTGCAGTTATAAATGTGTTTGTGAAGACTGCAAATCCTACACTCATTAAATATTGAATAGCAGAGAGGTTGCCCATATAATCTCACTTTCATTCTCCTTTCTCTCTCTCCTGATTTCTGTTCACATTTAAATATAGCTGGAAATATCATATATACCCCTGACAAGAAAATAGAACCTTGCTATTCCCGATTCCAATAACCAATTATAACGCCAGGCCTTGTTAAATAAGATCTATTCACCCCCACCAAAGAGAAAACAGTGGAAATTCTTGCTTAGATTTCTCTGCACGGATTTCTGTGAGCCAAGAGTGTCTTTTGATAACAGAGCAATCTCCTTTACCCAAACTGACATCCATATTAGAGTAAACTAGAAGATATTACAGGAACTTACAAATATACGTACTACAATGAAACATGGAGTGTTTGCTATCTTTATGGTTAAGATATTCATCCTCAAATTTTTCATAATGTATTGGAAACATGAGAGTCTTCTAGCCATCCAGTCTGAATGGGGCAAACAGGAATATATGGGACAAGGCCTGGTTGTAGGATGGGTAGCCAATACATATTGGTATTAATCTGAAGGGGACTGCTTTGCTCACAAGTAGGGCAGGGGAGGGGGAACTTGATTCTCTTTGCATTTTTAGGCAAACATATCAAATTCACACTTTCCAAAACAACTGATCAACTGAAACACAGCCGTCCTTCAAAATTTGCACTTCTCTGAATTTTGCAATACAGCCCTCCAGACAAGTAATATATACAAAAATGCATTTGTTAGGGTAGAGGGTGCAGGGGGGAAAGGAATATATTAGTGAAGATCACCTTTAAAAAGGCATTAGATAAGGGAAAGGTCGCAAAAATATTAGGAGAAATTTTCGTGGAAATGGCACTGAATTTTCATGATGAATTTTGAAATAAATAAAGGCAGAAGGATGGGTTGAAACCTTTCTCTGTCTGTAATAGACTGGCTTTTCACAAGCAGAAAATTTATGATGAAGAGGGTGGGTGGGAAGTTTTCTATGAAGGGCCACCTCTCTTTTTCTCCCCTCTCCCTTCACACTCAACAGGTTGCCAGGGGAGGGACAGATTTTTCTTGCCGGAGTCTAAACCGGGCTTCCTCAACCTCAGCCCTTCAGGCGTTTTTGAGACTACAATTCCCATCATCCCTGACCACTGGTCCTGCTAGCTAGGGATCATGGGAGTTATAGGCCAAAAACATCTGGAGGGCTGAGGTTGAGGAAGCCTGGTCTAAACTGATTGCTTATAGAGAGCTTTGCCACCTAACTCCTTCTATTGCTTGATCCATGTTGACTTCTTCTAAACCCCTTTTTTCTACTCTCCAGGCTCCCACTTACCTGCATGAAATTAGCCCAAGAGCTGCAAATTTCCCACTCCTGGAGTAGAAGGTCGCCTGGTCGTGTCATCCCTGAACTTCGCCAAACCCCTCCTGCATTCTGGGATGGTCCTGGTGTCCTCCCTCTTAATTCCCATCAGCCCCAGCTATCATGGCTAATGGTTAGCAATGATGGAAGTTGTAACAGTAGTATCTGACAGCTGCAAGGCAGCACATTTGCTACCTATGCCCTGTCTAGGGCTGGGTGATATCTGGTTTTCAACATTGCGATATATAACCAGATAAACATCGCAATATACGATGAAAAAATATATAAAGCTGGAAAGCATGGGGAGTATTTTTTATGCTCCCTTACACAATGCAAAATAAGATTCTATAGTCAGTGACTCCCCCAGCCCCTCACAACCTGGGTTTAAAGCTGAAAGCAGGTAGAGGATTTTAATTCTTACCCTAGTGGCAGAGTGAATAATAGGCTTAGTCATTTTGTCGCTCAAGCAAGTGGCGATGCATAGACTGTTGTGAACTGCCCCCATAATCTGGTTTCATCAGCTCCCTAATAGTCAAGCTTCAGTTTTCAGCAGAGACACAGAACCACTGACATTCCCAGCTTTTAGAAATTTATTAATCTGCTCTTTCTGGAAGCAACACATTTGCTGAAATATTGGGAAAATGAGCAAAGGGAAAACATAAAAGTAAATACAAATACAAGTCAAATTTATTTTCTTGAATGACTTTTGTAGTGTTCCCAAAGCTCTCAATGGAAGTCACTTTTTGACTAATTGCATTTAGCTAATAGTAATGAAGTTTGATGGGGGGAGGGAATAATTTGTTAGGTTCTCCAGCTGCGCTTATCTGGAGAGCAATCAAGGGTACCACTTGCTCATTTTGCAAGCAATTTCGAGCTGGAATTATTTTAACGTTAATAAAAACAAAATTGCTTTCCATTTCCTGTCTTTGTAAGAAATTAATCAGGTAGGGGGGAAATCACTATCCAAAATGTTTAATTAATGCTAAATTTAAAATTAAAGATTAGGAGAAATGAATTTAAAATAATTGGTGCGATTATTGGGGCAAATGAAGATGAAGAGGGAGATTGACATGAACGGGGGTCGATTGAGCCAAAAGGCTTAGCATATACTGATTTCAAGCTGTTCATTTTGGCCATCTTATTCTGTTTACCTATGTGACCAATTCCACACCATCGACTAAAACAGTGGTTTCCAAACCTGTCAGCCTTAGGCAGTGGTGTGGTGGCAAATTTTGAAGTGCAGAAGCCCATCAAAATATCTCCAACAGTAAGCTGCGCTCATCCATTATTATGCTCACATTATGCTCCATTGAAATCACTGGTGCCTACTTCTAACTGGATAGCTTCAAGTTTTTAAAAACACATTAAGGCTTAACAAATGAACTTTGGGTTAGAACGAACACATGTGCAATTGACCATGGACCAGAAATTGATTGATCTATCCCTCACTATGATCCTCACAGTTTACAATAACCTGTTAACTAAAGAGTCAGTGTTGCATAATGGTTGGAGCAGTGGTTTTCAACCAGTGTGCTGTGGCACCCTGGGGTGCCTTGGATGATGGTCAGGGGTGCGGTGGGCAACACTGTTCCTCTTTCTTTCCTTCCTTCCTTCCCTCCTCTGCTCTTTCACATCTCTGCCTCCCCAAGGCTTGCACTGCTGTTTATTGCAGCAGCCCTGGCCATAGCTGTCAACTTTTCCCCTTTTTTAAGGGAAATGCCCTTATTCTGAATAGGATTCCTCGCAAGAAAAGGGAAAAGTTGACAGCTATGGCCCTGGCTCTAAGCTTCACAGGCAAATGGTGCCTCTGAGAGCAGTGGCAGAGCAGGCCGATTGGGTGCCTGGGGCAGCGTGCGTGACTTGCACCCAGGGGTGGGGCCAGCCAGGGCACGATGCTCCGCGAGGCCTCCAAGGATTCTGCCTGCCTCTTCCAATTCAGCCTCCCTACAACTGAAGGAGATGTGGAGGGCGGACTATTTCTGCGGGCGCCCAAGCCACTCCCAAGAGAGACACATGGCTCGGGGGCACTGCAGGCCCCGCAGTGAGTGCCGCCCGCCATTTTGTCATGCCCCTCAGTGGTGACACCCAGGATGAACCGCCCCCACCGCACCCCCTTCCTCTGCCCCTGTCTGAGAGGAATCTCAGTTGGGAAAGATGGAGGGCACAAGGAGAAGGGGACGACAGAGGACGAGATGGTTGGACAGTGGTCTCGAAGCTACCAGCATGAGTTTGACCAAACTGTGGGAGGCAGTGGAAGACAGGAGTGCCTGGCGTGCTCTGGTCCATGGGGTCATGAAGAGTCGGACATGACTAAACGACTAAACAACAACATGTAATAAATGAATTATTTAAATAAATAAATTACAGTAAATAGCAGGTGTGGTTGCTCGGTTTTTGATTTGCAGACAATAGATGCTGTAAAATAAGGTGGGTTTTTATGTCAGTTTGCTTCTTGGAACACTCCCAACATAAGGATGTTGTGATTGATTGGTTGTGGGGGGGTTTTGGTTTTTTAAAAATGTGCTTCTATTTAAATTGGTCTTTTGAAGACCAAGGATTTGAAGGGCTTGGCATGTTTAGGGGCTGAATGACTTCCTGATTTTGGAGGCTATAGGGAGACTGGAGGAAAATTGAAAAGACACCCTTTGAGTCTTCCTTTGAATTATTCACCATCCCAGAACGCAAGTCTGAGAGGACTCAAATGCCGCTTTACGTAACAATTTTAAAAAACAACAACATAAATTTAAATAACAGGCTCAAAATTCCACTTGGGAATCAGCATTGAGGCGTTTGCAGATTGTGTACTCAGAACTCCAAAAGACCATTATTTGAAGAGGGGGGCAATTCCTTTTGCGAGTAGCAACGCGAGATCCCAAATCACAAAAGTACTTGAAGATTTCAAGGATTGCTGCCGCACAAGATTGTCCCCAACTGCTAATGTGCAGCATTTTAAAAAGTACAGAACGCCTCTCTTTTTTTTCTAACGCGTGGCTTTTTTATATACCCTAGAAAAGGCAATGCTTCTAGGCATGTTTTCACATCTGGAACGTCGGGAGAAAATATAACAAAAATGCTATGGAATGTAGGTGTTCACGGTCTTGGAGGTTCTGCTAAATATGATTAGAAGGGACCAATCAGTTTAAGGTATACAAATGGGAACTAAACAGTACAAACTGAACGCATTTGCTGATGATTTGGTATTGACTTTACAGGAGCCAGTATCCAGTACTAAAAGAGTACTGGAACTGATTCAAGAATTTGGTCAGGTAGCAGGCTTTAAGTTGAACAAGACAAAAACTAAGGTTTTAGAGAAAAACCTAACTGGGATAGAGAGAGACAAGTTTCAGCAGGAGACAGGATTAATATTGGTTAAGAAAGTGAAATATTTAGGGGTTAACATGACTGCTAAGAACGTAAATTTATTTAAGGATAATTATGAAAAATGCTGGACTGAAGTGAAAAAGGACTTAGAAATATGGTCAAATTTGAAGTTATCACTGTTAGGCCGAATTGCTGTGATAAAAATGAACGTATTGCCAAGGATGCTGTTTTTGTTCCAAACATTGCAAATCTTGGACAAAATGGACTGTTTCAAGTGGCAGAGAGACATCTCCAGATTTGTCTGGCAGGGCAAGAAGCCTCGAATAAAATTTTAGATATTAACTGATGCTAAAGAAAGAGGTGGATTTGCCCTGCCAGACCTTAAACTTTATTATGAATCAGCCACTTTTTGCTGGCTGAGAGAGTGGCTGCTTCTTGAAAACACTGATGTGCTGGACTTAGAAGGTTTCAACAATGTATTTGGCTGGCATGCATATTTGTGGTAGGATAAGGTTAAAGCACATAAAGCGTTTAAAAACCATATTGTTAGAAAAGCATTGTTTAATGTCTGGATAAGATATAAGGACTTGTTAGAAAATAAAACCCCAAGATGGTTGTCACCAATGGAAGTGAAGGCTCAGAAAAAACTCAATATGGAGGCCAAATGGCCGAAATATTGGGAAATTCTGGAACAAGAGGGAGACAGAATAAAACTGCAGAGCTTTGAAAAATTAAAAAACAAAGTGCGAGATTGGCTCCATTATTACCAAATAATGGAGGCATATAATTTGGATAAAAAACTTGGCTTCCAGGTGGAAAAATCAAAATTGGAAACAGAATTGTTAGACCCCAAAATTAAGAATTTATCGAGAATGTATAACTTGCTGTTGAAATGGAACACTCAGGATGAAATGGTGAAATCTGTTATGATTAAATGGGCACAAGATGTTGGACACAACATCATGATGGCTGACTGGGAACAGTTATGGACCACAGGTATGAAGTTTACGGCATGTAATGCCTTAAGAGAGAATTTAATGAAAATGATTTACAGGTGGTACGTGACACCAGTCAAGCTTGCAAAAATTTACCATTTGCCCGATAATAAATGTTGGAAATGTAATGAGACTGAAGGTACATTCTTTCACCTTTGGTGGACGTGCCCAAGGATTAAGACATTCTGGGAGATGATCTACAATGAAATGAAAAAGGTATTTAAATATACTTTCTTGAAGAAACCAGAGGCCTTTCTCCTGGGCATGGTCGGCCAATTGGTGACAAAGAAGGATAGAACTTTCTTTATGTATGCTACAACAGCAGCAAGAATACTTATCGCAAAGTATTGGAAGACACAAGATTTACCCACCCGGGAAGAATGGCAGATGAAGTTGATGGACTACATGGAACTGGGGAAATGACTGGCAGAATCCGAGACCAGGGAGAAGAGTTGGTGGAAGAAGATTGGAAAAAATTTAAAGACTATTTACAGAAACACTGTAAAATTAATGAATGTTAGAATGATGCTGGAATGAAGTTATATGGCTTTAGCAGAAATGTTATAAAGAATTAAGTAAAAATAGACTGTTAATGGGCCAAAGGGGAAAAAATAAGGTTAGATTGTGTTAAGATAAATTATAGGACAAAAACTGAGAAAGATGGAAAGGATTTGCTGAAATAGCTAATTGAACTAGAATACAAAAAAGGGAGGTGTGAGGAGGTCGTCGAAACAAGTAAATGAAAGACAAGATATGAAAATATTGGATGTGTTTTTAATTGTTTCTGTTTTTGTTTTTGTTTTGTTAAGATAAGCAGTGGTTTTTTTGTTTTTATGTATTGTATTGTTTTGCTTTGTTTAACTCTTTTTCTTCTTTTTGTAATTATTAAATTCTTAATAAATATTATTTTTTTAAAAAAAGGAATGTAGGTGTTCAGAGTAAAAGAATGTAGGATAGACACATCCACAAAGAACAATTAAAGCACTAGCTTCTCCTCAAAAAATCATGGGAACTGTGGTTTTTTAAGAGGGCTGGGGGTTGCAGCTTTGCATGGGACAAACTACAGTTCCCATGATACTTTGGAGGAAGCCATGACTGTTGTGGTTGTTTAGTCGTTTAGTCGTGTCCGACTCTTCATGACCCCATGGACCAGAGCATGCCAGGCACTTCTGTCTTCCACTGCCTCCCGCAGTTTGGTCAAACTCATGCTGGTAGCTTTGAGAACACCATCCAACTATCTCATCCTCTGTCGTCCCCTTCTCCTTGTGCCCTCCATCTTTCCCAACATCAGGGTCTTTTCCAGGGAGTCTTCTCTTCTCATGAGGTGGCCAAAGTATTGGAGCCTCAGCTTCACGATCTGTCCTTCCAGTGAGCACTCTGGGCTGATTTCCTTCAGAATGGATAGGTTTGATCTTCTTGCAGTCCATGGGACTCTCAAGAGTCTCCTCCAGCACCATAGTTCAAAAGCATCAATTCTTCGGTGATCAGCCTTCTTTATGGTCCAGCTCTCACTTCCATACATCACTACTGGGAAAACCATAGCTTTTACTATATGGACCTTTGTTGGCAAGGTGATGTCTCTGCTTTTTAAGATGCTGTCTAGGTTTGTCATTGCTTTTCTCCCAAGAAGCAGGCGTCTTTTAATTTTGTGGCTGCTGTCTGCAGTGATCATGGAGCCCAAGAAAGTAAAATCCCTCTCTGCCTCCATTTCTTCCCCTTCTATTTGCCAGGAGGTGATGAGACCAGTGGCATGATCTTCGCCATAACTGTTAAAGCTGTATAAATGTCCTTTCAGTTCATGGTGTGAGTGGGCTTGAACTTTCAACAATTTAACCCAGGGATGCCCTGTGTACTGTGGGGTCCTTCAGATGTTGTTGAACTACAACTCCCAACATCCCCAACCATTGGTCAAGCTGGCTGGGGTTGATGAGTGTTGTAGTCCAGCATCCTGGGAAAACATTCTGAAAGGTTGGTTGATCTATTCGTAATGCCAAGGTTGGAAGTTCGATCCCCGTATGGGACAGCTGCATATTTTTGCATAGCAGGGGGTTGGACTAGATGATCCTCAGTGCCCCTTCCAACTCTGTGATTCTTTCATTCAATATCACCCCATTGGCTACCACTCATCTGGGCCTGTGCTCTAAGGTAGGGTAAGCAAAGTAATATATATAATAATATAATCATAATTTATTATTTATACCCTGCCCATCTGGCTGAGTTTCCCCAGCCACTCTGGGCGGCTTCCAACCAAATATTAAAAACAATACAGTGTCATACATTAAAAACTTCCCTAAACAGGGCCGCCTTCAGTTGTCTTTTAAAAGTAAAATAGTTGTTTCTTGCCTTGACATCTGCTGGGAGGGCGTTCCACAGGGCAGGCGCCACTACTGAGAAGGCCCTCTGCCTGGTTCCCTGTAACCTCACTTCTTGCAGCGAGGGAATCGCCAGAAGGCCCTCGGCGCTGGACCTCAGTGTCCGGGTAGAACGATGGAGGTGGAGACGCTCCTTCAGGTATATAAGACCAAGGCCGTTTAGGGCTTTAAAGGTCATCACCAACACTTTGAATTGTGCTCAGAAACGTACTGCCCTGCCCTGTGCAATTCTTGAAAATCTCAAGGAAAGAGATCCCACAGCTTCAAGCTGCAACTTGATCTGTTGCCGAAGTTCTTTGCACTGACATAAATGTTGAACGGAGACTTTTAAAAGGGAGCAGAAGAGTGGGCTTTGGCAGAGCTCTCATGCTCACGCACAAACTGATTTGCGCGTCAAGACCCCGAGGCCTCCCCCCATGATGAATAAAGACACTTGGACACAGTATATTAGGTGAATGGTTAATGGGCAAAATTTAGGCCACAACTTTATTGGTTGAAGAATGTGAGCGGTATTGGTTTAGGCATTGGAATTGAACCGACTATATCTGCCATGCAGGAAGTCCAGTAAGGGTCAACCACCAATAGGGGGAGCCCTGTCGATACACATTGACTCAAGCTCCCCCAGGGTGTCTGCTGGGGTCGTGGCATGGCCCTAGCCCCTACCTGGGCTTTCGACAAGATCCACACACCCTGGATACCTTTAACGGAATACCCTTAAAATAGAGGGGCAGGTGATGGCCACACCTCCCCTCTCCCAAACCAAGTTATACCAATGTCTAACCGCTAAACCTTACAAAAGTTGTGACGATTGCTACGAGGCAGGCGAAAACCAAATGGCCAGTGCAAATTTTCCAAGTGGAAAAGATTCCTGCCAGGCCCCTCAATGGCAACCAACCGAGGTCCAAAGCAAGGCCAATGCTGAAGACTTGAAAAGAGGGTGGGAGGGAGGGAGATTTGCAAAGCCAAACCAAAAGGACGTTCCCTGACCACACAGTTGTTTAAATAGCCCTAGCCCCCCCCCTCCAGCCAACTGGATTGACCATGACATGGTCGGGGCCTTCCTGATGATGCAAGGGGCATGATCCAGCCCCCTTTGTGAGCAGGAGGCCCCTTAGCCTGCTCGCAACACCACCCCACCCAGATGTGGAGCGTCCCTCTCACCTTACACGTGACAGCTCTTGAGCAGTCTTTGATATTAATCTTTTGATAAACTTTTCACACACCCACACCCCATTTCCTCACTGATCTCAATCTGCAAGCTTAAGCTCACAACTCTGCTCAGTTTGTTGTCATTTTTTGTTTGGTTGCTTTCCGATCCGAAGCAATTAGACGTGTACTGGAACTGTCTCTGCATTCTGTTTAGATGATGGTTTCTTATTTCCCCGTGCCCTGCACTGGCATTGCAGAACAAACTTACAGAATAACATATGCAGATTCTCTTCGCTTGCTCCTGACGTGATTTTCAGCATTCAGCAGCACTCATTGCCAAAAGCAGGAAAGAGGGGAAATAAACCCCATCTTTTATTTCTGAAGTTGCCGTGATGTCAGGCACTGGTATGATTTGCAACAATACACACCCTTTTCTGCTTGAAGGAAGACCTGCACTTTAAAGACAGAAAGAGACTGTGACAATCCATGGCCACCACATTACCCCCACCATTACTCATTCAGGGATGAAGGGAGCAATCCTACTTAGAAGAAGCTGGCATGAAGCAAGCCAGTTTATTCTAAGCTGGCGTAAAGTCACAGCAGAGCCAAACCCCATTCAGCTTCTGCTGCTCCTCTATCTAAACCTGACGGGTCTTTAAAATAGTGTTCTAAATCAGGTTGCCTGCTGAATCCCATCTTGGCAGAGTATTCCAGAAGCCTGGGCCAATGACACTAAAAGCTCTATTTCGTGTTGATGTCAAATGAGCCTTGCCAACTCAGAGATTCCCCTCCCCTTCTAAAAAAAACCCCACCCACTTTCTTCAAATCACTGGGCTGCTGTGAGCATGCATCACTGTGTATCTTAGCAATATAATGTTCCCACTGAAGTTACGACAATTCACATGTGGGCATAAGCCATACGACACCTTTAAGCACTCCCTTGGAGCTGACTTTATACTTATCCAGCTAGTAGCGGCTAATTAATTTATTTTCCTATTTTAAAATAGTTCTATACTGCCTTCAGGGTAGAGCCTTGCTAAGGTGGCTCACACGCGTGAATAAAACATAAGCCTAAAATATCGCATTTCAATAAAACCAACTTCAATTAATTCATATATATATATATATATATATATATATATATATATATATATGAATGAAAAGTTGCTGGTTTTGCATCACTGTGCCATCAGCGCTAAAAAAGTAAGTAGTTGCAAGGCTTAGGCTCCAACCCGGTACACTGTTACCTAGGAGTAAGTCCCATTGTACTCAATGGGGCATGCTTCTGAGTAGAAAGGTATAGGGTTGAGTTGTTAAGAAACTGAAACCCTACCAACTGCCTGTTTTTGGAAAGCTATTTTATGACCTAGATATAGATCGGTTGCAACAACTGTTGGACGCTCGGGTTTGGTTTCAAAGTGGTACTATGCAGCTAAGAGGCCTTTTAGAGCTGAATAAAACCCCGATTGTAAATATTTAATGCAAAGTGGTCTCCGGTAGGACCAAACAGAAAGGTGCGTCCTGGCCTAAGTATGAAGGGAATCCATTTATCTATATCCAGCACTAGAGAGTGGAAGTCTTACATGGCAATCGATGCATTGTGCGATTTATGTGTGAAAGCTACTGTTAGCACTAATGGGAGTCAGGCATGTAAATCCCTTGGCCATTGCCGAGAGAGAAAAAGGCCCACAATGCACTCTGTCATCCCGTACAATCGGCCTGCTCTATTTATCACTCTGGCCCATTAAGTGTTCTGCCACTTAGCGGACAAAGGGAGCTCTCTCTCCCTATCATATATATCTAAAATACCTACAAATTGCAGGAATCAACCTGTTTCCGTTTGCGCAGACAAGGCTGCGTTGAGTTCTCGCTTCTGTCATTGCACCAAATCCTTCCTCTGTTCTTTCTCTCAAATAAAATCTCTCTGGATGAAGAGGAGGGGGGGAAATAGGGACATAGGAATATAGGAAACAGCCTTATGCTGACTCAGACAATTGGTCCTGTCAAAGAGTGAAGTTTTATTTGTGAAGAAGCTGCCAGTAAAAGCTGGAATGTGCTAGAACATTCTAGCTGGCCTGTAACTTTCCAAAGCACAGCTGGTGTTTTCAAGCTGTGTGTTTTATCTGTGCTCCAACGACACTGCTCTCTCCGGGAATGAGATATCTGCTGCCTAGTGAGCAATGCTACTCTTCTTTCTGCTTCCGATTTCTGCCTTTACATTTATTACTTTCATTTTGCATTTTATCATGTGGTTTTTGGGTTGTTGTTTTTTGCTTTGTATTTCTGGTTTGCTCTAAAAAGAGCTAAGCTTTGCCTGCTGAAACGCAACGTGAATTGTACACTTTATACCTCGGCAAACTACTGAAGAAAACTTTTGCTGCCTCTTTTGCCCTCGGCGCCATGGGAATTGCTCTGCACACATTTTGCTTACTCTGCTAACTCAAAGAGACGAGGGTGTCTGGGTTTTTTGGCACCAAGCCTCATCAGGTTCATCTAGAGAGCCCCACTGCTCTCCCCCCCACCCACATACCCCCCACCCACATACCCGGAGGCAAACCATTCTTTAGCGCTCAATCAGAGCAAATGGCCATTTGGGTATTCAGTAGGGTTGCCACCCATCCCTAGAAAAATGTAATTGTCCTTTCCTTTTTCCTTTTTCCTTTTTCCTTTTTTATATATAAATTTTTATTAGTTTTTTAACATATCATTTTCAACAGTAATTAAACATACTTTTACATCTTAGTCAATTTTTTTTGACTTCCATCAGTCCTGTCTGAAAATTTTCCAATCTAATCTCTTAGTATGCATTTCTTATTTTCCCTATTACATTTCAAACTCATAACCAATATCTCTCTTTTTCTACTTTGTAACACTTTGTATATTTCTCCTTACAAAACTTCTTGTAGTCCTACTAGCGTAATTTGTTGATTACAGTTGCTCTTCAAATAATTTATATATTTCTTCCAGTCTTCTGTAAATCTCTGGTCCCGCAGGTTTCGAATCCTTCCTGTCATTTTGTCCAATTCTACATAGTCCATTAATTTCATCTGCCATTCTTCTTTCGTCGGAATTTCTTCTTACTTCCATTTCTGGGCTAACAATACTCTTGCCGCTGTTGTTGTATATAAAAACAGTTTGACATCTTGTCTATTAATGTCTTGGCCTATAATACCAAGTAAAAATGCTTCTGGTTTTTTTAAGAATGTATATTTCAACATCTTTTTCATCTCACTATATATCATTTCCCAGAAGTTCTTTATTTTCTTACATTCCCACCACATGTGATAAAATGTTCCTTCTTTTTCTTTACATTTCCAACATTTATTATTTGTCTTATACCTTTCCTTTCCTTTTCTTCCCTTTCCCCTTCCCCTTTCTTGTCCTGTTTGGACTTCAAACGGGATGCCCC
Source organism: Podarcis liolepis (assembly GCF_965112155.1). Classification (NCBI taxonomy): domain Eukaryota; kingdom Metazoa; phylum Chordata; class Lepidosauria; order Squamata; family Lacertidae; genus Podarcis; species Podarcis liolepis. The sequence goes on from NC_139554.1 coordinate 122,939,483, forward strand.
TTTTCAAGTATTTGAGCTCACCCTCCTCTTCATCCTCAAAATGGTGTGGATTGGACGAGGAGAGTAAGAGTCTGAAGGAGAGTTTATGCAGGCAAAGGGTGGGTCCATATGGAGGAGAGCTGAGAGTGAGAGTTATCGTGGGACATGGGCTTGGGGGAGGAGGAGGAGAGAGGGAGAGAGAGAGAGGGAAAGAGAGATTTTGCATGGCAGAGGTTGGGTCGTGGAGAGTGAGAGGAGCCAGCAGAGACGTCCTTGGAAAGCACAGAAGCGCCACCATCCCTGAGAACTTGTCGCTCAATTAGAGTTCAACAGCAACGGTCTCAATGACATTTGACTACTGGGGGCCCCCATAGGGCCAAGTGCTGTTGCTGGGGAGAGAAGGGGAAGAGCTCAGAGTGAACAATGTCACTATGGAGTTAAGGACGGGATTCTTTGCTTTGCACCACGATGACCGAATAAAATCATAAATGCAAACTTCTTGTTTCTTCCTTGCTTTTTGATGCTACTGGGGGACACTCAGACATGCAAACACCTGCGGAGGTGCTCCATTCAGCCCAGGTGCCTGCACAACAAGATGTCACAACCACATGGAGACCTTGCATGCAAGCTGGAGACCCTGGGCTGCAGCACTTCTTCAGACAATAGTGGGCAATGCATAGGGGGAGACGTGATGTCAAAAGTCGGTCCAACAGTGTGGCTCTCCTCTGAGGAATCACAGGAACACCCTACCCAGGAGCAGCGTGTGAAAGCTGAATAAGACTTTCGACAGCTGCAGATATGCAATTCTATTTCCCAGAAATAAAACAAGATGGATTTCATTACTTCTGCAGATAACTAATCTGATCTGTGCAATAACGACCAATTGCGGGTCCTTTTTCAGGCAACACTGCTGCAGATCTCTGTGGGAGGTTTCAGAGGGTAGAAGGAACCCTTGAATCACAGTGTATATATATGGGACAGAGAGGGAAGTGGCAGCAGGCCAGAGACTCGCTGAGATGTGTGGGGAAAAGAAGTGTTGATGGCTAACTCCACATGAGAAGCCAGCAGGGGATTCACAACAGCTCTTAAACCTTCTGCAGGGTATAAGTGATGGGGACTAAAAATACTGGAAACTCACTCAGGAGTGCTAAAATATTACTTGGTCATTAGCATAGTAATTATAGCTGAGCTGTTCCTGCCTGGCGTTGTAATTTAAAAAGTTTCAGCATCTCCATTATAATCAGCTCAGAGGTTCATTGGCCATTAAAAGTACATTGGGGAAAAGGGAAAGGATGGCTGGCCCATCCCAGATCATGGAGCTGATCCAGATTAATCCACGTGTTTCTTGCACTCCTGCACAGCCCCGGGTCCAAGCAGCTCAGAACTAAGGAGGCAAAGTGCGCTGGGAAGCAAGACTTTCTCGATAATCTCAAGACAAAGGTGGAAAAACAGAATGCAACTGGAAACCAGGCACTTAGGAAAGCCAGCATAAAAGGAGCACCTCGTCTGGTGGGGCAGAGCCACAGCAATAGCCTCCCCACAACATCACTGGGAGATGGAAAGAAGAAGTCATCTGTACAGGTACACTGGCAGAGCCAGAGAGCACTTCTGTAAGCTCGACCTGTCTGCTGATTCACTCCTAACTCTACCAATTAGCAGTAATGATATGGTGGTTGACCAGGTAAAGTGAGTCTTCCTAGCTGGTAGATCACTGTTGCTTACTTTGTTCTCCTAACTTCAAGATGATGTCACTTCCAGTCAGGCCAGGGGCAAGTCCCATCCATTTGCCTCTCTGGCAGTATGATCCAGTGACAGCCATCAGCCTAACGAAGAAACTGGTCCACCCAAGCTGAGCAGATTCCCTTTAGTACAATCCACCGTCTTGGTTGGATGGGCATCCTATAACAGCATCTTATGACATATTGTTGGTCTCCTGTGTGGATTGTGTTGTTGTATGGCTTGGTGACGAGGTGGCATTGGACTCCGATGTATCTGGATGGAGTGAGGAGTTTCCTGTTGCTGTTCTGTTCTGATTGGCGAGAAATAGCCAAAGGAAGGAAGGAAGGAAGGAAGGAAGGAAGGAAGGAAGGAAGGAAGGAAGGAAGGAAGGAAGGAAGGAAGGAAGATAGGAAGATGCATTGGCTTGCTATACATTTCTGCCCTTCTGCTACACTTGCAGCATAGACAGACAGACAGACAGACAGACAGACAGAATGTCTGTCTGACATTCCTTAAGCAGAGATTGAAAATGGTGGCTCCATAAAACAGCACTTGAGACCTGGTCACAACCATTTGGGAGAGGAAAGGGAGGACAGGATATACCGAGTTATATTACTGAGAAAATGGCATCCCCCAGGTATATGAATCTCATAGATGCCATGATGAACTACCATTTAGAAGTGTGCTCACTTGATAGCCTTCTGGGATGTGCTGACTATGATTAAAAGACTGTTTCCTCCCTCTTCTTTTTCTAAAATATTACAAGCCTTGTGAATGAGAAAGACTGCTCTAGTAAGAATGAGCCACCTTGGGAAATCAGACAAAATGGAATAATTAATGCCGGCATCATTGCCAGAACTGGGTGAACTCGTAAGAGCGCATTTATTTAATAGATTTCCTCCTTTCCAAATTCTCCGGGAGCAGACTGCAGGCTTCTTGAATTCAAATGTTGCTAATGACTTTTATTAGCCACTAAGGGCTTGAGTGGGTCATTAACAGCAGACCACAGTGAACTTTCCTTTGGAATGGTGCCTCCCACTGGAAAGAACAGACGCACTTGCTTAGGCTGCAAATCCTTGCTCATTCAATTGAGGGTAAGTCCTACTGAACTCAGGGGGACTTCATCCTGAGTAAGCATTGGGCTGTACGTGTCCATTTCTCTCACTTCTTTTCTATGCCCTCCAACATTTCTCCAATGAAAATTGAGGCCAATAAATTGTAGCTGAATCCTGAAAAGACAGAGGTCTTAGGTGTTCCGAGTTTTCACACCTAGCAGGTGGAGAGCTGCCCTGTTCTGGACATGACTGCACTCCCTTAAAAGGAACAGGTCCATAGCTTAGAGGTGCTCCTGTACTGGAGGTACAGGAAGCCTCAATGGCTGGCAGTGCCTATATAAATAAATAATAAATAAATTGTATTTGTATCCCGCTCTCCCCAGCCAAAGCCAGGCTCAGAGCTGCTAACATCATATAAATAAGACAATATGCATAATGCAATATACAATATGCAAATAAAATAACATTCAACATTCATTAAAACAATATAGAATAATATTAAATATCAGCATTTCAAAATTAAACAGAAATCCACTCAACAGTTACAATAAGTAATTTCTAAACTTCAATCAATCAAACAACAGCAAACCACAGTGCACAACATAATACAATACAAAATGAGAAGCAGAGACTGGAGGGTGGGGCAAGGCGGGTGGAAGGAGGCCTTACCTGATGGAGTCTCTCCCCTCACAGTTCTTCCTCCAGGCATAGCTTCCTTATGAAGAATCCCAGGGCCAGGGGGGTGGGGCAAGGCAGGTGGAAGGAGGCCTTGCCTGATGAAGTCTCCCCCCTCACATTGTAGCTATTCCTTGTAGCTACAGTTGGTTCATCAGCTATGTCTCCTCCTAGACAGAGATGGTGATCACTATATTCCATGCTCCATTAACCACCAAACCGGACTACTGCAATAAGCTTTATGTGGGACTGCCCTTGAAGATGATTCCTACATTGCAAGCGGCTGGAATACCAGATGATCCTTGGGATCTACTCCAACTCTGCAATTCTATGATTTTATGACTGGTCCAAAATGCAGCAACCATGTATGGCTGGGATTCCATTTACAGCTCATATAACCCTGGCCTCGGTCCAGTATACCTGAAGGAGCGTCTCCACCTCCATTGTTCTACCCGGACACTGAGGTCCAGCACCGAGGGCCTTCTGGCGGTTCCCTCACTGCGAGAAGCCAAGTTACAGGGAACCAGGCAGAGGGCCTTCTCGGTAATGGCGCCCTCCCTGTGGAACGCCCTCCCACCAGATGTCAAAGAGAACAACAACTACCAGACTTTTAGAAGACATCTGAAGGCAGCCCTGTTTAGGGAAGCTTTAAATGTTTGATGTATCACAGTATTTTAATATTCTTTTGGAAACCGCCCAGAGTGGCTGGGGAAACCCAGCCAGATGGGCGGGGTATAAATAATAAATTGTTGTTGTTGTTGTTGTTGTTGTTGTTGTTGTTGTTGTTTTAAAAACTTATGGGGAAGGAATCTTATAAACAAATAAAGACACTGTGGTGCAGCACCCTTTGAATTTCCCAAAGGTATCAGAAGAGAGAGGCAGCCACAAATCTCCCTGCCCATTCACTCTCCCCATCCCCCTTCCTCATCTGCTATGTGGCACACCTGGCATATTTCTGGACATTACAGGTGAGGGAGAGGGGTCGATGACAGTGCCAGAGATGGATTGGGCAGGAGAAGAAGTCACAGCTGCCTTGCTTCCTGCTGCAAGAGAGATTTAACGGTACATGGCCAGCGTCCAGGCTCATTTATCATATCATCCCTACAATGTAGCAGTTTTTCATCAGATTCTTGTCCTGAAGCTTATCGTGTCCATTTTCTGGAGGGCTGGAGGAAGCTTTCTTCAGCTTGCTCAGACTAGTTGCCTGTCTAAGAAGCAAAGATCACCAGTGTCGAAGCAATTATTCTTCAACATCAACTTCGTTGGACTAGTCATGTTGTGCAGATGCCTGATTATTGTCGTCCAAAGCAACTGCTCTATTCCGAACTTAAAAATGGAAAACGTAATGCTGGTCAACAACAGAGGTTTCTAGACTCTCTCAAGGCAAATCTAAAAAAAAAAAGGTAGTACAGTGGTACCTCGGGTTATATACGCTTCAGTTTACATACGTTTCAGGTTACAGACTCCGCTAACCCAGAAATAGTACCTCGGGTTAAGAACTTCGCTTCAGGATGAGAACAGAAATCGTGATCCAGCGGTGCTGCGGCAGCAGGAGGCCCCATTAGCTTCAGGTTAAGAACAGTTTCAGGTTAAGAATGGACCTCCAGAATGAATTAAGTACTTAACCCGAGGTACCACTGTATAAACACTGACAACTGGGAAACACTGGTCTGCGAACGCTCCAATTGGAGAACAGCCTTTACCAAAGCTGTCATGGGTTTTGAAGACACTTGAACTCAGGATGGATGGGAGAAATGAGCTAAGAGGAAGGCCCTTTTGGCAAACCCTCACCGTGATCAACTCCCACCTGGAAACCAATGTCTCCACTGTGGAAGGACGTGTGGATCCAGAATTGGACTCCACAGTCACTTACAGACTCACTGTTAAAACCGTGTTTATGGAAGACAATCTTAGTTGGCTATGAATGATTGAAGAAGAAGAGGAGGAGGAGGAGAAATTTGGATTTGATATTCTGCTTTATCACTACCCCAAGTAGTCTCAAAGCGGCTAACAATCTCCTTTCCTCCCTTCCTCCCCCACAACAAACACTCAGTGAGGTGAATGAGGCTGAGACTTCAAAGATCACCCAGCAGCCACATGTGGAGAAGAAGAAGAAGAAGAAGAAGAAGAAGAAGAAGAAGAAGAAGAAGAAGAAGAAGAAGAAGATCTGCTCTGACAGGCAGCTGCTCTCCAAGATCCTGAGCAGCGTAGAGTCTTTTTCATCCCCTCCATCTAAGATATTTGCAATGTGAGATGCCAGGGACTGAACCTGAGTCCTTCTGCATGCAAGCGCATGTGTTCTGTCACTGACCAATGGACCCTCCTCAAGTATGCCTTGGGCTTTATGCAGTCAGTGGGATGCAGATTCAAGACCTTGATTTGGCCAAACAAATTTAATCTGTATATATTGACTTTAGTTGGCTTCAGAGAGAGAAATGCATGCATAGCTGGGAGTTGCTTCCTCAGGCTCTATATTATTTTCAGATCCCTTGCATTTCTACGGTGCTGTCCCAGCAGTTGCCTTCGCACAATTGAAAGCACAATACAATGCTTGTTCTTTGAATGTGTCCATAAGCTGGGTCATCGACCACGGCTGGATATGTTTCTCTAGAGCCCGTTCTGTTACAATTTTCAGGCCCTACAATGGTGCAGTTCACATGCCTCTTGTTGGGAAATCATAGAATTACAGAGTTGAAAGGGACCGCGAGGATCGTCTTAGTCCAACCCCCTGTAATAAAGGAATATGCTGCTGTCTCAAATACAGGATCAAGCCTGCAACCTTGGTGTTATTAGCACCACGCTCTAACCAGCTGAGCTGAAAGAAAAAAGGCTTGCGGGGAAGTAACAGACCCAGTGCAATACCGCAAGCCAAGGTGTTGTGTCGACAACTGTGGAAATAAAACTGAAGGCATTGCACATGGATAGGCCACAATAAGCAGAGCAGAACCATGTCAAAACAGAGATAGCCTAATGAAAATGATATACAGATGGCATTTAACACTGGCCAAGTTAGCTAAAATGTACAAGAGTAGATCGGAGCAGTGCTGGAGATGCAAAAAAGGGATTGGAACATACTTGCATATGTGGTGGGAGTGTGAAAAGATTAAAGAATTTTGGGATATCATTAATAATGAGTTTTTAAAAATGTTCAAGCTCCCATTCACTAAAATACCGGAGGCTTTTCTATTAGGAATCATGACAAGAGAAATCAAGAAGGTTAGACCACTATTCATGTATGCCACAATTGGAGCCAGAATTCTAATTGCAAAAAATTGGAAAGCAAAACCATCCCCTCAAAAATTGAATGGCAGACCAAACTGATAGAATACCTACAGTTAGCAAGGATAACTGGGTTAGTAAGAGGAAATTTGATACAAGATGTTAATAAAGAATGGATAGTAATCAAAGAATACCTTAAAGGTTACTGTGACAACAAAAGCTTTTTGGCAGATATTGAATGAGTCTTGTAACATAAGTAATAGTAGTAGTAGTAGTAGTAATAATAATAATAATAATAATAATAATAATAATAATAATACCTTTATTGTCAATGTACAACTGTGTACAATGAAATTAACCTTAATGGAATAAGGTGACATCGGAGGAAACTAGAATCAAAAAGGGGGAAAATATTTCTGGGAAACTGTGAAAATAACACAATAATTTCAAAATAGTACAACAGGTATAGTTGGAAGGTTACCTTTTTTATTGTGAATAAAATCTTCTATCTCTTTTTCTATTTCTTTCACTTTTTACTTTTTACTTTTTCTTTCTTTTTCTGTATATTTATAATGTCTGAAATGCAATGTCTGTACAGTGGTGCCTCACAAGACGAAAAGAATCCGTTCCGCAAGTCTCTTCATCTTGTGGTTTTTTCGTCTTGCGAAGCAAGCCCATTAGTGGCTTAGCGGATTAGCGCTATTAGTGGCTTAGCGGGCTTAGCGGATCAGCTGATAAGCGGTTTAGCGGCTTAGCAGATCAGCTGATAAGCGGCTTAGCGTCTTAGCAGATCAGCTGATAAGCGGCTTAGCAGATCAGCTGATAAGCGGCTTAGCGGATCAGCTGTTAAGCGGCTTAGCGGCTTGGGAAAAGGGGGGGAGGAAAAAAACCCTCAGGAACTCGCAAGACATTTTCGTCTTGCGAAGCAAGCCCATAGGAAATTTGTTTTGCGAAGCACCTCCAAAACGGAAAACCCTTTCGTCTAGCGGGTTTTCCGTCTTGCGAGGCATTCGTCTTGCGGGGCACCACTGTACTGTATGTATTTTAAGATTTCTGCATGCTAAAGGGGAAAAAACAAAACAAAACCAACAGAGATAGCCTGTCCCTCTGGTACATCAAGAGGAGATAGGGCAGCCATGTGTCCTGTATTTCAAAGGCTCTTAGAGGACAGTCCTCTATTTCAAGGTATTCTTAGTTTGAAGGGCTGTTTGGTCTATGCCCTGTTTAATTTTAAAAACAAAACAAAAATAAGAAAATAGAACAGGGACCCTCAAGTTGTCCATTAACAGTTAGCACCTGGAGAGCAGGCTAAGCGGGCACACCAGGGATGGGGGAGAAATTGGTTCAGTTTTCATGCAAAACTGCCTAACATGTATTTCCTAAGCCAATAAGGGGACCAGAACACAATACCCTTCAAAGTTCACGCCTTTCCAGAAAAAATTGCTGTAGTCCTATGGACAAAAAGGATGCTCAAGAATGTATTGGTAATAATAATGAAAAATTGAAAACCGCATTCAGTTAGTAGGAATTGCTTGCAGTAATGTAGATATGAGGCCCCAATTTGCATTTTTAAAAATGCATGTTAGGAGAAATACACACACACACACACACACACACACACACACACACACAAATGCCCAATTTTTTGTGCAGATTTTTCAAGATTATTATTGGGCAGACTTGACATAAGGAAAACGGAGAGAAACCAAATCTTACAAATTTGTCCATCCTTGGAAAGCACATAGATTTCAAGGTCACCGTCTCTTGAACCATGGTGAGCTGTACAGTATTGTATTTCTATTTAAATTAGAGTAATCCCCTCTCTCTCTGTAATACACACAAAAATATGCAAATTTTATGCCAGTCTGTGTTCTCTTTTCTCCTCTTTCTTTTGACAATGATAAGTGACCACCCTAAGTGGGAGGGGAGGGCAAGGCATACATTCGCCGCAGGCTTTGAGGGTGTTTTTACAGAGCATAATCTCACTTTAAACATTAATAGAGGCAGTAATATACTAGTGCTTTCACCATATGCTGCTCCAAGTTTGAATTTACTCTCCCCCCCCCCCATCGCTGAATCACTGACACAAATCTGAACAGACTTCTGAATTAAATCCCTGGATTCCACATTAAAAATGAAGCACACAAAGAAACCATTCTCCTCCCTGGCACTAGGAAATCTTCTTTTTTCAGTAATAACTTGGAGCCGTGCAATGGATTTAAAGCATTTTCTCCCATTGAGTTAAATTAATAGGCTTAGGTGAGAAAAGAGTCCATCGGCATACCTCACCACAGAGTTTGCAATCGTCGCGAAACGCATTACATTTCTCCCTGCACAACCGAAAAGGCCATGACTTACAGACCATTTGAAAAGTAATTTCTGCTGCTGGATTTCTAGGCAGTGGTGTAGCATGGGCTGCTAGTGCCCAGGGCAAGTGGAGGGGATGGAGGGAAACAGACAGAGTACACATACGTATTCAACTGCCTAAAGGCGTCTGTGTCACCCAGGACATTGCAGCCGCAGAGATAAGAAGAGAAGAGTCATTCCGTTGTCTGGAGAGGTCACTTCTTGGTTCGTACAGAGAAACCATTTTCAACGGAGCCCAGCGACGGAAATGTGCAGCTGTATTAAGGCAGCACCGGGTGTTGAAATTCTGCACCCCTAACGATTTTGCACCCGTGGCAACACCTGCCCCTGTGCCCCCCAACACACACTACGCCCGTTTCTAGTTCTGGGGAATGACTTCATTTGTCTACTTTTGTCAACGATTGTCAAGGAAGAGCCAGAACGCGCGGTTTCGTCAGTAGCAGGGGAGGGTTCTGAGCAGGAACTGGCAGAAGAGGAAGATAGGGAACTGGCGCATGAAACAGAACAGGGGACAGGGCGTAGACAGGAGGAGCAGGGGGTCAGGGATGGTGAAGAGCCCTATGACCCACCAGAGCAGGTAAGAGGAAGTTCAGACTGAGAAAGGGAGGGGGGAGGCTTTCACACCAAAACAGACAAGGAGGGAAATGAAATGTGTTATGTAGTGTAGTTTCACCCTGGGCCAACAGGGGGATTCTGTATATAGTTTTCACTCAGGTCTGTAGATAGTTTTCACTCAGGTCCGCGGCAGTTATTTTAGGCGGGAACTCTGGGCTGTGGTGGTTACAATGTTGACAGCCGGCTGCCTATAAATACAGGCCGGCTGAGCTGTTCGCAGTCAGTTCTATTCCAGCTTACCACAATAAAGAGCTACTTGAAGAAATCGCTGTGCCGGCTGCTATGTCAACCCACGACTTAACACTGGCGACGAGGATGGGATAGATGGACATCAGAGCACAGCCAGATGCGGCCAGCCTCTGAACTGAGCTGAATCACTGAGCTGAATCACAGAGCGAAATCACTGAGCGAAATCACTGGGCAGAACCAATTCAGAGCTGACTGTTCTGGCTAGAGCACTGGGTTCCATCCATCGCCCTTCACGCCGGCATCGGAATCATGGCTTCACTTGTGCCTCTACCGCCGTTTGCGCCAGCCTCTGAATCATGGGACTCCTACCTCGCTCGGTTCGACTGCTACCTCCAAGCCAACGAGCTGACAGCAGTATCAAAGGATCGGAAGCGGGGCCTATTCCTCAGCCTCTGTGGGCCTGAGGTGTTTGAGACGGCCCGAGCGTTGGTTGCGCCTGAAGCAGTCCAGGCAACACCATGGGACACGATCCAAGAGAAGCTCCGCAACCACTACGCACCAAAGCCGTCCAAGATTGCTGCCCGCCATGCGTTCTACCACCGGAACCAGGCAGAGGGGGAGTCAATCAACAACTACACCACCGCCCTGCGACAGGCTGCAATGCACTGTGAGTTCCGAGACTTAGACGATGCCCTGATGGATCGAATCGTCTGCGGGGTCCGGGACATCCATCTGCAACGGCGCCTCCTAGCCAAGCCAGACCTCACGCTACAGAAAGCCATTGAGGAGGCTGTGGCCTCAGAAGCTGCTGAACGCTCCGCCCAGGAGATCCGCAAGTCCAGCAGCCCGCGTCTTGCTAGGGAGCCAGTTCCGGTGCATCATGAAGAGGCCAGCAGTGAGGAGGCATCCTCCAGTGAAGACGATGACGTGCACCAGACAAAGCGGGAGCGCAGGAAGTTCCAACAGAAGTCCAAGGGCCAACCGGAATGTGCTGGCTGCGGAGGCAACCATTCCCGTGCCAAGTGTCGATTCAGAGACGCCATCTGTAGGAAGTGTTCCAGAAGGGGCCACATCGCTAAGGTCTGCCGATCGGCTCCGTCTGACACCCCCCCTTCATCGACTCGCAAGTCCAAGTCTTCACTCCAGTCTGCCAAGGAAAGTTGTTTCGCTCTCACCAACTGCCGCTGCCCGTCTGGAACCACGATTGGCCAAACCGACTCGACTACGCGACGCAAGCTGAACATCACGGTGCTCATTGAAGGAGCTCCATGTGACATGGAGATCGACACCGGGTCTGCCCTGTCCATCGTGTCATGGAGCACCATCAAAAGACTGGTACCCAGAGTGTCCAAAAGGCAACTCGACTCTCACCGCGTACACCTGAGAGACTACCAGGGAAACGACATTCCCGTGGTAGGCGTTGGCCGGTTCCGGATCGCCTTCAAGGATTTTTCGGGCCTGCTCCGGTTGGTGGTGGTCGAAGGTCAGCGGCCAAGCCTCCTAGGGCTAGACTGGTTTGATGCCCTTGGCCTGGAAGTCACCGGCATCAACTGCATCTCTAACGCAGAGACTGAGGGTCTGGTCAAAGACTTTGCCGAGGTTTTTGACGGCACCTTGGGCCAATATACAGGTACGCCCATCTCCTTTAGCCTTGATCCACAAGTCGCCCCCATCAAGCTAAAGCCACGCCGGGTTCCCTTTGCTCTCAAGGCTAAGGTGGACGAACAACTGGACAAACTGATTGCCCAAGGAGTTTTGGAGCCGGTTGACCACGCAAAGTGGGAAACCCCCATCGTCACGCCTGTCAAGCCAGATGGGTCGGTGAGAATCTGCGCTGACTACAAGTGCACGATCAACAAGGCACTTCAGCAGCATGCTTATCCGGTTCCTGTTGTCCAACACCTGCTGCATTCCCTGGGTGAGGGTAAGGTCTTCGCTAAGCTGGACCTTGCCCAAGCCTATCAACAACTGCCAGTCGATGATGCCACTGCTGAAGCCCAGACGATCGTCACCCACCGGGGGGCATTCCGTTGCCGCCGGTTGCAGTTCGGGGTGAGTGTGGCTCCTGGCATCTTCCAAAGCCTTATGGAGCGTCTCCTGCAAGGGCTTCCGGGCGTGGTACCATATTTTGATGACGTCTTGGTGTCTGCAGACTCACACCAGCAGCTGTTCGAGCGCCTCCGTGCCGTGCTGACCAGGTTCCAGGAGGCCGGGCTCAAGGTAAAGAGGGAGAAGTGCCAGATCGCCGTTCCACAGGTAGAGTTCCTGGGCTATCTTATCGATGCCGCCGGTCTTCGTCCAACCACATCCAAGATCCGCGCTATCCAGCAGGCCCCCACCCCAAAGAACAAAACGGAGTTGCAGGCATTCCTGGGGCTGCTGAACTTTTATAACATGTTCCTGCCCCACAAAGCCACAGTGGCTGAGCCTCTTCACCGACTCCTTAGCACTAAGACGCCTTGGGCCTGGGGTCATCGGGAGACGGCGGCCTTCAACGCGGTCAAGGCTCTCCTTTCTTCAGACAGTGTGCTGGTACAGTACAGTGAATCCAGGCCGCTGGTCCTTGCCTGCGACGCCTCACCTTTTGGCATCGGTGCTGTCCTTAGTCACCGTTTTCCAGATGGAAGAGAAGCACCGCTCGCCTACTTTTCCAGGACACTATCTCCGACGGAACGGAATTACAGCCAGCTCGACAAGGAGGCATTGGCACTTGTGGCTGGAGTGAAGAGGTTCCATGAATACCTCTATGGCAGGACTTTTGACCTCATCACTGACCACAAGCCACTCCTGGGCCTCCTCGCCGGTGATCGTCCAACTCCACCGGTCCTCTCACCACGCATGCTGCGATGGACTGTTTTCCTGGCTGCCTACCACTACCGGCTCATCCATCGCCCGGGGAAATCGATGGGCCATGCCGACGCCCTCAGCCGTTGCCCTCTTCCAGCATTTGTGGAAGACCCGGCTCCAGCTTCATCGCTCCTTCTGATTGAGGATCTTCCGGCAGCGCCTGTATCGGCTGCCACTGTGGCCTCCGCATCTGCCCAGGATCGCACCATCAGCCGGGTGCTCAACTGGGTGTGGAGGGGGTGGCCACAAGGGCCTTTTGCATCGGAGTTCCAGCCCTTCGCAACCAGACAACATGAACTCTCAGCTCATCGCGGCTGCCTGCTGTGGGGAGACCGCGTCGTGATTCCCCAGGGACTCCGTCAGCGCGTCCTGGAGGCTTTGCACATTGGCCACCCGGGAATTGTCAAAATGAAGGCGTTGGCTCGGTGTTACGTCTGGTGGCCTAATATGGATGATGCCATCACTGCCTGGGTGTCCGCCTGTCAAGCGTGCCAGGAGTCGAGGCCTGCACCACCGGCAGCTAAGGGACACACCTGGGAGACGCCAAAGACACCCTGGTCGAGGGTGCACATCGATCTGGCTGGCCCCTTTCACGGCCGGACCTTTATGGTAGTGGTGGACGCCTATTCCAAATGGCTGGAGGTCGCCCTGATGCCCTCCACCACTACCGAAGCTGTCATCCGGGTGCTGCGAGGCCTGTTTGCAACGCATGGGTGTCCTGATGTCCTTGTCTCTGACAACGGACCGCAGTTCACGTCAGGCACGTTTGAGCGGTATCTTTTGGGACTGGGCATCCGCCATGCCCTAACGGCACCCTTTCATCCATCCAGCAACGGGCAAGCGGAAAGAATGGTGCGCTCGACAAAAGAGGCACTGGCGCGCCTGGACCAGGGAGACTGGCATGAGCGGGTCGCCGAATACTTGTTCGTGCAACACATCACCCCTCATGCGGCCACAGGGAGGAGTCCTGCTGAACTGCTTATGGGCCGCCGCCTCAGGTCACCGCTCGACCGGCTACACCCAGACTTTGCCGTGGCTGAACCCCCAGGCTGTGCCAACGCACCACGGTCATTTGTCCCAGGAAACCAGGTCTTTGCCCGGAACTATGTGGGGGACATCCCTTGGGTGCCAGCCACAGTAGTGGGAGTCACTGGACCTCGCTCATACCAGGTGGCACTCGAAGATGGACGCTTGTGGCGACGGCACATAGACCAGCTTAGGCGCAGGGTTGGGGACTTGGACACTACCGAGGTGCCCCCAACTGCGCTTGCGGCTCCAGAAGAGACACGTACAGATGGCGAGGCCCCACCTACACCTCCCTCGCAAACTGCCAGCGTGGAGCCGAACCAAGCCGTTTCAGAACAGACTCAGACCACTCCACTTGCGGAGGCTCCACCCACAGCAGCGGATCCAGGGGAGTTGGTTCCAACGTCACCTAGGGTCGCACCACAGCCTCAGCGAGAACTGTGTGGCCCTCCGGACTTGGCTACCAGTCCCCGGCGGTCTGGCAGAGTTTCCAAGCGCCCAACGTATTTAAAGGACTATGTTGTTGGACAGGTATCACTGTTGGTCTAAGTATGGGAAATGTAACCGATATGCTTTTGTGCTTATTTGAACCATTACGCGTAGTGCTGTATATAAGGAAACCATTACGATTGTAACTAACGCCTTATCTCGGTGGGGAGGGGTGTTATGTAGTGTAGTTTCACCCTGGGCCAACAGGGGGATTCTGTATATAGTTTTCACTCAGGTCTGTAGATAGTTTTCACTCAGGTCCGCGGCAGTTATTTTAGGCGGGAACTCTGGGCTGTGGTGGTTACAATGTTGACAGCCGGCTGCCTATAAATACAGGCCGGCTGAGCTGTTCGCAGTCAGTTCTATTCCAGCTTACCACAATAAAGAGCTACTTGAAGAAATCGCTGTGCCGGCTGCTATGTCAACCCACGACTTAACAAAATGTAAAGACCAAAGATGTATCACGAGGTTTCCACATCTGCTTTGTTGGCGCCAAAATCGAAGGAAGCCACTCCCCGAATCTGACTCGACAGGTTCGGACGCGTGATTTTGAACTGCAGCTGTTCTTTGTATATATGTAATAAAGGTAAAGGTACCCCTACCCCTGCCCGTACGGGCCAGTCGTGTCCGACTCTGGGGTTGCGTGCTCATCTCGCTCTAGAGGCCGTGAGCCGGCACCGTTCGAAGACACTTCCGGGTCACGTGGCCAGCGTGACGAAGCTGCAGCTGGCGAGCCAGCACCAGCGCAGCACATGGAAACGCCGTTTACCTTCCCGCTATAAAGCGGTCCCTATTTATCTACTTGCACTTAAGAGTGCTTTCGAACTGCTAGGTGGGCAGGAGCTGGGACCGAACGACGGGAGCTCACCCCGCCGCAGGGATTCAAACCGCCGACCATACGATCGGCAAGTCCTAGGCACTGAGGTTTTACCCACAGCGCCACCCGCGTCCCCATATATGTAATAAAGGCTGTAAAAATCACACTGCGTGTGCTGGAGTTTTCCTGAGAAGAGGGAACACCACCTTTACAGCGATTCAACCCAATCCTATGTGCCCATACTTGCTTTAGGATTGAAATGTAATTCCTGCTGACATTGTGCCCTTCTCTGGGTTTTGAAGGAGATTTGCAATGAAGTAGATTTTCAGAGGGGCCCATCAAACCTGGCAGTGAATCTGACAATCGTGTAAAGCAGGGGTCACCATTCTCCAGTTTCCTCCCTCCCCACCAAGACACCACTTATTTTCATGGCAGTAGCAGCAAGTGTAGGGATCCCAGTGTGGGAATGTTGTGGATAGTAAAAAGGTGAAGGTAAAGGGACCCCTGACTGTTAAGTCCAGTCGTGACCGACTCTGGGGTTGCGGTGCTCATCTCGTTTTACTGGCCGAGGGAGCCGGCGTACAGCTTCCGGGTCATGTGGCCAGCATAAGTAAGCCGCTTCTGGCGAACCAGAGCAGCGCACGGAAACACCGTTTACCTTTCCGCCGGAGCGGTACCTATTTATCTACTTGCACTTTGACGTGCTTTCAAATTGCTAGGTTGGCAGGAGCAGGGACCGAGCAACGGGAGCTCACCCCGTCCCGGGGATTCGAACCGCCAACCTTCTGATCGGCAAGTCCTAGGCTCTGTGGTTTAACCCACAGCACCACTCACGTCCCCATTGTGGATAGCAGGAGAGGCTATATTGATTAAATATTATCCTTTCTCACTCACTCTAGTGAGTCAAGTAGCAGAACACATTCCCCTTATACATCAGGAAGCTAGTTTGCAGATTTGTTTTAATCTCTTTAGTTAAGCAATCCAGTCTCGCTTGCCCAGATTGGATTATTCCTGGTCAGTCCCCTTTTGATCCCTCTCAAAAGAATAAAGACCCAACAGTCTTTCCTTAAAAGTAGCAATAAGTTTACTTACATTCAGTTCACAGTATGATCCTCGAAGGCTTTGGCTTGTAGTTACAGTTGATGAGAAAGGTGTGGATTCATCCCATATGGGGATTTATCCCATGTACTGCTGGCTGAGAGTAAAAAAATAGAGGAAGATGGCTGCGTGACTGGACCTTTTGTGGGGTCTACCAAGGTCACGCCCACCTACCTGGTTACATGCAGGGGGAGGATGCTCCTGACCAGGTGTGTTGTTGTTGTTTAGTCATTTAGTTGTGTCCGACTCTTCGTGACCCCATGGACCAGAGCACGCCAGGCACTCCTGTCTTCCACTGCCTCCCGCAGTTTGGTCAAACTCATGCTGGTAGCTTCGAGAACAGTATCCAACAATCTCATCCTCTGCCGTCCCCTTTTCCTTGTGCCCTCCATCTTTCCCAACATCAGGGTCTTTTCCAGGGAGTCTTCTCTTCTCACGAGGTGGCCAAAGTATTGGCGCCTCAGCTTCAGGATCTGTCCTTCCAGTGAGCACTCAGGGCTGATTTCCTTCAGAATGGAGAGGTTTGTTCTTCTTGCAGTCCATGGGACTCTCAAGAGTCTCCTCCAGCACTATAATTCAAAAGCATCAGTTCTTAAGCGTTCAGCCTTCTTTATGGTCCAGCTCTCACTTCCATACATCACTACTGGGAAAACCATAGCTTTAGCTATACGGACCTTAGACCAGGTGTAACAGGAAGTTAAGCTGGCTGGAGTAACATCCCCCTGTCTGTGTCCACTCTAGGGAAACAAGGAAGGTTGAATTTGACTGCTCCAAGGATTACATCCAAGAACTGGGGGGTAGTGGAGCCCAGAACCCATATAAGGCTATAATTTCCCCCGCTTCTTGGTAGATCATTTGATGAGTGGAGAATGGAAATAGGTGATGCCAGAGAGGGGGCAGGGGAAGCACCCTAAAAAGCAAGGAGCTTACTTTCACTTACCCCTCTTATTGGGACCCTATCATTAAAATAGGCTTCTTTT
The DNA here is from genome assembly GCF_965112155.1 of Podarcis liolepis. Classification (NCBI taxonomy): domain Eukaryota; kingdom Metazoa; phylum Chordata; class Lepidosauria; order Squamata; family Lacertidae; genus Podarcis; species Podarcis liolepis. The sequence goes on from NC_139554.1 coordinate 122,956,558, forward strand.
CAGAGAACAACTTACCAAACTAGAAAAATACAAATATGTTCCAAATATGTCTGCAAGCAAGACTACATGGAATTGGCAGAGATGACTGGCAGAATCCGTGACCAGGAAGAAGAGTCGGTGGAGGAAGATTGGAAGAAGTTTAAAGATTACTTGCAGAAGCACTGTAAAATTAAGGAATGTTGAAATGACGTTTGAGTGAAAATAAGTGGTACTGGTAAAGAGATGCTTAAGAAAATGTAAATAGGGATTGATAATTGGAAATGGATATTTATAATAATAGGTTAACATATGGAGTAAGGATGAATGTTAGAGGGTAAGGATTTGCTGAATTTAATATTTGAACTGGAATACAAAATGGGAGGTGTGAGGAGGTCAAGAAACTAGTGAAGAAAGTATAAGATTTGAAAATATTAATCTATTTTTCAGTTTTGATTTTTGGCTTTTCTCTTTGTTCTTATTCTTTATTCTTTATTTTTTATTCTTTCTTCTATCAACTGTTTTTCTACTGTGTATCTTTTATTTGTTTTGCTTTTGTAGTTTGAATGTTGGAATTTGTTGGAATTTGTTTTTATTGTTTGTGAAATATTAATAAATATCATTTTTTAAAAAAAACAAATATGTCTGCAAGCAGGACCTGAAGGTTGGCAAAACCGATCCTGTCATGTGGGAATCCTTTCCCGATGGCCACAGTGCCTGGAGACAGGAAGTCAGGTTGTGTATGCACAGCAGTGATCAGAGGTGGAATGACCATAGGGAGAAGAAGAAGAGAAGAAACGCCATGCAGCAGTACAGCTGAATGCCTTCATCTGCCCCAGCTGCAATGAAACATGTCTCTCCCATATTGGTCTCTACAGCCACAGCAGGCACTGCAACCTTTCAACAGTTTGACTTCACCTCCAAAGGCATACTCCTTTATTGTCTTTCACGATAGACGAGTGTCAACCATGTATGCAAAACAGATGTCCAGTTATTGGATTTCTATATTCACCATAGGGAACTGTGCATGTATTTCTCATTGACCAATAACCAGCTTTATATCAGGACCCAGCACCAGTCATCTTTTTGGGTCTCTGTCTGGAAGAATTGATTCTAGTCACATCTTCCCTTTCTACACACAGCAGGTGATTTGCAGGAGCACTCGAGAAAGTGCAAACTTTTCCTTTTGTCAAAACTTTTCTTGATGAATTCTTGCCCTGAGCCAGAGATGCTCACATGGGCGAGCTCACTCCTACATGTGAGGATCTGCTGCACATGATGCTCTCTAGTTCAGGGAAGAATGGATCAAAAAGTTTCTTCTGACACTCCATAGTTATATTCTGGAGAATATAAAAGTAGCTGGATTTTTTAAAAAAAGAATTCATCTCAAAACTGAAGTTCTTTGTTCAAGAAGTCTGAAGTTCTTTGTTCAAGAATTGATGTTAAAGGGTTTTCAAAGAATTGCAGAGATGAGATCACTTTTGTCCTACTTGTATTAAAAAGAACCAGGCGCTTGGAAACAATTTTGTAGAACTTTTTGTAAAACTAGCTGATTGATGCCATGCTCTCAGACAGAAACAGGGCTGGTGTCAATGGCACTCCTGCCTTTTTAAGAAAGGAAGGAATATATAACACAAACATGAAGGATCACACTTACCTGGCTAGCAAGATTCAGCATAAGTGGCCCCCAAACCTGACCCCTGGAATGTAGTACCGTCTGGAAACCCACAATGGTTTTGAAGAGAGCTAATTTGGAATGATAAAGCCATCACTGCTTTGGCGTACATGTTTTTTTGCCATGGTTAAGAAGATAAGAACATAAGAAGAGCCTGGTGGATCAGGCCCATTTAATCCAACACTCTTTTCTCACAGTGGCCAGTCAGATGACTGTGGGAAACCTTCAAGCTAGACCTGAGTACAAGAGCCAAGAGCCATGGGCCAGGAGTCAGTTTTGCCTGCTGAAGGGGGAGTGACTCCATCTGCAGCTGATCAGCCCTCAAGGACACAGAGGAGAAAGCATTGAAGAGAACCAACTGGCTTCAGCCTTCTTAACCAGAGCTTCCAGCAGCAGTCAGATGCTGGAAACAATGCTTGTAGTTCAGACATAGGCAAACATGGTCTTCCAGTTGTTTTGGGACTACAACTCCCATCACCCCTAGCTAGCAGGACCAGTGGTCAGGGATGATGGGAATTGTAGTCTCAAAACATCTGGAGGGCCGAGTTTGCCTATGCCTGTTGTAGTTCCTGGCCCTGCCTCGCTTCATCCTGCTCATCTTTCCCTTGAACACATGACCATTGGATTCCCTGACCCCTGGAACATCTAACCACACAGACTGCTGTTTGCCCAGCCCTAGGACTTGACCTGACTTTGGATGCTGGCTATGCCTCCAGGCAAGTACACCTCTGAGACTCTTCCGGCTGGCTGGCCTCCTGCTCCACTGAGCCCTGCACATAGTGCTCAGCAATGAGATTACAACACTCTCCCTTCCTGAGGTTTCCAGCAACGGGCATTTAGGAGCATCACTGCATCTGACCATGGATGCAGAGCATAGCCATCATCGCTAGCAGCTATTGGTAGCGTCGTCCTACATGAATTAGTCTGATCTTTTGGTATTGGTTGTTCCAGTCTCTTCTACAGTCAAACAAACTTCAAAAACCAGTTTGACTAGAGCAGAGGTTCTCAACCTGTGGGTCCCCAGATGTTGTTGAACTACAACTCCCATCACCCCTAGCTAGCAAGGCCAGAGCTCAGGGATGATGGGAGTTGTAGTCCAACAACATCTGGGGACCCACAGGTTGAGAACCACTGGACTAGAGCTTATTGTGGGATTGGTGGAGGGCGAGGCAGTGGTGCTCACCTGTCCCCATTGCTGCTGCTCAACAGACAGTAGAGGGCAAGGATGGGGCTGCCACACCACTCCATCTGCTACCGGGTGGAATTATGCACACCATGGGTAATGATTCCTCTGTCATACCACCTTTTTTCACACAATTTTATACACACACACACATATATACTGGGACGCGGGTGATGCTGTGGGTTAAACCACAGAGCCTAGGACTTGCTGATCAGAAGGTCGGCAGAAGGTCGGTGAGCTCCCATTGCTTGGTCCCTGCTCCTGCCAACCTAGCAGTTCAAAAGCACATCAAAATGCAAGTAGATAAATAGGTACCGCTCCGGCGGGAAGGTAAACAGCTCTTCCGTGCGCTGCTCTGGTTCGCCAGAAGGGCTTAGTCATGCCGGCCACATGACCGGAAGCTGTACGCCGGCTCCCTTCGCCAATAAAGCGAGATGAGCGCTGCAACCCCAGAGTCGGCCACGACTGGACCTAATGGTCAGGGGTCCCTTTACCTTATATATGGGGGGGGGGGTTTTAAAAAAAATAAACACATGGAACTTTTTCCGTGCCTCAGAGATCTAAACATGAATCTTGGAAAGGCCTTTGCAGAAAATGAGTGTTCCTTATGTGAATCAGTCTTGGTTGAAGCTGCCCAACAATTCCATAAATGTTTGATGAAGATGTATTTCCAAGTCATACGGCTTCAGGTGCAGTAATAAGGCTCTGCTTTCGTTGGGCCCCAGGTGGGCTAGCCTACATTAGGAAAAGTTTTGTTCTTAAGTCGGATAATGCTTCCTTATTTTACTCAGTCGCCTGAACTTGGGGGAAAGAGACCTCTCCCCCCCCCTTTTTTTTTTTTTTTTATTTTTTGCAAACTCATTTTCCAGAGCACTGTCTTGGAAGAAAAGAAGGAGAGAGCACAGATTTTTGAAAGGCTAGCAATGGGGATGGAGGAGTTTTCTGATTCTGCTTGCATTTAAAGGCAAACTTTCCTAATTCGTACTTTCTGAAACAACACCCGCCCTTTGAAATTCACACTTCTCGGAATCTTACAGTGCAGTTCTCTAGCCAATTGCTATGCTCAGAAATGCATATAGTTGTGGAGCATGAAAACACACATTAATGAAAATCACATTTTAAAAATGTGTGATGTTAGGGAAAATTGCTCGCTAAAACGTACACTGCATACAAAAATGTCTTTATTCTGAGAAATTCTCACTAAAAGGCTGGTGAATTTTCACGAGGGTTACTTTAAGGACAGTTCTCGGAGTGCTCTCAGAGTGCTGTGGAAATGTGAAGAACTGAATTTAAGATTGATGAAATGAGAAACTGGGAGAATCAAAATTGCCAGATTTGTTTATCCCTAGCTAGTGGACAACAAGAACTTCTCAAGAACTTCCTTCTATTTACTTGCATCTCTAAAAACCCTCAAAGTTCAAACAAAGTAGAGGTTAAGACGAGCATGTTAATAATGGGTTGTGTAAGCCGGCATTCGAGAGGCATCCGGATTACTTGAGAAATTCCTGCTCCGTCATCAGAAAAATCCGTCAAAATGTGTGATTTTAAACCTCGCACAAACACATACACACACCCCTGCCTCCTCCTTCATCGTTACTACCATCCCATTTTCTATTGCAAAAGTGTTAGGAAAGAAACTTTGGCATGAAAAGACATTAACTGGGCTAATTTGGAGGCCTGGCTTCCAGCAATTTTAGCTTTTGGCTTAACCTCTGGCTATAATCAGTTCCAAGTGGCTCAAATGAAATTTTGCAGGGGTGCTGCCATTCTCTTCCGTCACTTCAGTTCCCTGTCATTAGATGAATCCCCTGTGCAATATAAGATATACCTAAGAACTTGTTCTCAGAGAACATTGGAAGGTAATCAAATCAGTGGTAGCATGCTGCTGATGGTGAATTTCCACTAATTTCAACCCATTACCGCTACTTTGGGAGGGCCGGGGCAATAGATCTGTGTTTGGAAGATCAGCAACAAAACTATTGCCCAAGTTAGGCTGTTGGGATCTAGCTACAGAAATACCTGATAGTTCTCTATTTGTCATTAGCTTCGTTTCTTTCCTCTTTTAGGCTCCAAACGGCAAGGAGATAATCAACTGAAGCCTTTTCCCTTTTTGCCTTTAGGTTCTCATTTATGCCAGTTTGAAGCTGCCATCAAATATATTGCCAGGAGATTAGTCACTCTTGCTTTTCTTAGGTAGGGTTCCTGTACATTTATAATGGCCACAGGACAGAAGTGCAGAAATCGTTCACGAGAAGCTTCTCCTTTCCTGGGTTCAGTCCCTGGCATCTCTAAGTAAAGCTGGGACTGACACCCAGGAGAGCCCTGGTTAGTCAGTGTAGACCATACTGAGCTAGGTGGTCTGACTCAGTAATAAGGAGCTGCCTGCGCTGTGGTCTAAACCACTGAGCCTCTTGGGCTTGCTGATCGGAAGGTCAGCGGTTTGAATCCCTGTGACAGGGTGAGCTCCCGTTGCTCTGTCCCAGCTCCTGCCAACCTAGCAGTTCGAAAGCACACCAGTGCAAATAGATAAATAGGTACTGCTGCGGTGGGGAGGTAAACAGTGTTTTCATGTGCTCAGGTTTCCGTCACAGTGTTCCGTTGTGCCAGAAGTGGTTTAGTCATGCTGGAAAACTGTCTGTGGACAAACAGCCTGAAAGCGAGATGAGCACCGCAACCCCATAGTGACCTTTGACTAGACTTAACCGTCCAAGGATCCTTTACCTTTTTTTTTTACCTTTACATGCTGGAAATAAAAGATTGTTGGGTCATGTGTTGCCTACCACTGAGCTTTGTGTCTTGTGCATTAATCCAGCTTGAGGCCACCTGCTAAACCAGAGATGATTTGCACTACTGCTTGACTAGCCCACTGCTTCTTTTCTAGGTAGACTGGCCAGCTTGACCATATTCTCGTGCAAGGCATTTCATTCCACTACGTCCAGGCTGCTACTGCTTCTTCTTCTTCATCATCATCATCATTATTATTATTATTATTATTATTATTATTTGAATTTATATAGCACCCTATTCCTGCAGGTCTCAGGGAAGTTCACAGGATAAAATCAGAATATGAAACCACAAAGTACATTTGTTGTTGTTGTTTAGTTGTTTAGTCATGTCTGACTTTTCTTGACCCCCTGGACCAGAGCACACCAGGCACTCCTGTCTTCCACTGCCTCCTGCAGTTTGGTCAGACTCATGTTTCTTAGCTTCGAGAACACTGTCCAACCATCTCGCCCTCTGTCGTCCCCTTCTCCTTGTGCCCTCCATCTTTCCCAGCATCAGGGTCTTTTCCAGGGAGTCTTCTCTTCTCATGAGGTGGCCAAAGTATTGGAGCCTCAGCTTCAGGACCTGTCCTTCCAGTGAGCAGTCAGTGCTGATATCCTTAAGAATGGATACGTTTGATCTTCTTGCATTCATGGGACTCTCAAGAGTCTCCTCCAGCACCATAATTCAAAAGCATCAATTCTTCGGTGATCAGCCTTCTTTATGGTCCATTTCTCACTTCCATACATCACTACTGGGAAAACTATACTTTAACTATATAGTATATAGTTAACTATATGGTTTAACTATAAAGACCTTTGTCGGCAAGGTGAAATCTCTGCTTTTTAAAGTACATAAGGAAAATAAAAACAACAACAACCCAATAATGCCTCCTTCCCAAACACATTTCAAAAGGGCATAGGATGTCAATCAGATCAACCAAAGGCCTGGTTAAAGAGGAACAATTTTGCCTGGCACCTAACAGTGTATAATGAAGGCACAAGGTGAACCTGCCTGGGGAGAGCATTCCACAGAGAGGGAGCCACTGCAGAGAAGTCCCCATTCTCATGTTGCCACCCTCCAGACTTCTTATGGAGGGGGCACACGAAGAAGGGGCTCAGAAGATTATCTCAGGGTCTTCTTGTTGTTGTTTCCCATTCATACCTGCCCCTACATTCCCTCCTCTCCTAACTCTGCATAATAGAATGCCTTTCCCACATGAAAGAACCTGCTGTGTACTGCATGATGCCTCCTGTGGTGTGGTTTAGTGGTTAAGAGCGGTAGGCTCGTAATCTGGTGAACCGGGTTCGCTTCCCCGCTCCTCATGCAGCTGCTGGGTGACCTTGGGCCAGTCACACTTCTCTGAAGTCTCTAAGCCCCACTCACCTCACAGAGTGTTTGTTGTGGGGGAGGAAGGGCAAGGAGAATGTTAGCCGCTTTGAGACTCCTTCGGGTAGTGATAAAACGGGATATCAAAATCCAAACTCTCTTCTTTTCTTCCTGAAGCAGCCGCACTGGTTGCCTTCAGGGGTGCCAAGCTTAATCTGTTACGGAAGTCCGTTTGACTTCCTAAATGTTCGAAAACCAAGGCGCAGCTTCTGATTGGTGCAGCCGCCCCGGAAACAAAACCCGACAACCGCATCGGACATTCGGCTTCCAAAAAACATTCAAAAACCAGAACACTTACTTCCAGGTTTTTGGCATTTGGGAACCAAGGTGTTTGAGAACCAAGGTACCACTGTATTGTATTGTATACTATTTGGGAGAGGGGGCATTTTATTTTATTTTTACTTTTGTTATATTTTCCTGATGTAACCTGTCATGGGACCTTAGAATGAAAGGCAGGTAGCAAATAGAAAAAATGAGTATATAAGCGATGGTCCCTGCCTACAGAAAGCTTGAGTGTCAGCAGAAAGGCTCTAGTGTAGCCCTGGCACTGAGATGCTGGTTTCTATGTGGAGTGAGTTTTTCATGGCAGAGCATTCAGCCATATGATTGTATGAGCTGAATTTTGATACTGTCCCATCCCACACAATTCTTCTGCACATGCTGATTGGCCATAACCCTAATAACAAACAGCATCAGTTCCAAACAGTCCATGCTCATTGCTTGCGATCATAAACAGTCAGTTACTTCACCGTGCATTAGTTTCCATTTAAGTAAAAAGAAAAAAAATCCTAGACTCAGTGCCCTGCATGCAAAATAACAGCTTCAGTGACAAAAAGGTGCTTGATTTAGCAGTTCCTGCATCAGCTAATTTGCTTTTAAATTTCATTTCTAGCCTTCTCTGACACACACACACATGTCAACAGAGCAGAATTAAAAAAGGTGACAAACTGTGAAGAATTAAAACTTCTAATTTTACAGATGAGCAGCTGCAAATAACAAAATCTCAGACAAACACAATTTTAATGAAAGGTGACATGCTGGAGATAGGTTCGCCCCCCCACTCCCCTCCCCTTCATCAGGTAACAGCGAATTAGTTTAGGAAGCTTTACAATAATGCTGTGATTGCAATAACAAATCCATCCCCTGTCCTGTTGGTTTTGCTTTCTTGTTTGCTTCCTGAAACCAGAGATGACACTTCTTCTGCGGCAGTATATTTTCTTCACACCAGATGTGTCGGAGTTTGTTCGTGTCTGGGCTTGCTCTCGTTGCTTACTGCGATCAGCACTTTTCTTTCTGCGCCCCTTTTCCTCCCTTATCTTTCCCTCCCACCCTGCAGGCTTTAATCATCTTAGCTCGCTGCTAGGTGAGATGGCGGCTGAAGCAAACATTCGAAAGAGACATCCTTCTGTTTAAGCGAATGCACTCAACCATTCGTAAAGGGCGTTTGGCATCAGACTTTCTTGACGGCAAGAGATCTGAACACGGGACTTAAAACATAGAGGAGGGAGAAAGGTTGTTTTCTGCTGCTCCAGAGAAGCGGACACGGAGCAATGGATCCAAACTACAAGAAAGAAGATTCCACCTAAACATTAGGAAGAACTTCCTGACAGTAAGAGCTGTTCGACAGTGGAATTTGCTGCCAAGGAGTGTGGTGGAGTCTCCTTCTTTGGAGGTCTTTAAGCAGAGGCTTGACAACCATATGTCAGGAGTGCTCTGATGGTGTTTCCTACTTGGCAGGGGGTTGGACTCGATGGCCCTTGTGGTCTCTTCCAACTCTATGATTCTATGATTCTATGATTCTATGATTCTATGATTCTATGATTCTATGATTCTATGATTCTATGATTCTATGATTCTATGATTCTATGATTCTATGATTCTATTCTATGATTCTATGATTCTAAAGCAGGACGGGCCTGACCATGGGGTTATCAGGGGCCGAGACAAAAGCAGAACTACAATGCCCCCATTCTGACTTTTGCTTTGCTGAACCTCAGAGAAACGACCCATGAGTCTATCCCATTCAAAGAGAACACTTCTTATCAAGACTGTTGAAACTAAAAATGGACAGGTTATAATTGCCCAACTTTGGTCTCTCCAGCTCAGGGTCCCTGAAGTCGTGGGTGGAGCAGTGTGCTTGAACTATGGCAAAGGGCTGTCATTCTTGTCACATGTGCACCATAGATTTAAATCACTCTTATGCTACTTTCTGCCCTGCCCAAAGAATCTTGGGAACTATAGCTCATTAAGGGTGCTGGGCACTGTAGTTTTGTAAATAATAATAATAATAATAATAATAATAATAATAATAATAATAATATATTTATACCCCACCGATCTGACTGGGTTTCCCCAGCCACTCTGGGCAGCTCCCAACAGAATATTAAAAACATGATAAAACATCAAACATAAAAAACTTCCCTAAACAGGGCTGCCTTCAGATGTCTTCTAAAAGTCAGACAGTTGTTTATTTCCTTGATATCTGATGGGAGGGCATTCACAAGGCAGGCACCACTACCAAGAAGGCCCTCTGCCTGGTTCCCTGTAGCAGCTTCAGTTCTCACAGTAAGGGAAGCTCCAGAAGGCCCTCGGAGCTGGACCTCAGTGTCTGGGCTGAACAATGGGGGTGGAGACGCTCTTTCGGGTATACTGGGCCAAGGCCATTTAGGGCTTTAAAGGTCAGCACCAACACTTTGAATTGTGCTCAGAAACATACTGGGAGCCAATGTGGCCTCGGCGGCCACTCCCAATCACCAGTCTATAAGTATGCTTTAGATGTATAGGGTGAATGTGGCCTCAGGTAGAACACAAGCAGAAGGTCCCAAGTTCAGTTTTCGGTAATGCAAAGTTGGACTGGGAAACTGTTTCTGTCTAAAAACCCTGGAGAGTTACAACCAATCGAGATAGACCAGACTTCACCATCTGGACTTCAAATCCCATCAGCTCCAGTCAACATGGTCAATGGTTTGGGTGATGGGAGCTGAAAACTAGCAACTTCTAAAGAGTTGCAGGTTCCACCATCCTTGTCATAAGCACAACACTTGAGTGGGTACAAGGGTGGGAAGAAAATATAAGAGGTCTTTTATTTACAGTCTCTGACTCCAAATCATCAGAAGGCAAAGGAAGGGTGGAGAAATGGTTAGTCAATGAGTGTCAGCCACCAGAACAAGGAAGTAGAGATGTGAAAGAACAGCAGAAACCAGTAAGATCTGCAGCGCTGGAAGGCATGGAAGAGGTCAAACTGAAAGCCATAACAGAGATAGATGCGTCGGACTTCAGTGTGGTGTAGTGGTTAAAGTGTGCAAGTAGGACCTGGGAAATCAGAGTTGAAATCCCCGCTTGACCATGAAGCTCACCTTGGGCCAATAACTGCCTCTCAGCCTAACCCTACCTTGTAAGGTTGTTGTGAGGGATTAAATGGTGAGGTGGAGAACCACATGTGCCACATTGAGATCCTTGGAGAGAAAGGCAGGATATAAATGCAATAGGTAAATAGATAAATATAAACAAACTTGCTCCCTCTGTCTGGAGACTCCTGCAAATAAAGATCAAACCTGTGCTTATCTGCACAGTTCCACTTCCTTTTGTCTGCATACGGATGAGGTTCTTATTTCTCGGTCACTCCAAATGTGACAAAATTGGGGAGATTTTGCAAAGAGTTATAGGCAGACAGACAGAGAGTGATCCTTCACCGTGGATTAAAAGGAGTGATTGTTTGTGTGCGACATTAAGAGACTCCCAGGATCAGAGCAGCTGAATAGAGTGTCCTGAAGGGATCCAGGTCTCTCTGGTTTCTCTGATCCGAACACAGCTTTAGCAGAGGTTTAAATCTTCACTTGTGTCTTTTAGCCAAGCTGTCGACTGTTCCATTGACTATAGCTCGCTGGCATGCCTGAGGCTTTGCTTCTTTTCACAGTATGCTCTCATTCATATAGACGCTTTGAAGATAAAATGCAACATGGAAGTGCTGTGAATTATAAATGCCGTACAAGCCCATTGCTCTGGAACATTTAACATGCTACAGCCTCTCTCTCTCTCTTTTAATTGCAATTCGCATTATTCCAGAAGGTAACAGCGTCGATAAATAATTTAACCTCATAAAACATACAGCAACTGCATCCTCAAGCAAAAAAAAAAATGGATGGACACATACCAAGTTGGCACATTGCCTCCAGAAAGTGATTAGTCACGGGAGGAAGCAATGTTAAAGTGCAGCCATAGGAAACAAATATCCATAGGATACAAAGAAGCAATCAATAGGCTCCTCCAAAAGACCTATCTGTTGAGCATTCATCCTGATCTCCTTGTGTGATAGGAATTTTGAGGTCTTAGATATATGGTAATGTTCATAACCGCACATACATAGATCAGCACAGGAAGACCAGCCTGAAGCCATTTTGATTCCTAAACTGAGCAAATGTTTTCTCTGCAAGGTCAAAGTGGAAAAGCCTCCCCATTGTCTTTTCCTTCACAAATCCTGTCTTAAGGGTATGTCTGTGTTTGAATAGGGTGTGAGCCTGTGACATGGCCCAGGAACTAAGTATTTATCATTACAAAAGATTGGTCAGGCTCCCCAGGCAATCCAATCAAGTAACCTGCCAGACAGGAGATAAACAAGGACAGGAGAAAAACAACATTCAAATTTCTGTTTAGACCGCCTTTTTGTGATGTAGGTATGATGTATCTGAGGTTACACCCCTTCTGTGGTGTATGTATGATGTTTCTGGGGGTGGTCTTGATCTACAGGGTGGCAATTTCAAAAGTCTTTATAAGGCCTTGCACACCATTTTTCTGGGTCCCTCCTCTCTCCTGCGGGTGAGGGGAGCACCCTGTTGCAACAGATCAGTAAAGGCCAAGCCTACAGGCTGCTGTTTTGCTCCAAGTTATCCTGGTTGGTGTCTTTGTTTTTTGTCCAAGGCAGCCCTCGGATTTTTCCATTAACAGTTGCACAAAGCCTACATGAAGGTTAAACTGAGGTCCAGCTCTGAGGGCCTTCTGTTGGTTCCCTCACTGCAAGAAGTGAAGCTACAGGGAACCAGGCAGAGGGCCTTCTCAGCAGTGGCGCCCTCCCTGTGGAACACCTGCCGGTCAGATGGCAAGGAGATAAAGAACCACATAACCTTTGGAAGACAGCTCAACGCAGTCCTGTATCAGGAACTTTTTAATATTTGACATTTTATTATGTTTTTATATGTGTTGGAAGGTGCTCAGAGTGGCTGGGGCAACCCAGTCAGATGGGCAGGGTGTAAATAATAAAGTTGTTGTTGTTAAACTATATCCTGTCTTTACTGAGTGGGGTAGTTATATACAATGAGCACCCATCCTGATTTGCTTATGTTCATCCCACACTTTTCAGCACACTTGCACATCCATTTCCTAACTGGTTCTTGTTTGGTTTTTTAGTGGATTTGTTACACTAGGGCAACAGGGTGCTTTAATCCACATTAAATGTGCACACCTAAAATTTTGGTACATCCTAGAATCCCTCCTGCAAGATACCAACTGCCTGGAAGCACCCATTGTTACCCAACTTTGGCAAGCCAGTTTAAGATCTTTCCAGTGCAATCCTATGTCCCCTCTATGTAAACCCCTTAACTTTAATGGGCTTTACTCCCAGATAAGGGCTGCAGTTGTTTCCACAATCAAAGGGGTTGCACTGCAATGTTGTGCATGCTTCAGTCTGTGGTCACTCCTTTGTCTCACCAGGTTTGGTCTCTTGCTTTGTTTTTAAGGCACAAGGGTTGAGTTGACCAGAGACCTTTGGCTAGTTATGTGCCACCCATTTTGATGTCTTTTCTGCAGGGACAAAAGGTGCAGGAGGTTAAAAGGAAACCCTATCGATTGATAAGGGGTAGGATGGAGGTTAAGAAGAAGGAAATGGATTGCCAGTTAACATGCACATCAGCAACACTAAAGAGCCCCAATGTAACAACAATCAAAGACACACAGAGAGACATTAAACCTAGAGTGTTCTCACTTCCTAGATAAGTTCAGGTTTCCCCTTACCCAAAGAAATGAAAATTAAGTGAGGACAATAACAATTCTCTAGCAAATGCAGCTGCTCACTTGTTTTCAGGATCAGTGCAGCATCATGCAGAAAGTATCTCAAGATTTATGTATTTTTTATTGATGACTTCTTTAAAAATATTGGCCAACATTTCTTTTTCAGGAAATGCACTCACAAGCCATTGCATATTTTTTTAAAAAATCAGAATCTACAGATAGCATAAATATCTTATCATAGAATTGTAGAGTTGGAAGAGACCCTGAGAATCATCTAGTCCAACATTCTGCAATGCAGAAATATGCAGCTGTCTCTTATGGGAATTGAACCTGCAGCCTTGGCATTATCAGCACCATGCTCTAACCAGCTGAGCTATCCATGCTCAACTACCACTAAGACAACAAAATGTGAAATCGTAAAAATGACCATAGCAAGTAGAAGTTGCTTGGAGAATCTCTGTGTAACAAGCAACCAACTAGTCTCTTAAATATTGTATTGTATTGTATTGTATTGTATTGTATTGTATTGTATTGTATTGTATTGTATTGTATTGTATTATTATACTCTATTATAATATATTATATTATTATTACAAGGCCATCAAAACTCCATTAAAACTAGCTAAGCCTTTCATCATGATTCAATGTGGTTCATGCCAAAAGGGCCACAGGAAGCTTTTATTTGTTTTTTTAAAGGAAAATGGGATGTGCCAGCTTTGAGATAAGCTTTCATCAGAGGCTGCTTTCTGCATGCTCCTCCAAACATCCAGTCGCTACCTTCCATTAGGTGTAATGGGAGGTAAAGCTGAGCTCACGCTGAGAGCAGACTTCCCCAATTTGTCACATGGCATGCAATAGGCGTGTGCTCACACTGTGAAAATTCTTCCATGTTTCCTCCACCTCCAGGCACGCCCTGGGTGCCACATTACAATCAAACAGCAGATGCTTTCAATCACTTGTAAGACTCAGGGGGAAATTGGAAATGATATCAAAGCCGTCCATTAGTCTTCTGCTTGACATGGAATAGTCAGAAACTCAATGAACGCCTTGGCATGCCATCGGGGGATTGAATGAAGCACTTAGCAAGGGCTGGCTCATCTGAGAAGAGTTCCTTATTGTAAAATTGCCATCCTAGAGTTCAGTCAGTGGCTATAGATTTCTAGTCCAAATGGGAGGAACGGGTGAACTTCTGCAGTACAGGTAACTCTCACCAGATGTAGACAAATCACAAAATGGGTTCCAGATCAGCCGCATTCAAGGGTTGGATTTATGTGGTGTAAAAGCAGTCATCGTGAGTGATTGGTTGTTCCCGACTGCTGGGTAAGTTCACTCCCCTGGGCTCAAAACTTGGAGGCACCATACATACTCCCATTATTTTCCCCAAAGAATCCTGAGACTGTAGATTAGCCCTCACAAAGCTGCAATTCTCAGCACCCTTAACAAACTACAATTACAAGGTTTCTTGGAGGAAGTCATGTGCCTTAAATGTGCTTTCAATTTAGGATGTATACCCAGGTGTATATGCTGTTATTAACTTCAACAGGAAGCCATTTCCAAGCGAGGTACCTGTCATGAATACAATTGCTGAATGAAAAAAAGGAAACCGGGATTTGCATTCATGAATATTAAGGCTGTGTACACATGCACACATGTACACATATACACACATGCACACCCAGATCTGCCCTGTGGCTCTGTTCCACACAACTGCCAGATGTCACTGGGAAACCCACAAACAAGACATAGACAACCACTGTTTATTGTTTCCCAGAAACTAGTACAGTGGTACCTCGGGTTACATATGCTTCAGGTGACAGACTCCGCTAACCCAGAAATAGTACCTCGGGTTAAGAACTTCGCTTCAGGATGAGAACAAAAATCGTGCTCCGGCAGCGCGGCGGCTGCTGGAGGCCCCATTAGCTAAAGTGGTGCTTCAGGTTAAGAACAGTTTCAGGTTAAGAATGGACCTCCGGAATGAATTAAGTACTTAACCCATAGCTAAGTATGTTGACCTTGTCAATGGCTCCATGATTACCATGATTGTCTATGGAGTTGCAATGATACTGTGGGATGGTTCACATAATCACTTTTCTTCATGAAGATGCAGACAATATCTCAAATGAGCTTTTCATGGGAACAGCTTCTTCTTGGAGTGTGTAGCTATGTGACAGCTTTAAACTAGTTTAGCAGCCATTTCCTCTTTGCCTGAGGAGCATTGGGAATGGCACTTCTATCAGGGAGCTAGGGATCTGCAATAGAGTTCTCAGCATTCTTACAGATCTCCAGTTCCCATGATACTTTCAGGAAAACCCATGATTGTTAACTATGAAGATAATCTGTTTAAAGTATAGATAGATAGGCCCAAGGCCATGGCTGTATACATGGCAACTGAATGCATGGTAGCTAAGGGGACCCATGCCTTATGGCTAAACTGCCTTCATAGAAATGGGTTTTAGTTGGTAGATCTAACAAAACTTCAAAGGTTAGCACCATAATCAAAGATCATCAACACTGCAGACAAACAAACAGATTATTTTGGTGAAGGGACAGAATTGGGATGCTAATAGGAGAAAAGAGGCTGGTCGGGGTTTTTTAAAAATATATATAATCATGGAGCAACTCCACAGTCAGGCAGCAGAGCACAGAGGTGATGCTCTTGGGAGATTAGATTTATAATACAGGATTGGAAGAGTAACTATTTTCTGGATAAATCCACTTCCTCTTATCAGCATTAAATAGATCTTGCGAAAATCTTGTAGCAAGTCAAACATCCTACAGGACCTTCCAACAGATTACGTGAGTTGACAATTGAGTGTGGTGTTAAGAAACTGTCTTAACAAGCATAGGGATGGTGTCATAATCCCCCTATCTGATAGTACTTTGGTTGAGATGGCATGGAAGGAGTCAAGTGTCATCAAATCTGCCATTCTGAACACTGGCAAGTGGTGGGAGGAGGATTTGTACAAGAATTATAATTTAGGTTATGCTCCTTTTGACCTGTAAGCAGGGATGTTGTAGAATTCCATTAGAAATGGGAGTAAGCAGGGGGGGGTTTGCGGGGGCTTGCAAGACAATTTCCCCCAATACAGTGCATTTTAAATGTTATTTTCACTAATATATGCCCTTAATCTAACATGTGCATTTTTGTACACATTATTTGGCTGGAGAAGTGCAGCACAAATTTCTGGGAAGTGTGAATTTTGAAGGAACTTGAAATTTTGCTTTGTGTATTGCTTTGTAAAATGTGGATTGGGTAAGTGTGCCGTGAAGTGCAAACTGAACTAAACTGCTCTTCCATCCCTCTCTGAGACATATTGCTTC
The DNA here is from genome assembly GCF_965112155.1 of Podarcis liolepis. Classification (NCBI taxonomy): domain Eukaryota; kingdom Metazoa; phylum Chordata; class Lepidosauria; order Squamata; family Lacertidae; genus Podarcis; species Podarcis liolepis. The sequence goes on from NC_139554.1 coordinate 122,972,868, forward strand.
CTTCTCTCTCCCTGCTTTCTTCTCCCTGCCTTCCCTCTCTTTTGTCTTCCCCACCAGCATCTTAAAAAATAGAGACATCACCTTGCCAACAAAGGTCCGTATAGTTAAATCTATGGTTTTCCCAGTAGTGATGTATGGAAGTGAAAGCTGGACCATAAAGAAGGCTGATCACCGAATAATTGATGCTTTTGAATTATGGTGCTGGAGGAGACTCTTGAGAGTCCCATGGACTGCAAGAAGATCAAACCTCTCCATTCTTAAGGAAATCAGCCCGGAGTGCTCACTGGATGCTTTTGAATTATGCTTTTGAATTATGGTGCTGGAGGAGACTCTTGAGAGTCCCATGGACTGCAAGAAGATCAAACCTCTCCATTCTTAAGGAAATCAGCCCGGAGTGCTCACTGGAAGGACCAGCTCCATCTGTTACACTGGCTTAGACCCTACCTGCTTGCAGACTGCCTCGCCAGAGTGGTGCATGCTCTGGTTATCTCCCGCTTGGACTACTGCAATGCGCTGTACATGGGGCTACCTTTGAAGGTGACCCGGAAACTGCAATTAATCTAGAATGCAGCAGCTAGACTGGTGATTGGGAGTAGCCACCGAGACCATCTAACACCAGTCCTGAAAGACCTACATTGGCTCCCAGTACGTTTCCGAGCACAGTTCAAAGTGTTGGTGCTGACCTTGAAAGCCCTAAATGGCCTCGGCCCAGTATACCTGAAGAAGCGTCTCCACCCTCATTGTTCAGCCCAGACACTGAGGTCCAACTCCGAGAGCCTTCTGGAGCTTCCCTCACTGAGAGAAGTGAGGTTACAGGGAACGAGGCAGAGGGCCTTCTCGGTGGTAGCGCCCACCCTGCGGAACGCCCTCCCATCAGATGTAAGCAACTATCTGATTTTTATAAGACATCTGAAGGCAGCCCTGTTTAGGGAAGTTTTTAACATTTGATGTTTCATCATGTTTTTAATATTCTGTTGGAAGTCACCCAGAGTGGCTGAGGAGGCCCAACCAGATGGGTGGGGTATTAATATTTATTTATTTATTTATTTATTATTATTATTATTATTATTATTATTATTATTATTATTATTATTATATCGCTCATGGCAAAGACCTGAACTGATTGCTTGCAGATGGCTTTTGAAATTAGAGAAAGGTCTACTCATTGCTACAGGGCCACAGGTTGCCAAACTGTGAACAGTCCACCCCAGCCCACCTGACCCCATAGCGTCCTACCACTAGAGAGGTAGGATGGGCCCCTTTTGGTGAAAGCACATGTGCTTATATTTCAGAATATATTCACACAAAAAAGCAAATAAACTGGAATGGGTATAATATATTGAATATACTATAGGTATACTTCCACTGGTTTCTGAATACCATTTCCCCTGGCTTCACCTCTGTTACACACATCATTCATTAGATTATGAAGACCATTAATGTCATGCAGCAGAACCAAATGAATTCACTAAGAGACCCCCATTAGCATATCAAGTACCTGCTTCTCAGCTAAATATTCCTGACAGCTCTCATTACAAATGATGGATGACATTTATAATAATACCAAAAACATTCCAGAGGAAAATAAAGATCTACCTTGTGTATCCAGATCGCTAGGTACCTTATTTTTTTACTGTTTACATTTCCTTCTTTCTTTTACTTTCAGGGGAGGGAAAGGAGTTGTACAAAATGCACAAATTAGATTAATTGCTGCTGCCAAAATGTATTAAAGTATTGCGAGACTAATTGAGATTCGATTCCGACTTTTGCAGGTGTTTAATTCCTGAGACAGCAAACTGTGAATCATTCCAGATGTGCTTTCAGCCGTATGTCACGCAGAGAGAGAAAGAGCGAGAGGGATGGAACAAGCTCTGTATAATAGATTCAGACTCAGAGCCAAGATATTATAATATGCTCTAAAAGTTTTTTTCCAAATCTTAGCCCAACTTCACACATTGCATCTTTCAGTTGTAAGGTTTTTTAATGTATACACTTGAAGATGTAAAGTGTGAATGCCAACAAGCAGCTGTTTGAAAACTTACGTATTTTTATTAATTTTAATTATAAGAAACATCATATAAACTTAAACATTGAAAAGGAAAGTTTAAATACAACTGTAACATTTTCCATGCTCTTTATACAATCAATACAACATCAAAATGTGGGATTTTTCATTTACCCTCTCCATGATTCCTTTATTTTTATTATTAATTCATGCATGTCCAAATTAAATTCTCCATCTATTCCTATCTAATTCTATCTTTCTTTAAAATATTGCAAATGCTATTTAGAATCCTGTTGATGTATCAACTTGTATACAATGCTTTGATATATATGCAATAAATATTTCCCATTCATTTTTAAATTTGTTATTGTCCTGATTTCTGAGTCTTCCTGTTAATTTTGCCATTTCTGCATATTCAATTAACTTCATTTGCCAATGTTTTTTTATGGGTATTTTTTACCTCTTTCCAACATATTCGTGCGGCCGTGGTCACATACCTGAATAGATTTCTATATTTTTTTTGGTATTTCGCTTCCAATAATTCCTAGTAAAAAAGCTTCGGGCTTTTTGATAAAAGTTATTTTAAACATGTTTCTCAATTCAAAAACTTATGTGTCATAGAGGTACGTTTGGCTGCAGGTTCCTGGTGACTGAACGCTCAGTGGCAAACACAGACTTGTTGCGTTTTCCAGTTTTCACAATAAACTCAAGTGAAGATTAACCAAAAGACCAGATCTGAACAGGGACTAAATCTCTAATAATAATAATAATAATAATAATAATAATAATAATAATAATAATAATTTATTTATACCCCGCCCATCTGGCTGGGCCTCCCCAGCCACTCTGGGCGGCTAGAATTCCCAAAGAATCAATACTTGCCACTTAAAGATTCTTATGTAGTGAGTGTTGGCAGAGTAACTAAATTGAACCTAGGAAGCCAACATCATGTGCCATACTGACTCTTTTATTGAAATTAAAACAAGGTCCAAATACTTGTTGAAATATTCAAGAGCTTTTACTTGCAGAACATCTGGCTAAAGAAGAATAAATGCAAGTATTTATTCAAGCATGGACTTATTCTTTTTCTTAGTTGAAGATTACAGCTTCTTCCTTAAACATTCAAGCAAACCGTGTCTTTCTCTCTTTCCAGGACTTGCACTCAGCCTTCTGCCCATGACCCAGCCAGGCCATGAAGTTCCTTCTGAAAAGTTTCCACTTTCTCCTTCCAGCAGACTTCTCCTTACTGCTTCTCTGGGAGAACATCAACTTCTTTACTTTTGTCTGTCACATACATTCCCACAGAAACATTAGCCCTCCTCTCCTCTATTGCGTTTAGAGAGTTATCTAATATGGTCTGTTCTTCAGTGGTCATGGCCCATTACAGTCAAGTCACTCACACACAAAACAAAATGGAAAATATTATAAGATACCTCCCATGTGACCAGAGTTAACCAATCACACGAGAGTTATTGGGGAACATTCCAGAATGAAACACAAAGTACAGTGGTACCTCAGGTTAAGTACTTAATTCGTTCCAGAGGTCCGTTCTTAACCTGAAACTGTTCTTAACCTGAAGCACCACTTTAGATAATGGGGCCTCCTGTTGACACTGTGCCGCCAGAGCACAATTTCTGTTCTCATCCTGAAGCAAAGTTCTTAACCCGAGGTACTATTTCTGGGTTAGCGGAGTCTGTAACCTGAAGCGTATGTAACCCGAGGTACCACTGTAATGCATTTAAGCACCCCCAGTTTCAGTAAACTAAATCACTATACTTAACACTGAGGAGAAAAGAGATAACAGTGCTACCAAAGTCCTGTCTCTATTCACCCTAGGTAGTGAACTTGTGGACATCCAATTGCCACTAGACTACAATTTCCAACATCCCTAACCATTAGCCATGCTGGCTGGAGCAGATGGGAGTTGGAGTCCAACGGCTTCTAGAGCGCTGTAGGTTTCCCAACCCTCCCGCCAATGACTAGCGTCCAGTTTTGCCATACGCTGGAGAAGAAAACCAAGTCATGAATGCCGGATGAGATTACTATTTGTGTGTCTACCCAGATCAGCACACACTAATTTAACGAAGCAAAAATTACACTGATTGACAAGTGAACACAAAGAACAAAGACTGGAAGTAAGACTTTAACGTATGAGAAAACAGATGATAACTTAATTACAGACCCATGTGAAATGTGTCTGGGCGTTTTCGTTGACTGTATGCTTATATGTTTATTAAATAATCATAATAGCAGTAGTAGTAGGAAATGAAGTCCAAGAAATAAACACCTCAGCGCCAATGTGCATGTGTGTGTGTGTGTGTGTTGTGTGTGTACACACAACACTGAAAATGCAAAAATGTTACAAAAACACTATGCAAGTTTCCTGTTTACACATAGGAAACTGATCTTGGGACAATCTACTCCTGGAGATTTCTATCCATCCGGGTAGAAGAGAAGCTTGAAATGCGATAGACAGACAGACAGACAGAGACAGACAGACAGACAGACAGACAGATAGATACATACATAGATGATAGATAGATAGATAGATAGATAGATAGATAGATAGATAGATAGATACATAGATGATAGATAGATTAGATAGATAGATGATAGATAGATAGATAGATAGATAGATAGATAGATAGATAGATGATAGATAGATAGATAGATAGATAGATAGATAGATAGATAGATAGATAGATGATAGATAGATGATGATAGATGATAGATAGATAGATAGATAGATAGATAGCTAGATAGATAGATAGATAGATAGATAGATAGATAGATAGATAGATAGATAAATAGATAGATGATAGATAGATGATAGATATAGATACAGTGGTGACTCGCAAGACGAAAAGAATCCGTTCTGTGATTCTCTTCGTCTAGCGGTTTTTTTGTCTTGAAAAGCAAGCCCATTGACGGATTAGAGGATTAGCGCTATTAGCGCTTTTAGCGGCTTTTAGCGGCTTATCAGTTTATCGGATCAGCTGATAAGTGGCTTAGCAGCTTATCGGATCAGCTGATAAGCGGCTTAGCAGCTTAGAAAAAGGGGGGAAGGGGAAAAAAACCGCAGGAACTCGCAAGACATTTTCGTCTTGCGAAGCAAGCCCATAGGAGATTCGTTTTGCGAAGCACCTCCAAAACGGAAAACTCTTTCGTCTAGCAAGTTTTCCGTCTTGCGAGGCATTCGTCTTGCGGGGCACCACTATAGATAGATAGATAGATAGATAGATAGATAGATAGATAGATAGATGATAGAGAAAGAGAGAGAGAGAGATCTATGACGTGGTTGTTTCTGCCTAGCTCTTCTTTTTCATATGGTAAGCTGTTGAAAGATATGAAATTATAAAGAGGTCTGCTCCGGTGGACCCATCAAAATGAAATTGTCCCACATCTTTGCACTGTATTTTAATGGACCCATTATTTTTCCATTACTTAATCCTGCTCAAGAATATTTTATGAACCATGTTAAAAGTGTAAGGGAGAGGCAGCGACTCCTGGTTTCTAGTGCAGTTTCAGCTAAGCCCAAGTAGGCAAAGGCACTTACAGCGCTGTTATTCTGTATCACTCAAAAAGGCAACGATTAAATTTTCACAGCTGTACATGGCGGCATCTGTTTCTAGTGTTTCGGTGGAGTACGAAGATGCTCCGACAAAACTAAGCTTTGTCATCTGTGAGTGAAATTTTCACTCATTCCACTTAGGTTGCTCCTGTTACAGTTTCAAAGATATCTACCCCATTTGAGGGACTGGCTGCCCAAACATGTGTGCTCTTCTGATACCCACACAGATAGAGAGAAAGGCACAATTCAGCAGCTTCTGTTTTGATTTCCTGGGGCAGGACAGCTCCATATCCTTCACTGTTGCCGTTTTAGAAATACCTTGTTCATTAATGGGAGCCCACATTTGTAGGTCCAGGCATAGTGGAGCCATGGGGCCAGGGTATGATTTGTTTAGTCATTTAGTCATGCCCGACTCTTTGTGACCCCATGGACCAGAGCACGCCAGGCACTTCTGTCTTCCACTGCCTCCCGCAGTTTGGTCAAACTCATGCTGGTAGCTTCGAGAACACTGCCCAACCATCTCGTCCTCTGTCGTCCCCTTCTTCTTGTGCCCTCAATCTTTCCCAACATCAGGGTCTTTTCCAGGGAGTCTTCTCTTCTCATGAGGTGGCCAAAGTATTCTTCAGGATCTGTCCTTCCAGTGAGCACTCCGGGCTGATTTCCTTAAGAATGGAGAGGTTTGATCTTCTTGCAGTTCATGGGACTCTCAAGACAAGGTATGATAAGTTTGTGTTAATCACAGGACAAGCCCTTTGGGGTAGTGGTTAAGAAGAAATGGTTAAGTGGTTCACTCAGTGAACATTAAATACTAGGTCAAATAAAATCCAGAGAGCAAGGGTGGATCTACATGCAGGGGGGGGGCATTATAAATAAGTAAGAAATAAAACCGGTATAACAAAAGGGAAAAAAACACTATGGGAAATTGCAAGTAATTTTTCTTTGCTCTTCAGCGCCACCTGGTGTCACATGTTTATAACTCATTCAAAGCTCTCTTTTTTTTACTGATGTAGCTGAGTCCCAAGGCTAGCTAGCCCTAAACTGATTCACATTCTGGGAAACAAGAGCCTTAAAATGGATTACAATGAACATTTCATTTTCAAAAGTAAACGGGACTGATACAACTTCTTGGGGAACTTTATTTATACAGAATTCCAGTTATTATTATGTATATGTCTTATTCAGACATCCATTTAAAGTCCAAAATCTTAACGTGGCGGAAAGAATTGGAGTACATTACGTTAGATTTTCCCATTAACAATATTGACACTCAAGAGGTTAGCGCTAATTACATTAATGGGGATATAAAACAAATGAACAAGGTTACCGGTTAAGGACCAAGAAGTCATGGATTGCTCATGATTCAGCCAATGCAAACAGACATTTATTTCTAAACACATGATGGGATGGAGAGGAAAGCATTTGCCATGAATCTGGGTGCTTCTGTGTTCTGCTACACCAGCAATAGGAAACCTTTTACGGACCGAGGGTCATGCTGACTCCTGAATAACCTTCCAGGGATTACATACTGGTGGGATCAGGTGCAAAAGTAGGCAATTTGCACAATGGATTGTATTCCACCCATGCAAACATCAGAGTTTGTTTTCCAGGCAAGCAAGAGGCATGAACACAGTTCAAAGAGGCATTCCAGCCAGGCAAGGAGAGTGTGGCCTATGGAAGGGTGTGTGACCTGGGGAGAGTCTTAAGAGCCAAATAAATAGGTATAGAGGGCCACATTAGCCCTCTGCCATACTTGTGGCTGCCCATCTGGACCTACTGCTGCTGTGCAACTGATAACACACATTTTTGCGTGCAGTTTTCCCTGAAACAATGCATTTTTTTCTATGTTATTTTCACCCATATATTCGTTTTTATGAACAACTTCCCCTAATATATCCATCCTTGCAGTGGCGTAGCGTGGGTTGTCAGCACCCGGGGCAAGGCAAGTAATTTGCGCCCCCTAACCCTAACCCCCAGATGTTGCGCCCGGTGCGGCCAGCCCCCCCCTGCACCCCCCACGCTACGCCACTGCATCCTTGCATATATTGATTGGTTGACTGGACAACTTGCATCACAATTTTCAGAGAAGTGTGGATGTCAATGGATAGCTGTGTTTTGTTCCACCTACAGGTTTGAGAAATGAGAATGGGGTAAAAAGGTAAAGGTAAAGGGACCCCTGACCATTAGGTCCAGTCGTGGCCAACTCTGGGGTTGCGGCGCTCATCTCGCTTTATCGGCCAAGGAAGCCAGCGTACAGCTTCCGGGTCATGTGGCCAGCATGACTAAGCCGCTTCTGGTGAACCAGAGCAGTGCACGGAAACGCCGTTTACCTTCCCGCTGGAGCGGTACCTATTTATCTACTTGCACTTTGATGTGCTTTTGAACTGCTAGATTGGCAGGAGCAGGGACCGAGCAATGGGAGCTCACCCCGTTGCGGGGATTCGAACTGCTGAACTTCTGATCAGCAAGTACTAGGCTCTATGGTTTAACCCACAGCGCCACCCACGTCCCTATATAAAAGATAGATTACAGCAAAAGATGCAAGAATTTATTTATCTTTTAGTATTGGAACCCATGGAGGGGGGAAAGGAGGTCTCAAGATTCGAATGAACCTTTTTTAAATGGATTGAAAATGTTAGGTTTATGGTGTGCAACTTTTATGTAAAACTAATAAAAAAATTATAAAAATGGAAAAAAGAAATCAGGTCAAATGAATCACTAACTAAAGAGGGTGACAACCCCACTTAGTACACTGTAGTCGGAAAAAACACCATTTCAGACATGCAATTAGAGAGTCATTGAACGATCTTTGAGTAACATTGCGCCTGCATCTCTCTATTATGAGAGCTCTAGCCTCCATCAACCTAAAAAAAGAAAGTGGGGGCGAAGAAAATCCGTAAGAATTATAACAATACTCTTTTCTTTATCAAAAGGAAAATGTGAATATGCCAAGTGCCACCTTGAAATGAGCTTGAGCGTGGAGAGGATAGGTGAGTTAAAAAACAGAATGAGAACAGGAGAAGGACAGAGTCATAAGAATGAAGAGGTAGGGGTGCCTTGCTTGTGCCCAAGGAAACCTCCATTAAATGAATGTGGTTAAAAAAGAAGAGGAATTAGCTTCATTAGCTGCATTTTGCATCCTTCTGCTTTGCACATCCATTCAGCCCTATTAGTTACACTCCTTCGCATTTGTTCCCGCGTTCTTCTGTTTCCACTTGAGGCCCTCTGCTGCACAGCTCTGCCTTCCCACAGACACGGCAGCTGAACAAATAGATAGCGATTAAGATGATTTTCCTCTGGTGCCTTCATGGAAGAGACATCACGGTCTCAAAGCTTTTATGAGGCGTCCGTTCTCCATTTTGTACACGGCGAAGCTGCTCTCACTAGTGGAATAATAATAATAATAAATTTTATTTATATCCCGCCCTCCCCAGCCAAAGCTGGGCTCAGGACGGCTAACAACAATAAAATAATACAACATTATAAAATCATTTCATTATAAACTTAATTCAAATCAAATTGATGGCAACCATTGGGCTAGAGTTCTGCGAAGATTGCCAAAGGAGGGAGTCAGGCTGTGCCCTGGCCAAAGGCCTGGTGGAACAGCTCTGTCTTGCAGGCCCTGCGGAAAGATGTCAAGTCCTGCAGGGCCCTAGTCTCTTGTGACAGAGCGTTCCACCAGATTGGAGCCACAGCCGAAAAAGCCCTGGCTCTGGTTGAAGCCAATGGGAAGCAGGGAATTCAAAATATATGAAATATGAAATGAATATGAAATACTTTATTGTCACTTGTACAACTTGTATACAGTGAGATTACACGAGCACCCCCCACTCAGCTCTCTTAGTCTTAATTTCCCTTGTTTACTGAAACACACACACCAAACCAGAAAGTCAGTTGCCCTTTTGTTATCTTTACATTCAGCAGCCTAACAGCCCACGGATAGAAGCTGTTCTTTATCCTGTTGGTGTGACTAATCATGCTTCTATATCTTCTTCCCGAGGGCAGGAGATCAAGAAAGTGCCGACCAGGGTGTGAATCATCCATGAGAATTTTCCTCACTCTCCTGAGGCAACGTTCTTCCGTAATGTCATCCAGTGGATTCACGGGAGAGCCCATAATATCTTGTGCTGTATTCACCAACCTCTGTAGGCACTTCCTATCATCTGATGTCAAATCAGTGTACCACACTGTGATGCAGTATAAAAGGACACTTTCTATTGTCGACCGGTAGAAGGAGATCATCAAATGTTGATTGACATCTTTCTTTCACAATACTCTGAGGAGATGGAGTCTCTGTTGGGCTTTCTTAACCACCTGGGTTGTATTGATTTTCCAAGTAAGATCTTCACTGAGATAAACTCCACCAATAGGCTCTGCCCAGGGAAGCAAGTATGGTGTTACTCCCATTGTTTTGGACAACAATTCTCATCTATGATTGGCCATGCTGGCACAGGGTAATAGGTAGTATCCAGTGCCAGATTTATGTATAAGCTAAAGAAGCTATAGCTTGGGGCCTCACTCTCTTGGGAGTCTCCAAAAAATTTAAAAGAAAAGGAAAACTGGACGTACATAAATAAAAACTACTTACAAATAAAATAAAAACCACTTACAGCAACAGTGTGATGGCCTGGGAATCTGATTCAGAGGCTGAATTCGGAGGAATCCCAGCCTGCACAGGAGTCCCTGCCTCCACGGGCTTGAATCTGAAGGGTCCCCACCTGTGCTGGATCCTCAGAAGCAGACACCAGCTGAATCCGCTCTGGCTCCGGAGGTGATGGAGGACCCATTGCCTGCAGGTGCTCCTCTCCCAGCCCTGTCGGGGGAAGGTGAGGCTGCCTCTGGGTCCAGTAACCCTCCAGCCTCTCCTGAGCTGCAGAGGCTCAGGGCAGAGAGGCAAAGGGAACTAAGTTCTCTCAGGAGGAGTGCTCGCCTCCAGGCCAGGAGAGGCGAGTCACCTGTGGGCTGGGACCGCCCCAGGCCTCAGAGGAGATAAAGGCCAGTCAGCCCAGTCCCAGCTTGCGGGAGCAACATCGTTGGAAACCTGTTCCAGCCAGCACCCTGACCTGCTCTTCGAGAGTTCCTGACCACACCCGGCTCCTTGCCTTGGACCCCGCTTCCCCCTTGATGGACAGCCTCCAGACCCTCAACCCAGGACCGGACTCAGACCACGCCGCACGGTAACACCCCCCCCCCGGGACCAGCACAAACAGTGTTTTGTGTTGATTAGGCTCCTATGATGTACGTAACGGGCCCCACCTGCTAGCCTGCTCCCTAAAATATCACTGGTTTGCTCATTTCTATATATAGGGTACCTACATTCTACCTGTGCAAATGGCTTTAGATACCTATTAGGTCCATAAATTACCATATAGCATATATTCAACACAAAACAGTGACAATCCGTTGTTGACCAAGGACAGCTGGTTATATAAAGGGCCCCATCACCTTCAGTAGCTTAGGGCCTCATCAACCTAAATCTGGTCCTGGTAGTGGCGCCTGCCCTGTGGAACACCCTCCCAGCAGATGTCAAAGCAATAAACAACTATGTGACGTTTAGAAGACATCTGAAGGCAGCGCTGTTTAGGGAAGTTGTTAATGACTGGTGTTCTAAGGTATTTTTTATCTTTTGTTGGATCCGCCCAGAATGGATGGGGAAACCCAGACAGATGGGGGGGGATATGAATATTATTATTATTATTATTATTATTATTATTACTGCTACTACTACTACTACTACTACTACTACTACTACTACTACTACTATAGTCCAATATATCTGGAGGGCACTACATTGGTTACCTTACAGAGGACCTTACGGTCTTCAGATAAAAACATCTTGGAGATCCTGGGCCACAGGGAGGTTAGGCTGGCCTCAACCAGAGCCAGGGCTTTTTTGGCCGTGGCCCCAATCTGGTGGAACGCTCTGTCACAAGAGACTAGGGCCCTTGCGGGACTTGACATCTTTCCGCAGGGCCTGCAAGACAGAGCTTTTCCGCCAGGCCTTTGGCCAAGGCACAGTCTGACCCCCTCCTTCTGTAATCCTCATAGAACTCTAGCCCAATGGTTGCCATTAATTCAACTCTGGATTGATTTTAGAATGAATTGATTTTAGAATGTATTTCAATTAATTGATTGTGAATTTATGTAAACTGTGTTGTTTATACTGTTGTTAGCTGCTCTGAGCCCAGCTTCAGCTGGGGAGGGCGGGATATAAGTAAAAAATTATTATTATTATTATTATTATTATTATTATTATTATTATTATTATTATTAATTACCTTGTGGCTATATACTTCAGGCTAGTGAAGAAGCTTCCTGCAATAAATTGCCAAATATGTGTACTGTTTTATCTGATTCAGAACCTTTTCTTGACTGGTATTGGGCCAGGGTGCCCAACCAGCTCATCCACAGTTGGTTAAGTTGATCACTATCAAGCAAGACCTCTCTCTGGACATTACAACGTTGCACAAAGGCAGGAAGGGAAGAAACACACATCACCCAGAACACTCTGCCGGTCACACCTACAGCTATAGCAAATATGACATTTTCATTCAAAGCTATTTTTTAATGATTTAGCACTTTCCCAGGAAATAGCTTCGAATTTGGAACACCAATCTTAAGAACTTCTTTAGATTAGAAGCAGTGACCTATTGGGTGCTTATCTGCTTGACTTTCGCGTTCGTTGGTTTCCTCCCCTCCCCTCTTTCACTCTTCTTCTGTGCTCTCCGTATCTTTGTCCAAAGCAGCACTGGAAGGAAATGAAAATTTGATACTGCTGCTGAAAGTTTCTGATGACAAAACTTTTCTTTTTTCTCTGACAGTCAATCACAGCAAGGCTGCACTGCCCAATCTGTTCAGACAAACACACACACGTGGGTACATTTCAAACGGAAATACAAATTCCTTAACCTAAGAGGACAATTTGTTAGGGCACAGTTTAACCAACAGTTGATGCTGTTCTTGTGATTATTTTTTTTTAATCTGCAAACACTAGTGGTGCTCACTTAAGCTACATTCACACAATCCCTTTGCATGTAAGTAGTTGAGAGGGCGCTGCGGTAGGAGGGCTGGCTGTGAGAAATGAGTCTTCTCTTTTCGTTTTACGAGCCCTTAGACTGACTCGGGAAATGAAACTGATCTGCTTCCAGTTTGGGAAGAAGCAAATCAGTTCATATCTTGGTCAGTCCAAGAAGAAGCCATGGGAACATAGAATCAGACTGAACTGTAGGTGGGTTCCCACGAGGCAAGACACAGTGATAACAGCACAAACCTTTATTGAACTACATAACGGGATAACAGGAGCAAAACAACTGCTTATATACATTTCTGAAGGCCTGGGCCACTCCCACTCCCAACGTGATTGGCTGTCTAAACTTCCAAGCTGCGAATCATCACTCAGAGTTTAAGGGCCAATGTAAAGGTAAAGGGTAAAGGGACCCCTGACCATTAGGTCCAGTCGTGGACAACTCTGGGGTTGCGGCGCTCATCTTGCTTTATTGGCCGAGGGAGCAGGCGTACAGCTTCTGGGTCATGTGGCCAGCATGACTAAGCCGCTTCTGGTGAAACCAGAGCAGAGCACAGAAGAAGAAGAAGAAGAAGAAGAAGAAGAAGAAGAAGAAGAAGAAGAAGAAGAAGAAGAAGAAGAAGGATAGTAGTAGTAGTAGTAGTAGTAGTAGTAGTAGTAGTAGTAGTTTGGATTTGATATCCTGCCTTTCACTCCCCTTCAGGAGTCTCAAAGCGGCTAACATTCTCCTTTCCCTTCCTCCCCCACAACAAACACCCTGTGAGGTGAGTGGGGCTGAGAGACTTCAGAGAAGTGTGACTGGCCCAAGGTCACCCATCAGCTGCATGTGGAGGAGCGGAGACATGAACCCGGTTTCCCAGATTATGAATCTACTATTCTTAACCACTACACCACATTGCCGTTTACCTTCCCGCCGGAGCAGTACCTATTTATCTACTTGCACTTTGACGTGCTTTCGAACTGCTAGATTGGCAGAAGAAGGGACTGAGCAATGGGAGCTCACCCCGTTGAGGGGATTCGAACCGCCAACCTTCTGATCGGCAAGTCCTAGGCTCTGTGGTTTAACCCACAGCACCACCCGCGTCCAGAGGCCCAAATCCTGAAATGTTCTGTGATTGGATATCATGTATCGAATCAGAACAGAGGAGCTCAGACTCAAGCTCAGGCAAACACAGACCACTGAATACATAACACAGACCATTTTGCTCAGTATTGTATGCACTGACTGGCAGTGCCTCCCCACCCGCCCCCCGGGTCTCTGCCAGCCATACCTGGTGATGCTGGGGATTGAATATGGGACCTTATGCATGCAAATCAGATGCTGTGTCACTGAGATACAACTCTTCCCCATTCTGAGAATGCTCACCTTCTCTCCTTCGACTCAGAAACTACAACTAATCCAGAATGCGGCAGCTAGACTGGTGACTGGAACGGCTGCTGGGACCATATATAGGTCCTGAAAGACCTACATTGGCTCCCAGTACATTTCTGAGCACAATTCAAAGCGTTGGTGCTGACCTTGAAAGCCCTGAACAGCCTTGGCCCGGTATACGTGAAGGAGCATCTCCACCATTCAGCTCTGACACTGAGATCCACTTCCGAGGACCTTCTGGCGGCTCCCTCACTTTGGGAAGTGAAGCTACAAGGAACCAGGCAGAGGGCCTTCTTGGTAGTGGCACCCTACCATCACATGTCAAAGAGATGAGTAACTATATAACCTTTAGAAGACATCTGAAGGCATCCCTGTATAGGGAAGCTTTTTAAGGTTTAATGTTTTGTTATATTTTTATATACAGTATGTTGGAAGCTGCCCAGAGTGGCAGGGGCAACCCAGTCAAATGGGCGGGGTACAAATAAATTATTGTTAGTATTATCTCAAGGACTGGTGTCCTGGGGGTGGAGAAAACCTAGAAGAAGAAAAATCCCATAGCTTTAGGGTTAGAGCAAGAACGGAACCTACATGAGGCTTACCTGGAGGATTATGGGTAGAACTGACAGTGTTGACACTTTTTCAGATGCCAGTACAGATCACCCAACAGTTTTACTCATTTGACCAAGCCGGATGATAGCCCTACTTCTTGGTTACAATTCCTCAGGCGATAGAGCAGGAGGCTTATCAGCAAGTCAGATGAATCGCTAGTCAAAGAACAGGCAAAGAACATTTGCATGTGCTAAACTTAAAGTAAATTAGTAGTCCCATTAGTTTCACTTGGAATCCGAGCACATTAAAAGAACCCACAGAAGTGTTTTGCAAGGCGGTGGTAACTTATCGTTAATGATATGCTTGATTCCCTTCTTATCCACCTCTCTACAAGGCATGGAGAGAAATAGTTTGAGCACCATTAAAGTCCCAAACTAATTTGTCCTGTCTTATTAGTGTATGCTACCTGTGTCTTGGGAAATAGTAGCGTGGAAGAGATTTCTCATTTGGTTGCGGTAAGACACAGAAAGCCTTTGTACCATGACATGAACTTGCCGTACTTTTCTGTGTCTAAGACGAGGTTTTTTTACTCTTAAATAAAAAAAATTAATCTGGGGTCGTCTTATACATGGATAGTACATGGGGGGGACATGCGATTGGTTCCATCCGGAGGAAGAAGAAGAAGAAGAAGAAGAAGAAGAAGAAGAAGAAGAAGAAGAGAAGTTTGGATTTGATATTCCGCTTTATCACTACTCGAAGGAGTCTCAAAGCGGCTAACATTCTCCTTTCCCTTCCTTCCCAACAACAAACACTCTGTGAGGTGAGTGGGGCTGAGAGACTTCAGAGAAGTGTGACTGGCCCAAGGTCACCCAGCAGCTGCATGTGGAGGAGCGGAGACGCGAACCCGGTTCCCCAGATTACAAGTCTACCGCTCTTAACCACTACACCACACTGGCTCTCTGGAGCTTTTCTGCGACGATTGGGTGGGCGATTGGTGGCTGCAGCAATGGTTGCTGTGGATTGGCTGCCGCTGCGGCAATTGGGCATGCGCTTTGTCAGTCGGGTCAGTGATTTTTGGCATTCCCCTCCCCAAAAAACTGAACAACTCTGTGTCCTCTCCCCCCATTTTCTGAAATTGGAGTCCCCAAAAGTAGGGGTTGTCTTATACATGGGGGGGGGGAGATGTTATACATGGAAAAATGTGGTAAATGTGGACCAGGTGGAGTGGAGTGGTGAAGGCAGCTAAGTACATGCATCTTATAGAATATTTCAAGGAGTATGTGAGAAAGGGTATATATCTGTGTGCTTTAACCTCACAGCAGGAGCCACTGTTCTTAATAAAAGACCAGCAAAGGGGAAATTGCTGCTCTGGAGAGCCAGATTTTGACTCCTATCGGAGTGCTGCAGCTGCTGATTACAGGCAGATTTTGACTGATTATTTGTAGCCACTCGAGTGAAGATTTTGCAGCGGCAGAGAACTGGTTGATTATTATTTTTTTAATGCAGGGAAGGGGAAGGAGACAAAAAGATGCTCAAGGCCTTCTCAGTTTTAAAAGGGCACGTTTCAGCTCCGTAGCATGTACTGTTTTCCATGTTCCAGCGCATTCTTATACAAAATAATTGGAAAAATGGGGGAGGGGAACGATCCAATTAAAACAAAGAAGACGGGTCCAAATTTTACCCAGAATCTAACCTTGCACTCTGTCTGTGCATATTAAGGGGAAATGTGCCTGAAAAAAGCACCTAATGGACAGTAATGCACTGTATTAGGGGGAATTGCTTGGGGGGGTGTATATATTAGGGGGAAAGGCATTTGTGTGGCAACTGTGAGAACAGGATACTGTATGGGCCATTGGCCCATTATAAGAAATTATAAGAAAATTGCACTAAAATGCTAATTAACGCTCATGAGGACTTTTCTTTTTTTAAGACGCTAATTGAGGCAGAAATGCGGAAAACTGAACTGAAGGTATGGAAAACTGGAGGCCTTTTCTGGACTATCTGTCATAGTATTACAGCGAAATGAAATCACGAGCAGGATTTGAGATATGAGAGGCATAAAAAAAATGGCAGGATGGAGTTGGGGGGGTTAGCAACATGTATCAAGGATAAGAATAAAAGCATCAGGGGGGAGGGCTGGGAAGTCAAAACGAAAAATCTAATGATATATTGATATATTGTGTGTGAAGTAAATCTGTGAAAACATATGAAAAATCTAATAAAAATTATAAAAAAAAATTAAAAAAGAAAACTGGACTGAAGGAATTCTAGGTGCCAAAATCCCAAAGGAGTAGAAAAGACTATTTATGTATGCAACCACGGCTGCATGGATGTTACTGGCCCAGAGATGGGAAGAAGATAAAGTTTCTACCAGAGAAGAATGGCAGATGGGCTATGCTGAAATGCCTAAAATGACCGGAAGGGTCAGAAATCAGGAAGACCAAAATTTTAACAAGGAATGGGAAGAATTTATAACTTGCCTTAAAGACCATTGTAAACAGTTAAAATTGTTAGTAGGATTAGAATACCACTTGTAGTTTAAGGCTGAATTCTGGACATAATGGAAGAGGTAAAGGTTTTGGATTACAGTGGTACTTCGGGTTAAGTACTTAATTCGTTCCAGAGGTCCTTTCTTAACCTGAAACTGTTCTTAAGCTGAAGCACCACTTCAGCTAATGGGGCCTCCTGTAGCCGCCGCACCGCCGGAGCATGATTTCTGTTCTTATCCTGAAGCAAAGTTCTTAACATGAAGCACTATTTCTGGGTTAGCGGAGTCTGTAACCTGAAGCGTATGTAACCCAAGGTACCACTGTATCATAAAAGATGTGGAAGGAAAGGATTAATAATAGGACCCACAAAGGTGAGGGTGGAAGTCCGGGAGATTCCTTTGAATCTTGTTTTTATGATTTATGTGCGATATATCTCTGTAAAATTTTGATTTGAAAAAACCAAACAAATAAATTTTACAAGAAAAATTATGACCCAAAATTGACAGCCTTGTCCATCCTAGCCCCAGCTACAGTAGCATGGCCAATAATCGGGGTTTATGGGATTTGTAGTCCAACCTTTGGGAAGCCATGGTTTCCCCATCTCTGACATACAATCTCTTCTTGCCTTCCTCCCTCACATGCACACAGACACAAACACAGAGAGTCACATGGGTTGGGGAAAGCTGCCTTGCCGCATGTTTGACATCTACCGCTTCAATCGGCCTGGAATATGAACACGCCAGGAAAACAAGCCCCCTCGGACCGTGGTTGTTTGATCTGATCCTAGACTTATTAAATATTTGCTCGTGAGTGAATTATCCACAGTCGCCTGCTTTGTGCTTGATCTTCTTGCTTGACGGAAACTCGTCAAGCCAAGTCCCAGGGCACACGCTGCTACTCATCTGCCGTCTGTGCCCTTCAGTCTTCTTTAATTGAGGCACAGTTTGCGCACTCGGCGGGGCGTTCGTGAGGATAAAAATTGGGCCGGCACCACGCCAAAGCTCACTGCGAGGGAGAGCCAGATGCTTCGCTTCATTGGCACATCAAGGATCAACCTCCCGACCAAAAGAGAAGACAGGTGAGGGAGGGAAGAAGGATTATCTATGCCTAAAACATACACACCCTTCACTTCAAGCTTTGGAACTTGTCACAGCTGCCTGGTAGCCATTGTTTGAAGATATGTGTGGACCGATATATAATTGCAATTCCGAATTTGGCAGAGTGGGAGGATTCCCAGTAAAGCTTTGAAGTTCTTGTATCACTGAAGATATTCCCCCCCCCCCGACAAGTGCCGTGGAGCATAGTTATCCGAATGAAAATCACATTTGTTGTTATGCTGGTTAATTTATTTTTTTGGGGGGGGGGGGTTCTTCCCATCACCGCCTTCTAACTTATTTATTCGAGACGTTTGACAAAGCTGAAGTGGCTTTTGTTTGCTTAGCTATTCACATTCGACTGCGAAATGTATGCTTATTTACAGTATCTCCGGCTCCCCGTTTGCAATGTATTTGTTAAATTGGTTAAGAGAGTTTAATTGGCCATTGGGGGATTATTCCTTGCACTATTCCCAAATCTGTTTACTAAAAATACGCACTAAGAACGAGCTACTTCTTAGAACCTTGTTGCATTAGGCCATTATCATCTGCAGCGTTTTCCTTTACCAGATTCCTAACATGCCGTAGTCGGAATTCCTCCTCTAGCTGTGCCTGTTTTTTTCAGAGCAGCCTGCAGAGGATTTTATCACCTTAAATACAGCAGATCCACCTGTAAAATCTGGTGTGGATCAAAGAAGTTCCAGAAAGAAAGTTATAGCATTTACGTTGCTATCAGAAGCGCTGCCTCTCTTCCCCTCGTGGTTTGCGTGGCAAGTTCCCGCCTCCCCCCTTGGAAATAAAGACACGAGACACAAGAATTCGAGTTAATGGGTCAAATTAGGCCACAACTTTATTGATTACAGGAATTGAGCGGTATTAGCTTAGGCATTGCTCCTGCACTAACCGGATTCAACCGGTAAAGGTTAACCACCAATAGGGGGAGTCCTGCCGAGGCACGTTGGCTAGGAGCTCCCCCCAGAGTTACCGCTTGGGGGCGTGCCGAGGGCCCACACCTCCCTAGGCTCAGGACAAGCCCCCCCCCCGAATCCTTTACCAGACTACCCTTAGCTTTGGGGGCGGTGATGGCGCTTCCTTCCCCCCATCATCTGCATAACAATAGATCGATACCCCTACCAATGCCTAACCGCCAATACCACAGAGCTGTGACGGATTGATACGAGGTAGGCGAAAACCAAGTGGCTGGAGCCAATCTGCCAAATGGGAAAACTCCGACCAGGTCCCTTGACGGTGACCGACCGGAGTCCATAGCATCATCAGAGACCTAGCCTAATGGGTGGGCGGGGCGGGAAAACCTGGCTGAAGCTGCACGGCAAAGAGGAAGAGCCTCTGCCGCGCCAGACCTAAATGCAGCTAGACCACACACCCCGGCCCAGCCGATTGGCTGGGCAGGGAAGACGCGTCCGAGGATTCCCCAGGTCATTGCGGGGCTGAGGGCAGCCCCGCGTGTGTGGGGTGGGCGTTAAGCCCGCAATCCCACCTCCTCCCTAGACCGGAAGTGGCTTTCACAAAACAAATTGACTGCTATTGTAGAGTTGCGTGTCGAGGTCCCCAAGACACCCCCCAATAAAACACAGTTGACACATGATTTTAGTTTCAAGGTTTTTGGTGCAATTTTGGCCACAACGTTATTAAAATTACAAGCGATGTGAGTGGTTGCTTAAGCATTGGTTGTGACTATCTGACCCCGCACAGGGACAGACTGACATTCGCACGCCTGTGAAGTCAGAAAGGGAAAATATTTGGGGGGGGGGGAATGGAATTGGGTACCATGCCTCGCCTCTCCCCAAATGCAACCAGGGGCTCTTGCGTGACCCTAGCCTCTTGACAGGGGTTCGGACAAAAGCATGGCGAGCCCCTAGGTTCCTTTAATGGAAAACGCTTGCAGCAGCATTTTGGAGGGGCAGGCACAGCCAATCCATACCCCTCCACCAACCAATTCCTAAACCAATGCCTAACCGCAACCTTACAAGTTGTGACAATTTGCTACGCAGTAGGCAAAAACCAAATGGCACCAGCCAATCAGCCAAATGGACAAAATTTCTATCAGGCCCCTGCCCCAAAAGCAGACGACCCCATGACAGGCATAGCAAGGTCAAGCGAACAACCTGAAAATAGAGAGGGAGGGAGGGTGACCCGATGCGCGCAGCGAAAAGAGGAAGCTCAACGCTGCGCGCAGGGTATTAAAGGCTATGGCTGTCAATCACGAAATGACAACATTTAAATCTCCCCAGCAACAGTAAGCTCAATGATAATGGTGGCCAAACACTTTTCCCACCCAGCAACAGTGGGTGTCTTGTTAGCCCCCACCACAACACGTGCTCTCCATGAAGGAGAAGACACTTAACCATATTTGACACTACCCAATGTACACTGATGAGCGGGATGTCCATCGTTTTCAAGCAGAGGCGCCAGCTTGTCAGGGCAATTGGGGGGGGGGAGCCTGAAGTCGCAAATGAGGCAACAGGATGAGTCGGGCGTGAAGCCAACCTCACTGACAGCATGGCTTCAATGGCCAGCAGCTCTTCCTCCTGCTGCTGCTGCCACCACTGGTGAGGGTCTGCTTTGACCCTCCTTCCCTTCCACAACAGGAATCATAAAATCACAGAATTGTAGAGTTGAAAGGGACCCTGAGAATCATCTACTCCAACTCCCTGCAATGCAGGTATATGCAAGTTGCCCCATCCAGGGATCGAACCTGCAACCTTGGAGTTATCCATGTTAGTTCCTGTTTTGCAACTGTGAAGCTGCTTAGAGTCACAAGGTTCTGTTTACGTTCCAGAGACAGTCCAGGCTGTTGGAAGTCTCATGGGAGACAGGAGATGGAGGTGACGTACTGGTTTCCTGTTCCTTTGTTCCTTTGTTGTTCAGTTGCTCTCTGCTTTCACAGAGAGAAGATGTATTTTTCTTTGCTGCCTGCGTAGTAAGAAATAAAGCATAGCGATGTAGCCATAAATCTCATCACTTCCCTGTGCTGGAAACTCTGCTGAACGGGAATGTGCCTGAGGCCTCATCAAAGGCTCAGGTCATTAATTATCGTCGGAGGCGATTCCGAAGGACTCAGCCGGAGGAAGATGAGCTTTATCAGCTTGGCCGAGCACAGCTTCCGACAATCCTCACCATGCTGTAACCAACTGAGCTAGGCAATTGCCAGCCACTGAAGCCATGCTGTGCTTGGCTCCACACTCGGCCTACTCCGCCCGCCAATTTTTTGGGTAATTGGGGTGGCCAGCCCCCTCCCAAAAATATTGAGGGGGAGGCAAAAGGGCTTGGCCCCCATGAGTTAGCACCCCTGTTTTCAAGTCTTTAACTGTCAGAATGCTGTCAGCAACTCCTGGCTGCTTGCCCAGGAAAGTATAAAGACAAGGAAAACTTTCTTTCAGTCCTTTTTTATTTCAAACTTTACAGAGAGAGGCTATAGAACCCAACCTCTTGGATAATGGCCTTGTCACAAGTGAATCTGCCCCCCCCCCCCGTGGTCTCTTCCACTTCCTCATTCATCAACAGCATCACCTCTTCACGGGTGCTGCTAAGCGCCCTTTGTCTTCAAGCTCTTTGCTCTCCTACTTTTAAGGCCTGCTGGGTTCTGGGAGGTGGTGGGTCTGGAATGCTTTGTAATGACAACGCATCAGTCAGCTACCATTCTGGTCCTGCCTCCTCCTCTCCCATTATTTCCCAGCTTTTCCCCTCATCTGCCTCTGAGCTGTGATCTCCCTCAGCCCCCTCTTGTAAATCTATACCATCTTCCTCTTCCTCCTCCATGGAAGGGTCAGGCTGGGGAGGCGGTCTCCACCATTCCTCCTCCTCTGCCCAGTCACTGACATTGACTAACAATGGATATGCTATACCATACAATATATAGCAGACCTTCCAAGTGTCCCTATTTTCCAGGGACAGTCCTGGAATTACAGAAGCCATCCCGGTTTCGGATCTGATCCCGGGATGTCCCACTTTTCCTTAGGACGTCCCTATTTTCATTGGAGAAATGTTGGAGGGTATGGAGCTATCTGACCCTCAAGCCAAGGAGATAAGTAACTATACAACTCTTAGAAGACATCAGAAGGCAGCCCTGCATAGGGAAGTTTTTTAATGTTTCATTATGTTTTTATAAATGTTGGCGGCTGCCAAGAGTGACTGGGACAACCCAGTCAGATGACCAGGGTATAAATTATTATTATTATTATTGAATAGGACACCCCTATTTTCATTGGAGAGATGTTGGAGGGTTTGTATATGGAAACTGACCAAACTGAGCTGAGTAGCGTAGCCACGTAATGCATTGCCATAAAAGAGGACAAAAGTACCGTATTTTTTCATGTATAACATGCCCCCATGTATAAGACACCCCCTATTTTGGGGGACTCAAACTTCAGAAAATGGGGGGGGGGAGATTGCCCAGAGTTGTTGAGCTTTTTGGGCAGTTTGACCAGAGTTGTTGAGCTAACCCATCTGATCAGCGCTGCTCCCTCACAGCCCAGAAGCCACAAATTGCCCACCCTATTGCTGCAGTGAGAGCAAATAGACATCAGCCCTTGCCGATGCCACCAATAACATCATGGACAATCTCAGGCTTGTGGAACCAACCAATCCAACGTCACAAATATGCACTGACCGGGTGCTAGGTGTTCATGGGCATCTTCAAGAACCTTCCTGCTTTCCTTTCTTATGGTTCTTTACCTTGAAATGGGACTTGGACCAAACAACCCCCCAAATAGAGAACTCCTTCAACTAGAGGACTTCCTCATCAAATAGGACACACAACCATCTTATGAAGGTGTCGCCCAGAGATTACCTTTCCCTGGCAGTAGTCATGCACTACAATTGTTTCAAGTCACAATGTTCCTGTCCCTTGACTTTTTATACTTTAAATTTCTTCTATCAATGCAGGACGCTATTCATGCTTTTTAGACAGGTGCCTCACTGGTTTCATGCAAAGAAGTCCACATACGATTGTGGCCCTAACTTGTTATGGAAGGGTATTTTATGGTTAATTTATTATTATGTCAGCAGACATGAAATAAGTGTACTGTTCACATCTAGTTCCTATATCTATAAGGCTGCCTGCTATGTTATGGCATTTGAGCTTGTCTGCTGTACTTTTTAATATATGGTAGGCTAATTGTTGTTTTTTTTAAAAAGAAAAATGTTCTGATTATGAAGGACCCCGAAACAAAAAATAAAATTATTCTAATGGGCCTTTTGGATGTTTTATGGCTGTTCTTGAAATGTGGGAGAACAAGGGGCAAGGGCTGATTGATAGGATTATATATGGAGCCATACAATATGTACGGGATCAAATCACCCGAGAACTTTCATTCCTGCCAGCAGGAGAGTTAAGCTTTCTGCTTCCACCAAATCTCTCATACATTTAAGTTCCCCAGAAAAAACAATTAATACACTATTTGATTGTTCTTAGCAGATTGCAGACTTGTAACAATTTATCCTTAACAGCGCCGGGGAAAGCAGGAGAGCTGATTTAATTAGGCAAGTTGGTGATAAATCATAGAGCGGATTTTTATTTCAATATGCTCTTTGCAGAGCCGGCATTCAGGATAGCTTGGAGCAAATAAAACTCCTCAAAACCCTCAAACCAGGCAAAGCAGAAGCATCCAAAGGGATGGAGGAAACCCAAAACAAGGCGTTCCTAAAACATCATAATCCTCCTAATTTTGCCCACCAGTAAATACTGGGTGGGCAGGAGACATGTCAGCAACAGTTGTGCTTCCCCAGTGTGAATATGCAGGGAGAGATAAAGCCGTATCTTATTAATATCAGCCGCCTATGCGAGACATGACTTCTGCCAGAAGTAGAAATCCTGTGTCTACAGAGCAACAATAGCAACCATCTTGGTGACTGAGGAATCCATTGATAAATATACCCTCAAAATACAGGATTGGTAAATTCAGAACTCTGTGCCCCTAGGACCCAAATCCATAACCACCCAACCGTGAGAAACCTTTTCAATAGGAATCACTACAGAATAAACATACAGGGCTTCAGTTTTAGAATCCACATCAAACTCAAGTTTGGAAAGCGTGTTCTCTTTCATAGAGAGCCTGTGTTGCGGTGGGGTCTAACAGGCCCCCCCCTCTGTTGTTGGGTGGGTTAGTACGAATGACCATCCACAGTGATTGGGCGGTTGGGTTACTGAGAAAATTTTGGTGTTGCCATTTAGGGGGATGGACCAAAGGTTATAAAATCAAGTCACGCAGCACTGACTGGGCTCTTTTGCTGCGTGCATCGGATCACCCGCCCACCCTCCCTAATCTAGGGCTATTGCGTTGACCTTGCTAAGCCTGTCATGGGGTCGTCTGCTTTTGGGGCAGGGGCCTGGTAGGAATTTTGTCCCTTTGGCTGATTGGCTGGTGCCATTTGGTTTTTGTCTACTGCGTAGCAAATCGTCACAACTTGTAAGGTTGCGGTTAGGCATTGCTTAAAAAATTGGTTGGTGAAGGGATAAGGATTGGTGGTGCCTGCCCCTCCAATGATGCTGCGGAAAGGGAATTCCATTAAAGGGATCCAGGGGCTTGCCATTCTGAATGGGCCTTAGGGCCACGCAAGCCCCCGGGAGCATACAAGGGGGGATGAGGGTCTGGTGCCTGGCTCCATGCTCTCCCCAATATTGTTTTCCCTTACTGGCTTTCCCTGGAATTCGGAAGTCAGTTCTGTCCCTGGGCGTGGGGACAGATAATCATAACCAATGCCTAAGCAACCACTCACATTTATGTATTTTAATAAAGTTGTGGCCAAAATTATGCCAAAAACCTTAAACAAAAATTATGTGTGAATTGTGAATTATTTAGGGGTGGCTTGGGGGACCTCGACACGCAAAAGGATTTTCTAGTGTGCCATTATACAACCAAGTACCCTCTACGTAGTAATTCCTCACAACAGGGACTGAATGGACAGGTGCTGAAGCTTTCGTCCTGCAGCTATGCTACTGTCCTGAGATAGAGCAAGGTCATCCACTTTAGTCCTACTCAGAGTTGGCCCTTTGAAATCAATGGACATGACTGTCAAGTCCATTAATTCCAGCGGGTCTACTCTGAGTACCCTGGATGCAACCCTTTGGAAGGAATTCAACTCCACACTGTTACATTTCTGTGTGCCCGATGGAACAATCTCCCACCTCCTCCCTCTCTGTGTTGTTCTAGCGTTCTCCGGAACCCCCACCCAGCCAATTTTGGCGGGGTTGCAATGTGGAGGAGAAGGAAGAAAGTTCTGTTGCACTAGTAGATGTCCTTGCACAGACTTATTATTCAGTCTGAGCCTTGTGGTTTCCAAAAGTGCTACCATGGAAGTCTTAGCAGCTTGTGTTAGTTCCTACAAGACACTTCTTCATGTAATCCCTTCATACAGAGGCAGATGGTAGGGATTAAACGGAGACTGTTCATCTCTGTGAACAACCCTGTATTATTTGTCTTTACTGGCCAATCATATCCCAGCTGTCCTGAAGGGTTTAATCTATTGGCTCCCAATGAGACTAAACCGGATTACATCCTAGTACTGTGGCTTAACAGAGTACTAAGGCAAATCATGCCCGAACATTCATAGTCATATATTTAAATAAAATGCCAAAACAAAGCCCCTGTGTTGCAATGAGAACCAATCACAGAAATATAGGCACAACACGTAGGCTGTTAAAGCATATCTAATAGAATGATGATATCATTCAAAAAGTAGAAATAAAGCTATTAGAGTTCATATGTACAATGTAACAGACTAGTGTCTATGTGAAGTACAGGCCAGGAATTTTATATAATTTTTCTGTAGTCTTTCCCAATCAGTCATCCCAATTTGAATATTGTGTCCCACATCTTTTGCCCACTTTATCACAACACATTTGACCTCTTCATCGTTGGTTTCCCATTCCAACAATATGTTATATATTTTTGATAACAATTTAATATCACTTTCTATTATTTCTCTCTGAAAATTTGAAGTTTCATCTGCAAATCCTTTCTTTTTATCATTCTTAAATACTTCAGCCTTCCTGATATTTTGGAACACCAACACCCATTATCCCCAACCATTGGCCATGTTGGCTGAGGAATATGAGTGTTGATTTCAACATGGAGAGGGGATACAGGTTCCCCGTCCCTGAACTAGAGCTTCTATTGCCTTCAGCCATCAATGAGTCCTTTTGTGATGCATCTGCCTTCCTTCAGGCATCAATGTTCAATCTCCTTTCCTTCACAATTCCTTCTTCATAAGAAGTAAAAGGTAAAGGTACCCTTGTGTGCTGGTCCCGTGGGTTTCCGTGAGGCAAGGTCCAAGTCCAGTTCGAGGTCGAGGGAGCAGTATTGAGGCCGCCCGTCAAAGCTGAAGCTGGGTCCAAGGCAGGGAGTCGGGTGGGTTCAGGAGACCCGGCAGGGCAGGGTGCAGGCAGGAGCTGGCTAGCAACAACGTTGCTCCCGCAACTTGGGATAGGGGCTGGCCGGCTTTTATCTGCCCCGAGGCATAGGGCGGCTCCGGTCCACAGGTGACTCGCCTCTCCTGGCCTGGAGGCGAGCACTCCTCCTGCAGGAACTTAGTTCCCTCTGCCTCTCTGCCCTGAGCCTCTGCAGCTCAGGAGAGCCTGGAGGGTTACTGGACCCAGAGGCAACCTCACCTTCCCCTGAGAGGGCTGGGAGAGGAGCACCTGCAGGCAATGGGTCCTCCATCACCTCCGGAGCCAGAGCGGATTCAGCTGGTGTCTGCTCCTGAGGATCCAGCACAGGTGGGGGCCCTTCAGATTCAAGCCCCTGCCCCAGCTCAGCCAGCCCTGGAGGCGGCAAATCCTGTGCAGGCTCGAATTCCTCAGGTTCAGCCTCCGAGTCTGAATCCCAGGCCATCACACCCTGACTGTTAGGTCCAGTTGCGGACGACTCTGGGGTTGCGACGCTCATCTCACTCTATAGGCCGAGGGAGCCGGCGTTTGTCCACAGACAGCTTCCAGGTCATGTCGCCAGCATGACTAAGCGCTTCTGGAAAGCCAGAGCAGCGCACGGAAACGCCGTTTAGCTCCGCGCCGGAGGGGTACCTATTTATCTACTTGCACTTTGATGTGCTTTCGAACTGCTAGGTGGTCAGGAGCTGGGACTAAGCAATGGGAGCTCACCCCATTGCAGGGTTACGAACCGCCAAGCTTCTGATCAGCAAGCCCTAGGCTCTGTGGTTTAGACCACAGCACCACCCACGTCCCATTTCATAAGAAGTACTTACCCACAAAATATCCAACTATCTGTAATGGATGCATAGTTTATATAAACACAGCTTCAAATACCAGGGCATAATGAGCCCTCTGAGGTAAACGAATGATTAAAAATATAAAACATCAAACTCTTGGCTTAACAACACCTCTGAGAGGAACAGCATGAATTGAAAAATAAAACTAGGCTAAATACTCTGCCTAACAACTCCCCAGTGGGCAGGATGGTCTAGGAAAGTGTAGTAATGAGATCAAATATGAATTACAATATGTAAAGTGAAAACTCAATATGCAAGTATGACTAATACAAAATTACATTAGCAAGATGACATCCTCTGTTAGCAAACTATCCTACAATATTTTGAAAAAGTATGAGAATACTCCTATGTCCTGGTGTTTTCTTTCAGACTCTTCTGCATTAAAAGAGCAAGGCTGCAAGCTTTAGAATGCATGCAAATGTATGTCTACTCAGAAATCAGTCCCATTGAGTTCAATGGGACTAATTCCTATTAGCTTCCAAGTTTCACAGGTTTGTGGAGCTTGATCCGAATTGAGATAGCCTTAACCCTGATCTTAAACAGGCACGGTTGTTTTCTTTTTATCACTGAATTTGTAATTTTACTCTGTACAGTGGTACCTCAGGTTACAGACGTTTCAGGTTACAGACTCCACTAACCCAGAAATACCGTATTTTTTGCTCTATAAGACTCACTTTTTCCCTCCTAAAAAGTAAGGGGAAATGTGTGTGCGTCTTATGGAGCAAATGCAGGCTGCGCAACTATCACAGAAGCCAGAACAGCAAGAGGGATTGCTGCTTTCGCTGCGCAGCGATCCCTCTTGCTGTTCTGGCTTCTGAGATTCAGAATATTTTTTTTCTTATTTTCCTCCTCCAAAAACTAGGTGCGTCTTGTGGTCTGGTGCGTCTTATAGAGCGAAAAATATGGTAGTTCCTCAGGTTAAGAACTTTGCTTCAGGATGAGAACAGAAATTGCGCAGCGGCAGCAGGAGGCCCCATAAGCTAAAGTGGTGCCTCAGGTTAAGAACAGTTTCAGGTTAAGAATGGACCTCCAGAATGAATTAAGTTCTTAACCTGAGGTACCACTGTACTAGTCTTGCCTCACACCCTCATACCTGTATTTAGAGCCAATTCATATTGCACTTCCTGCTTTCTTCAGCTCTATTCTTTAACAAAACTGTCAAAGATATATTTTTTTAAAAAACAACAACACAGGTGTCTTCACATGAGAAAGACATGTCACAGTCTTTCTGTGTAAATAGAGAATCACAGTGCTTGGAATTCTATTAAATGCAAGGTGCAAATCATCAAAGCAAGTCTTTTTCTTAATGCTTTCAAATATACAAATGAAACTTTAAAAACATAGATTCATAATTCATCATTTCGTTGTCCTTCAATCTTCCTCTTACATATTAAGGGTGCTTGTTACTATTTGTGTATCCTTTTTCCACTGGGTAGAATCCAAGGTTGTGCACACACCACACATTGAAAGCACATACCATCCCCCAGAGAATCCTGGGATCTGTAGTTGATCCCTTACAGAGCTACAATTCCCAACAGCCTTAACAAACTCAGTTCCCAGAATTCTTTGGGAGAAGCTATGTTCTTTGAGTGTATTGTTTGTATGCAGCCTAACAAACACAGGATCCCAGATTTGGTCCCTTCACATCTCCAGGTAGAGTTGGGACAACCTGCCATCCGAAGCCTTGGCCACTGTCAGTCATTGTTGGCAATACTGGGCTAAATGAACTAATGGTCTAACTCACTTTAAGGCAGTTTCCTCTGTTTCCTACTCATGCCAACAGTGTTGTTGGTACTTTCAAGTTATAATAACAGGCAATAATGACAGTGATAAGTGGAACTATTGTCCTTTGTTCTTTCTCTCTTTGCTCTCTGATGAGAAAGAGGAAGGAGCTAAGTCAGAATGCTCTGAGTGTGTTGTTTAGTCGTTTACTCGTGTCCAATTCTTCGTGACCCCATGGACCAGAGCACGCCAGGCACTTCTGTCTTCCACTGCCTCCCGCAGTTTGGTCAAACTCATGCTGGTAGCATCCCCCTTCATGGATCACTGCCTTGCCGTGGCAAAGGGGCTTGAATAACTCAGAGAAGCTATGAACTATGCCGAGCAGGGCACCCAAGATAAACAGGTCATGGTGGAGAGTTTTGACAAAACGTGATCCACCTGGAGGAGGAACCGGCAAGCCACTCCAGTATCCCTGCCAAGAAAACTCCATGGACAAAGACAACAGGCTCTGAGTGTATTATATGTAAATAAAGTAGATTAGCCAGAATGCTGTGCTACTGAGGTCTGTTACGCAAACTGTGAATACTCTGCGGATTCCTAAGTGTGCTGATGCTTCTTGGCATCAGTCGCTGTGGTGTTCAGGCTGAGGAAAGCTTTTGAAGCTCCTGAACGATCGACCAGGAGGGAGAGAACATGCCGGTCAGGCATGTGTCTCTGCCAGGTTCCTACACAAAAATAGGACGATTCTAACATCGGCCTGATTCTGACCGGCTATTCTCATGTTCCTAATCATTCTAATTCATGGAACACAGTAATACCAAAACATCCTGTCTCCGTCACTCCCCACTCTGTGGAATGAAAACATACACCGTCATGTGATAGACAACAATCTCATGACTGCAAACACGGAGCAAGAATCTTAACAGTTGGTGCTACTTTCAAGTTATATATACAGTGGTGCCTCGCAAGACGAAATTAATCCGTTCTGCGAGTCTCTTCGTCTAGCGGTTTTTTCATCTTGCGAAGCAACCCTATTAGCGGCTTAGCGGATTAGCGCTATTAGTGGTTTAGCGGCTATTAAAGGCT
The DNA here is from genome assembly GCF_965112155.1 of Podarcis liolepis. Lineage (NCBI taxonomy): Eukaryota > Metazoa > Chordata > Lepidosauria > Squamata > Lacertidae > Podarcis > Podarcis liolepis. Next base: position 123,003,023 of record NC_139554.1, read on the forward strand.
TAGCGGCTATTAAAGGCTTAGCGGATTAGCGGCTAAAAGGCTATTAGCGGCTTAGCGGCTTAGAAAAAGGGGGGGAAGCGGAAAAAAATCGGAACGCTCGCAAGACATTTTCGTCTTGCAAAGCAAGCCCATAGGGAAAATCGTCTTGCGAAGCAGCTCAGAAACGGAAAACCCTTTCGTCTAGCGGGTTTTCCGTCTTGCGAGGCATTCGTCTTGCGGGGCACCACTGTAACAGGCAATGACAGTGATAATTAGAATGATTAGCAACATGAGAATAGCTGACCGGAATCAGGCCAATGGCCCATATAATCCAGCATCTCACAATGACCAACCAGATGCCTGTAGGAAACCCCCAAGCAGGGCCTGAACCCAAGCATAGAGCACTCCCCTTCCTGTGGTTCCCAGCAACTGGGCCTGTCTCAGCATGAAATTGCACAAGAGCAAGGCATCTCAAATGGCCGTCGTGCTCTCGCGGGGTGGGAGATGAGATGTCCCATTTTTTCCAGGGCAGTTGATGGGCATGGTAGTAATAATAATAATAATAATAATAATAATAATAATAATAATAATAACAACAACAACAACAACAACAATAATAATTTATTATTTATACCCCGCCCATCTGGCTGGGCTTCCCCAGCCACTCTGGGTGGCTTCCCAAAAAATATTAAAATACTGTAATACATCAAGCATTAAAAGCTTCCCTAAAGAGGGCTGCCTTCAGATGTCTTCTAAAAGTCTGGTGGTAGTTGTTCTCTTTGACATCTGGTGGGAGGGCATTCCACAGGGAGGGCGCCACTACCGAGAAGGCCCTCTGCCTGGTTCCCTGTAACTTGGCTTCTCGCAGTGAGGGAACCACCAGAAGGCCCTCAGTTCTGGACCTCAGTGTCCGGGAAGAACGATGGGGGTGGAGACGCTCCTTCAAATATACCCTCTGGTAGTCTCTCTCTCTCTCCCTATATATATATATATATATATATATATATATATATATATATATATATAATTAGATTTTCTGCTTTACAATTTAGAATATTCATTTAAACAACCTTAAAATATCAGTGACTTCCCTTCTTTTCTTTCCATGGTTCATTTTGCATAACATAAATCCCCGCATATTTTACATAAACCATTCAGTATTCCATTATTGCATCCATCAAAACTTATTTACACTGTAGAATTTATCTTGATGCTGCCAACGTTTTCAGGTGTACACAATTCCCACCCCACCCCTATATATTCAATTTCCCAATCTTCTTTAAATGTATGTTCTTCTTGTTCTCTTATTCTATATGTTAGATCCGCAAGCTGCGCATGTTTCATCAGTTTAAGTTGCCATTCTTCTTTAGTTGGGACTTCACTCGTTTTCCATTTTTGAGCTAACAAAACACGGGCCGCAGTAGTGGCATACATAAATAACCTTTTTTGACACCTGGGAATTTCCACCTGAATTGTCCCCAACAAAAAGAACTCTGGTTTGTTGTTGTTGTTGTTTTGTAAAAGTGCTTTTAAATGTTGTTGTTTTTTCAGTTCATTATGAATCATTTCCCAGTAGTCTTTTACCCTTCTACAGATCCACCACATATGAAAGAATGTACCCTCAACCTTATTGCATCTCCAACACTTTTCTGATTCAGTCTTATACATCTTAGCACGCCTATCTGGAGTTAAATACCATCTGTAAGATACTTTCTTTTCTCTGCCCCGTCTCTTCCAACATTCAGCTTCATTGGGTATCCACAAAGTTCCCTGGTGACACAAATGTTAGCTCTTGGTTTGCGTTTTCTCTCTCTCTGACTCAACAAAACAGGAGAGCGTTTGTTTCCCACCCGCCCCCCAGTTGTTCTCTTTCCCCACTGCCTCTGGTGGGTTGAAAAAGGAATCCTTTGACAAGCAAGCAGCTCCCTGTGAAGGAAAACAATCTCCAATGTCGAACAGAAATCAGCAGCACTTAGCCCATAATCATAGAAAGGAGAAGAAGGGGAAACAGGAAATAGAAGTGTTTTGGCAAGGAGTTGCAGTGTGTGTGTGTGTGTGTGTGTGTGTGTGTGTGTGTGTCTGTGTCTGTGTGTGTGTATGTGTGGCAAATGGGCTCCCTGCCAACTTAACCTGGGGGGAAGTGGGCACTCAGAGGCAGCCATATTGTTATCAGCTTCACTCCCTGAAAACAGCAGCGGGGAAGTCGTGTTTCCTAGTGAGATGTCAAAACTACACAAAGGGCTCTAATTATTGCTTGCTGGTGTTTACCTGCTTTCTAAATAAAAGTCTCACCAAAGGAGGAAAACAAAAACCAGTCGAGTTTTGAAGGCTGTTTATGAAGCTGAAATCCATCTTCTCTGTGGGCTCATATAAGAAGTGTTTAATGCACCAGACAGCGGTCAAAGCTTTGATTAATCTTCAAAAGTTGGATATATTTCAAACATGGTGTGGGCAGATCCAAAGAAACAGGGAGCTTCCTTTATGAAACCCTGGAGCAGATTATTTAAACCTGGCACATGTGATTTGGCTCCAGTCTGCGGAAAGCAACAAATGGATTAAACTTCTGGTTCCCAGGTGTGCTTAAAAAGGTAATGGGACCCCTGACCATTAGGTCCAGTCATGACCGACTCTGAGGTTGCGGCACTCATCTCGCTTTATTGGCCAAGGGAGCCGGCGTACAGCTTCCGGGTCATGTGGCCAGCATGACTAAGCCACTTCTGGTGAACCAGAGCAGCGCACGGAAATGCCGTTTACCTTCCCGCCGGAGTGGTACCTATTTATCTACTTGCAATTTGACATGCTTTTGAACTGCTAGGTTGGCAGGAGTGTGCTTACTTGAGGATCAAGGTGTGCTTACTTGAGGATAAATGTCACAGAATTCAGTGAGACTTATTTTCATACCAACATATTTAGGAGTGACTAAGGTCACATCTACAACATACGTTTAAAGCACTCTCTATGCCACTTTAACAGTTGTGGACCTTGTCTCCCCCAGCCAAACAAAGAAAATACCGTATTTTTTGCTCTATAAGACTCACTTTTTCCCTCCTAAAAAGTAAGGGGAAATGTGTGTGCGTCTTATGGAGCGAATGCAGGCTGCGCAGCTATCCCAGAAGCCAGAACAGCAAGACGGATTGCTGCTTTCGCTGTGCAGCTATTCCTCTTGTTGTTCTGGCTTCTGAGATTCTGAATATTGTTTTTCTTGTTTTCCTCCTCCAAAAACTAGGTGCGTCTTGTGGTCTGGTGCGTCTTATAGAGTGAGAATACGGTAAATTCCTGGCAACCGTAGAATGTAAGGGTGCTGGGAACTGTAGTTCTGTAATGGATTTCCTAACAACTCTCAGCTTTTATTGAGTAGAACTTACTTCCAAGTTGAGGCTGCTTAGCATATATGATACAAACCCACGGAAGAACCCTTCCACCAATGCATTTGCAATATGAGGGTTGGTGGCAGTGGCGAAATAAAATACTATACATCGGAATCTGTTGCCACATTCAGGACATTAAAACCTGAGGCCCTGAACTTTCTGACATTCAAGGGGCTTGAATAAATTCTGACAATTTCAAGTTTTTGCATCTCCGAAATAACACTGCCTTCATTATTTTCTCCTTCACTGCTTCTGAGCAGGGAAAATTTAGGTCAATGTTGAGGCTGAGTTACTGCTGATAACTGTCAACAAATAAATCTCTGCCCCATATTTCATTCTTTATGAAAAATAAATGAGCATGGGGCATGGAAATTGACAATCTCTCTGAGACAAAAATCTGTTAGCAAGCCTATTTGCATTTTGAAATTACTTTTGAAGGAACAGTAATGGGCTTTCCACACCAAGGATGAGACATGGAGGACAGAATCAGAAGCTTTGGCCATATTAGCTGCTCCTGGGCCTCTAATATTGATATGAGTGAGTTTAAGAAGAGGCAGGTGACACAAGGTTCACACATGCCTCTACACCACCGGATTACTCCACATCTGAACATTACTCACTATGAACATGTGATTCTATCCCCAAATCCCTGGTTAGGGGCAGAGAAGTATTAGAGTTCTACCTGTGCTGTTGGACTTGGGGTGGTGCATTGCCACAAGTTGTTGTTGTTGTTTAGTCATTTAGTCGTGTCTGACTCTTCATGACCCCATGGACCAGAGCATGCCAGGTACTCCTGTCTTCCACTGCCTCCCACAGTTTGGTCAAACTCAAGTTAGTAGCTTCGAGAAAACTGTCCAACCATCTCGTCCTCTGTCATCCCCTTCTCCTTGTGCCCTCCATCTTTCCCAACATCAGCGTCTTTTCCAGGGAGTCTTTTCTTCTCATGAGGTGGCCAAAGTATTGGAGTCTCAGCTTCAGGATCTGTCCTTCCAGTGAGCACTCAGGGATGATTACCTTCAGAATGGATAGGTTTGATCTTCCTGCAGTCCATGGGACTCTCAAGAGTCTCCTCCAGTACCATAATTCAAAAGCATCAATTCTCTGGTGATCAGCCTTCTTTATGGTTTAGCTCTCACTTCTATACATCACTGGGAAAACCATACCTTTAACTATACCTTTGTCGGCAAGGTGATGTCTCTGCTTTTTAAGATGCTGTCTAGGTTTGTCATTGCTTTTCTTTTCTTTTTTTATAAAATTTTTATTTGGTTTTCTGCTTTTATAAAGACAAAACATACACAAAGAAAAGACAAAAGACAAAAACATGTATGAAATCAGCAAATCCCCGTTTCATAACCTTGTTCCCTGACTTCCCCCCACCTCCCCTCGTGCATCCCAGTTTCAAGATTATATCAGCAAGTTGGTGTTTCTCCTCTTAACAATCTTATTCATCTTATTACCTTTTTTATAATAAAAATTGATTTTCATAAGTTGGACTTAAGTTCTCTTCCATCGATTTTCATTTTATCTTAATTAAGAGTCATCTTAACCAAACCTAGAAGTCTTAAGAGTTTTTAAGAGTCTCTTCTTCCCTCCCTCCCATCCCCGGTTTTTGTCCCTTCCCAATAAAAATCCAAATTCGAGATTCTCAGCCTGGGTTCCTCACGTCCGAGGCTTTCAAATCTCTTTCAGTCCCTCTCCGCCTGTCCTGTTGGTAGTCCTTTATGTCAGTCGTCGGGTCTGGGAAAAGTTCTTTCACCATCAAAGTATATCCTCTTCCCACAAGAAGATTCAAAAGTAACTGCTGAAGAATTTCCACAAAGTCTATCTCTTCAAAGTCTAAGTCCAAACGGAGGCCCCAATCATATTTCTTTATTTTAAGTTCCTGTATTCCATTTTGTCTTGGGACCTCCTCCTTCTTCTTCTGTGTCTTTCGCAGACTTGTAGTGGATATGTTCCCAGCGTCTCCTTGCTTGTATTCCACAGATGTCAACTTTTGGTTGTTGCTTCCCAGGATTACTTCTTCTTTTTCTTGCTGTTTAGTCTCTTCCAGCTCTGTAGATATTGTTTCCCAAACAGCTGTGGATTCTTTCTCATTGAGGTCCTCAATACAAAGAGCAGAGTTGCCTGTTCCCAAGGTCATAGTCTCAAGTTGTTTATTCATGGCCAAGCTCTGCTCTTGTAAGATTCCCACCAATTGAAACATCCTTTCGATTTCCACTAGTAACTTTCCTTCCACAGCCATTGTATCCATTGTAGTTTCACAGAATTCCCCCTAGGGGGAATCTGGTTACTTATTTGCCTTTTCACCAACAATCCTTTAACTGATTATTATTACTTTGTTTCCAACAGTTTTAACTCAATTACAACTCGTCTTAGTCCAGAGGGATCTTAAATGACAATTTCTCACTTTAAACCGCCCGTTTGGCAGCTTTGACAGCTGTCAAACTCCGCAGCTCTTACGCAGGCACAAAGGCAGGACGTTCCCGAGCCCGGGAGGGGGGGTTGTTTAAAACAAAAGGAGGGTTTCCAAAACTCCACTCTCCAGCCCAAAGTTCCCTTTAGTTAAATCTTGGAAGTTAATGTCCTTTTTAACTCACCCCGCCAAGGGTAGGCTCTCCAGCTTAGCTCTTGTGTCGTTGCTTAGATCGTCTGCAAGGGGGGGGGTGCGGACTTCCTTTTAGCACACCCCCCGGTTGTCTCCAATTTAAGGTAAATTTTTTTAAAGTCCCAATCCGTCTTACTCACGGGTGATTCTTTCAGTCCAAATTTTCAAGGAAGGAAGTCAGCGCTTTCTGGTCATGGCTCGCGGCTTCGCTCCACCAAGGTAGCGATCGACTCTCAGTGCCACGCCACCCCCGTATCCCCTCCGCAGCCTTTAAAAAGGCTCTTTGCGAATCAGGGGGGCGCTTAAGGCACCCGCCGAGTCTTCAGTCCGCAGGCTTCCACGCCTGCGGTTTTTAAGGGTCCCCGCGTCGCCGGCGCGGCAAAGACCCATCCTCGGTAGAGCCGATTCCCTCCGCAGCTCGGAGGGAATCCGCCATTTCCAGATCGCGTCAACCCGGAAGTCCGGTTTGTCATTGCTTTTCTCCCAAGAAGCAGGCATCTTTTAATTTCATGACTGCTGTCACCATCTGCAGTGATCATGAAGCCCAAGAAAGTAAAATCTCTCACTGCCTTGTCGTGGTGAAGGGGCTTGAATAACTGAGAAAAGCTATGAGCTATGCCGTGCAGGTCCACCCAAGATGGACAGATCATAGTGGAGAGTTTTGACTAAATGTGATCCACTTGGAGCAGGAACCGGCAAACCACTCCAGTATCCCTGCCAAGAAAACTCCATGGACAAAAACAACAGGCATTGCCACAAGACGTAGCCACAAACAAGTAAACTGTAAGAGTACTTTGTTATGCAATGTGTACGGGGTCCGTATCCTCGTTGGGTCAGCCAAAAAGTGCCAGTCAAATCAGCCACAAATCAGCTTCAAAACCAATGTGCTGTCAGGGACTGGGCAGAGGAGGAAGGGAGGAGGAAGAGGAAGACAGTATAGATTTACAACAGTGGTCTGAGGGAGGTCACAGCTCAGAGGCAGATGAGGGGGAAAGTTGGGAAATAATGGGAGAGGAGGAGGCAGGACCTGAATGGCCGCTGAGTGACATGGTGTCTTTAGAAAGCATTTTAGACACTGCCCCCATCTCCCAAAACCCAGCGAGCCTTAAAAGCAGGAGAGCAAAGAGCTCCAAGACAGAGGGCACATAGGAGCACCTGTAGAGGAGGTGATGATGGTGAATTAGGAAGTGGGAGAGACAGTGGAGTGGAGATTCACTTGGCACAAGGCCATTATCCAAGAGGCTGGGTTCTATAGCCCCTCTCTGTAATATTGAATTAAATAAGGACGGTAGGAAACTTTTTCTTGTCTTTCTACTTTCCTGGACAACCAGCCGGGAGCCACTGACAGCATCCTGACAGGTGCTAGGGGCAACCTCAGCAAAGCCACAGAAAAAGTAGTAAAGTTATATTCTATTCCCAATCTTCAAGGGCATGCTCACGGATATCCTGAAAACTGAAGTACAAAAAATAGTGAGAAAATAAGTCTTCTTCTTCCTCTTCGGCGATCACTCGTAGCCGGCTAAGATTGTCTTCCATAAACATAGTTTTAACAGTGAGTCCGTAAGTGACTGTGGAGGCCAATTCTGGATCCACACGTCCTTCCACAATGGGGAGATAGGTTTCCGGGCGGGAGTTGATCATGGTGATGGTTTGCCAAGTGTGCCTTTCTCTTAAAGTGGGTGCCCTGCCCCTCAAAAACAGCCCAATGAAGACTGAGTGCACCTTCAATGCTGACCAGGGCCAACCCAACCACGAGACAAGGTGTAGTGATGGCCTCAAGTGGCAGGATCCACAGGGTCCTGGTATCAGGATCCGCAATGCTAGCAGTGGCTACAGCATGCTCCTTGGAGGTCAGATCGGCTGTCTCCTCAACAGCAGCACCCATGCAGCCTCCACAGTGAGCTCTTGGCAGATAAGAAATGCTTCTGGTCTCCTTATGGCTGCCCTCTGGGGTCTTCACCCACCTTTGATTCCCAGTTCAACCTTCAGGTAAGGTTGATCTGATCCCCCTCTTGTTCCCAATGTCACTTGCCCCTTCTTCCTTGGCCGGAGAGGTGCCGTTTCATGGTTTGCCTCAGGTGCCAAAATGTCTTGGGCCAGCCCATTGGAGATTTTCTGCATTTTAACACCACACATTTTAAGCACGATGCAGCCAAGTTTAACCCTGTTTAAGTCCTAGTGATTTCAAAGGAGTGTTAAGCACATGTTTGCAGCACAGTGCAGCTAAAAATATGAACTCAAACTTGTTTACTCAGCTTATTCTCCCTGGCTTGGGTGCAATGCCATTAACAGGGTTGAATGATCACCATTCATTTCTAATGTGCACTGATGTGTCATTAATTGGTATTAATCAGGAAATTGCTATATAAATACAAAGACTATAGGGACCCATATATGGCTCATTACGCTAATATGGCTTAAGAAAATGACTGGACTTTCATCCGCTAGCAATGAACACTGGAAGAATAACTGATTAAGATCCAGCTATCTATCTAAGGGTCATTTTGCATGTTCTGAGAAGCAACAGCATTTGGAATATGCTGAAATTGTGCCTTTCTCCTGCGACTAAATGCATGAACCCCCACACCCTCCAACATTTTTCTGATGAAAATAGAAATGCCCCCTCCAACATTTTTTTCTGATGAAAATAGGGACATCCTAAGGGAAAGTGGGACATTCCAGAATCAAATCAGAAACAGGGACAGATTCTGTAAATCCGGGACTGTCCCTGGAAAAGAGAGACAACAGGAGGGTCTGAATCCCAAATGCGAGGGAGATGCACAAGTCTCTCTTCTACATGTTACCTAAATCCAGCAACAGCTCTCGGTTTAGCATAAAGCCCTTTGGTACCACTGGTCTCCTCAGTAGGGTTACTGAGCAGTGATGTTACTGTGATCGGTGTAGCCATCATTTCAAATGTTTTATAATACCTCACTGCAAGACTGCATTGGGCATTCTGCAGAATTTTAAACTGTTGTTCATAGCCACCAACACAAGAAAAAAGAAGCTGGGATGTGGCTATAGTGTATTAGCTGTGCTAAAGTGGTTTTGCAAAAGAAGTAACTGATTGGCTGTGCTTGAATTGCAGGCTGGTCAGATGGGGCCTGGGCCTCCTTACCTCTTGTGACAGCTCCCTCAGCTACTGTGTGGATAGTGCTATTCCTGTATGTAGTTGAGTCACAAGGTGGCAGTGGACTTAATTTCAGGAGTTTCCTGCTATTTTGCTGTTCTCGTCCCTGAGAGATAATAACATTCATTTTCTTCCATTTATAGGCTGCCCTTCTTCCATAATGTATCCATAATGTCCATGGCTTTCCCAGGAGGTCACCCATCCAGTAACTAACCAGACCCAGACCTGCTTAGCTTCTGCAATGTAGACGTAGAGAATATACCAACCACGGAGGAAGGGCTATAGCTCATTGGATAAAGCATCCCCAGGTTCAGTTCCCAGCATGGTCAGGTAGGACTAGGAGGAAACTCAGTCAATACTGAACAAGATGGACCAAATGTCTGACTTAGTGTAAGGCTGCTTCCCAGGTTCTTGTGTCTTCATGTGCATTTAGACCAGCCTTTCTCAACCCTGAGCTCCTGGATGTTGTTGGACTGCAACTCCCATCATCCCTAGCTAGCAGGACCAGTGGTCAGGGATGATGGGAACTGTAGTCCATCTGGGAACCCAAGGTGGAGAAACGCTGATTCAGACCATACTCTGGAACTCCTATATTCCTGTTTGGTGGCTGCCAAGACAGCTACTGTGGAACATGAGCCAGCTAAATTTAGTGGGAATCAAGGGTGGGGCTTGTGGATTTCATTCAGGGCCCCATATTTTCCCTCCCCCACACCTTAAGTAATTTGAACATGTACCTCACGGTTTTTGATCCAATACATTGGTGGAGTTTTACTGATTTGTTGTTGTTGAAAGTTCCTGTTGAGCTCTCAAGACCCTTAAGAAGGTTTCTCAAAGCATGGGACTAGATATAGCAGGTAGAAAAGTTACAAAACAGTCCTTGAATCTACTGCCTTTGGGGCTAAGAAGATGCTGTGTTGTTTTTTTCTGAAGGAAAAAAAATAATCTGGTTACCTTCAACGATGCAAGACAGACTTTCCCATCATTTTGGCCAAATACCTGCCAAACTCATTTTTATGCAGACTGCAGACTGAAAGTGTGCATCTCCATTTTGAGTAGGCAGGGGAAGTCAGGGGACTTTTTCACCATATCATCACATTAGAATACGTATCCAGTGATTACTGTTTTTCAGAATGCAGACTATTAAGAGCAGCATGCCCCTGCTGTGTTAATCAGATACTTTCAAATTGTTGAATTAGCATAAATCGTTTGAATTAAGCACTTTCTCCCCATGATATTAGCCTTTCTAGTTTAAGGTTCAGAAATTCAGTAAGTTGTCCCAGGAGCGTCAGTGGTGTTTTTGGTGGATTCTAAAGGGAGGCCAAATGTGGGACAGCAAGGAGGACTCAACAGATGCAGTATCTCAAGATAAAATGATGAGGGTGACCCCATCGTTCTGCCCGGATACTGGGGTCCAATGCCAAGGGCCTTCTGGCAGTTCCCTCACTACGAGATGTGAGGTTACAGGGAACCAGGCAGAGGGCCTTCTCGGTGGTGGTGCCTGCCCTGTGGAAAGCCCTCCCATCAGATGTCAAGGAAATAAACAACTATCTGACTTTTAGAAGACATCTGAAGGCAGCCCTGTTTAGGGAAGTTTTTAATGTTTGATGTTTTATCGTGTTTTTAATATTCTGTTGGGAGCCGCCCAGAGTGGCTGGGGAGGCCCAGCCAGATGGACAGGGTATAAGTAATATATTATTATTATTATTATTATTATTATTATTATTATTATTATTATCATCATCATTATCATTATCATTATCATTATCATTATCATTATCATTATCATTATCATTATCATTATTCTCATTCTATCCCCCCCCCCCCGAGTCTCTTCTGAGTTCACATCTTGCGCCTTGTTGCTGGGACTGATGCCTGCAGTGACCTTTGCACACATGTGCCAGAACTTGGCCAGTGGAAACAATGGAGAGCAATGTGAATGGGATTTACCATCTTAAGAGCCTTCTATCCAAAAAGGTGTATAAAAGAGTAGCAGGTTTCTCGCAGCGGCTCTTAACTTTGAGAGTCTCCCAAGCATCAGGGGAGAAGAACCAAGGAGTGCTTTCAAAGGCCTGTCTATATATATATATATATATATATATATATATATATATATATATCAGGATTTTCTTGTTTTACAGAAGTGTAGTGCCTCGTTGTTTTTTTCATGTAACATTTTTACAAATCCGTTTCATTTGTTGAGGCATTAGGGGGAGAAGAAAAGAAAAAAGAAAAAAGAAAGGGGGTGGAGAGAGGGAGGATGGATAGGGGTGGGGTCGGGTGGCGGTGTTTCTATTATGTTTAATGTATGTAGAGTTTGGTGTCAGCGTTGCTTGTGTTGTTCACTTGTGTTCCTTTGGTGGTGAGAGAGGTTGGGGTTGGCCTAGGGTGTGATTGTTTGCTTGTGATTGGCTGTGGTGATCTTTGCTTTCGTGTGTGAGTGGGGTGGGTGGGTGGGTGTTTTGGATCAGGTTAGCCATATTGATTTGTATGCTGTTGGTGGATTATTGTCACTGTCCTGTTGGGCTGTGTATGTGATAAAGGGGAGCCATACCGGGGTGAAGGCATCTTCTTCTGTTTGTCCCCGTGTCAGTTTCAGTTTATTAGTTAATTTTTCTAGTAGGGCTGTTTCCCATACTATTTGGTACCATTGGTCCATGCTTACTCCTGACAGGTCTCTCCAGTGTACCATAACCAAAGGCCTGTCTTGAGAGACGTTCCTGCCACCACTGCTGCCACCTCCTGCTCGCTAAATGTGCTCACTAAAAAGGAGGAATAAATGGTGCTTTAGTTTTGACAGTGCAATCAGCTGTAAATATTCTTTTTTAATTACGTGCTAATGAAGCTTTAGAAGATAAGGACTTGACCTTTGTAGGATTCCTCCCCACCCAGAGAAAACTGTTTGGTGTGTTCATTAACTCACTCAAGAGGAAGCTCGTAGAGCTTAAATGCCAAGCGAGCAACTGAAATATCAAACTTTAAAGTGGAGTTTACACAGCTGCCAGAGTGGGTTTGCAACAGCCGAAGCACAGAGTTAACAGCAAAACAAAAGCAGGGATCAAAATAACATCCCGGCTGTCGATGAGAACATCTTTGTCGTTACACACTTTGCCCTCTGGGCTTCAGTCCCCATTACAGAATCCCTTTATGCTACTGGTTTTTCAAGCGTTGGTTGTTTGATTTGGGCAAGGGTGTCTGCTCTGCACTGTGCCAAATACCAGGGCATTTGGAGAGAAGAGCTAGTGCAGCTGATAAGGAAAAGGTCGAAAGGGAGCAGAACAGCAAATTGGAGATGACATTTTTTATATAAAAAACCCCACCATCATCAACAAATTCATCCTTTCCAAATACAACAGGGGAGGGAGAAAGGAGGGCTGTCAGCTGACATGGACTCTAAAAATATCCCATTGATCTTCACTTATAAGCAAACAAATCTATATAAGCACTCCACATGTCCAAACGAGATCGGCAAGCTATATGTTTAAAGAGCAGTGAGATCTTCAGATGGTGGGTGTTTATCCTTCCAACCTTACAGTATAAGTCAATTTGCAACCATAACAGCTCACAAGGGCTATTGTATTGTCCATCTGTTTGTCCCCATGCCATAGGAATATAATATGAAGTACCGTATTTTTCGCCCCATAGGACGCACTTTTTCCCCTCCAAAAATGAAGGGGAAATGTGTGTGCATCCTATGGGGCGAATGCAGGCTTTCGCTGAAGCCTGGAGAGCGAGAGGGGTCAGCGCGCACTGACCCCTCTCACTCTCCAGGCTTCATGCAGATCTCCGCAAGCCGTGGGAGCCCGCGCTGGGCTCCCGCTGCTTGCGGAGAGCTGCCTGCATGCTGAAGGCTGGGCGCGCTGAGCTCAGTGCGCCCAGACTTCGCGCACCTTTCCGCAAGGCACGGGAGCCCGCGCTGGGCTCCCACTGCTTGCGGAGAGCTGCCTGCATGCTGAAGGCTGAGCGCGCTGAGCTCAGCGCCCAGACTTCACGCACCTCTCCGCAAGGCACGGGAGCCCGCGCTGGGCTCCCACTGCTTGCGGAGAGCTGCCTGCATGCTGAAGGCTGAGCGCGCTGAGCTCAGCGCCCAGACTTCAAGCACCTCTCCGCAAGGCGCGGGAGCCCTGCGCTGGGCTCCCTCTGCTTGCGGAGAGTTGCCTGTTCTGCAGGCTGGGGTCGGGGGAAGCTCGGGCTTCCCCCACCCCAGCCCCACACCTGGGGGGGAAATAATTTTTTTTCCCTTTATTTCCTCCCAAAAAAACTAGGTGCGCCTTATGGGACGGTGCGTCCTATAGGGCAAAAAATACGGTACATAATTCTCCCTTCTTCTTCTTCTTCTTCTTCTTCTTCTTCTTCTTCTTCTTCTTCTTCATCTCCACTCCCCCATTTTATCTTACCATTGAGGTAAGTTGAGCCAGTGATAGGCCAGTGATACACTTCCTTCCAGCCTCGGTCAGAATGGCCAATAGTAAAGGATGATGGGAAGGGAGAATTTTGCTTCCCTTCTTTTTACTTGAAACAAGGGACTGCTGCTGTGAACATGCCCAGAGGCCTGGAGGGGGGTATCCCAACCCAGATTCCACTCATGCATACTTCCATAATTTACATTTGTTGCAGATCTTCTCATTTGTTATATATTAAGCATTTTATGTTAGTTCTCTTGTGTCTTCATTATGGGCATGTAGGCAAAAGAGATTTCTGACATTCCATTATATTTAATGGATACCAGCCCCAGCCAACATGACCAATGGTAAAAGATTGTGGGAGCTGTCGTTCAACCACACCTGGAGGATCACAAGTTCCCCCATTCCTGCTCTAGATCATGCTCATTGAATTGGAATGCATGGACCAAAAGTATCAGCTCCAGGTTCTGGAGACCCTTGGACAAGATGCTCTCAGGGGCTCCTCCTCTCAACGCTATTGCCAGGATGAAGTTGTACTACCACCTTACTGTATGCTTGTGAAACATGAACCACTTATACGCACCATCTCCAACTCCTCGAAAGATTCCATCAACAGTGTCTCCGAAAAATTTTACACAGCATCTGGGAAGACAGGTGAACTAATGCCTAGTGTACTGGAAGAAGCAACAATTACCAGTGTCAAAGCAATGATTCTTCAACATCAACTTCGTTGGACCAGTCATGTTGTGCGGATGCCTGATGATCATCTTCCAAAGCAACTACTCTATTCCAAACTTAAAAATGGAAAGTGTAATGCTGGTGGTCAACAAAAGAGGTTTAAAGACTCTCTCAAGGCAAATCTAAAAAAATGTAGTATAAACACTGACAACTGGGAAACACTGGCCTGTGAGTGCTCCAATTGCAGAACAGTCTTTACCAAAGGTGTCATGGACTTTGAAGACGCTCAAACAGGATGAAAGGGAGAAACGCACTAAGAGGAAGGCACGCTTGGAAAACCCTCACCATGATCAACTCCCACTCTGAAACCTACGTCCCCACTGTGGAAAAACGTGGATCCAGAATTAGCCTCCACAGTCACTTACGGACTAACTGTTAAGATCATGTTCATGGAAGACAATCTTACTTGGCTACGAGTGATCACCAAAGAACAAAGAAGAAATAGGGTCTGTTCTGGAATGTGTACTTTGACAGATTCCCAACATGGCTGAACTGGCTAGGGATGGAGGGGAAATTTGATTCAGGATGCATTTGAAGCCAAATCGATCATGTTCCAAAACAGTATGTGAACCAAAATGCATACATCCTTTGAAATGGACACTTACACGAATTTTGCAATGAAATTCTTCAACCACCACCCACAAAGACACATATATTAGGGGGAAGTATGAAGAGAGTAGCAAAGAAAAAAGAAAAAGAATTATACTGGGGAAAATTGCTTGCAAAAATGAGTACATTTGTCAAAACTGCATATAAAAATGTGTTTTTAGGAAAAATTCACAGTACAGTGGTACCTCAGGTTAAGTACTTAATTCATTCCAGAGGTCCGTTCTTAACCTGAAACTGTTCTTAACCTGAAGTACCACTTTAGCTAATGGGGCCTCCCTCTGCCACCGCACCACCGCAGCACGATTTCTGTTTTCATCCTGAAGCAAAGTTCTTAACCTGAGGTACAATTTCTCGGTTAGCGGCATCTGTAACCTGAAGCGTCTGTAACCTGAGGTACCACTGTAAAATGCTGATGAATTTCCATGAGGATGGAAAATAAGCAAATGGCTAAAAAAAAAATGTGGAAGAGTGAATTGAAGGCTGGAAAAATGAGAAAACGATAGAACTATAAGTGACCTTCCACCCCTACTGATCCTTGACTCCAGCCCAGGAGACCAGCATCCTCCCCCCTGTGTAATAAAATTCAGGTACTTCCACACTGAACACTCCATTCATGTGCAAGAGCAGTGAATCAGCCCCTGTGCTCCATAAGTTGGCCCTGGTGATCTTCGTATGCTGATTATGAATAAGTATGCACTCACTCAAAAATAATCCACTATCATTTAAGCCTCGTATATCAAGAGTGCGGTAAAGGTCATCACACAGACCAAAGCAACTGCCAGGCTCTGCAATTCCTGCTCCATCTCCTTATGAAGACAAATTATGTTTTTAAAATCTTTTAACGAAGTTACATTCATCATTTGCCCAGCCGCCTTTTCTTTTTGTCCTCAGCTATAGCACTGTCATTTCACAGCTGATGTCATTGAACTTGTGTGTGTGTGTGTGTTTGCTTGAGTCATACCAGCCGCTAAGTGAGATGAATGAAATCAATATTCTCCCCTTTGCAGGTGAAATGAGTTTAGCAGCGCATAATAGTCATGTGCCTTCTCCTCCTTCTCCATTGTCGTGCTGCAATCTATCAATGTACTTCTGCTTGGCACCTGAATGAGCATATCTTAATATGAGATTTCGAGCTGCAACCCTCCCTAATGTAATGAAATCTTTCAGCCTTTGATCCTGAAGATTTGCCCTGCTTCTGCCCACCTTTGTCCTCCAGAATTTATAACTTATGCCCATGTTGATTTACATGTTCCTTGAATGGCAAAACAGAAGTGGATAAGCTCAGCAGTACCAAAGCTTAACATTAGAAAAATGGAGTCATTCCACTGAATGTCAACAGCAAGCTTCTTACAAATAAGCCATTGATTTTTCCACACACACACACCCGAACCAGCTCTCTACTTCTATTGTACCCTATATTATACACTATGCTCCAATAAAGCACATTGACGTACTGTAGCAAATGAGCTGGTGCTTGACAGAACTGTAGCATGAGGGATCAGATCATTTAAATTAACTTTTGCCACCCAGCCGTCTCAGTCTTACAGTGCAAGCATATTCATGTCTACTTAAAAACAAGTCTCATTGTTTTCCATGAATGATTGCAGTCTTGGATATTAACAAGACACTGCTAATGAGTCTTTTGATCCTGGGGGTTTGTGGGGGTAACCAATGCTTTATGTTGTAAGCTCCATATTTTGATATAAATAAGTTTTTATTTTTAAAGAACGTGATAAGAATCAAAAATCTATAGTATTTCTCTAACACACACCATTTATCCAGGTATAGGGGGAGAGAATTGTTATCCATTTGTCCTCCCTTAGACAGTATCTCCTTCACCAAGATTGTGAAAAGAAACAAGTATCCCTTTTCTCTGCTAAATAGTTGCATTTGAGCTCTTCCTCTGTTTTAGCATGCTATTGATTGATTGTGCTTTAATATTGCAAGAAACCTTGGATGTTTATTGAGGAGTAAAAAAAGGCAGAATATAAACTATCTTTGGAAGGGAACAGGTTGCCAGAATCCTGTTTCCGATGCCTCCGGAAGTTACTCAGGCAAGGCACAGAGGCCTCTCTCTGTCAGGGACTGGGCAGAGAAGGAATGGTGAAGACCGCCTCCCCATCCTGACCCTTCCAGGGAGGAGGAAGAGGAAGATGGTATAGATTTACAAGAGGGGGTTGAGGGAGATCACAGCTCAGAGGCAGATGAGGGAGAAAGCTGGGAAATTATGGGAGAGAAGGAGGCAGGACCAGAATGGTAGCTGACTGACATGTTTTTGCCAATTAAATGCTGCTGTCCAGTCAGCGCTCCCCTGCGTAGCTCTGCTGGGGCTGACCTGGGCAAGAAAACAGAGTCGCAGCGGTCCTGCCGTCTGTGTGAGATAGAGGGATAAATCAGTCCAGAGACAGTTCGTTGCTATCTCTAAAAGCGTTTATTTACAAGCCATAAATCGGTCTCATTCCATCGGAGCTTTCCAGCTTCTTTCCCGTGCTAAAAGCACACACAGTCTCTCTGCTGCGTCTTTCAGTCTAAAGTGAAACCAACTCTCACAGACAAAGTCGGACAAAGCCTGTGACGTACGGCCCTGTGTCAGGCCCCTCCCAGATACAGGACACCAAGGAGTTTTAACCCTGTAAACTCCAAACTCCACACCCCCTCTTGTCCTGCATCTGGGGGAAATAAGCAAGAATGCTCACCCCAAACACAGACCTTCACAGAACTCCTCGTGCTTCTGGTGAAACCATCAGCGAGGTTCTTGGTTGAGGGATAGTATTTCAGAGCAACTAGCCCCTCATGAACGCTCTGACACACATTCTGAAAACGTATGTCCAGATGTTTGGTCCTGGCCTTGATTTGCGCTGTCTCGGCCAATTTGAGACACGGTTGATTGTCTTCGTGCACCACGACGGGAAGACAATGCTCTCCACAGAGTTCCTGGACCAAACACACATAGAACTCCAGCTCTCTGCAAACCTCAGATAGCGCACTGAACTCAGCTCCAGTAGATGAAAGCCCTATGAGACTTTGCTTCCGGGATCTCCACCCAACTACAGAGTTCCCAAACTTCACCACTAGGCCTGACACTGATTTGCGGTCCTCAAGGTTAGCCCAATCTGAATCCACCCAGGCAGTCAGCTTGACACCACCCTCAGCTGACATCTTGAGGCAAAAGTCTTTGGTATCTTGCAGGTAACGTAGCACCCGTTTAATACCATTCCAGGCCTGCACACTAGGACTTGAAGCCTCTCTACTGAGCAGATTGACAGCAAACACTATGTCTGGTCTGCTTCACTGTGACAGATACAGCAGACTACCCAGAGCTGACTGAAAGAGTTCAGTATTTTTGAACACAACGCGTTCTACTTGCTGACATTCTTTCACGTAACCAGCCTCCATGGGTGTTTTGGCACCTGCACACTCAGACATTCTGAACTTCTCAAGCAACTGCTCAATCTTACCTTTCTGGCTGAGCAAAAAGCTTCCATCTTTTGCTCTCGTTATCTCTATGCCTAGATACGACTTGACATCTCCAAGCTGCTTGAGCTTGAACCGCTTTCCAAGCTCCTTAGCAAACTTCTCCACTTGTTTACCTGTCTGTGTGATCAAGATATCATCAACAAAAATCTGAGTAGCTTGCTGCAACTCACCTGATCCTTTAAGGTAAAGACAGCTGTCCGCAAGGCTTCTCCTGAAACCTAGTTCTTCTAAGGCTTCATTCAAACACATGTTCCAATTTCTGGCAGATTGGCGTAACCCATAGATGGATTTGTGCAACCGCCACACGATGCCTGGCCCACTGACTTCAAAACCTGGAGGAGGAAGCATGTACAACTCCTCCTGGAGGTCTGAGTTCAGGTAGGCAACATCCACATCAAAATGGTTCACCTTCCAACCTCTCTGTGCAGCAACTGCTAAAAGTGCTCTCAAAGTCTCAGCTCTCGAGGTCGGCAAATAGACCCCTTTCCTCTGAGTGAATCCTCGGGCTACTAACCTAGCTTTATACTGTGGTTCTCCAGCTTCTGTGGGTTTAAGACAGTAAACCCATCTGCAACTCACAGCCTGCTTACCAGCCGGCAGCTGTGTGAGTGAGAACACACCAAGAGACTCCATTGAGTTCATTTCTTTCTGCATCGCCTCACACCATTTGCTAGCTTCTTCCTGAGGCAACTTCTGAACATCCTCAAAGGATTCAGGTTCACATCTAGCCACACCTACCCACACACAAGTGGCTTCGTACCTTTCTGGTGGCTTTCCCTTGGTTGACCTTGCTGACCTTCTCAGCGTGAACTCTGGAACTGTGCCTGATTCACTTGGGCCAGCCACACCATCCCCTGTGCCAGAAACCTCCCCCTCTGACCTGCTGCGCCTTTTAGGCCTCACAGCTGGTTCTGCAGGCGAGGATGGCTCATTCCTTGGCTCAGACTTGACAGAGATCTGTGGAGGTGTCTTGGGACTTCCCTTTGGAGAGGTTCGGAGCCTCTGCCTTGGAGATCCCAGTTCTGGACTCTGTGGCTGTGGACTGTCCACCTCAGCAACAGGTTCAGTTTCCTCCTCCTCCTCTTCCTCATCTGAGTCTAACAGAACATCCGGGTTCCCGTGAAGACGTTTCCACCCACTCTGCTCGCAAAACTCAGCACTGCCACTAATAAGCAGCTTAGACTGGTTGCCAGTAGGGTATGCAAAACTCCATGCCTTTGAGCCTGGCTCATAGCCTACAAAGATAATTTTCCTAGACCTTGGTTCACCCTTTCTGCCAGTGGCCTTTGGGATGAGGACCCAAGCCTCACAGCCAAACACACGCAAGAAATCCACTTTAGGCTTCTTACCATGCAGCAGAAAATAGGGCGTGTTTCCCACACTTGAATTGAACACCCTGTTCTGCACAAAGCATGCCGTCTTATAACTCTCTGCCCAAAAGCGCTGTGGCAGACCCGAGCCTGCAAGCATAGCATTCACTGCTTCCTGTAGCGTGCGGTGTTTTCTCTCTGCAACTCCATTCTGTTGCAGACTGTAGGGGGCAGTCAATCTATGACTGATACCTTTCTGCCTGAAGAAAGATTGCAGCGCAGAACCTGTAAACTCTGCCCCCTGATCAGATTGAAAGGAAACCACCCTGGCGGAGAATCGCAGCTCTACCGCTGTGATCCAATCCCTGATCAGTGCAGCCACCTCCCACTTGTGTTTAACTGTAAACAGCCAGGTGTGTCTTGAAAAATCATCAATCAGAACCAAAACATGCTTCGATCCACTTAAAGAAGCTACCTACATCGGCCCACATAAATCTGCATGAACCAGCTCAAAGGGTTTGCTGGTCCTCCTTTCTGACCTGGGATATGTGCATGTTGTAATCTTCGATTGCATTAGAAAGCATTCCAGACCCACCATATCCCAGAACCTGGCGGGCCTTAAAAGTAGGAGAGCAAAGAGCTTGAAGACAACGGGCACTTAGCAGCACCCGTGAGGAGGTGATGCTGATGACGAATGAGAAGTGAGAGAGACGGGGTGGAGATTCACTTGTGACAAGGCCATTATCCAAGAGGATGGGTTCTATAGCCTCTATAGCCTGAAATAAAAAAGGACTATAAGAAACTTTTCCTTATACTTTATACTTTCCTGGGCAACCAGCAGGGAGCCACTGACAACATCCTGACACTCTCCCACAATTGCTCCAAGGCAGCCAAAGCATTGGATGCCCATAGCATTTGGATAGTATTACAGTCCCAGCAGTATCTGATGAGCTCTTCCTTGACCTTAAAATCAGGTGCAAAGAGTGGACATCTCACACCTATATTTTTAGCAGGTCTACATGACGGACAGCCTCTGGAACATTCTCTGAATGAATTAGCTGCCTGAGCTTTTACAGACTCTCCAAGTGTCTCTATTTTCCAGGAACGTCCCTGATTTAGAGAAGCTGTCCCGGTTTCTGATTTGATCCCGGAATGTCCCACTTTTCCTTAGGATGTCCCTATTTTCATTGGATAAATGTTGGAAGGTATGGAGTTATCTGACCCCACCAAGCCGTCTAAAGGCAATCCAGTATAGGGAAAGTTTTTTTAAAATGTTTATTATGTTTTTATATATGTTGGAAACTGCCCAGAGTGGCTGGCACAACCCAGTAAGATGTGTGGGGTATAAATAGTAAAATTATCATTAAGGAATGGGGTGTCCCTATTTTTGTTTTACAGTTTAGCCATCTGGGTTATGCTGTTCACTATTCATCTGAACCAAGTGTTGCTGAAACCAAAGAAACACTACTGAAATCAATGGAACTGCCTTAGTAGATTTCCATAGGATTGCAGCTTGGTTAGAACATCTCCCCCAAACTACAATTTCCAGGATTCTTTGTGGGAAACCATGATGATTAAAGTGGCATTTTTAAAAGAAAAAAATAATGTAAGTTTGTGGGAAAGGAATAACTTGGCAGGACGAGACAAGACAGTCAAGAGGAGCAGGCACTCAGCCTTGCAGTACCCGCAGATAAAGTTGAAACTACTCCTGCACACATGGCCTCTTTGAGGCAAGGGACGTCTTAGCACTGCTCCAGCCTATTCTTAGATTATTAACTTTTTTGTCAGCTGTCCTATCTACATTATTCTCAAGTTAATATGATTTTAATTCGCACACAAAATGAGCAGTCGGATGACAAGAGGAGACGAAGCATGATTATTTTAGACCAATTCATTATGCCCCCATGGCTATGAAATATTAAGCTGGCCAGCTAGGGAGAAGCAGATAAAGAGGGGAGAGAGGGAGGGAGGGAGGGAGGGAGGGAGGGAGGGAGAGAGAGAGAGAGAGAGAGATCATATGAATCTCTGATCAGATGCCTGGGGACACAAAGAGCATAAAGAGACACAAGCTGAGATTGTCAGAATCTATGATGTGCATTTTAGCTTTCAACGCTGAATCTATGGTACATCTGGCAACCACCATAATCAAATGCAAGCAGTTTGACAATGCTAGCAAACTTGCATTAACTTTCAATACAAGATGTGATTCAGTTCCTTAAATCCCTAAAATGTGATTCAGCAGTAGGCTTATCCTAATTGGGAAAATAGCAGCTGGGAGGGAGGACGATTCAGATCAAGAAAGCAGTAGAGAAAGGGAAGTGTTTTTTAAAAGCCAAGTGCCACCAGTCCAAGCCAATTTGCCCCCCTCTCCCTGCAGCCCAGTTCAAAGAAATTTTAAAAAGATAGGAGACCTGAGATCTCCTCTAGACAAGCCTCATCTTGGGTGACTCTGAATCCTTGCATAGACCTGACAGCAAAGCCCTTGATTCCCAGAAAGGTATGAAAATTCTCACATGTCTGACGTTTGAAGACTGTGGGATGTATTAGAGCACTGAACAGACCCCAAACTTTCCAAACCAACTTTGCATTTTATGTAGATGATAATAATAATAATAATAATAATAATAATAATAATAATAATAATAATTTTTATTTATACCCCGCCCTCCCCAGCCAAGGCCGGGCTCAGAGTGGCTTACAAGCAATAATAAAAACAAGTTGAATGATTACAACTTAAAAACAAAATTAAAATACAACATTAAAATATTGAAATATTAAAATGTAGCCTCATCGCAGGAGGAGAAGGAAAGGAAAAAAGAAAGAGAGGGACGGAATCAAATTGGCTCCAAGCCAAAGGCCAGGCGGAACAACTCTGTCTTACAGGCCCTGCGGAAAGAAATCAGATCCTGCAGGGCCCTGGTCTCATGAGGCAGAGCGTTCCACCAGGCCGGAGCCAGAGTTGAAAAGGCCCTGGCTCTGGTTGAAGCTAATCTAACTTTCTTAGGGCCCAGGACCACTAGGGTGTTGCTCTTTATGGACCTTGAGGCTCTCCGTGGGGGAGAGGCGGTCTTGTAGGTATGAGGGTCCTAGGCCATGATAGATGATAGATAGATAGATAGATAGATAGATAGATAGATAGATAGATGATAGATGATAGATAATTTATTACGGTCGGAGACCAGCTTATAAAACACACTTAGGGGTACAATCCCAGAAGGAAAGCAAACATGTAAAACAATGTACAAAAATAAATTTAAAATTTATAAATGTGATAAGCATATAGACACTTAAAACTTTAAGGTAAGCTACCACAGAGAGATGAGTCACCCATGGAACCGAGTTTGGGGATTTTCTTAACAAACTAGTTTGGGTTGGGGGATGTTCTGTGCCTACAGATCTGTACACAGAATCTGGCGATCATCCAGGTCATCTTATGATCTTTGCCTAACAGGAAAAGGTCACATTTTTGCTTTTCCAGGAGGTCAGCAAGCCTCACCAGCAGGGGATCAATGGTCTCACTACGTGCCTCTTCATAAAAGGGACATGTAAAGAACAGGTGCTCTGGGCTTCCTATATCCCCCAATGAACAGGCGCAAAGTCTCTGAGTATATGGGACTTTTAAAAGGCTCTTTCCAGGACCGGCGAGGGCAGAGCCGAGCTTCTGGCGAGTGTAAAAGCCCTTCTTGCATGTTTGGATATGAGAAAGAAGAGATATGCTGCTGGTGCAGCTATTTATCTCTCGATTTCTCCAATTTTATAGTGGGGCACCTTGAGCAGTCCTGTTGTCTCTCAGTGTCTATGATTCTTTGCCTAACCATAGCTTTTGCCTGGCCCAACCCCAGACTTAGAAGGGTTTGAGGGGCAAAACCCAGTTTCTGAAGGGTGTTCAGGACTGCTGTCTGCCAGCCTGACTGGAACTGGTCACAGAGGATCAGTGGGGCCATTCCTCGGGGGAGCAGATTCAATGTCAGCCATTTATAGATTGATGTTAGGTGGATATAAGCCTCCGCTCTCATCATCCCCATTTCTAGTCTAACCCATGCGTTTGAAACGCATCTGGGGACTTGTAGGAGAGCTCTAAGGAATTTGGATTGAACTCTCTCTTTTATATATATATACATTTTTATTAAAGTTTCACAAATTTTTAAACAAACACAAAAACACAAACAAACACAACACAAATAACAAGTATAGTTTCGGATCCTTATTTTCTTAACATCTTTCCCTGACTTCCCCACACCTCCCCTTCTTGTATTCCAATTCCAATAGTTAGCTCAGCAAGTTCTTGTCCCCAACTTTTACCTTATTATTATTATACTTAATTCATCTTAATTAACCAATTTTAACCTATAGACCTCAATTTAAACAACAATACTCATTCTTTACACCCTTTTCTAAGGTCGACCCAAATTCCCTTCCACAAATTTCCCAATTTTTATATTAATTACAAAGCAAAATAACAGAGAGACAACATATAATTATACACCCTTTGGATTCAATGGCAGCCATTTATAGATTGATGTTAGGTGGATATAAGCCTCCGTTCTCATCATCCCCATTTCTAGTCTAACCCATGCGTTTGAAACGCACCTGGGGACTTGTAGGAGAGCTCTAAGGAGTTTGGATTGAACTCTCTCAAGGGGGGGAGAAAGCAGAGGAAGGCAGGTCCAGAAGCGATCCATAAAGGAGCTGTGCCAACGTTTTGGCCTTGTATAATTGTATGGCCGCAGGGACGAAAAAGCCCGCTTGTGCTCTAAAAAAATTAAGAATACAGTTTGTGGTTTTTTCTCCTGAGCTCCCGATGGAGTTTATGTGAGCATTTTATGTAAGTAAAGGTTTTACAGGACATATTCAGTCTGTGGTCTTGCTCATCTCAAAGGAAGCTGTTTTCTATCATGCCAGATCCTTGGACCATCAAGCTCAGTGTTGTGTACAGTGACTGACTGTGGCTCCCTGGGGCTTCAAAGAGAGGAGGAGTTGCTAGGGATTTAACATGAGATATTCTGCAAATGCTCTGCCACTGAGCTATGGCCCTTCCCCAGCATGGCAGGCAAACCTTCCCAAGGCATTGTGCCCTTGCAGTGTGGTGTGTAGGGATGGGGGATGACATTGGGTTCAGCTTGCATTTAATGGTGAACTTAACTTATTTACACTTGCCAAAACAACACACGGCCATCCTTCAAAATGTGCACTTTCTCTGAATTTTGCAATCATAGAATTGTAGAGTTGGAAGTGATCTCAAGAGTCATTTAGTCCAACCCCCTCCAATGATGCAGGAATCTCAACTAAAGCATCTGTGACAGATGGCCATACAACCTCTGCCAGTGTGGTGTAGTGGTTAAGAGCGGTAGTCTTGTAATCTGGGGAACCGGGTTCGCTTCCCCGCTCCTCCACATGCAGCTGCTGGGTGACCTTGGGTGAGTCACACTTCTCTGAAGTCTCTCAGCCTCACTCACCTCACAGAGTGTTTGTTGTTGGGGAGGAAGGGAAAGGAGATTGTTAGCCGCTTTGAGACTCCTTAGGGTAGTGATAAAGCAGGATATCAAATCCAAACTACTACTCCTCCTCCTCCTCCTCCTCCTCCTCCTCCTCTTCTTCTTCTTCTTCTTCTTCTTCTTCTTAATCTCTGAGGAAGGAGAGTCACCCACCTTCTAAGCGAGTTTGTTCCCCTGTCAATCAGCTGTCAGAAAGTTCTGATGTTTAGTTGGAATCTCCTCTCTTGTAACTTCAATTAGTTGGTTCAGGTCCTACCCTCCAGAGCAGGAGAAAACAAGCTTGTTCCCTCTTCCATGTGACAGCCCTTGACATATTTGAAGATGGCTATCATATCTCCTCTCAGTCTCCTCTTAACCAGGGTAAACGTACCCAACACCTTCAGGCTGTTCCTCATAAGGCTTGGTTTCCAGACCCTTGACCATTGTGGTCATCCTCCTCTGCACATGTTCCAGCTTCTCAATATCCTTCTTAAATGGTGGCACCCAGGACTGGACACAGTACTCCAGATGTGGTCTGACCAAGGCAGAATAGAGAGGTTGGTAAGATGTAACAGAGAACAGGAGATTAAAATATATAAAAGATGGCTGGTACAAAAGAGGCCGTGATGTATTCAAGTGAGCAGGGAGAAGAGTTTGGGCAGAAATGAAGTGTCCAAAAGGGAGCAGATGGTGATGAGGAGCTAAGGAGAAGATGGTGATAGCATAACGCGTTGGTTTGGCATTTGTGTTTACCATTTCTGCACAAGTTGATGGGAGCTTTTGGTACCCATGGCTGAAGCACTAAAGTTAATGTGCCTTTCTTCTTTCCCTAATCTTGCTTCTGGGCTATTTAATGCCTCACTAGACCTAAAAATAAACCCTAGTGTCCCATGCTCATTTCACTTCAATTAAGATATACAGCCTGAGCGAAATATACATCGATAGGGAGCCACATTTTCTGAAATAACTGCTTATCTCTGCACTTTCAGCTCATTATAAACAGACTCCTGGGATATAGCTTTAAATAAAAGCTGTTGGTGAACAAAATTACAAGATACTATCAAGAGACTTCCTGAACTAGATATATTCCATTTTATTAAGCTTTTTGTATGTGCGTATGTCATGAATCAGCAAAGCATTCAGTCTCAGCTAAAACTCCGACCATGGTAGCACTTACTGTAAATCTCCAAGGCAAATATTTTCTACCAAGGGCATACTGAAAATCACACTTCAGTCTTCGGAGTTCTTCCTGTTTATTGTTGATTCTGGTTCTTATAACTTGATTGGGGCACAATTGTTGACACCACTTTTGCATAGCTATTTAAATAATCAATATGAGAAGTGGAAAATACTTTTATCACATCATGACAACAGTGTTCTCAATCTCTGGGATTCTTAAGAGCAGTGCAGAACTCCAAATGTTGAACACTGCTTTACAATACGTTAAATCTTCATTTATTTAACTGACTGATTGATTTGCTTTATTAGACTAATAGCACAATAATCTCTAGGCAACTTACAAGAGGTGGAAAATCACAGAGTTTAAAACACAGCAATCAACAAAGCATTTGAAAATCATCAAATGTTTCAGTCTGAATATTTTTGTAAGCTATGCAATGGGTATTTATATCTCTTGTACCAAATGTCCTTTTTCAGATTTGATCATTTGATTTGTTAAATAATCTATATCATTGGTAGCCTGTGTGGTGCCCAAAGATGTTGCTGGACTACAATTCCCATCTGTCCCAGCTGGCATGGCCAATGGTCAGGGATGATGGGAACTGTATTCCAGCAAATTCTGAAGGGCTCCATGCTGGCTACTCTTATCTATATACAGTGGTACCTTGGGTTACAAACACTTCAGGTTACAGACTCCGCTAACCCGGAAGTAGTACCTCAGGTTAAGAACTTTACCTCAGGATGAAAACAGCAATCACATGCTGGCGGCGCAGCAGCAGTGGGAAGCCCCATTAGCTAAAGTGGTACCTCAGGTTAAGAACGGTTTCAGGTTAAGAATGGACCTCCGGAACAAATTAAGTTTGTAACCAGAGGTACCACTGTACAATTTTATAACTTTTTAATATTGATGCTGTAGTCTAAATATTATTCTAGGTTTAGGGTAAACCCTAAAAATTAATAAATGCTAGGATTTTGGTTATTTGCAGTACTTTTTTCTGGGGGGGGCACAGGGGTATGCAGACCCCTAAACATTTTGTGAATCTAAGTTTGGCCTCATTGAGAGGCAGTATTTCAATATGAGTAGGAAAATGAGAGTACCCTAAACATTATTTTAGGGGGGAAAAACAACAACGGTTATTTGTGATATGAAGGGAGAATGCAAGCTGCAAGGGCTGGCTTATGCAAAACCAGACTGGCTGGCTTAGTGAAGCAAAAACAACTCCTGTGTTGCAATAAGAACTAATCACAGCAATGCAAGCACAACACGTAGGTTAGCATGAATCTTGCTTACATTTTCTGTTGAAAAATATCAGCTGATGAAGACTATTACGAAACAGTAGCATCATTCCGGAGACACTGTCCTTTTGAGGCTTTTGAGACGTCTTCCACTGAAACTTTTGAAAGTCTATTGTGAGACTGTCCTTAGACATCTGTTTTGAACACACAGCTTGACGGTCCTTGCTACCACTCTGTTATATTGTATATAAGAACTTTGATTGGCTTATTCCTATAATTTGAATGCTATTATTAGTCCACTATCCCAGGAATACAGGATACCTTGGTACATCGGTTACATATGCTTCAGGTTACATACACTTCAGGTTACAGACTCCACTAACCCAGAAATAGTACCTCTGGTTAAGAACTTGGCTTCAGGATGAGAACAGAAATCGTGCTCGGGCGGCGCGGCGGCAGCAGGAGGCCCCATTAGCTAAAGTGGTGCTTCAGGTTAAGAACAGTTTCAGGTTAAGAAGGGACCTCCTGAACGAATTAAGTACTTAACCCGAGGCACCACTGTATTATATATTTTCTACTAACTATTAGCCTACATGTTGTGTTTGTATTGTTGTGGCTTAGTGAAGAGCAGACCTGTTAACATGACAAAAGGTGTTGATGGAGAGGAATCCTTTAACCTGGGAAGTGAGCTGTTACCAAGGCTGGGAAGGGAACCAATTTCACTGTGATCTAAGACAGTAATGTGAACACGCCCATAGTCTAGGACCAGGTATGGACCAGGTGGGAAGACTCATGATGGAAGAATACAGTGGGAGGAGGGTTTAGGAAGCTGTAGGAAAGAAAATTCTAAAGTAGTGTGGCTTGAAGGAAGAGACACAGTGGTGTGCTGAGAAACAGGAATCTGGGGCAAGATTTTGGGCAGATTCTGTGGGACATTCTCAGTATTCGCTGCAACAGGCCATGCCAAACCTAGCTGTGGTCTGCATGCCTTGAGAGTCATCTGAATATAAACATCCCCTGAGATTTTGCTTGTCATGTTCTAGTCCGCAGTAAGCTTGAATAGTATTGAGGAATTGATGCCTTGTCCAAAAAAAAAGAAGAAAGAAAACAAAGGTTATGAAAGGAAAGCCCTTGATGGATCTCAAGGCAATAAACAAGTACAGCTATAATTAAGAGCAGTGACCCTTGAAGAGAAAAGGTTGCTACCAGGTAAATAATCTGCCAGGGCCTTGTTAAACAGAAATGTTGAGAAATGATTGGGAAACAGCATCAATCAATGTTCCCCCGGACAGCTCTTGTAAATGGCAGCTGTCTGCAGAGGGATAAATGCAGGACCCTGCTTTAAAGCTACCTTTGTTATTTACCTGTACTACACGTCTCAAAGATCTGATCTTAAGCATGAGGCCAAAAACTGGGATTATAATAGCAAGGTGGATATTTATTTATAGCAACTGTGCTCAGTTAAAATATTTTTTAAAAAATTGCTACTATGCCTATTGAACATTTTACTGTGCTGTGCTGTGCTGCATGGAACTGGGTGATGTTGTTGTTGTTGTTTAGTTGTTTAGTCGTGTCCGACTCTTCATGACCCCATGGACCAGAGCACGCCAGGCACTCCTGTCTTCCATGCCTCCTGCAGTTTGGTCAAACTCATGTTAGTAGCTTCGAGAACACTGTCCAACCATCTCGTCCTCTGTCGTCCCCTTCTCCTTGTGCCCTCCATCTTTCCCAACATCAGGGTCTTTTCCAGGGAGTCTTCTCTTCTCATGATGTGGCCAAAGTATTGGGAGACTCAGCTTCAGGATCTGTCCTTCCAGTGAGCAGTCAGGGCTGATTTCCTTCAGAATGGAGAGGTCTGATCTTCTTGTAGTCCATGGGACTCTCAAGAGTCTCCTCCAGCACCATAATTCAAAAGTATCAATTCTTCAGCCATCAGCCTTCTTTATGGTCCAGCTCTCACTTCCATACATCACTACCGGGAAAACCATAGCTTTAACTATATGGACTTTTGTTGGCAAGGTGATGTCTCTGCTTTTAAAGATGCTGTCTAGGTTTGTCACTGCTTTTCTCCCAAGAAGCAGGCGTCTTTTAATTTCGTGGCTGCTAAGCAGTTCTATATTTCTAGAAAAAGAGGTGCCGAAATTCACCCATAACACCTCCCTTGCTCTCTTATAACAACAACAACAACAACAACAACAACAACAACAACTTATTATTTATACCCCGCCCATCTGGCTGGGTTTCCCCAGCCACTCTGGGTGGCTCCCAACAGAATATTAAAAACACGATAAAACATCAAACTTTAAAAACTTCCCTAAACAGGGCTGCCTTCAGGTGTCTTCTAAAAGTCAGATAGTTGTTTATTTCCAAGAGCCAGGGTGGTATAGTGATTAAGAGCGATAAACTCATAATCTGGGGAACCGGGTTCGCGTCTCCACTCCTTCACATGCAGCTGTTGGGTGACCTTGGGCTAGTCACACTTCTTTGAAGTCTCTCAGCCCCACTCACCTCACAGAGTGTTTGTTGTGGGGGAGGAAGGGAAAGGAGAATGTTAGCCACTTTGAGACTCCTTCGGTTAGTGATAAAGTGGGATATCAATTCCAAAACTCTTCTTCTTCTCTTCCTTGACATCTGATGGTGGGGCATTCCACAGGGCAGGTGCCACTACCGAGAAGGCCCTCTGCCTGGTTCCCTATAACTTCCCTTCTCAATGTGAGGGAACTGCCAGAAGGCCCTCGGAGTTGGACCTCAGTGTTTGGGCTGAACAATGGGGGTAGAGAAGCTCCTTCAGGTATACTGGACTGAGGCCGTTCAGGGCTTTAAAGGTCAACACCAACACTTTGAATTGTGCTCGGAAACGTACTGGCAATGACACTCACCTGATAGGTGTCGGAACTGAGTTCCGGCGAGTTCTGGCTGAAAAAAATGCCCTGATGATTACCAACTGTGGAAAGCAGCTTCTTAAGATGTTTTAGACTATTATTATTTTTGAAAACTGAGCTCTGTTTTGACCTTGAATAGGTGTCAACTAAGGGATTGGCTTTTCTGAATAGAATGCAGAAGGGACCTTCACCTAATTAGAAACACCACTTTCTCCCCTTGGTATCCACTCTTGAGAACAGAGCATTTTAGAGCCAGTTACCTGACCAGGTTGCTTAAGAAATGCCTTTATTCAGTTGTGTTTCCAAGTAATGCCGACTACAGTCTTGGATGTATGCAGACAGACTTTGCATTTGTGGTCAACTTCAGGAAGAAGACATCTGTTAGTTTGCCCCTTATACAGAGAACCAGGAGATCGCTTTCTGAAACCTTTGTTCACGCAAGCAAGTGGGCAAACCATAGCAGAAATGGTTTGGTTTCTTTTGAGTGACAATAATAGCTTTGTAACACAGAGACTGGCCCTCTGTGCACTGGGAAAAAATAAGTCAAAATGAGTTAGATGAATTATCATGGTGATTCAAATGTATAATCTGAAATCAAGCTGGATTTGAGTTCGTTGGTGTCTCTAGTAACTTCTCTCTCTTACCTCATGGATGTTGGCAAATTGGATTTTTTAAAAGGAATAACAACAGCAACAACAACAATTTATTATTTATACCCTACCCATAAAAAAACTTCCCAATACATAATATGTCTACAGAATACAGCATAATATTAGAATTGGAGATGTCAGAGATGCACAAGGGAAATTGAGTTTTAATGTTCAGGAACTCGGCAAAGTCTTTTTTATATTATGGGTTTTTATATTATGGATGTATGTTCTGTATTACTTTATTAATACTATTGCCTAATACAAGTTTGCCATGATCTTTGGCTGGAACAATAAACTTATGAGACAGACAGACAGACACACACACACACAGAGAGAGAGAGAGAGAGAGAGAGAGAGAGAGAGAGAGAGAGAGAGAGACAGACTACAGTTTACATGATCTGTGGGTTGTTAGTTTTTTGCCGTGGCAAATATACATACGCATCTGCAATTCAAAACATCGCATAGAAGAACAAAAAAAGCAATATCCAAACCAGTTAGGCTTCAATCATCCTGTGATATACTCCAGACATGTCAGCCTCTTTCTTCTTCTGCCCATTCTCCCTTGCTTTACATTTCTTTTCCTATTCAGGGTGTCAAAGTAATTGTCTTTTTCCATGCGTGCTTACAGATCCAGGCTCGTGGATTATTGCAATCTGTTAAACTCACTTTGTTTCCCAGCCACGGCAATGTGCAGCCCTGAGGTTCTTTTGTTTTCTTCAGACAATTAGAATGGCAACTGAAGCACTGCAAAAAAAACAACCACCTCTAAACGTAGATTTGGCTGAAAACATTGGGAGCTGCACAGCTAAAGCCACATTTCACAAAAGGAACTTGTAAACAGAATATTTGCTGGTGGATCGGGAAGGAGAGCAGAGGAGGGAGAATAAGGTGACAGAAGACGTACTTGGTGTTGCTTACCTGCACAGCTTATATTTGGTAAAGTTTGCTTCATCAGCTTCATCATACTGTGGGCCTGTCCCCACCATGCAAATGACATAGTTCCAACATTTTTGTCCCCAAAATTGGGACGTCAGGAGGGGCGCAACTTCTGGTCAGGCACTCTGGTGATCATCAGCCATCCCAGAGACCTGAGATCCAAACAGAAGCTGGGATTAGCTTCTGTGATTTTGGATGCCCCGCTTCAAGTCAGCTCAGCTTTTTATAAGGCCGAGGGAGCACCCCATCTCCTCCTCCCAAAATAGAAGCTTTCCACCTGGGGCTACACACACAGCTGTTTGCATGAGCAGCTGGGTTAGAGGGAGGTGATTCCTCACTCAGGTAGGGAGCAACAAGTGGATTCCCTAGCTGGATCAGGAGAGCACAAGATGTCAGAGATTGGGCAGAGGAGGAATAGTGGAGGCTGCCTCCTCAGCCTGAATCTTCCTGAGGAGAAGAAGACAGTTCTGAATTACAACAGGGGTTTGAGGGAGGTCACAGCTCAGAGGAAGATGAGGGGGCAAGCTGGGAAATAATGGGAGAGGAGGAGGCAGGAACAGAATGGCAGCTGAGTGACACTGTGTCTTTAGAAAGCATTCCAGACCCCACCCCCAATCTCCAAGAACCTAGCAAGCCTTCAAAGTAGGAGAGCCAAGAGCTCACAGACAGAGGGCACATAGCAGCCCTCTTAGAAGTGACGAATGATGAAGTGGGAGAGACACGGGGTTGAGATTCACTCGGCACAACACCATTATCCAAGAGGCTGGGTTCTATAGCCTCTCTTTGTAAAATAGAAATAAAAATGGATGATAAGAAACTTTTCCCTGTCTTCACACTTTCCTGGGCAACCAGCCGGTAGCCGCTGACAGCATCCTGACAATGGGGTATATTGGATATATGGACAAAATGGGTATCAAAGGTCATGTAACAGGTATCCAAATAACGTTGAACCATGCAATCTTTTCATTGTCAGTCCAGAATAACTGGGTAAGTACTTTCAGAATGGGAGATGGAAAGCCATCTTCCAGCTTACTTAGGTGCTTATTGAAGGTAGCAGTGGTACTGGCACACACATGTACGCACACGAAAGTTTGTTGTTGTTGTGCGTCTCCACTCGCATTGTTCTGCCCAGACACTGAGGTCCAGCACCGAGGGCCTTCTGACGGTTCCCTCACTGCGAGAAGCCAAGTTACAGGGAACCAGGCAGAGGGCCTTCTCAGTAGTGGCACCCGCCCTGTGGAACGCCCTCCCACCAGATGTCAAAGAGAAAAACAACTACCAGACTTTTAGAAGACATCTGAAGGCAGGCCTGTTTAGGGAAGTTTTTAATGTTTAATAGGTTATTGTATTTTAATATTCTGTTGGAAACCACCCAGATGGGCGGGGTATAAATAATAAATCATCCTTATTGTTGTTGTTGTTGTTGCTTTCAAAAGAGAGAGAGAGAAGGGGGGAGTCAAAGTCTGCTGCCACTTTTCAGATATACAACTCTGACCCTTCAACTCTGACCCCCCCTCATTCTTTTTCTGCCTCCTCCACAAACTGCAGAAATCCCCCCTCCCACAAACACAACATGGTCTGCGAATGGGTGTACAAAAATGGGAGGGCATACTGGATGGTACTAAATTACCAGTGTGGTGGGGGTAGACTATATATTGATTAACTTGGTTATTTGATAGACCTTAGCCATTGTGAGATATTGACATTTCTCTGCTTTTCCTCAGTTTCATTCAGTGCCAAATTTCAATGCTTAGACATTTTGTAGCATTACAGTGGTGATATTGGAGCAGCAATTAATATGATCTGTTCTGGTTTTTCATGCATATAGAAGCATTGGCACTGCAAAGGCACATTTAATCCTCCTTCAGCAGCTTTGACATTCTACCTCCTCTTCCACCTGTGAGATTTATGCAGTCAGGTGAAACGCTTGGTCAGATAATCACGTTTTCTCACAGACTATCGCTGCACCCTGATAAATGCTAAACTGATTCAAGGTATGTCTCTCTGCTTGTCAGAAATGCCAGTTTTGCCTATTTTAAGGGCCGTTTTTGTAGCTGATAACGGCAGGAAATGCTGTGGGACACATGCTACAGCATGACATTTTCCTAATAAGCTTAGCCATCCTCCCCACTGAATACTGATCTACACTAGACACTGAAGGAAGGCTAGTTGTTTGCGCATTCTCGCCCTTGTCTCAGGACCAATTTAAACTGCCTGCTGTAGTGGTAGCTATCAAGTCATGAGTTCCTCACTTGTCTTCCAGGGACAAGTCATGTGATAGGAAGGCTTTGTCTGTTAACGAGTATTCACATGGAACATACAACAAGTACGCCATTTGTATACCTGTATACACAATATCTGGACCACACAAATCAGCACATGTACACTCTATTACGTAAACAATGGTACATGAATAGAGAAAGTCTGTCCCTGTGTTCAGTGATACACATTGGAGAGGAAATGGATTTTGCTGTCATGGACTATTTCTATGGACCTTGCTTTTATAGACCATTTTGTATTATAGGAACATGTAAACTCTTGCTTGTCTGTGTGTCTGTGTGATTATAAGGTTAACTTGCAAAATCTGCCCTGCCCTGCGGATCAAATGAGAAGGTGGCAGAATTCGTTTTTTCAAGTAGTTTGTTTAGTCCTGGGCTTAAAATCTCCAAAACGTCCTGATACCTATAGCCTGTAAAGCACAGCCTGGTATTCTAGAGTGGGTAAAGATAAATGGACCCCTGAACGTTAGGTCCAGTTGTGGAAGACTCTGGGGTTGTGGTGCTCATCTCGCTTTATTGGCCGAGGGAGGCAGCGTACAGCTTCCGGGTCATGTGGCCAGCATGACTAAGCCGCTTCTGGCGAACCAGAGCAGCGCACGGAAACGCCGTTTACCTTCCCGCCAGAGCAGTACCTATTTATCTACTTGCACTTCGTGCTTTCGAACTGCTAGGTTGGCAGGAGCAGGGACTGAGCAACGGGAGCTCACCCTGTTGCGGGGATTCGAACCGCCAACTTTCTGATCGGCAAGCCCTAGGCTCTGTGGTTTAACCCACAGTGCCACCCAAGTGTGGGGGTGGGGAAAACAAAGCAGGGGGGAGCTCCAAAACAGCCTAATAAGGACTGAGTTTGCCAAGTGGTTATGAAATGCTGACAACTGTTGGAGGGGAGAAGGCCTTTGTTGAATCTGTTTTTATTTATTAAAGTTGTTAATCGCTTTATCTTGCCCAGAGCAGACCAAAGCAACTTACAACCAAACAAACAGACCAAAAAAAGAAAGAAACCCTACATGCTGTTGTTGTTTAGTCGTTTAGTCGTGTCCGACTCTTCGTGACCCCATGGACCAGAGCACGCCAGGCACTCCTCTCTTCCACTGCCTCCTGCATTTTGGTCAATCATGCTGGTAGCTTCAAGAACACTGTCCAACCATCTCGTCCTCTGTCGTCCCCTTCTCCTTGTGCCCTCCATCTTTCCCAACATCAGGGTCTTTTCCAGGGAGTCTTCTCTTCTCATGAGGTGGCCAAAGTATTGGAGCCTCAGCTTCAGGATCTGTCCTTTCAGTGAGCACTCAGGGCTGATTTCCTTAAGAATGGAGAGGTTTGATCTTCTTGCAGACCATGGGACTCTCAAGAGTCTCCTCCAGCACCAGAATTCAAAAGCATCAATTCTTCGGTGATCAGCCTTCTTTATGGTCCAGCTCTCATTAAAATGAGGTGGTGGCTGTGGAATGGTGTGTCCTGAAAGTAGGCAAAGTTCCAGCCAGCCAGGCATGAAAAAGGTCACTTCACACTGCAACATTTTTCTTGTGGGTCTCACTTGCCTTGCTTTAAACAAGGATTGGGGGACCTTGGACCCTCCAGACATTGGGAACTTCAGCTCCCATCAGCCCCAGCAAGCATGGCTGCCAGTGGTGATAGCAGTTGCAGTCTGGCAATATCTGGAGGGCCAAAGGTTCCCCATATCCTTTGCCAAACTGTAATCTTACTTCACCAAAAGAAGGACTGAGAATGTATTACTCAAGCTGACTGGAGTGGGGCGGGTTTACTTACTTCCTGTCGCTCAGCCTGAACTGTGGCAGCAACATGGGATGCTATTTAACCTATTGAGCAATAAGGGCCTTCTGAAGTCTGAAGGCCAGGAGTAGCCAATGTAGCATCCTCAATATCTTCTGGATTACAACTCCCAATGTCCCCGACCATTGACTGTGCTAGCTGAGGATAATGGGAGCTGTGGTCCAAAAACATATTGGGTGGCACGACAATGGCTATCACTTCTGTAAAAGGTAAAGGGACCCCTGACCATTAGGTCCAGTCGTGGCCGACTCTGGGGTTGCAGCGCTCACCTTGCTTTATTGGCCGAGGGAGCCGGCGTACAGCTTCCGGGTCATGTGGCCAGCATGACTAAGCCGCTTCTGGTGAACCAGAGCAGCTCACGGCAATGCCGTTTACCTTCCCGCTGGAGTGGTACCTATTTATCTACTTGCACTTTGACGTGCTTTCGAACTGCTAGGCTGGTAGGAGCAGGGACCAAGCAACGGGAGCTCACCCCGCCACAGGGATTCGAACCGCCAATCTTCTGATCTGCAAGTCCTAGGCTCTGTGGTTTAACCCACAGCGCCACCCACGTCCACTGCTGTAGTCCTAAATAAAAGGGATGTTTTATTGTTCTTACGGTGACCTCATTGGCAAGTCCTAGTCAGTCTGCCTCCCACACCCTCAGGGATCCAATAAACAACTCAGCCCATTACAGATGCCACAGTCACATTCCTGCAGGCCACATGTTTTCCTAGCAAAATTAATATATAGATTAAATTCCTTCCAGCTTGCCTCTTGGGAATTGATCTGTGTTCTCTGAAATGGCATACTGGTTAATACCTGTTGTGTTCTCTGCTGTGAACCGAAACTACAAAGCTTAAGCCATCTATAATTTTGACCACTAAACAGGCAAGACATGGCTTCTGGAGGTTTCAGCACTTAATCCTTTCTTTCTTTCTTCATCTGCTCTTGTTTATCATACCAACTCGCTTTGATCATGATGCTTATCAGGAAGATTTGGAGTGAAGCAGCTGAGAATTTCGATATATTAAGGATGAGGCTCTCTGTTTCATCTTCCAGATCTGCTGATGCTTTTAACTAAGGCAAACAGGAGAATTATTTCTTTGCTTTTATTGCTTCCTTCCTTCATAATGCACCAGGTGCATAAATTATCCCTCATGTACCTCCCTGTGTCTTAAATCAGTACTGATGCTCTCAATCGGTTGTGTTGCCATATATTTCCCTCTTTAAAGCAAATCTGTATCAGAAATATTGCCATCTATTGCTTTTTCTTAATTTTCTACTATGCCTAGAACATTAGACACTCTAATATGCATTAAGATGGAATGAAGGGACTTCAGACCACTTAGTTTCACAAGGGGCAATAGGACAGGATTCAGTACAAGATGTTTTGAGTCCAACTTCTCTGGGGGAAAGGTCTAGCTTATGTGTTATTTGGTTACAGGGGTTTGTGAGATGTTAGGGGATTGGTAGTACCTCTGGTGAGGGACACATAATGCTCTTTCAGGGATAGTTGGTCCACCTCTGGTCCCCACCCTGCACTCAGCTCTCACCTGTGGCTCCTAGAAGTTGTCAGCATGCGACAGCGGCCACACCCCAGGAATGGCTTTGACTGGCCAGCAAAACCAGGTAAAGGTAGCCAATGGGTCTCAAACCTTTAGTGCATTAGGAACTTCCCCTGCATGTCAAGACAGGCTCCGGCAGATTGAGCAGATGAGACCACTAGTGGGACCAATGGTCAAGAAGGTGGTTTCTGCACATGCTAGAGAGGGAAGTGAGGGGCAGATGGGGCTCGTCAGATGTCAGTGAAGCTCAGATGCTGACAGGAGAAGAAGCAGGTATAGAGAGAGAACAGTTAACAGCGGAAGGCAGAGAGGAGGGGGGAGAGCAGCTGTAATCTGAGCTCTGTACAAAGGGGAGAGAAAGAGAGGGTCAGGCGGCTGTGTGAGAGCTCCAACAGTGAGTCAGATGTTGGGATGCAGGAAGCATTCTCGCCCAAATCTTGGAGGATCTCAAAAGTGGCCGAGACGCACGAAGGTGGGGGCTTCCATGCTAGGGAAGTGGGAGGAGCTCAGTCCGGGCAACTCCATCTTCTGGAGAGGATGTTGAGTAGAGGAGTTCCATCCTAGTTTGTTGTTTTAGCAATAAATCTGAAATAATTAACAGCCAGAGTCGTCTCGCATTTATGGGAGAGACCAAGCCATAACATCAACCTAGGAACGTAGCCCATCTACGAGAAGAAAAACTCTGATCCTAAACATCCGCTGCCTTGCAGAATATCTTTGGAAGAAAAAAAGGCTAAGGAGTAAACCCCATATAAATCCAGAGTGGAGTCCCTAAGATGGTTGGATGGCGTCTTGTATACCTCCTTCCTTCAACTTCTGCAGCCAAAACATATTGCTCTGCTTTATCTTGGACCACATCGGCAAGGTTGAGAGGGCGGCGCGGGACCTCCATACACACTGCCCAGCCTTGTGCCCAATGGAGGTCACTTTGGTGTCAGCACACTGGTTTGACTTCACCCCTGGAAGTGCAATCTGTCTCTCGAGGCAGACGGATGCCAAAAACTATTTGGTATGGTGCATCCAGACAAGCAAGAGGCAATATGTGCAGTTTAAGGGCACATCCCACCCAACTAAAAGTAAAGGAGGGCATGAAGAAAGGCCTTTGTGAGGTGTGGCCTACAGAGGGGGCATGATTTGGAGAGAGTCCAGATATGGAGACCCAGAAGACCACTTTAAGCCCCCTGGACCCGAGTTTCCTCACCCCTGTGCTAAACCATAGTGTGCCCATCAGGTTCTGTTTTTCCTTTTTGACCTCCCTGCTCCCTTCCCTACCTATGTTGCATATTCACTTTGACTGTGAGGATGGATGTTTTCTTTCTCTCTCTCTCTCTCTCTCTCTCCCCCCCCCCCAATTCTGTGTCAAGCACTTAGATCAGTCTAAGGCACTAAAGCAATCCATCACCACCATCGTCATTTAGCAGGGTGGGTTCGTTTTATGAATGCAAACACAGTTAAAGGAAAAGAAGTTGTCTACGGATTAGGGTTGCCATGTTCTTTTCTGCAAAGAGCTGCTGTGCATTCCCTGGCTATATGGCAGGCAGAAGCTCAGCAAACTCGTGTGTGTGTGTGTGTGTGTGTGTGTGTGTGTGTGTGTCCCATGCCTGTTGTGCAGCTCAAAGCAAAGGAGCTCTTGAGAGAGAGGATAAACCCTATGGAAGGCAATTCTGGAAGCAGCCGAAAGGCAGACCCCAGGCCTTCCCATTCCCTTTCGCGTAGGCAGACCTCATTTAATAAATCTGTTATGTTGGCGCTTTTCCACAGCAATGCTCTCGGTTCTGCCCACAGCCCCACAAATCCTGTCTGCCGCTACAAAAGGGATGTGGAGGTGTGAAGTTCCCTCTGCGTGTAATCCAGCTCTTGAAGGGTTATTTCGAAACCTCAGAATTTGAATTTTTAAAATACCGGGTCACCCAGGCCCATTTCCACAGCCGCCTCAAGGATCATGGGGTTGTGTTTTTTTTCAAAAAAAACCTTCATTTTGAGGCTTTAAGGTTGGAGAAATCTGTCCGGCATCGTGGATGTTGCTCTTCTGCAAAATATTGCATCCTTCCCTTTCCAAAACAACAACAACAACCACCCAACAGTATTCTCTGACAGGCAATGCTCCCTTTGACAAAATATCTTAACTCTTTCCTTTGAATTCAAGCAAAGAATGCATTTTGGATTTTTGGAGATTGCACAGACTTAATCCCTTCTCCACAGAGGAAAGACCAAAAAAACCCCAACAACTGCAGAAATGGCATATTCTGTTACACTGTCATCCGTATAAAATATTGTTTGGACTCCAGGCCGATTGCTTCAGGAAATTATTGATGAGAGCAGCTGTTATTCCACAGTAAGAG
Source organism: Podarcis liolepis (assembly GCF_965112155.1). Taxonomy (NCBI): domain Eukaryota; kingdom Metazoa; phylum Chordata; class Lepidosauria; order Squamata; family Lacertidae; genus Podarcis; species Podarcis liolepis. The sequence continues at coordinate 123,042,955 of NC_139554.1, forward strand.
GAGGCAAGTTCTCTTCTTTCCAAGCAGGGCACTTTTGAGCTACCTTAAGTTGATAATCATGCCACAGAGGCATGCAAGATTGGATTTTAAATTACAGAGGGTGGGGTGAGAGGAGAGAGAAAATGCTCAGGAAAAGCAACTCTTTATAGACTTCCCTTAAGAACTTCTGCAAAGGCTCTGGGCCACCGCCCTGCCCTTTGAAGGCTCCGCTGGAAACAAAAATGAAAATTCAGAGTGTAAGATACACACTACAATCAGTATCCAACTTTCAGATGCACTGCTGCTGAGCCGAACACTGTAATTACAATTATAACCCTGTGATGCTTTGTGCATAAATTATTCAAATTAAACCACATAGATTATTCAAATTTTATCTGCAAGAAACACTTCTTTAACACACGCACGGACGTGCACTCACAAAATCCCAGCTAACAATAATGTGATGTACAGCTCATTGCTACAAAATGTCAAACCATTAAAGGCTTGAGTTAAAGAATAATCTGCTTTCAGAACCGGCGGTCACTACACAAAAGAAACTGACTTATTTCCAGTTGAATTAATTCTGCAACGGGCTTTCTTTCTGTTCGGCTTCAGAGCACAGACTGGCAATACCTGGGTGTTCAGAGTAGAAATGATAATTTAATGGAAAGAGCATTGGAAGACCATGAAGTGAGATGACGATGGCGGGGGAGGGGGAGGGGGGAAGAAATGGCTCAGGTTGCATTCTAATGTGAAACTACCCACTTAGCTTTCCCCAAAACAATACGCAAACTCAAACACAGCTGTCAGATGCTGGTGTGGTTGCTCGAGAGTAAACAGGCAAGACTCCGACCTGTCTTTTCCAGGCTTTATTCTTGGTGCAAACTATTTACAGTGAAGAGCATTGTAAGTTCATGTCTGGCTCAGTCACTAGCAGAATCTGGGAGTGGTCAGTCTTTGTACCTTCCCCAGCATAAAAGTCGCGTCACCCCCAGCCTTTTCCACCTGTGATGGCCTGGGAATCCGATTCAGAGGCTGAACCTGAGGAATCCAAGCCTGAACAGGAGTCCCCGCCTCCAGGGCCGGCTGAGCTGGGGCAGGGGCTTGAACCTGAAGGGCCCTCACCTGTGCTGGATCCTCAGAAGCAGACACCAGCTGAATCCGCTCTGGCTCCGGAGGTGATCGAGGACCCATTGCCTGCAGGTGCTCCTCTCCTGGCCCTGTCAGGGGAAGGTGAGGTTGCCTCTGGGTTCAGTAACCCTCCAGCCTCTCCGGAGCTGCAGAGGCTCAGGGCAGAGAGGCGGAGGGAACTAAGTTCTCACAGGAGGAGTGCTTGCCTTAAGGCCAGGAGAGGCGAGTCACCTGTGGGCCAGGACTGCCCTAGGCCTCAGAGGAGATAAAGGCCAGTCAGCCCAGTCCCAAGTTGTGGGAGCAACATCCTTGGTAACCTGTTCCTGCCAGCACCCTCTCCTGCTCTTCCAGAGTTCCTGACCATACCCGGCTCCTTGCCTTGGACCCCACTTCGCCCTTGATGGACAGCCTCCATACCCTTGACCTAGGACCAGACTCAGACCACGCTGCACGGTAACCCTCCCTCCAGGACCAGCACACCTCCCTGCGCCGAGGCCTACTGCACAGAATGGGTGCTGGCAAGGGTGTACTTCCTGCCTCTCCAGTTTGCTCAGGCTCGGTGTTGAGGCTCTCCCTAGCATCCCCTGGTCCCTGCACCTCTTCACCACTGGAGGTGGGGCTTTCCTCCTCGCCAGAAGATGAACTGCTTCGCAAGATTTTCGGAGGCTCCCTATAACTGCCCTTCCATCTCTCGCCTCTGAGCTGATGGCAGTCCCCGGCCAACAGCTACCCATTCAAATTTGCACTTCTCCAAATAATGGGCCCAGTGTGCATATTATTAACAAATGCAACAGTTCATCTATGGGGAAACTGCATACAATAATGTGTATATTAGCAAAAACGTGTACTAAAATACCGATGAATTTCCGTGAAGATTTCTTTTTGTGGGGGGATCATAAACTGATGTGGAAAACTGAACTTACGGTTGGAAAAAATTAGAAACCGAGACAAACCAAAGTGGACAGAATTGTCCATCCCTGGTTGAGATTCTGATTCAGTTACAAGTTTCCTTCTGTGTCATTGGACTTCTACAATGTATATCTTGTGCAACCTTGTTGACAGGCTTGCTCCCCTGTGGCTGTAATGAGCAGATCAGACGAAAGGGAATTCTTACCAGTTAGTTTATTTAATAAACACAGCGAAGGACAAAAGAAAGCATCTAACTAGAATGGTGGTGCTCCCAAGTGAGTTCACTCCCTCCTCCGTCTCTATTAATCTACGTCATGCCTATGTCTTCTAATCTGAGTTTGTAACCTCTGTGCTTTCTGTTCTGACACTTTCTGAGTTCTCCTGGACTTTGGGGAAGGGGGGTGGATGCTATCCAGAGACTGTGGATCTGTTAACACTCTCTCTTCTAGTGTTTCTTCTGCTAGCTGTTCCCCATCCAATATTTCCCAGCTTCTGCCTTCTGAACAATGCCCCTCTGCAAACCGCTGTTTCAATTCTACACTGTCCTCCTGCTTCTGGAAAGATTCAGGATCAGGAGGGGGGGTGGCTCCCACCATTCTTCCTCAGTGCAGCCCTCCTCAGCACAGTCCCTGACATCTGTACCAGCTGTAATTCCTGCAGCCATCAGAAATGCCACTGCCAATCACTGATCAGCATCAGCCCAGCCTGATATTATTGCTGCAGATTACCAACCGGGCTTCTGAAGCATCAAGCACTTCCACCGTCAATATTTTGTACACAAATTATTTAGCAGCGAGAGGCAGAGAACACCCAGCTGTGTGAGAGAAAGAGGTGAGAGGATCACTTGTGAAACTTACAGTGCCTCATCTCCCAGGGTCCTTTACTGTTAAGCCTCAGTGGCAAGAGATTGTTTTCTCTTCCTTCCATGTCCTCTTCACTGGATGGATGCACGCAGTTGAAGCGTATTGATGAGCAATGCAGAGGGAGGACATACCCCTTTAAAATCAGCCAGTTATCACTTTTTGGCTTCTTGGCATGCTTGCTTCTGCCATCTGCTTGCACATTTATTTTAAAACAACACGTAGCAAAAATAAATGAATGTTAAGGTGCACAGCAACAGATGTATGATGGCAGAAAGACCTGTAAATATCTCGATAAAAATGGAAACCAACGTGTTTGTTCTCTACATAGACCAGGTCAGCACTGCTCATGAACCACCAAGCCAAACACACCTACCAGCCATTAAAAGTGACCTGACAAACCCGACACAAACCCCTGTGTTGCAGAATGTAACAATCTACAACAATCATCTACAACATATCTCACAAAATATACAAGTAACTACAAGCTGTTATTTGTATCAGAGTCAAACAAAGAATCAAACCAATCAATGAATAGCGAGGAACGCCATGCCGTCTCTCAAAGGAAGACGTCTCACAAAAGTCTCAAAAGGACAGTATATCCGGAATAGTTCAACTGTTCTGGAATAAAGTCTTCATCAGCAAATCATTATCAATGAAATATACACACTAGTAGGGATCAAGCTAGTGGATCAGTGAGCACTGATGAAGACTTTATTCCAAATAAATAAATAAACATTGTGGAATATGCAGACTTTTGTGAGAACTCTTCCATTAAAAGTGACCTGGCAGATGTTTGACAGTCTCTGGCCTCTACTCTCCCCAGCATTTTATTATTTATATCCTGCCCATCTGACTGGGTTGCCCCAATCACTCTGGGTGGCTACCAACATATATAAAAACATAATAAAACATTAAAAACTTCCCTATACAGGGCTACCTTCAGATATCTTCTAAAGGTTGTATAGTTACTTATCTCCTTGGCTCAGGAGTCACATAACTCCATACCCTCCAATATTTCTCATGAACACTTAGCACCCGGTCAGTGCATATTTGTGACATTGGATCATTTGGTTCCGCAAGCCTGAGATTCTCTGTGATAAAAAAATTCCTTCCAGTGGCACCTTAAAGACCAACTAAGTTAGTTCTTGGTATGAGCTTTCGTGTGCATGCACACTTCTTCAGATACACTGAAACAGAAGTTGCCAGATCCTTCTATATAGTGAGAAGGTGGGGAGGGGTATTACTCAGAAGGGTGGTGGGAATGGGAGATTAGCTGTTTTACTACAAATGAATTTCAGAAATAGACTGGAAAGAGAAGCTGCTGAATTGCAACTCATTACCAAACTTAAAACCATGGAGAGACCTGGTCTGAACAAAGACATTGGATTCTTATCTCATTATACATGACTAAGCCATTTTTCACCTTCTCACCCCTTGCCTTTCCTGTAAGACCTATTGCAGTCGTTAAGAGTCGTCAACAGGCTCATCTCAGCTATCTGCCAATCTCCCATTCCCACCACCCTTCTGAGTAATACCCCTCCCCACCTTCTCACTATATAGAAGGATCTGGCAACTTCTGTTTCACTGTATCTGAAGAAGTGTGCATGCACACGAAAGCTCATACCAAGAACTAACTTAGTTGGTCTTTAAGGTGCTACTGGAAGGAATTTTTTTATTTTGACTATGACAGACCAACACGGCTACCTATCTGTAACTGGAACCATTCTCCATGATGTCATTGGTGGCGTCGACAAGGACTGATGACTATTTGCCGTCACTGTAGCAATAGGGCAGTAGGCTGGGCGATTTGTGGCTTCTGGGCTGTGAGGGAGCAGCGCTGATCAGATGGGTTAGCTCAACAACTCTGGGCCAACCACCCCAAAAAGCTCAACAACTCTGGGCAATCTCTCCTCCCCATTTTCTGAAGTTTGAATCCCCCAAAATAGGGGTGTCATATACATGAGGGCATGTTATACATGAAAAAATATGATACCTTTGTCCTCTTTTATGGCAATACATTACGTGGCTACCCTACTCAGCTCAGTTTGGTCAGTTTCCATATACAAACCCCCCAACATCTCTCCGATGAAAATAGAGGTGTCCTATATAATAATAATAATAATAATAATAATAATAATAATAATAATAATAATAATAATTCATACCCTGGTCATCTGACTGGGTTGCCCCAACCACTCTGGGAGGCTACCAACATATATAAAAAATAATAAAACATTAAACATTAAAAACTTCCCTATACAGGGCTACCTTCAGATATCTTCTAAAGGTTGTATAGTTGCCGTATTTTTCGCCCTATAAGATGCACCAGACCACAAGACGCACCTAGTTTTTGGAGGAGGAAAACAAGAAAAAAATATATTCTGAATCTCAGAAGCCAGAACAGCAAGAGGGATAGCTGCGCAGTGAAAGCAGCAATCCCTCTTGCTGTTCTGGCTTCTGGGATAGCTGTGCAGCCTGCATTCGCTCCATAAGACGCACACACATTTCCCCTTACTTTTTAGGAGGGAAAAAGTGAGTCTTATAGAGCAAAAAATACGGTACTTATCTCCTTGGCTCAGGGGTCACATAACTCCATACCCTCCAATATTTCTCCGATGAAAATAGGGACATCTTAAGGGGAAATGGGACAGATCAGAAACCAGGATGGCTTCTGTAAATCTGGGACTGTCCCTGGAAAATGGGGACACTTGGTGGGTCTGGGATGTGCTGACATCACATCCTTTGTATTATTAAATGTTTTCAAATGCCTGGCTAGTTCTACATACAGAGCATTGGTCCAACACTTGCTCACAAATGCTCCTGAAGTGAACAATCTCCTTGAATGAATTGAAAAATCACCTCTTTCTTCCACTGTGATTGTTCAATTCAGAGGAAGAAGCAGGGGATCTTACGTGAGTGGGTTGTTCAACCATGACTCTACACACACGGGTAGCCAGATCATGTGAGCAGGTCTCCTTTGGGAAGCAGCAGCTATTTTATGCCAGAATCCGCTGGTAGTGACTACTGCGAAAGCAATTAAACGGATCTGTCTATTAGGAAGAGAGATGCTGAGGGATTTTGTTTGCTTAAACAAAGCAGCCATATTTGCACTTCCTGAACTAATATGTAGAACTGCAGTTGTTCTTCGGTTTACAGACGTCTCCCAATTTTGTCACATACCAAGGTGCAAACATAAAAAACCCCACCTCTCATTTTAAAATACATACATTTTTTAGGGTGTGTGTACAAAAAATGTGTATTTTAGGGCATATTTTTTGGGGGGGGGATAATGCAAATTTTCATGCATTTTTTAAAAACCTAGATTCAGGTAGGTAGCCATGTTGGTCTGATGCAGTCAAAATATAATAATAATAATAATAATAATAATAATAATAATAATAATAATAGTAGTAGTAATAATAATAATAATAATAATATTGTCCAGCAGCACCTTAGAGACCAAGAACAAACTTGTAAAGGTAAAGGGACCCCTGACCATTAGGTCCAGTCGTGGCCGACTCTGGGGTTGCGGCGCTCATCTCACTTCATTGGCCAAGGGAGTCGGCGTACAGCTTCCGGGTCATGTGGCCAGCATGACTAAGCCACTTCTGGAGACCAGAGCAGTGCATGGAAATGCCGTTTAACTTCCCACCGGAGCAGTACCTATTTATCTACTTGCACTTTGAGGTGCTTTCAAACTGCTAGGTTGGCAGGAGCAGGGACCAAGCAACGGGAGCTCACCCCGTCACGGGGTTTGTTTTGTTTGTTGGCAGTTCAATTTTTAATGTCGATTCAAGAATGCATCAGACATGGGCATTGTCGGCCAGAAGGTGTCAAAGAAGGATAGAACTTTTTTTATGTATGCAACTACAGCAGCAAGAATTCTTATCGCAAAGTACTGGAAGATACAAGATCTACCCACACTGGAAGAGTGGCAGACGCAATTGATGGACTATATGGAATTGGCTGAAATGACTGGCAGAATCCGAGATTTGGGAGAAGAAACAATGGAAGAGGACTGGAAAAAATTTAAGGACTATTTGCAAAAACACTATAAGCTGTACGAATGTTAAGAATGTGCATGATTTGGAAACTTTAGCTTCAGCAACTAGATTTGATGAACTGGAAATTAAGTTACAAGAAAGACAAGGTGGAAATTTGAAGTAATTTTATTATGTTTATTTTAAGGTATAAGTGATTGAGAAACAGTATTTTGAATTTAGAAACATAATACTTGAAAGATACAGTAAGGTATGAAACAAGGTAACAATTTGCTGATGTTTTTATTGTAAAGAACGCAGGGTTTGGAAGATGTGGGGAAGTCCAGTTGGATTGGTAAAAATGGTTTGGAAGGTTGGATTTCTTTATATACTTCTTTTTCTTTTTTCGTTTATTTTCTTCTTTTTTGTATTACATTTCTGACTATGTACAAGAAAACTTAATAAAAATATTTATAAAAATAAAGAAATGTGTCAGACACAAGCCCCAGAATGTATACTATAAACACAGAAAACCCATAACAAACATCACAACAGCTCATAGCATATGATTAGGTGATAGTTATGAACAGGGAAGGCAACTAATACATTTGTCTAATCAGGTCTCTCTTCCGCCAAATACATGCTGGACAGATTGTGCGTTTTAAGCAATCACCTATAAGGAGATCAGGCCAGACACACCTCAAAAGGGAGGGAAAAGCACATGCAAGGAGCCACCACTGAAAAGACCCTTTGCTGAACCCTCAAATCACATACCATTTCCTATCAAGGGACCACCAAGAGAGCCTCACTATTGATCTTAAAACATGGGAGGTGTATATGGAAGAGGGCTTTGGGTTCTTGCATATAACTAAGTACCGTACTTTTCCGTGTATAACACGCCCCCTATTTTAGGGTACCCAAAGTTGTACAGCTTTTGGGGGGAGGATTGCCCTGAGTTGTTAAGCTTTTTTTTAGAGGGAAATGACAAAAAACGCTCACCCGCCAGACCGACAATGATGCTTGCACACATCGCCAAAGCAACCTATCCTCTGTCCCATCACCGAAAAAGGCAGCAAATGGCCCGCCCAATTGCCACAGCGACAGCCAATCAACACCAGCCCTTGCCGCAGCCACCAGTAAGAATCCCCAACTCACGGCAGCAACCAATCCCACGTCCCCACAATGCACTACCCATGTATAAGATGACCCATAATTTTGAACATGATTTCTCAATTAAAAAAAACCACATAGTCTTATACACAGAAAAGTACGGTACTCCATATATGAAACTACCTAATCTTAGCTCTGCCTTGGGTGTGTGTTTCATTGTAGCCTTATTGGAGTTCACCGATTGGGTCTGCATTGCTCCCGGACAGGAGGAAGGAAGTCAAATGACACTGAGGTTGGTTCAAAGAAAGAGTTTATTCTGCTCTCCAGATAGCAGAAGGCACTTGCGTGGTCAGTCCACAGCAAGTCCAAAGAAATGAGAAGTTTCATGCAGTATATATATATCCTCCAGGCACCCTCTCCCTCCCCAAGAATCCAACCACGTCAGCCTATGTACGCAGGTTGACATCACATATGTTCCTGCTGTGGTATTCTTAACCATAAAAGGGTATTCCTTCCTGTACTTCTGACCATAAAAGGATCTTCCTTCCTGTACTTCTGACCATAAAAGCATCTTCCTGTTCCTACTCTTATCTTGGAGCAAGAGGTCATCATCTCCGAGAACACACTCTGGCGCTGTTCCCAGACTGGGTCTGTGCGTCTTTGCGGTCAGGACATAAGATAAGGCACAGACGTGTCTTCTCTGTTCTACTGGTAAAGTCAAGGCTTTGCTTGCCGTCACAAACTGATAAAGGAGAGGGCTCTGAGCATTTGTTTATACAGCTGAGCCTTTTGGCTCAAGAGCTCAAGTTTATGCATTTTAGAAATGCTAAGAAGAAAAGGGGGGGTTCGAGTCAGTTTTAAACTGACTGCACAGAAACCCATTCCTTCATCATGAAAATATATTCCTCAAGGACGAAATGCCTTCTGTTCTAAACTACACACACACCACCCACAGTTGTTTAGATGTTTCCATAAAAGCAAGTCTCCTTCGCTTCATCCCATCAAAGTTATTTTCCATGCTGCAGTTTGTTCTGCTTCTTCTGGCAGGGACAAAGAGAGACGTTGGTTGGTTGGTTGGTTGGTTGGTTGGTTGGTTGGTTGTTCGTTTAAAAAAGGGGGGGGAAAGGAAATGGAAGATTTCTCCCTCTTCCTAATAGTTGCAGCTGTTTCCAACCTAAAAGTGCAAGGACTCTTCAAAATAAGAAAGAAGGGAGTTTTTCTTCCAAGAAAGCATCAATAATAAATCAACCAGAATAATAAATGAACATTGAGGAAAACATAGCTTTGCGAAGCTGGATTCCCTTCGAGTCTTAGCGGAGCATTTAAGAAAAAAAATTCAGAACGATTTGGACGTGTGATCTGATTATTTGTCTACATTATAGTAATTAGCATAAATAGCAAAAAAAAAAAAGTTAGAAGATCATGGCTCAAACAGCAGACAATAAACGCTTTCTCCTGCCATTTGTTACCTTAAAGTCAATGAGTTGCACAGCTGCTGAACATTTCTAATGCTTCCAATGCAAAATAATTATCCTAACACATTTGCTGCAGTCCAGCCACCAATACAGTCAAACCTCGGTTGTCGAACGTAATCTGTGCTGGAAGTCCGTTCGGCTTCCAAAATGTTTGACAACTGAGGTGCGGCTTCTGATTGGTTGCAAGACCTTCCTGTTTTCAAGCATAACCCGCGTCGGACGTTTGGCTTCCAAAAATGTTCAAAAACCAGAGCGTTTACTTCTGGGTTTTTGGCGTTCGGGAGCCGAAACGTTCCAAAATGGAGCCGTTCAGGTACTGAGGTTTGACTGTATTTATCCAACACCCAATAGACATGCTTGGATTTTACCCCTGTTGGGAAAGCAGTAGCTTTTGAGAGATCTAAGGATGCATACACAGGTTTTCACACCCAATTGTAATAATAATAATAATAATAATAATAATAATAATAATAATAATTTATTATTTGTACCTCACCCATTGCCTGGGTTGCCCCAGCCACTCTGGGTGGCTTCCAGCATATGCAAGAACGTAAGAAAACATTAAACATTAAAACATTAAAAAACTTCCCTATACAGGGCTGCCTTCAAGTGTCTTCTAAAGGTTGTATAGTTACCGCTTGACATCTGGTGGGAGGGCGTTCCACAGGGTGGGCGCCATTACTGAGAAGGCCCTCTGCCTGGTTCCCTGTAGCTTAGCTTCTCACAGTCAGGGAGCCGCCAGAAGGCCCTCAGAGCTGGATCGCAGTGTCTGGGCTGAACAATGGGGGTGGAGACGCTCCTTTAGGTATACTGGGCCGAGGCCATTTAGGGCTTTCAGGGTCAACACCAACACTTTGAATTGTGCTCGGAAACGTACTGTTTAGGTTTGAGCAGTGATTCACTCTCAGCCATTTTTGAGGTGGCAGAGTCTCCACAAGGTAACTGTCCCCCGCAATTAGGTAAAGGTAAAGGGACCCCTGACCATTAGGTCCAGTCGTGACCGACTCTGGGGTTGCGGCGCTCATCTTGCTTTATTGGCTGAGGGAGTCGGCGTACAGCTTCCGGGTCATGTGGCCAGCATGACTAAGCCGCTTCTGGCGAAACCAGAGCAGCGCACGGAAACGCCGTTTACCTTCCCGCTGGAGCGGTACCTATTTATCTACTTGCACTTTGACGTGCTTTTGAACTGCTAGGTTGGCAGGAGCTGGGACTGAGCAACGGGAGCTCACCCCATCGTGGGGATTCGAACCGCCGACCTTCTGATCGGCAAGCCCTAGGCTCTGTGGTTTAACCCACAGCACCACCAGTGTCCCTTGTTCCCCGCAATTACTAGACAACAAACAACTGTTGGAAATCGACACACATCTGACACACATTCAGAAAGCTACCACATTCAGAAAATGCTAAGCATTTTTTTCCCATGTAGTGGTGACTAGCAGCAGATTCACAACATCATGCAGTTTGTGCTTCCTACATCTTCTATCTGCCTCAAAGGCCCTGAAGGCTGCTGCCTAGCTCTGCTTATAAGCATCAGTGTGAATCTGCTTATTTTTTACTGAGTGGGGAGGAAGAGGGGATGTCAGAAAGAGAGGGGGGAAGGGGTGTCAGAAAGAGAATACTGAGAACATAGATAATTAAATATTTATTTCTACCTTTGGTTTTGATAAAAATTTGATAAGTTTTGGCATCAAGTCAATAATGAATATCTGAAGTATGGAGTGGGTGGGAAGTTGTATGTAAAGTAAGAAGATATTCTTTATTATACTACATTTTTCTCTCTCATTTTTTCTCTTTCTTAATTGATTTGTTTTATATCTTTGTATTAATGGATGATGAAGTATGCTTCCTTTGTTCATTTCAATTAAGCAAATAAATAAGTAAATAAAGTATAAAGAAGGTGGTCTTCCTGAGGGAAGGGAAAGCTGCCATCTTGTTTTTTTTCTCCCTTACTTTAAATCTCTGAAATAAACTGAAATGGTGGGAGAGAAAAATGAATCCTGGGTACTGGAGTTTGTTAGGGATGCTGGGAATTGCAGCTCTGTGAGGGGTAAGCAACTTCTCAAGAATTTGGGGGGGAAGCCATGTGCTTTAAGTGCATGATGCCATGTGCTTTAAGTGCATGATGCCATGTGCTTTAAGTGCATGATGCACACACAATGCCAGATGGGGAAATAGCACAGATTGGAAGAGTTGAACTCCCCTTTCCCCTGTGCTTGTATTGGGGGGAAGTTGCTTGCCAAAATGAGTACAACAGGACAAATGCAAACTAAAATGCTGATGAGCTGCCACGAGGACTTCAAAACAAAGAATCATATGCTGATGTGCCAAGCCAAATTTAGCAATGAGAGAATGGGAGACACTGAAATTGACCGATTCATCCATCCCTAATGGGGATGGATGACAGTAAGCTGGCTGAGAAGGAGTGGATCATTCCCTCATTCCTCCACAAATCCACTGGATCAAAGGCAACCCTCAACATCCAAGATGTTGCTGGCTGTGCAAGAGGAGACTATTGACCAACATCATATTTAATTAGGGTCATTAGCGCATGGAATTGTGAGCTGGATTGTGGCCAAAGAGCATTGGGCAAATACTTGTATTGGATCTTGGGGGGGGGGGGAGTGATGCGAATAACAGAAATCTCACAAAGGAGGGAGAGTGATAAACATGAGGCAACAGTGGAAGGCCGGCAGTTCATGCTGGATGCTGAGATGAGCCTGTCATAAATCTGGCTAAGCAGTTCCTAATAGTGGCAGAAATCACTACAAACGAGGAGCTCTGAATTAGGGCAGAGATTAAAGTCGGGGACAAGAGCTCACCCATCAGCTGCTGAGTAATGGAAATGACGCTAATTGAAATTCTGGTCGCTTAATCCCCCTCTCACCACCCCCACCCCTACCACAACCCTTTAATAGAAACAATTATAAAATGCAAATACCGACGAGCTGCAAATACCCCACACTGCCGACGTATAATTTCTGAAATAAAATGCTGGGCATCTTCCACAAATAAAGTGCTTGATGTCCATCTCCTGCCCATTGATTTAGGATTAGGTAAAATACTTGCATGGACATGTTGCAAAGGGGCTTTACTCGGCGAATGAATTGCAGCTCACAAAAGGGGAAAGCAAGCTTAGTCCTCCTGAATGAAACATCAGGACGTGATGAAAGACAGGGCTCGGCGCACGGAAGCCCTTTAAGAACACCTGCAAATCTAATTTCTCATCCTGTTTTTATCTGTGGATGAATGGAGGGCCAAATCCCGACTCCCACGAGGCCTCCATTCAGCAACAGATGATGGTCAGGGATTAACAGAAGCAGAGAAAGGGAGAGAGAACCATTTGCAAGAGCCTGACAAGCTCCCCGCCTCTTCTGGAATGTGCCAATCTGCTCTCCTGGACACCTTGCAACTGAAGAAAGGCAATGTTTACACCTTCGTTGCCTCCTTCCATTGCCTCATGCATTTGAAACTAGGATGAGTATATTTTACCAATACGTGGGATGCAGTGTAGCTGAAATTAAGAATTAAATGGGAGAGATGTTAACATGACCTTAGCTCTCCCACTAAAATCAGCAGGGCTTAAAAGCACTTGACTCAGTCAAGCTCCTCCTTTCCTGATATGCTTTTTTTTTCTCCTGCCCTCACACCTGCCTGTTCCAATCTTGATATTTTTTAATCAGCAGGACAGAATGGCTATTGAACCCTTATTGTCTCCTAGGATTCCCCTTTCTTCATTAGTCTCTCTTTCTATTAGCTTTTTATAACCTCATATCCCATTCATCCTTCCAGACAGCTTCCATTAAATCCCTTCAATTAGCTGTTCCATCCTTGCTTGCTTATTTAAGATGATTGCGTGCAAAGGAAGACAAAATTCTGATCTCTTTAGAAGTTGCACTTAGAATCATAGAATCTTCGAGCTGGAAGGGACCCAAGAGTCATCTAGTCCAACTCTCTCCAATGCAAGAATCTCAACTGAGGCATCCATGAAAGATGGCCATCCAACCTCTGGTTGAAAACCTCCAAGGAAGGAGAGCCCACCACCTCTTGTGGGAATCTGTTCCACTGCCAAACAGCTCTTACTGTGAGAAAGCTTTTCTGAATATTTAGTCATAATTTCCTTTCTTGTAACTTGAAGCCATTGCCTCAAGTCCTACCTTCAAGAGCAGGAGAAAACAAGCATGCTCCATCTTCCATGTGAAAGCCTTTAAGATATTTGAAGATGGCTATCACCTCTCCTCTCAGTCTCCTCTACTCCAGGCTAAACATACCCAGCTCCTTCAAGCGTTCCTTAGAAGGCTTAGTTTCCAGATTCTTGATCATCTTGGTTGCTCTCCTTTGCACACGTTCCAGCCTGTCAACATCCTTCTTAAATTGTAGTGCTTAGAATTAGACACAGTATTCCAGGTGTGGTCTGACCAAGGCAGAATAGAGTGGTACTATTACTTCCCTTGATCTGAACACTATATTTCTGTTGATGCAGCCTAGAATAACGTTAGCTTTTCTTTTTCTTTCTTTCTTTTTCTTTTTTTCTTTTTGCTGTTGCATCGCACTGTTCACTAATCTTAAACTTGTGGTCCACCAAGACCCCTAGATCCTTTTCACATGTGCTGCTTGTAAGCCAGGTGCCCCCCATCCTATATTTGTGCATCTGGTTCTTCCTGCCTAAGTGCCAGACCTTACATTTGTCCCTATTGAATTTCATTTTGTTAGCTTGCACCCAGTTCACCAAACTGTTAAGATCATTTTGAATTATGATTTACAAAACAGAGACTTTTGAAAAGGATCTAGGAGTCTTGGTTGACCACAAACTTGACATGAGCCAACAGTGTGACGCGGCACCTAAAAAAGCCAATGCAATTCTGGGCTGCATCAATAGGAGTATAGCATCTAGATCAAGGGAAGTAATAGTGCCACTGTATTCTGCTCTGGTCAGACCTCACCTGGAGTACTGTGTCCAGTTCTGGGCACCACAGTTCAAGAAGGACACTGACAAACTGGAACGTGTCCAGAGGAGGGCAACCAAAATGGTCAAAGGCCTGGAAACGATGCCTTATGAGGAACGGCTAAGGGAGCTGGGCATGTTTAGCCTGGAGAAGAGGAGGTTAAGGGGTGATATGATAGCCATGTTCAAATATATAAAAGGATGTCACATAGAGGAGGGAGAAAGGTTGTTTTCTGCTGCTCCAGAGAAGCGGACACGGAGCAATGGATCCAAACTACAAAAAAGAAGATTCCACCTAAACATTAGGAAGAGCTTCCTGACAGTAAGAGCTGTTTGACAGTGGAATTTGCTGCCAAGGAGTGTGGTGGAGTCTCCTACTTTGGAGGTCTTTAAGCAGAGGCTTGACAACCATATGTCAGGAGTGCTCTGATGGTGTTTCCTGCTTGGCAGGGGGTTGGACTTGATGGCCCTTGTGGTCTATTCCAATTCTATGATTCTATGATTCTATGACTTTCAGGTCCTGCAGTTACCACATGGACAATGAGGCTTTTGGTGGCTGCTTAGATACGATGCCTGTGTTCTGCCTCTACTGTTGACGGAGTCACAAGTGGGTTGTACTTAGGTCCTGCCTGTGGGGCTTCCCATAGGCATCTGATTGGCCATTATGAGAACAGGATGCTTGACAATGCGAGCCTTTAGTTTGCATTAGTAGGGCTGTTCTTAGGTTCTTACGCAGTGGGGCAGAAGGTGAAAAGCTGGACCTGCTAAAATTCCTCCCTCCTCACACCAGGAAGAGGAACAAGTGCCCCGTCTTCATTGCAGGGTTGCTGTTATTTTACCTCATCATCATCAAGTGTTGCAGACCCACAGAGGTACTGGCAAGACTTAACAAGCAATGTGCAGATCAGGACCCTGGCCAGCTCCTTGTGGAGCAAGCTGAACAGCACAGGGTAGAAAGGGAAGGATGTTGCTCCTTAGGGAAAGCAATTTTTAAAATACAGTCATACTTTTGGTTACAGACGCTTCAGGTTGCGTTTTTTTGGGTTACGGACCGCTGAAACCCAGAAGTACCAGAACGGGTTACTTCCGGGTTTTGGCAGTCGCGCATGCGCAGAAGCGCTAAATCACACTTTGCTCATGTGCAGAAGCACTGAATTGCAACCCGTGCGTGCACAGACGCGCAACTGCAGGTTGCGAACGTGCATCCCACACAGATCACGTTTGCAACCCAAGCATCCACTGTACCGAACTACCTTGAAGGGAGTTCATGTCATCGCTTCCTGATGCTCACCAGAGTCCAAAGGGCATTTTCATCCCCATTTTCAAAGCACACAGGTAGTGTGGCAGTAGCTACATTTTCTAGCTGCATCATATGGTTAGAAATGTTGGACCTTCTTCACCAACTGAGTTTGCGCAGCGACATCTTGCCCGCAATATCTTTGCTTACTTTTATTTTTAAATAATAATCAAACAGCTGCAAAAACACCCCTTCTCACCACCTTTCCTCAAACAGTACTCAACAGTATTCCTATAACAGTACACACTATACCACTTGATCAACTTAAATACAGTTTTCAAATCAACAATTACCCTATCACATCGCTGCATTCGGTGCAGCAGGTAAACTCCCCCTGCTAATTAGTTAACTTGTTAAGATACCTCAGATGTGCTGAATTGTCAAAAGCTCACAGATGTGCTGCCATGCAGGTTATAATTACAAAAACACACCTCTGAATAGCCCCATTGACCCCATTAATATCAAGAAAACCCAACAAGAAAAGCATGTTTAAGAAAGAAAGGGAAAATGCAGGCAGCCCTTGGACCAGCTTCAAAGCAAGGGCAGACCAATCTAATCTTATTCATTCCGATCCACATTTCTCTCTGAGCAAGTCCCTTGTCCTCTGTTTTTCCCCCATCCCCTCTGCCATCAGGAATCGAATGACGCCATCTTGAAATCGAGCTGATTTTGCTCCCACAGTCTCAATACCCCGGGGCTGATATTCTCAGGGTAACCACAGCAAAGGTCAAACCCTCCAAAGTCTCTCAATATCTGCATAACTGTTCCTCTCAAACTGCTGTAGAAAATCACTCCATGGATTATCCTTGAAGGCTATCATTTGGCTTCTCTATAGAATCCAGGCGTTCCATGGGACCTTCTGCTTTATCCCCCTGCAGACACTTTTTCCAGTCCCTTTGAAGGTTTGATATTACCACCCCCACTTCTGGATTCTAGTCAAATGGCGCTTGCACAATGTTGCCAGTGGTGGAAGTGGTGATGAACTGTGTTCAACCCAATGGTGTACAAGAGCAACACAAATGCAATTATTTCAACTGCATGCCTGGGGAACTGGGCTTCTTTCGGCTGCTCCAAGGCAGGCAGCAGTGAGCGCTTTGATTCATTAGACAGGATCTCAACCGAAGAAACGAGGAAATCACTCAGGTACCTCTTGATCATTTTAAGTCGTTTTCCAAACATGAGACGGTGAATGGTTCAATGCCCCAGCAAAGAAAGCGGCCAGACTCACAGGCCTCAGAACAGCTGTGCGCTGTAGACGAGCCAGAGCAGTTGGGCACACTAGGCAACATGGCACAATAGGAAGTTGGCATTCACAAATGGGGGATGTTTGTGATGAACCATTGAGAAAGAGTTTAACTTAATTCCCTGCCGGGCCTCCCACTCACACAGCTGTATAGGTTTATCCTCGTATTTTCTTCGTGAAGTGCAAAGGATTGCATATCCCATCCGATTATTTTCCTCTCTTTTAAGGATTAACTACAAAGCGAAACATGCAGCAGAGGAATTTTTCATTCACGAGGAGAGAGAAAAATCAGCTGTAACATCAAGGTTGCTTTAACAAACACCCAAGTGCTGCTGCTGCTGTTTTGCATCTGGTGTCTTCAAAGCAGTATCTAGGATCAGTATCTAATGTTGGGAAACTGTGTACGTGCAGCTACTCACACAGAGTCAATTAAGGTTTGGCAGACAGCCAGAAGGTCATGTGAAGGAGTAAGTCTGCCTGGTAATAACAGAGGCATGGAGACCGCTCCCTGATTGGTCAAGCTCTCTCAAAGGAGTGATAATTAACGGCCTACTAACTGTTAGTTCAGTGTTTGTGTTCAGAGTTCTGTGTCAGTGTAGGAGTTGTGAGTCGTGTATGAGAGAGCAAGCTAAAGATCCGTGTTCTGTTCCTGTAAATAGTCCACTGTATATAATAAACACCTAACTACTAGTTCCTGGTTCCTGCTTCATCTATCCTGTCTGCAGCCAAGTTGCCAATTGCTTCCGTGGATTCTGCGTGTACTCTGCTAAGTCCGGCTAAGGTCCTGCAACTAGTCAGAAAGTTGCGAAACACCAAATAGGTTTTGCCAATATCTAATATCAAAGGCGGTATCTAGGACCAAGCTTTCCCCTAGAGGCTGCCTCATGGCAGGGGGAGAGGGAATTCATTGGGGTCTGGACTTAGAATGAGCTCTCACACTTTACACCGCGGGTGCCCTTTGCTGGATCGTGCACAGAGCTTCGGACCCCAGGGAACTTACTGGTTGTATGGGCTGGCCTGCCTCTAAGTGTTATTCTTTGGAGGCTCACACCCAGCCTCAGTTAGCCAATTTACACTGCTGGGAGGTGGGGCCAGTCGCATAAATAGGGGGTGGGACCAGCAACAGCCAGGCAGTCGGCTCTGGAGCTTCACACACCCAACCCTCCCTTTGTTTAACATTTCTTGTTCGCAGGTTAGCCTTTTTTCTTCCTGTTTAGCAGGCATTGCTACGGTCTTTTGGCTGGTTGCTGTTGAAGAACCAGGAATAATTTTTCCTGCATTGGCAGGTTTTGTCTTCCCCGTAGCAATTCGTCACAACTTTGGTGGTTTAAGGCCTTGGGCGGAATCCTTTAGTCTTATCTTCCCTATATGGGGGGGGCATGAAGTGGTGACACCCACCCACCCACCCACCGCACACGGCGGTGATTCCAGGGTCCCCTCTTAAAGGGGTTGTAATATTGGTGTCACTGGCTATACACTGAAAGGTTGTCAGTGAACTACCCTGTGTGCGGGGATATGGGCTGGGCTGCCTGTGTAACATGCTTCTTGCAGTGCACCCCCATATCCCATTTATCATGAGGAGCCCCAGTTTCCCCAGCTGGGGGGCTGGGAGGGATACACTTGGCTTAGGCCCAAGTTTAATAAAGTTATGGCCAAATTTTAATTCCATAACACGTTGTCATGAGTCATTAGTCCTTTCCGGTGTTATATCGTCTCTACAATAGAATTGTGGGAAACATGTGGGGCTGTGGTCTAAACCACAGAGTCTAGGGCTTGCTGATCGGAAGGTCGGCGGTTCGAATCCCCGCGATGGGGTGAGCTCCCGTTGCTCGGTCCCTGCTCCTGCCAACCTAGCAGTTCAAAAGCATGTCAAAGTGCAAGTAGATAAACAGGTACTGCTCCAGCGGGAAGGTAAACAGCATTTCCGTGTGCTGCTCTGGTTCGCCAGAAGCGGCTTAGTCATGCTGGCCACATGACCTGGAAGCTGTCTGCAGACAAATGCCAGTTCCCTCAGCCAGTAAAGCGAGATGAGTGCCGCAACCCCAGAGTCGTCCGCGACTGGACTTAACAGTCAGGGGTCCCTTTACCTTTACCTTTACCTTTACAATAGAATTGTAGAGTTGAAAGGGACCATGAGGGTCATTCAGTCATACTCTCTGCAATGCTGGAATCTCTTGCCCGATGTGGGGCTTGAACCCACAACCCTGAGATTAAGAATCTCATGCTCTACCAACTGAGCTATCCCACAAATATCCTGTGCTATACATGCATTCTCCCACCCTTCTCTTTCAGATAGAAAATTGAGTGTGTGGGGGGGGGATATAAATATGCATCCTTTTGAAGAAATGTTGTGTGTTTCATGCCTCTATGTCATGCCACAAGAGAAATCAACAGGGCTGACCTAATTCTTGCTTGAGGCCAAGAACAATTTTGTATGTTCCCCAATTCGAGATGTTGTTGTTGTTTAGTCATTTAGTCGTGTCCGACTCTTCATGACCCCATGGACCAGAGCACGCCAGGCACTCCTGTCTTCCACTGCCTCCCGCAGTTTGGTCAGACTCATGTTTGTAGCTTCGAGAACACTATCCAACCATCTCGTCCTCTGTCGTCCCCTTCTCCTTGTGCCCTCCATCTTTCCCAACATCAGGGTCTTTTCCAGGGAGTCTTCTCTTCTCATGAGGTGGCCAAAGTATTGGAGCCTCAGCTTCACAATCTGTCCTTCCAGTGAGCAGTCAGGGCTGATTTCCTTAAGAATGGAGAGGTTTGATCTTCTTGCAGTCCACGGGACTCTCAAGAGTCTCCTCCAACACCATAATTCGAAAGCATCAATTCTTTGGCAATCAGCTTTCTTTATGGTCCAGCTCTCACTTCCATACATCACTACTGGGAAAACCATAGCTTTAACTATAGGGACCTTTGTTGGCAAGGTGATGTCTCTGCTTTTTAAGATGCTGTCTAGGTTTGTCATTGCTTTCCTCCCAAGAAGCAGGCGTCTTTTAATTTCGTGGCTGCTGCCACCATCTGCAGTGATCATGGAGCCCAATTAGAGTACAAAGCAAAAAAAAAAAAGACTTAAGGCAAATCCCACTTCAACTTTGACAATGGAACACAGTGTCCTCCCCAGCATTTGAAGGCAGCAGACTAGCTTAGGGAATATAGGGGAGGCCATGTGACACACATAGCTCTGTCTTCTTCCGGGCTTTCGAAATCTGCTGCCCAGGGCTGCTGCCTCACTCTGCCTAATGGTAGGGCAAGACCAGAAGATCAACATGTTTGATTAATATCTAACTGAAGAAAGGACTTGAAGGAGTTGGATGTTTTCTCTGGAGGTCTTGCAGCACAAACACCTCAGCAGTGACAGCTTAAAAAACCCCAGCAACAATCAGAACTGGTTCATTAGGGAAATGAAAATATAACCAGTGGCGTAGCATGGGGGGGTGCAGGGGGGGCCGCACCGGGCGCAACATCTGGGGGGGCGCTCGCACTCGCAGCTCTCTGCCCCCAGCTAAAATCCACGGGTTAGGGGGCGCAAATTACTTGCCTTGCCCCGGGTGCTGACAACCCACGCTACGCCACTGAATATAACTATCAGTACTTTTTCTTCTTCTTCTAGAAAAACAGGTGCCGGTATTCACCATGAAGTTGTTACTTTAAGTGCCACACTTTTTAACAACAATGAAAAAAGATTTGCCGGTACTGCGTACCCTTGAATACCCCCCGAAGAAGAAATAGCACTGATAACTACCTTAAATAATAACCCCAAGTCATGATAAGTGAAATCTAGGGATGGTATGAAACTGCATGGGTAGTGGAAGAAACTAAATCAATTCCAGTATATGCTTGTCTAATTTACAGTTTTTCCTCGCTGAGTGAAATGGATTATATCTACCAAGAGTTAAGTCTCAACCTTTGTGATGGAAGCAGCCTCCATATATTCTGCTTCAGAGACAAGCCAAAAATAAGATTTCTTAAATTTGATTCACAGCATAAATTTAACACGCACTGCCCTCAAGCCTACTGAAGGCATTTGGACTTTGGGGGGAGAAATGAGATCCGAGTGCCTGTAGCAACCTTGGTAGAGTGTTTCAATGGGGAAAAGGGAAAGCGGGGGCGCTTTGTGCGGCTTATGTGGTGTTTTGGAACACTTCGGATGCCGCACAACATTAGAATGAATTCCTGAATGAACTTGCATCCTGCGAGGAAAGAGAGATGAATTCCTAGACCCTGCTAAGGAAAACAACAAGGGCTTTAGTAACATTCACCATATGGATGAGATATTAAATATGTATTATCATGATGGCAAACACATCTATAATGAAGGGCCAGAGCCAGGCGCTCGTTATACATTTTTAAAATGCTTTCTAGGTATAAACCTGTGATAAAAGGTTTTATATTGAAATATATATATATATTATTATTGCAATCTGGCTTCATAAAGTGCATTGGCTTCTCTGCTTTTGAGGGCACTTGGCATATGACAAAGGCACAATTCCTCTTAGGGAAAACAATGTTCTTACAAGAATAGATGAGGTAGATGTATTCTAAGTTATTTTCATTTTATTTGTGCTGTTTTTACAGTTATCCCCCTCCAAGGAACTCAATGTGCTGTGCATAGTTCTCTCTGGTTTTTTCCTTCTTCTTCAGACCATCCTTGTGAATTAGGTTAGACGGAGAACTGTTAATGGCTGGCCCAAGGTCACCTAGGAAGCCCTGTGGTTGGGTAGTGATTTGAATCTGGGTTTCTGTCCTATCCCAACACTCTAACCACTACACAACACCACCACTGACTCTAATTGTGGCAACACATATGGGCTCAGTAAGGCATTGATCCTCACTCAAGATTAACAAGCAACCCTGTGGGCTCTGTTTCCCCTGTAGCTTTAAGCGTGTAAGGGAGAAGTCTGAAACACGCCTACAGCATACCCGCCAACATTTCTCCAATGAAAACAGGGACATCCTATTTAATAATAATAATAATAATCATAATAATCCACACATATGACTGTGTTGCCCCAGCCATGGTGGGCAGCTTCCAACATATATAAAAACATAATACTTTGGTTGTCAAACAGAATCCATTCCAGAAGTCCGTTCGACTTCCGAAAACATTTGACAATCAAGGCATGGCTTCCTATTGGCTGCAGGAGCTTCCTGCAGCCTATCAGAACCCACATTGGACGTTTGGGTTCCAAAGAACGTTCACAAACCAGAATGTTTGACACTCAAGGCATTCGGGATCCAAGGTTTGACTGTAAAATGTTAAACCATGGGTAGGCAAACAAAGGCCTGGTGGCCGGATCCAGTCAAATCGCCTTCTAAATCTGGCCCGCAGACGGTTCAGGAATCAGCATGTTTTTACATGAATAGAATGTGTGCTTTTATTTAAAATGCATCTCTGGGTTATTTGGGGGGCATAGGAATTCGTTCATTTTTTTCTCTCCAAAATATGGTCCAGCCCTCCACCAGGTCTGAGGGACAGTGGACCGCCCCCCTGCTGAAAAAGTTTGCTGACCCCTGCTAAACATTTGAAAACTTCCATATACAGGGCTGCCTTCAGATTTCTGCTAAACGTTGTATTATCTCCTTGGCTCATCGGTTGCATGGCGCCATACCCTCCAACATTTCTCCGGACTCCTGAGAATGCCTGCTTCAGCTTTGCAGAGAGATTGTTGGCTCTCCATTGAAAATCAAGGGCACGCCGTGGAGTTTGGATAGCAGAGGACTGGTTAAACCTCCTCATGCTTCCCACTTGACCTGACTTATTTGTTCTTTGACCCATTCCTAGTTTCTGGAGGCTTTGTGCCTATTGCCCAATATTAATATGTCTCCAGACCTGAGCAGCTCCAGCTAATTAGCATGCCAGCGGTAAGAAAAGGAGGTGACCTTTCTGCGCCCTGACTCACCAACGTTTGGTTCGACATGAGCCTCTGAAGTGCTGAGTAATTAATAAGCATGTAGAAAGAAGTAGAGGTCTCGTTTTATTGCAGGAGAAATTCATTTTAGCAATGAGTGGGCATAAATATAGAAGTACTTAATATGCTTTCTGTCGCACCGCTACTTAATTGAGCCATTTCCCAGAGTTCTCTCCACGTGTTCAGACAAGAATCTATTTGCCAGTATTTTGTGTTGCTGGATACTCCTGAACTCAAATGAAAGCCGCATTTAATCGTAGCTTCCCTGATTGTTGCTACATGGACTTATTTTGAATGGTCTGTGTTTCCTTCAGAAAAGAAGCAAATTACGGCATGGGAATATTGGTGTGGCTGCCCATTTGTGTGGCGAGTTCCCGCCTCCCACCAGTAGAAATAAAGACACGAGACAACATTATTTAGGTTAATGGGCTAAAAATAGCCACAGCTTTATTGGTTACAGGTGATGAGCGTATTGGCTTAGGCATTGGTCCTAATCAACTATCCGGCTTCAGACTGTCTGCCTGAGAGGCCAGGAAGGGTTAACACCAGCAGGGGGAGCCCTGCTGATGCACATCAACTAGGCACTCCCCCGGGGTCACTGCTCAGGGGTGTGCCTTGGGCCCTGGCCTCCCTAGGCTTCAGATGGGACCACGCCCCTCCGGAGTCCTTTACCGGACTACCCTTCACTATCCATGGGAGGTGATGGTGCCCCATTCATCTACATAACAATACCCCGACCAATGCCTAACTGCCAAACCACGGAAGTTGTGACGATTTGCTACGAGGTAGGCGGAAAAACCAAATGGCTGGTGCCAATTTGCCAAGTGGAAAAATTCCTACCAGGACCCTTAATGGCGACCAACCGAAGTCCATTGCAAGGTCAAAAGAGAAACCTTGAAGGGTGGGTGGGTGGGTGGGAAATTCCCTAGCTGATTGGTGGCAAAAGAGGACGCTTCTCTGCCGCGCTTGCCTTAAATGCGGCAAGCCACACACCCCTGAGCCAGCCGATTGGCTGGCCAGGAGAATGACGCGGCAGAGGATTCCCCTAGTCGCGCGGGGCTGGAAGCCAGCCTCCGCGCGAGTGTTGGGGGCATGAAGCCCGCAGCAGCACCACCTCCTCCCGAGGTTGGAAGTGGCTTTCTCCCTCTTTTGGGGGTGCATCAGATAGCATGCCCCCTGGAATAAAGATGGGAGGGAATGCAATTCCATTCACACTTAAAGGTGAACCTGCCTAATTTGCAATTCCTGAAACAAGGGAACGGAAACAGTCGCCCTTTGGAAATCCGCGCTTTTCCACATTTTGCGACAATGCAGTTCTCCAACCCAACAATGCATGTACCAGGGTAAAGCATGCATAAAAATGCGTATGTTTGCCAAACGTGATAAAAAGGGGGAAGTTGCTTAGCATAAAATATGTATATTCAGCAAAACTGAATGCAAAAAATTGTGTATTAGGAGAAGCTTGTGTTTTTTAAAAAATTAAAAATTCAGAAACTGGAGATTCAGAAACAGAGAAATAGATTTTTTAAAAGCAATTGACAGATTCACACATCCCTATCCCTAAATGCCCTCTCACTGCCCTCCCTGCTGGTAGATTACTAGTGGTTCCATCTTCTTCTTCTCTCTGCTGCCTCCCTTTTCTCTTTTTTCTTTCCCCATCAATTTCCCCCATTTTTCTGGTCCGTGCCACTCTTGTGAAATGAGGCTGTAGATGGAAATAAATTAGGTCGAGGCCTACAAGTTGCCCAGCCCTGTTTTATTGTGTATATTTTCTTTTGTATATTTTGCCCTGTGGGACGCCCTCCCGTCAGATGTCAAGGAAATAAACTGCTATCCAACTTTTAGAAGACATCTGAAGGCTGCCCTGTTTAGGGAAGTTTTTAATGTTTGAAGTTTTATTCTGTTTTTAATGTTCTGTTGGGAGTTGCCCAGAGTGGCTGGGGAAACCCAGCCAGATGGGCAGGGTAGAAATGATAAATAATTATAAATTATTATTATTATTATTATTATTAGTTACTATTTCATTATGGGGGTTTATATTCTGCTCTTTGACAGAATTACAATACACCGAAGCAGGTGTTTCTGAGATCCATACTAAGCATCTGCCATCCTCCTCTTTATAATGTGATCAACTCCAGGGAGCTTAACCTCCCACAAAGTTGCCTTAGGAGGTTTTGTAGGCTTATAAACCTCGGCCAAGAAAAGCAGCCACTCGCTTTACTAACCCAATAAATAATTTTTTTAAATGATTCTCCCTCTTTTCTATATAGTAGCTGCTCTTAAAATACGTATTAGATGGACTGCCTGGAAGTGAACAAGGTGAGAAATTAAACATAATGTGGTGACAGAGACATTTTAAGGAAACAAATCAATTAAACTGCACGTTTCAACTTTACCAGATCTCAAGCCATTTCGGAATCAAACCCTTTGTAGGCTTGTACACAACTGCTGCATGCACACATATTTAAAGCACCTCAAAGTTTCTTAGTTAACTGTAGTTTCCCCCCTTACAAATCTAAAGTTCCCAGCTCAGTTAACAAGCTATAGTTCTCAAGATTCTTGGGGAAGGTTTTGTTTTTTTTTAAAGTGTATGGTACATTTCTGAGCACAATTCCAGACCCTCCAAGTGTCCCTATTTTCCAGGGATGTCCCAGATTTAGAGAAGCCGTCCCAGTTTCTGATTTGATCCTGGAATATCCCGCTGTTCCTTAGTACGTCCCTATTTTCATAGGAGAAATATTGAAGGGTATGGAAGGCAATCCTGTATAGGGAAGGTTTTTTAATGTTTTGTTGTTGTTGTTGTTGTTGTTGTTGTTGTTGTTGTTTTTATATATGTTGGAAGATGCTCAGAGTGCTAGGGCAACAAAGTAAGATGTGTGGGGTATAAATAGTAAAAATATAATTATGGAATGGGGCGTCCCTATTTTCATCAGAGAAATGTTGGAGGGTATGCAATTCAAAGTGCTGGTGCTGACTTTTAAAGCCCTAAACAGCCTCGGCCCAGCATACTTGAAGGACACTGCCCGGACACTGAAGTCCAGGTCCGAGGGCCCTCAGTGTGATAACCGAAGTTACAGGGAACCAGGCAGAGGGCCTTCTCGGTAGTGGCACCCTCCCTGTGGAACGCCCTCCTTCAGGTGTCAAGGAGATAAATAATTACACAACTGTTAGAAGACATCTGAATGCAGCCCAGTATTGGGAGGCTTTTAACACCTGATATTTTTATTATGTTTTTAGATATGCTGTAAGCCACCAAGAGTGACTGGGGAAACCCAGCCGGATGGGTGAGGTATAAATATTATTATTATTATTATTATTATTATTATTATTATTATTATTATTATTATCGTCATTACTATTATTATTTTGAAATGTTGGAGGGTATGCAGGTGGAGCATTGGTCAGCCTCTGGGTGACTGTAAACACAGAGGGAAATGCTATAAATAAGTCAGAAATTAGATTGTCATAACAAAAGGGGGGGAAATCTCTATGGAAAATCACGTTTTAAAATTTCCCGCTCTCTGGCACCATCTGGTGTTGCATGTTTCTAGCACGTTCAAATCGTTGTTTCTTTACTAATGTGGCCGAGTCTTCAGTGTAAGGCAGATAACCTAAGTTGCCATGTAAGATTCTCTGCTAGGTTCAAAGGCTCGCTCTTGGGGAGATTCAAAATTACATTTTAAGGCAACTTGTTGTGGTTGCTATGGTTATTATGAGGCACAAATAGGCAATGTTAAGGACACATGAGTCAAGGAGCTACTGTTTTTGTTTTCTGCTAGGCCCGTTTAATTGCTTAAACCAGCCACTCAATTGATACAACCAGTGACTTGTCCAGAGATATTAGATACGCTTGGGGAACAAGCCCACATGTTCTGAAACCTAAGCAAGGGGGTTGCCAGCGCCGCTCTCCCGAAAGGGCATCGCTGGCTGATGCCAGGATTATTTGTGACAAGGATAAAGTCAAGCGTTTATATATAAAAATGTTCAGTGAGCAGGCTAATGCTTTCGAGGGAAATGCCATCCTTTTTGAGTTTGTCGTAAAGCTCTTCTCGCGGAATATTGTTATTTTGCTAGGTCTCAGCAAACGCATCGCTCACCGGAGGAAACCTTTGGCAGCGTTAAAGAAAACGCTTCTCTAAGGAAGGTCTGGATTTCGTGGAACAAGTAACGCCAATGCACACACCCCTGGTCCTAGGCAAATGATAAGCCAATATGTATTTTCATTCCCTGTATCTGGGTATTGCCCCCCTTTTAGCACAACAGTAATACTCCGGCACCGCCCTGTTTACTTGGATCATATCAAGAGCTTGCACATCTCCCTTCCCCCCCTTTTCTTCCCCATGCCTTTGTGCCATTTTAAAAAAATCTCTCATCTTCATCTTCTTTTTCCTATTTCCTCTGCACAGGAAAGAAAATATCGCTGTCACTTTCAGTGGGTCCTGCCTTTCATCTCACCGTCGCGCTGTTGTTTCGGTGGCTTTCCGGGCCTCTAAGTGGTATCCAATTTATTTGTATTCTGATGCCACTTAGGTGAAGCATACCTCTCTGTCAGCCGAGTGGGAGCTCGAGGTGTTTTGCTCTCTCGGAAGCTACGGGACGAACAAATTGACAATATCAATTCTAGCCAATCATCTTGCAGGCAATTTCCACCTGTCTGCCGAAGAGCGTTATTCCTCCAATTCATCCAGCAGAACCACTTACTGTCATCGGAGCAGGGCTTCTGGTTTCTTCCTCTAGCTCTGTCAAGACCCGTGAGCTCAATTTCCAACCTCTTGCATCATATGTAGGCCATACGCTAAATGAGAAAGGAAGCTTCATTGTCTGGGTGGCAGAAAGAAGTGTGCGCAATAATTCCATGCGGCTATTTTTCTCCATCAGTTTTCCTTTTCATGTCTGGGAGGAAATTTCTAACAACTTGACTTCACTCACATTAACTTAGCATCAACAACATTTTGTGTCTTTGTATTCTTTTTGTCTGTGTATTTTTCTATACTTTGTATTGTTAAAATCTAATAAAAAAAATTCTAAAAAAAAAAATAACTTAGCATCAACAAAGGGTTTATTGACTGACTGGAAATGGGACGGCTTTCAATATGCAGCAAAAGCAGTAGAAAAAGTTAAGTCCAGATGCAATTAGAATGGCAGAGTGCTGGAGAAAATCAGAAGGATAAAGCTATATGTGTGTACCAACCATATTTCAGACACCAAATCAGCATTTTCGAACTTCCGACTTAAGTCCAGAGCACTTTAAAGGTTGCCTGATTTGGCTCAATACCTAAAGCCGAATTTGCATCAGAAATTGTGCTCCATGCCTCTTCCATTCATTACCATGAGGAAATTTTACAAAATTTTGTCACAGCTGAGTGAAATTTGCAGCTATAGTAGCCCTGCCAGAGTGGAAACGACCTGCTTTTTAGAGGCAAATAAGTCTGACAGTTTTTGTGCAAGTCACCTTTTCGAAAACGTTGGGAGATCAGCAGTTTCACATTGGAGTTCTTCAAAAACTCTTGGGTGGGTGCCATCAGCACCTGGTCTTTTTTTACTTTGTCAGTAAGATGTAGAAATTTGTCTCTTGTCACCACTATTTGCCATTCCTGATGACCTTAGAACCCATGAGGTAAACTAATCCCAATCCCAACATGTGAGGTAAAATAATCCCAATCAGCTGACCATCATAAGAAGCAGTTTGATGACTATATTTCTCAAGGCACAATAGCAATGAAAGCATTGATCAGGCAGAGATGGGAAACATGTTCCGTAAGAATTGCATTTCTCCAGATATAAAAGGTTATAGTCCATGGGTAGGCAAACTAAGGCCTGGGGGCCGGATCCAGCTCAATCACCTTCTAAATCCGGCCCACAGACAGTCTGGGAATCAGCGTGTTTTTACATGAGTAGAATGTGTCCTTTTATTTAAAATGCATCTCTGGGTTATTTGTGGGGCATAGCAATTTGTTCATTTTATTATTATTATTTTCAAAATATAGTCCGGCCTATACTGTCTGGCGGACAGTGGACCGGCCCCTGCTGAAAAAGTTTGCTGACCCCTGTTATAGCCTGTGTGTGTTGGGGAAATGCAATAGTCTCATGCCACAAACCCTCCACAAGTCTGGAGTGGAGTCTCTAAGATGGTTCGATGGCACCTTGTACACCTCCTTTTGGCAACCGCTGCAGCCAAGCTGGTACCAAACATATTGCTCTGCTTTCCTTTGGACCACATAAGCAAGGCTGAAAGGGGAAGGTTTGGCACCTGGGCAGCCCAGGACCCCTATACACACTGGCCAGGATTGTGCCCCATTAAGGTCACTTAATGGATGCTGACAACAACTGAATTGACAAGCTGAAATGCCATGCAATTGCTGTGTTGTGTGGGGAAACTATTGAGAATCAGAGGCATAGTGTGGAGGGTGTCAGCGGGGCCGTGGCACACAATTTTGAGGGTGCACGACCCAGGCACCTCCACACAGGTGACCCCAGCAGGGTGTGGCCTGGTGTTTTGCTCCGTGAGCCTCGGGGAGGAGTTGCCTGCCAAGGCCCACATTGGCCAGCCGAGCTCCTCCCTGCATGGCAAAGCAGGTGGTACAGTGTAGGCCCACATGGTTCTGGTGAAAGGGTCACTCCAGCAGCGTCAAGGGCTGGGCTGCGCTGGCATGGCAGGTTCTGTTCACCCTCCGTGCCCTGCAGTGCATGCAGCCTCCTGGTGCACGGCTGCCTGCCCTGGGCACTGTGACGGTAACATAAGAGAATGCTGGAGGTGAAATAGTTAAACAGGTTACCGAATCAGAACCCGGGGGTGGAGTCAAAGGGACTATAAAACCAGGTCTGGGAGGGGCGAAGGGGGGAGTTCCTTGGGAGTTGGGTGGCTGGTTGGAGTGGAAGTGAATTGGGATAGAGTCTGTGGGTAGGTTGAGTTAGTGCAGCGAAATAAGCTGAGTCAGGAACAGTTAGGAGCTAGGAAGACAAGTAAATATCTGAGAGGTGGTTTAGTGAGTGAGAGCAGGTAGCGGAAGTTATAGGTCTGGATAGGCACCCCATGATTGTAATTGACCTATACCACGCTTGTTAAACTGCAATAAATAAACAGAAGTTTATGTTCCAATTTAACCCTGGCTGGACTCAGTATTGTACCAGGTAGGGCCTGGGTGGTGGCCGCGAGAAATAAAGTGGTGGCACAGGGATCAATGTCCAGGGACCCTGTGTGATCGCCACAGGCACCAGCAACCCATGCTATTCCACTGTCCTGAAACATGGATATACAGTGATGTATACCACTCTTCAAAGCAAAGATAAAGATTTTCATCCAAGTCCTTTATGCAATATGGACAAATTAAGCCTCTGTAGGCCACATGGGGATCAAATGCAGACTGCTTGTAACCTCCATTTTCCTACAGTATATATATGATGTGAACAGATATTTTGTGATCTGAACTTGCTATAATAGTGTCTGAAGATCTGGATTCAGTCTAAATAGTTCGTTCTTCAGGCTCACCATAGCTAGAGACTTTTTCCTTTGTAACCACATTTCATCACTGCTATAATGTCTCTATGTTGTAACACTTCGGGCAATTTTAATTGGGAGATTTTTCTCTCGCTCTTAATTTACACCCAAGAGTCTTATTAAAACTGTCCTACTGATGCCACTTGCAAACAAAATCCTCACAATTACTGTTCACAGAATCACCTGTGCTTAACCTTCCGTCTCCAACACCTGAACCCACTCAGAGCTCTGACAAATGAGATGGTCTAGATCAGTGTTTCCCAACCGGTGTTCCGCGGCACAGTAGTGTGCCGCGAGATGTTGCCTGGTGTGCCGCGGCGGCGGCTGCTACTGCAAAGCAGGGAGAGATGGAGGCGGCGGCGGCGGCGGGGAGCCGGGCAGGGAAGTTGCTGCTGGGGATGAAGAGGCGGCGGCAGCGGGAGGCGGACTTCTCTCCCTCTCTGGTGCTGCTGCTGTGAGGCGCTTGCCAGCCCACCGGCCCCTCCTGAGCGGGATATGGGTGGGCGGACGGGGTGGGTGGGGGAGCGGCGCCGGGCCCGCCTCGTGCCCTGACAGGAGCTGCCGCTGCGCCCGCCGGCGCCCTTGACGCGGCGCCCCTCATGCCGCCTCGAGAGGCGTTGGGGGCAGCGAGACTCTGCCAGGCCCCGCCCCTCACTCTGCGCTCGGCTTCAGGGCTGTCTTGCGAGGGGGCGGCGGGAAAAGGCTCTGAGGAGAACCTCGCTCGCTGTCTCGCGTCGCTTTTCCTCACGTCGTTTTCCCTTTCCCTTGAGGGGACGGGGAGGTGAAGGGAGCCCGCCTTCCTCCTCGCACGTGGCGAGTCGTCGGTGGAGGTAGAGAAACCACGCACATTAGATATTCATAATAATAATAATGGTTTGAAATTTAAGACTCCGCCCCCCCCCAAGGAAAAGGCACTTTCTTGCCCTGCCCGTGGACCAGGAGGTCGCGGCGAGCGAGGCCTTCAGCAGCGGGGCCCTTATTTGCACTGCCAGCCTGACCTTCACCCTCTTACATATAGAGAGGAAAGGAGACACGGAGGTGCAAAGGCTTGCGGGGCAGAAGTAAGCCCCGCTGAGTTCATCAGGGGTGCCAATGTGAATACAGTATGATATTGGGGGGGGGGAGGCAAGTAAACCCCGCCCTGCATAGTTGATCACATTGGCAATGCCCATCAACTGGGGGACTGGCCCCCTCAAATGTTTTATTGGGGGACCTGAAGCAGTGGCGTAGCGTGGGGGTGCAGGGGGGCCGGGCGCAACATCTTGGGGGGGCGCGCTCGCACTCGAGTGCTAAAATCCACGGGTTAGGGGGCACAAATTATTTGCCTTGCCCTGGGTGCTGACAACCCACGCTACGCCACTGGTCATCGGCTCCGGTTGTTGCCTTTCTCTGCCAAGGTCGGTGGACCTTGCACCCGGTGGACATGAGCCAACAGTGTGACGCGGCAGCTAAAAAAGCCAATGCAATTCTGGGCTGCATCAATAGGAGTATAGCATCTAGATCAAGGGAAGTAATAGTGCCACTGTATTCTGCTCTGGTCAGACCTCACCTGGAGTACTGTGTCCAGTTCTGGGCACCACAATTCAAGAAGGACACTGACAAACTGGAACGTGTCCAGAGGAGGGCAACCAAAATGGTCAAAGGCCTGGAAACGATGCCTTATGAGGAACGGCTAAGGGAGCTGGGCATGTTTAGCCTGGAGAAGAGGAGGTTAAGGGGTGATATGATAGCCATGTTCAAATATATAAAAGGATGTCACATAGAGGAAGGAGAAAGGTTGTTTTCTGCTGCTCCAGAGAAGCGGACACGGAGCAATGGATCCAAACTACAAGAAAGAAGATTCCACCTAAACATTAGGAAGAACTTCCTGACAGTAAGAGCTGTTCGACAGTGGAATTTGCTGCCAAGGAGTGTGGTGGAGTCTCCTACTTTGGAGGTCTTTAAGCAGAGGCTTGACAACCATATGTCAGGAGTGCTCTGATGGTGTTTCCTGCTTGGCAGGGGGTTGGACTCGATGGCCCTTGTGGTCTCTTCCAACTCTATGATTCTATGATTCTATGACCCCGAGCCTAGGCTTCCTTCCCGCACCCCGCTTTCCGAAGACCGCACACCAGTTGGGCCAGTACATATTCCCCTCCCGTGACTGGAGAGGAATAGCCCTTTCTCTTCTTCCCCAACCTTTGTCGTTGGAGGAGTCCCTCAGTCCCTCGCTTTGCTGCCTCCTCCCCCCCCCACCCCCAAAGCTTGGAGGTTCCCTGGCAAGGGGGAGGGGAAAAAATTGAAAGTTACACTTTCGTGCGTCCCTCCCGGCGTGACACTGCGCGCTGACGTCACGGGGCTGTAATGGTGGTGTGCCTCGAGATTTTTTTCATCAAACAAGTGTGCCTTTGCCCAAAAAAGGTTGGGAAACACTGGTCTAGATATTCCATAGTCATTTAGTTACAATGCTGGAGACATTGTGCCCCATTGTGCATTTTAAGCAGCCTGTTATTAAGGTTACACAAGTGTCTACTCCATGCGAAAGATGCACATTTGTAACTGATACAGGGAGGTTGTCATCAAAACACGTGAGAACAGGGATTTTAATTTACCTAAAATGTGACGGGCATTTCAGGGACCGGTTCTTAACCATTTGGAATTGTAATGGAGACAGGTATCAAGATTTAGAGAGTCTGGGTCAGGAGTGGGGAACGGGATCCTGCCAGCAGGCCAAATTCCTATCTCCTCCACCTTCTGCAGGCCTACTCTGACAGGCAGGTGAGGCCACAGACCTGTCAGTCACCTGGCATCATGTCAGGTGATGCATTTTTCTGTGCCTGCATGATTTGAAATCGAACCACTTTGGCCAAAGGCACAGCACTGGGCAAGCACTGGTAATTAGGTGGTTGGCAGCACTTGAAAAGCCCTGTGCCCCCTTAGCTGCAGGGAGGCAGGGTCCCCGATGGGGAATTCCCTAGTGAAGCTCATTCCAAGTGGGGTTGCTGGCAGTGAGCCACAGTTGCAAAGGAACAATCAGGAGCTCACTTGAATCTCCCAGTTGTTCTTTTGGAGCAACTTACCTGCCCCAGGGACGTGGGTGGCGCTGTTGGTTAAACCACAGAGCCTAGGACTTGCTGATCAGAAGGTCAGCAGTTCGAATCCCTGTGACGGGGTGAGCTCCTGTTGCTCGGTCCCAGCTCCTGTCAACCTAGCAGTGCGAAAGCATGTCAAAGTACAAGTAGATAAATAGGTACCGCTCCGGTGGGAAGGTAAACAGCATTTCCATGCGCTGCTCTGGTTTCGCCAGAAGCAGCTTAGTCATGTTGGCCACATGACCCGGAAGCTGTACGCCAACTCCCTCGGCCAATAAAGCGAGATGAGCGCCACAACCCCAGAGTCGGTCACAACTAGACCTAATGGTCAGGGGTCCCTGCCCCACATTTGTCAGGGACTGGCTGGATGAGGAAGAGTGGTGGGAGCTGCCCACCCAAGAGCCCCCCGAAGAAGATGACTTAGATTCTGGATGGTGGTGTGACACTGTCTGGGGAAGGGATGAGATGGAGGTGCTAGAAGCAGGGAGATTGAGCAATCAAAGGGGGGAGGGTCAGGTGGAGGGCCTTCCAGGACAGGGTTAGAGGCTGAAAGTCACAGTGTGAGTGCAGACTCAGAAAGAGAGGAGTCAGGAGTTCAGCCTACACTCGAGTAGGACCCTGGCAGAGTAGGACCCGACTGGCATGTTCTCCTCCTCCTGGTCGATCATTTGGGAGCTTCAAAAGCTTTCTTCAGCCCAAACATCACAGTGACCGATGCCAACCGACACCGGCACACTTAGGGATCCGCAGAGTTTGTGCAGCTTGCGTAACAGAACTCAGCATTTTGGCTAATCTACTTTATTTACATGTAAACACACAGGGAGCACTGCAACATGGCTCCCTCTCTCTCTCTAGCATCAGGCAGCAAAGAGAAAAAAACAAAGGACAACAGTCCCACTTCACGGAACACAGTAACACAAACATCCTGTCTTCGTCACTTCCCACTCTGTGGAGTCAAAACATATACCGTCATGTGAAAGACAACAATCCCATGACTGCAATCATAGAGCAGGAATTCTAACAAGAGGCTGCCCTTGCTACCAAGCAGCAGGATGCTCCCAGTCCTGCTGGTTCCCCTCCCCCTCTGACACCCTGCTCAAGAAGAGTCCTGCACATTGCTGAGCAAAAGCTACCGTACTTTTCCATGTATGAGACTAGGTTTTTCCCCTTTTAAAATTATGCTAAAAAGTGGGAGTCGTCTTATATATGGATCATGCATATGGTGGGTGTTTGATTGGTCACAGCCTGTCAGCAGCTATTAGGCATGTTATTGGCTGCTGCGTCAAGGGCTGGTGTTGATTAGCTGACGCTGAGACAATTGGGCGGGCAATTGGCGGCTTCTGCCGGCGAGGGGGCAGACGAGAGGCAGATTTTGTGAGCAATTTTCGGCAATTCCCCCCCAAAAAAGCTCAACGACCCTGTGCAACCCCCCCCCCCAAGAAAAGCTCAACAACTCTGGCCAATCCCCCCCCCCCAAAAAAAACAACTCTGAGCCATCTCCCCCCATTTTCTTAAATTTGAGTCCCTCAAAATAGGGGGGTGTCTTATACACGGAAAAGTACGGTAATTGCATTCCATGCCTCCTTGCCCTGTGGTTGACCTGGGCTCACTTGACAGCTCCTTGACAACATCTGACATTGGGCAGATGGGTGTGGTTTGTGGGAAATGGCCTCCCAGGCCAAATAAGGACCTGTGTCAGACCTAATGAGACCCTGGAATGTGGGTCTCCATTGACCTCACTGGCTGGAGATGATGAGCATCTGGAGCAGACCCCATTCCCTGTTGAGATGAACATGACTTTTGATGAATGCAAGCCTGAATTGCCTGATCCAACTCTGAAGCAGTTCATCCATCTTTTTATATGCAAATACTTTTATATGCAAATATGAAACTGGTGGGGAGACCTAACCAGGTTGAAATGCATATGGAAATTAGAACTACTATTACTCACCATTTTCATTGGCAAGTGGGACCATTATTCTCTCTCCATACCTCAGAGTTATCAGCTAGACTTTTTGCTGTCTATACACTCAGATTATTGCATTTACTAGTTGGTTAACCTGGTTTCCATTTTAAATCTTTCGACATTGCTGGTCTTAAATAAACATTCATATGTTTTTAGGTGGTAGTAAAGTGCTTTGTATAGTTTTAATCGACTTTTATATCGTTTTTAAAGATGCACATTTGGCCTAACAGATTTTGGGCCATTTATATTATTTATACACACACACACACACACACACACACACACATATATATATATATATATATATATATATATATATATTACAATAATATATATATATATTACAATGAGTTAAAGTAAAAAGGCAAGGAATACATAAAACATTTTAAAAGGCAGAGGAAAACAACAAATCAATATGACCCAAAAATATAATTAAGATTACAGAACTATGTAATATATGTGTAAATGGATGAACTTATTGTTTCCCTCAGATATACATTGATTCATGGGTCAGTATGGTTTCAATAAATACGTTCCAAATATCATTACGTATTTTGTCCACACAGATTTTGGGGCATTCACAAATCCTCACGCTTGCCAAAAAGTAGTGACATTCCCATTCACTTACAGTACAGATCTTAAGATACGTAGGGGCAAAACTACAACATTAAGTTAAGTTGGAATGAGAATATTAATTTGGCATTGGTTTTGTTATTGTTTTAAACTGGAACCAGCTGTCTTACATTTTATGGCCAGATGTAAACACATTGATATGATATGCTGATATTTGCTTCCTTAAAAGGAAAGGTCATCATTATTTACCAACTTATATGGCCACTGATCAATGATCGAACAAAGCATGACCTTGAATTTCATGTAAGGTGTAAGGGGGGAAGAATTCTCTACTATAAACATCTTTTCCCACCTCAAGCAAGTTGTCTCATTAAAAAAGGAGTTCCTTTTAAAAAGAAGGAAGGAAAGAAAGAAAAAATCCAGATGTTTTCAATGGCTCATGTGCCAAGTTCTCGGTTAGCTATAATTAGAGTTGTTGCAATGAAACAAGGACAGCTTATTTTATTGATCTGGGTAGCTCAGCCAACCCAAGAAGAGCTGGAACAGAGTGATTTATATTGGGTGTCTTTCAACTTGCCTTAGAATTTCCAGTTTTATGCATTAAAACGATGGTGCTGAATGATAATGATGATTTATTGGAGACCACATCAGTCAAGCACAATGAACATTCGCAGTAAAGCATTTTGCACATGAAAATCAGACCTACCGCATGCAAGGCAGGGTAGCGAATAGCTACAGCCACTCTGGGCAGCTTCCAGCATATACAAAAACATAATACAGTGGTACCTCTAGTTACGAACTTAATTCGTTCCGGAGGTCCGTTCTTAATCTGAAACTCTTCTTAACTAGAGGCGTGCTTTCACTAATGGGGCCTCTTGCTGCCGCTGCGCCACCAGCACACGATTTCCATTCTCATCCTGGGTCAAAGTTCTCAACTCAAGGTAACTCTTCCAGGTTAGCAGAGTTTGTAACCTGAAGTGTTTGTAACCTGAGGCATTTGTAACTCGAGGTGCCACTGTAAAAGATTAAACATTAAACGCCTCCCTAGAGAGCCAGTGTGGTGTAGTGGTTAAGAGCGGTGGACTCGTAATCTGGTGAACCGGGTTCGTGTCTCTGCTCCTCCACATGCAGCTGCTGGGTGACCTTGGGCTAGTCACACTTCTCTGACGTCTCTCATCCCCACTCACCTCACAGAGTGTTTGTTGTGGGGGAGGAAGGGAAAGGAGAATGTTAGCTGCTTTGAGACTCCTTTGGGTAGAGATAAAGCAGGATATCAAATCCAAACTCCTCTTCTCTTCTTCTTCTTCTTCTTCTTCTTCTTCTTCTTCTTCTTCCCTATACAGAACTGCCTTCAAATGTCTTCTATCTCCTTAACATCTGATGGGAGGGCATTCAATAGGGCAGGTGCAACTAACCTGGTTCCCTGTAACCTCACTTCTCACAGTGAGGGAACTGCTAGAAGGTCCTCGGAGCTGGACCTTAGTCTTTTGGCCAAATGTTGGGGGTGGAGACACTCCTTCAGTATACAGGGCCAAAGCCATTTAGGACTTTAAAGGTCAGCACCAACACTTTGAATTGTGCTCAGAAATGTTCCCTTCTTATTTTATCCCCTCTTCTCTATATGCCCCATGCTTTTTTGTTACTTTGTTCTTATCAACATTCCTACAACATTGGCTAAGATAATTATTTATGTAATGATGTCTAAGAGACACGGGTGGCACTGTGATGTAATCCACTGTGCCTTGGGCTTGCCGATCGGAAGATCGACGGTTTGAATCCCTGCGATGCGGTGAGCTCCTGTTGTTCGGTACCTGCTCCTGCCAACTTAGCAGTTTGAAAGCACGTCAAGTACAAGTAGATAAATAGGTACCACTCCGGCGGGAAGGTAAACAGTGTTTCCATGCGCTGCTCTGGTTTTGGCAGAAGTGGCTTAGTCATGCTGGCCACATGACTTGGAAGCTATCTGTGGACAAATGCTGGCTCCCTCGGCCAGTAAAGCGAGATGAGTGCTCGATTTAACTGTCAGGGATCCTTTACCTTTACCTTTTAATGATGTCTGATGAACTCCACCGTTCCTCTCACCATTTGTTTACAGCTTTAGGCACACCCGAAACACAACAACGAGACAACACTGAGATAATTGGAACCACAAGATGATATGGAGGCATTTTTGTGTGTGTTTGCGTGTGTTGTACAGTTGTTGTTTTTTTAAAGACTCCTGTCAAATAGGAGTTGCAAATGCTGTACCCAACTTAGTTCATAGGAAACCATGCTCGATTTGATGCCTTTCCTCTGATATATTGTTCGGGAGACTTCCGATGCAGATACTGACAGTTTTACAAGGACTAGGAGGTTGGGGAAAAATGCTTCCCATCTTCGTTTCTGTGTAGTCTATTTCTGGAGTCAGAGCAGACACAGTCATTTGCATTACTCTTTCCTGCCGACTAAAGGGAGGCTGTCTGAGAGATATGGAAATTGGTATGCAGAAGAGGAAGCCGTTTTAGCGCCTTATTTACAGTGTTGTGCTCTCTTAAAATATGAGTGTGACAATGAATGGAATTTATATTTGCCAATAATATGCTCTAAAAAATAAATAAATCTATGCCTTGAACAGAAGTTAAGGGAATACATTATTTTTGGAGGAGAATAGCCTGTGGCAACAGGTGAGAAGGTTTTCAGATGTCAAGATACCAAACAACCAGTGGGCAGCTTGTGGATTATTTAGTATTACCTGCTGCTAAGCGAGAAATCTAGTTTTTATTTTCTGCTGGTCAAGGGCAATATTGAAGCAGAAGTTCACGTCGATCTTTAATAAGACGGCAAATTCTAAACTCTTCCTTCTGACCTCTTGCAAAGTCTTTCTTACTCTGCCCCAAGGTTATGCATGTTCAACCAAATGTAAAACAAGCCCAGTAACCATTTGAGCATCATTATACCAGCATCAGGCTTGCTCGGCTCCAAAATATTCTCTCTCTTGCTTTTGCTTTATTTGATTCAATCATTCTATATGTCAAACATGATAGTCCATCCCTTTCCGGACTCACATTTCAATACTTTAAATTCCAGTCATGAACCAAACTTCTCCCTGCAAAGTTAACGTCCTGCATTCTGCCTGCTCCCCTATGAATCCATTCGGTCCATTTATAAGATTATTGCAGTTCTAAACATTTTTACCACCCTAGGCATTCCCCACAGTAACTTTCTGGCTAATAACAGAATCCATACTACGGAAATAAAGTCTGCAGGCACTTCCACCTCAACCATGTTAAACATGACCAGCATTGAACATGATCCCAGGCATGTTCATTTTATACTGTGTAGTTGTTTGCCTCCAAAGTTGAGTGCCATTTGACACTCCCTGTTCAGCTTGTCAGTTCGGTTGTTGTTGGCATCCATCTGTCTCGAGAGACAATGGAGTGTGCCTCCAGGGGTGAAGTCAAACCGCTGGAGAATCACAGCGCCTGCTGTGGCTTCACTCTGGTAACTGCCTGCTGGATTGTTTTTGCTGCATTAGCAGCACCAAAGTGACCTTAATGGGGCACAATCCTGGCCAGTGTGTATGGGGTGCCAAGCCCACCCCTCTCAGCCTTGCTTATGTGGTCCAAAGGAAAGCAGAGCAATATGTTTGTCACCAGCTTGGCTGCAGGAGTTTCCAGGAGGAGTCGTACAAGGTGTCATCCAACCATTTAGGGAGTCCATTCCCAAAGATATCCCACTGAAGTGAAGGACATGAGGCAGGAGCTGATAATGCAGGTGAGCTGCAAGCAAGCTGCCAGCCAGCCCTGTGGAAGCTCCTTTTATTGACACAATATGCAAACCCAGGCAGATACATTTTGGGCTGTGACCTTTACACATCTTCCAGTCCTGAAATCGTGGGGTGGTACAAAGCTAATTTGGCACCTGTTTCCACCGCGCCATTTTCCCCTTGCACAGTGTATGGCGAAGGAGACAAAGGTCTCAGAGACAAAGGTCACAGACAGGACACCGCAGACTACTGAGACCGCAAAAGGTTAGACAGAGGGCACGATCTTCAGACAGCTGTGGCTTTATCTGTGAGGGGGAGTGTGCCCCGCACCCCAAGGTCACGTGTGTAGGCAGCTGAGGCTGCCTGCACGTGGGGAGTGTGCTCCGCACCCAGCGATCATCCCTACATCCCACAAGACAGTAGAGGTTTATTTTATTTTTTAATGATATTTATTACTTTTCGAACAGTTTCAACACAGCACTACAAAAAAAGGAAAAAAAGAACAATACAAATACAATACAAAAACACTACATACAAAACAAAACAAAAACAAACAAAAACAATTTAAAAACGCCTCAAACATTTTCAATATCTTATCTTTCATTCGCTTATTTCCAGCGACCTCCTCACACCTCCCTTTTTGTATTCCACTTCTATTAATTGTTTCAGCAATTCCTTTCCATCTTCCTCTGTTTTCTATCCTATAATTATCTTAACACATTCTTGCCTTATTTTTTCCTTTAATTTTCTATTAATCTATTTATACTTAATTCCTTATAACATTTCTACTAAAGCCATATAACTTCATTCCAACATTCTTCTAACATTCATTAATTTTACAATATTTCTATAAATAGTCTTTAAACTTTTTCCAATCTTCTTCCCCTGACTCTTCTCCCTGGTCTCAGATCTTGCCAGTCATTTCCGCCAATTCCATATAGTCCATCAACTTCATCTGCCATTATCCAACACTTCAGTGCTTTCAAGAAGCAGCCATTCTCTCAGCCAGCAAAAAGCAGATGGTTCACAACAAAGTTTAGGGGTCTGGCAGGGCAAGTCCACCTCCTTCTTTGGCATCCGTCAATATCTTAAATTTTACTCAAGGCTTCCTGCCCTGCCAAACAAATCTAGAGACGTCCCTCTGCCACCTCCTGAAACAATCCATCCCATCCAAAACATGCAATGTTTGAAACAAAAGCAACATCTCCGACAACACAGCAACCCTCATCCCCACCACAGCAACTCGGCCCAACAATAACAACTTCAGATTTGTCCATATTTCCAAATCCCCCTTCTCTTCAATCCAACGTCCTTCACAGTTATCCTTGAATAAATTCACATTTCTGGCGGTCATACTAACCCCCAAATACCTCTCTTTCTCAACCGATGTTAGTCCTGTCTCCTCCTGAAACAGTAGAGGTTTAATATCAGTGTTTTCCTTCTCCTACATGGGCTACCTTCCCAGGTTGAGGAGCCCTCTCTGCCCCTCACTTCCCTCTGCAGTGCATGCAGAAACCACCTTCTTGACCCTTGGACCCTTCTTGACCATTGAACCTCGTCAGCTCAATCCACTGGAGCCTGTTTTCACATGCAAGGGATAGACAAGTCCCCAACTCATTGAGAGTTTACGACCAATCATCTACCATCACCTGGTTTAGCCAGCCAATTGAAGCCATTTCTTGGGGTGTGGCCACTGTTGCATGCCAACAGCTTATAAGAGCCACAGGTGAGAGCTGAGTGCATAATCAATTCTATTAATTTAGTTAATATGCTTCAACGAGAGGCAACATCTCTCTGCCCCTCTCTGTATCCTCCGACTTTCCATGCAGAGCCCATAACTCACCACAAGCTTATACTGTTGCCTCTAAGTCAAATGAAAGTATAGGGGGAGTATATGTTTTGAGCCAACCTGCAAAAGAGGACAATGAGCATTAAAAGACCATGTTTCACATGCACCCTCACAGACATATCAGGAGCTTGGGGTGGTGGAACAGAACTGCTTCTTTGCTCAAAATAATCTCCTTCCAAACATGCGTTACAAAAAGTGGCTGAAAAGCAACACATTTTGTTGGGGTTTTGTTGCATGCTCTCTATTTCAGTTCTGCAGCATTGATTTTTAGGAGAAAGGTGCTGGCATAGTCTGTTTTCGTCCTTTATGAATACTTCAGAATTTAGTAATTCTAGAATATGTCTAGTATTCATTTTTGGGGGTCCAGAAGAGATACACTTTTTGCAAATTTTGTTATCACTTGTAGTTCATCCTAAAATGTATTGATGTATTGATGTATTAATGTGAAGTTGGGTTTGGTCTGTTTTGGCTTAGCATTCAATTTATTACACTGTTTTGCATAAAATCAATAACAATAATAATAATGAGACAATTAAAAATATTAAAGACATGGACAGTCTCAAAGTTGTGCAATGAATACAGGGAACATGAAGTGTCCTTCCTGGCCCAAGAATAAAAAACATATATCAATGTTCACTGTTTGTTTGCTCAAGCTATGTCAAGAGATTAAAAGGGAATCTGTGGCAGGCAGACCAAAAGCTGTCAGTTTGGAAAGCAGCTGTTTGCTCAGTCATGCTAGCTATAGTTAAAAAAAAAAGAAGAAAGATTGAACACCCATGACTACACTGACAAAATCCATTGATTCTGCTGAACAGCTTCAGAAATGAAGGCGGCCCCCTTTTAATTAGACTGCTTTTCAACAAAAGTTCAGCTGCCTTTGGACTTGATATTTATGGTTTCATGAACTCGGGGTACAGAATGCCTTTAGTCCTTGCTAGCAAAATGCGCAACCATCAGCTGAGGAAAGGAGAGAGAGAGACCTTAGGTATCCCTGTGGACCATAAAGACACAGTGCTTCTACTGTCCAGTGGACTCCCAGACCCTCCAGGTGTCCCTGTTTTCCAATGACAGTCCCAGATTTACAGAAGCCTTCATGGTTTCTGAATTGATCCCAGAATGTCCCGCTTTTCCATAGAAGGTCCCTATTTTCAAATGTTGGAGGTTATGGAGTTGTGCGACCCCCCCCCCAACCCAATGAGATAAGTAATTATACAACCTTTAGAATATATCTGCAGGCAGCCCTGTACAGGGAAGTTTTTTAATGTTTAATGCTTTATTACATTTTTATATATGTTGGAAGTCGCCTAGACGGCTGTGGTATTATTATTATTATTATTATTATTATTATTATTATTATTATTCCGTCTCTTTTTCATTAAAGAAATGTTGGAGGGCATGGCTCAGTGTCCCACGCTCTATCCACCAATATACTAGGTGTTAACAACCTACAGATGCTTCTGAAGAGCTCCACAGGATTACTGAGGACTTAATTGCTGCTTTCACCACCACAAAGTAGCCACAATTATGTGTTCTAGTGTATGTTTGGTTATCTTTACAGCAGGACTTCCATCACCTGGCCTGTTTCATCGCATATAGCTCCTGAGTATGCCACAATAATTATAATTATAATCATTTATACCCCACCCCACTGGGTTTCCCCAGCCACTCTGGGTGGATCCAAACAGAATATTATTATTAATAATAAAGTGAACGAACATCAAACATTACATACTACCCTAAACAGGGCTGCCTTCAGATATCTTCTAAAAGTCAGGAAGTTGTTTATTTTCTTGACATCTGATGGGAGGGCATTCCACACGGCGGATGCCACTACCGAAAAGGCCCTCTGTCTGCCCTGTAACCTCACTTCTCGCAGTGAGGGAACTGCCAGAAGGCCCTTGGTGCTGGACCTCAGGCTAAATGATGGGGGTGGAAACACTCTTTCGGGTATACTGTGCTGAGGCCATTTAGGGCTTTAAAGGTCAGCACCAATGCTTTGAACTGTGCTCGGAAATGTACTGGGAGCCAATGTAGGTCTTTCAAGGCCAGTGTTCTATGGTCTTGGCGGCCAGGGGCCTGAATGTGCTTCACAGTGTCTCTGTGAGGGCATTCAGGAGTGTTCATATCTCTGGTCCTCCACATCTCACCATTCCATAGTGAGGTGAGGGCCTCAACAGGATCACCAGTTCCATCCACCAGAAAATCCTGCCAAGCATTCTGGTATAGATTGGCATTCTGTCAGGTCATTAGTTGTTATGATCAGGAGTCAATGTTCTGTGCTCCCTTGCTTCTGTTCTCCCTCAGGGCAGGTGGGCCTTAAATAGCCACAGAGGCATGTTCTCTAGGACCGTTGATGGTTCTTGTCAGAAACCAACAGTCAGTGAACCCGGCCTGGCCTGGGCTTCTTCAATTCTGTCTTCCCTCAGGTCACACAGCTCTTTCTCAAGTAGCTTCAGGAAAGGTGAGGCAGGGATTGACCCCAGCAATTCTCTCAGGCCA
Source organism: Podarcis liolepis (assembly GCF_965112155.1). Classification (NCBI taxonomy): domain Eukaryota; kingdom Metazoa; phylum Chordata; class Lepidosauria; order Squamata; family Lacertidae; genus Podarcis; species Podarcis liolepis. Next base: position 123,086,997 of record NC_139554.1, read on the forward strand.
CTGGTGTTCTGCCAGAAGTCCACACCGTGTGCTTTTTCAAGATCATGGTGGGCAGGGGAGAAGTGAATTGTCAGGATTTTGCTTAGCATCAGAGGTGGATTTAAGGCAGCATGATTGCTTCCATCACACTGGGTGCCAAGACTAAGGGGTGCCACAGGGCACCACAACTATAATGTGGTGAATTGAGGAGAATGGAAGGTGAGAGGTGGGGGCACCAAATTCTGGCCTTGCACAGGGCACCGCTGAAAATTGATCAATGCCCACTCCCGAGCCAATGTGGTGTAGTAGAACCAGTGTGGTGTAGTGGTTAAGAGTGATAGGCTCGTAATCTGGAGAACCGGGTTCACGTCTCCACTCCTCCACATGCAGCTGCTGGGTGACCTTGGGCCAGTGACACTTCTTTGAAGTCTCTCAGCCTCACTCACCTCACAGAGTGTTTGTTGTGGGGGAGGAAGGGAAAGGAGAATGTTGGCCGCTTTGAGACTCCCTGTTGTTGTTGTTTAGTCGTTTAGTCGTGTCCGACTCTTCATGACCCCATGGACCAGAGCACGCCAGGCACTTCTGTCTTCCACTGCCTCCCGCAGTTTAGTCAAACTCATGCTGGTAGCTTCGAGAATACTGTCCAACCATCTCGTCCTCTGTCGTCCCCTTCTCCTTGTGCCCTCCATCTTTCCCAACATCAGGGTCTTCTCCAGGGAGTCTTCTCTTCTCATGAGGTGGCCAAAGTATTGGAGTCTCAGCTTCAGGATCTGTCCTTCCAATGAGCACTCAGGGCTGATTTCCTTAAGAATGCATAGGTTTGATCTTCTTGAAGTCCATGGGACTCTCAAGAGTCTCCTCCAGCACCATAATTCAAAAGCATCAATTCTTTGGCGATCAGCCTTCTTTATGGTCCAGCTCTCACTTCCATACATCACTACTGGGAAAACCATAGCTTTAACTATATGAACCTTTTTTCCCTGAGACTCCCTAGGGTAGTGATAAAGCGGGATATCAAATCCAAACTCTTCTTCTTCCTGCTAGTGTTCACTCGTTCATTCCTTAGGTTGAGTTGACATGTTAAATAATTGCAGGTTTTTTTATAAAGAAAAGAAAAATCAAAGCAACAGGAGAGGAAGCTGGCCAAAGGAAAGAGGGGAGAAAGAGCTTACTTTCCTAGACTGATGAGTCTCCTCTTTGCATTTAATAATCTGTCTGGAAACTGTCAGTTTTCGTGCTTCTAGGTGGACTTGATGTGAACTGCATCTATCTTGCCTAAGGACTCTTGGACAAAATCTTTGCAATAATATTTTCTCATTTGGCATGATATAACGCTCTCTCTTTTTCCTGATGAGTCATAAACTCCAGGGGTCCTAAGTACTGTGATCTGTGGGGCTCCAGTGTCACTTTCTGCAAGGATAAAAATATTAAATCATTTCCAGCTATGTTTCATTGCGGGTTGCTAAATAACACTGCAGAGGTCTGCAGTCTTTGAGCAGAGGTAGTATCGTGCTTGATTAGATGTGACATTTGAGGCCGAAAAGATGCAGCATTTCACCTGACAGAAGAGTTGACTTCTCTGTTCATTAAAGTTGGTAAAGCACCTTTATGCCCTCAGGAAAGTAAAACATATACTGCTCGCTCTCGCTTAAATGGGTATTGATAAATCACTTAAGTTAACAAATTAGTCTAATAGATGTTTAGCTTCCATTGACTTCTCTGAATTTCTGCCATTCTGAGAAATCCTGCAAACCATAGTAGAAGCGACTAAACGATAATTTGATCATTCTGTTTTGATTTTACATGTGTGAAATGTCTTCATCTCAACCGAAAGCTTTAAAACTTGTTCTAAGCCACTTACAACAGGCATATTGAATGAATAATGGTATATAAATCTAGTATAATCAGTAAGTTAAACAATACCATATGTGAATGACTATACAGTGGTACCTCGGGTTACAGAAACTTCAGATTACAGACGCTTCAGGTTATAGACCCTGCTAACCCAGAAATAGTACCTCGGGTTAAGAACTTTGCTTCAGGATGAGAAAAGAAGTCGTGCTCCGGTGGCGCGGCAGCAGCAGGAAGCCCCATTAGCTAAAGTGGTGCTTCAGGTTAAGAACAGTTTCAGGTTAAGAATGGACCTCCGGAACGAATTAAGTTCTTAACCTGAGGTACCACTGTATAGTCGTACCTTGGAAGCCAAATGGAATCCGTTCTGGAGGTCCGTTCAACTTCCAAAACGTTAGATTTCTAAGGTGCGGCTTCCAATTGGCTGCAGGAGCTTCCTGCAGCCAATCAGAAGCCGCAGAAGCCCTGCTGGATGTTCAGCTTCCAAAAGAACGTTCGCAAACCGGAACATTCACTTCTGGGCATTTGGGAGCAGTGGCGTAGAGTGGGGGGTGCCAGGGGTGCCGGCCGCACCGGGCGCAACATCTGGGGGGGGCGCGCTCGCTGCCTCCGGAGTCGCCGAAGAGCCTCAGGCGCAGGCTGTAGCGGAGCCGCATGTCTCGCGGAACCGACGAGCTGTGCGTGCGTCCGGGCTGAAGGCGCTCGGCAGGCAGCGGCTCTCAGCGCTCGCCGCGGAGGACGCGCCAGGCAGCCGCTCCTCACAGCCCCGCCTCCGCCGGTGCTGCTGCAGCTGCTGGGCCGTTGCATTTTTCTCGCCTCTCTGCCCCCCTCCTCCTCCGGGCAAGCGGCGTCGTTTGGGCGGCAGCGCCAGCGGCAACTCGCAGGTTAGGGGTTAGGGGGGGCGCAAATTACTTGCCTTGCCCCGGGTTAGGGGGCGCAAATTACTTGCGTTGCCCCGGGTGCTGACAACTCACGCTACGCCGCTGTTTGGGAGCCAAAATATTCGACTGCTAAGGCGTCGACTGTTGAACAGTTTCAACTACAGAAACTGTTCTTTTATTATTGTTGTTGTTGTTGTTGTTGTTGTTGTTGTTGTTGTTGTTGTTGTAAATAAAATTTACAACATAACACAAACCCCCCCACCCCCCAACACAGAAATCCACCCGCATCAGACACAAACATAACAAACAACAAGCATAATTTACAACAATACAAACCTCCCTTACAATTCCCCCCATAATATTCCTTTGTACTTCTGGAAAATCTGGGCTTCCTCCAAGTCTGTGGATGGGGTTGTTTCGACTACATAAGCAAAAACATTCCCCTCTGAACTAGAATAGTGGGAATGATCATGATGATAATATCCATGCTTAGAGGAAAAGATTCTAATACAGTCGTACCTTGGTTGACAAACGCCTTAGCAGTCAAACATTTTGGCTCCCGAATGCCGCAAACCCAGAAGTGAATGTTCCGGTTTGCAAACGTTCTTTTGGAAGCTGAACATCTGGCAGGGCTTCCGCGGCTTCCGATCGGCTTCAGGAAGCTCCTGCAGCCAATCGGAAGCTGCGCCTTAGAAGTTGAATGTTTTGGAAGTCGAACGGACTTCCGGAACGGATTCCATTTGGCTTCCAAGGTACGACTGTACAGTGGTACCTTGGGTTAAGAACTTAATTTGTTCTGGAGGTCCGTTCTTAACCTGAAACTGTTCTTAACCTGAAGCACCACTTTAGCTAATGGGGCCTCCTGCTGCTGCCGCGCCGCCGGAGCACAATTTCTCTTCTCATCCTGAAGCAATGTTCTTAACCCGAGGTAGTATTTCTGGGTTAGCGCAGTCTGTAACCTGAAGCGTATGTAACCAGAGGTACCACTGTATATACAAATATCTACAGGCTATAATACATGAGCAGTTCATACAATCAAATAGAGTACCTAGCTGCACCTTAAGGCAAATAGGAAAACCTCCCTCTCTCTCTCCCTCCCTCTCTCTCTCTCTCTCTCTCTCTCTCACTCTCTGACCACACTCTTCTACACCACACCTTTACAGCTGGACAGGTTTTTCTTTTAAACCGATGACAGCCAATCAACTGCCAGCACATTACATTCTGACCCAGCACTTCCATAGAAAGTATTGCAGGCTGATTGCATCAGCCAGTTGCATCAGCTAGCAAACTCAAGCCTGCTGACTTACTATCTCACACAGGTCAAGGTTCCTTTAGTGAGACTCAGATGTAACCGAAACATTGGCAATGCAGCGCAGTGCCTTCAATTCAGTGACTGATGAAATCTCATCCCTCCCACACATTTAAAAGCACTTTAACAGACATGGAGAATTCTGGGAACTCTAGCATATTAAGAGACCTCACAGAGCTACAATTTCCAACACCCGTAACAAACTCCAGCTCCCAGGATTATCCATGCCTGTTAATGTGGTAAAGGTAAAGGTAAAGGGACCCCTGACCATTAGGTCCAGTCGTGGCAGACTCTGAGGCTGCGCCGCTCATCTCGCTTTATTGGCCGAGGGAGCCGGTGTACAGCTTCCGGGTCATGTGGCCAGCATGACTAAGCCGCTTCTGGCGAACCAGAGCAGCACACGGAAACGCCGTTTACCTTCCCGCCAGAGCGGTACCTATTTATCTACTTGCACTTTGACGTGCTTTCAAACTGCTAGGTTGGCAGCAGCAGGGACCGAGCAACAGAAGATCACCCCGTCGCCAGGATTCGAACCGCCGACCTTCTGATCAGCAAGTCCTAGGCTCTGTGGTTTAACCCACAGTGCCACCCGCGTCCCTGTTAATGTGGTACAATGGTGCTTTTAAATGTATGGTGCGGATATTTCCTGAGAATACCCATTTGCCTTTCTTAACAAATCTAGTTCACCATTTTAAAAAGGATTTGGGGTAAGCATAAAGGCTGGCTTTCTGTACCTTGTCAGTTTCTGAACCTCTTGGGATTTTGATGCAAATGGTTCTTTCTTTCAAAGCTGCACTGGCCCTACCACTTTGGAACGTTTGAGGATATCATGGGGAGGCGAACGAAACAGGATAATGGAAGGTCTGGACATGTTTGTAGCTGAAAGAAATGGACCCTGGGAGTGGGTGGGAAATGTTTCTGCATCCCTGAGGCTTGAAAAGAAACATATCCTCAGGATAGCTCAGAAAAGCTGGAGCCTTTTTGTTTGAAATGGTAATGAATAAATGTGCTCTAAAGACAAAGCCAATGATTTCGCCATTTTGAAAGTGAAAAAGGCAACTCAGATGTTTAATGCAGAACAAGGTAAGACACAGGTGTGTGCCGGGTCAAATTCCTGTACCATGAAAAACGCCCACATTTATATCTTTCAAAAATAGATTAATATGAAAGTACTAAGTCGTGTCAGTTTCACTGGGGCTTTTTTCCCCCAGCTGAGTTCCAAAGTGGAAAGTGCACCTTTGTGATCACAAGAGTCAGTAAGTCAGGAATTGGTAGAAATGTTTCTTCTTCTATGAAATGTAAGAAAAAGTTGGCATTGGCGAAAATGTTTGTCAAAAAGTTATTGGCATCTCTAATTTAGTGACTGATTTAAAAAAACAAAACAAAAAAACCATAAGCTACAGAATAATGAAACCACCCAAAATGTGTAAGGAAACTGAAGGTACATTCTTTCACCTTTGGTGGATGTGCCCTAGGATTAAGGCTTTCTGGGAAATGATATATAATGAATTGAAAAAGGTATTTAAATATACCTTCTTGAAGAAACCAGAGGCCTTTCTCCTGGGCATAGTCGGCCAATTGGTGCAAAAGAAGGACAGAACTTTTTTTATGTATGCTACAACAGCAGCAAGAATACTAATCGCTAAGTGTTGGAAGACACAAGATCTACCCACTCTGGAAGAATGGCAGATGAAGGTGATTGACTACATGGAACTGGCTGAGATGACTGGCAGAATCCGAGACCAGGGAGAAGAGTCGGTGAAAGAAGACTGGAAGAAATTTAAGGACTATTTAAAGAAATATTGTAAAATGAATGAATGCTAGAAAGATGTTGGATAGAAACTAAGTGGTTTCCAGCTGTAATGCTTTAGGAGACAGGAAAAAAGGATTATAAATGGGTAAAAGTTTAATAGTAAGGATTTGCTGAACTAACAAATTGAACTGGAATACAAAGAAGGGAAGTATGAGGAGGTCGGAGGAAATAAGGGTATGGAAGTTATGTCATTGAAAATTAATGTGTGTTTTTAATTGTTTATTATTTTGTATGTTTATTTTTCATTTTTTTCTTATATCCAAATTTTTTAAATAAATATCTTATAAAAAAAAACACCACCCAAAATGGCATCAAAGGAGCAATAGTTAACATTTTATTCCAACAAACATTATTTAATTAAAACAAGCTTAGAATAGCTAAGTCTTTGAGGGCTGTTTGGATGCAACCAGAAGGGGATCTTGATGTGTATCTCATGGGAGATCATGTTCCCCAGTTTATGGGACCATCACTAAAAAAAGAAAGCCCTGCATCTTGTGCCCATCAGCCTGGTGGATCTTCATGAAGAGACTTTCTCCTGAATTCAGGGCCTAGGCAGGTTCCAACACTGATGAAGCTTGCATTTCACCTATGAAATCTCGTTTTTAGTCTCATTAAAACTGAAGCCATGGGACAATTATAGTCATACGAAAAGATAATAGTAGAAGAAAATATAGCTACAAAAGGATTAATATCATCCTTGTATAAATCAACTCTATTGATTTATATTATTATCCCCAGAATAATATGAGAGAATGGTGGGAATAAAATTGGGATTTAGAAATTGAGGAAGAGGCATGGAATGGACTGTGGATCAAAGCCCCGTATAAATCTATTTTGGCAATGACAAGATAAAGAGCCCTCAAAATAACACATGGGTGGAATTTAACACCTAGACATCTAGCTTATATAAAACCCAACAGCTCTCCTATGTGTTGGAGAGGGTGTCCCACTACTGGAACATACAGACATATGTGGTGGGAGTTTTCAAAAATAGAAAAATTCTGGGGAAATGTCTTTGCAGAAATATCTTTGATTACAAGGCAGACAGTTCCTATGCCCCCAGGACTGGCATTGTTTAATTTGTACAGTCAGGAGTCACCAAGAATTAGAAATAAAGATCTTATAACCAAGAACCACTGTAGCCAGTACATGGAAAACATTGCAACTGTTGACCATGGATAAGTGGCATGAAGCAGTCTGGCAAACAGCTTTGTTGGAAAAGCTAACATGGAAACTGCGGGTAGCAAAAGGCCAAAAGAAAAATGATAACTTCTACGCAGTGTGGGGCAATTTTATTGAATACACAGGTCGCGAGGCACATGAAGGAGTAGTGTTTCGGGTGGGTAACAGAGTTTGGAATACTCGAAGTATACATTTGAACCTTTCAAATTGTTGCAGATATAATGTATTCCTTCCTTTTACTGAGATTGGAGCACAGGATGTGTTATTCTATGGTTTTTAAGAGTATGAGAGTGTTTAAAATATGTGCTGTGGCAAATAAACTATTTTAAAATGGAAAATAATAAAATAAAATAAAATAAAATAAAATAAAATAAAATAAAATAAAATAAAATAAAATAAAATAAAATAAAATAAAATAAAATAAAATAAAATAGATGACCTCGTCCTCATTTTTTAAAAAGGAAAAAATACCCCTAATGTTGAGGTCACCAGATTTTTTTAAAAGATCCATGTTCTTTTCCACAGATGCATCAAAATAGTCTTGAACATCTTGGTGGAGAAGGCATTCAAGGCAATGGTAGTACTCACACACTTTCCTCACCCCGGGCACCAGCAACCCACACTACACTACTGGCAGGATACAAACTGTTCTTAATCAGAATTACAAATTTCCAGTGTAGACTTTTGTACAGAACTTTCTTTTTTAAAAATCCCTTCCATTCTCATCGCACAGTTAGGGTTATACGCAAACACAGAGAGACACCATAACCCACCCACCCTCACACACCCACTCATAGGAAGCTGTCTTATACCAGACAATAATTTTATCTTGTTCAGCCTTTCTCAAACTTGGGTCCCAATATGTTTTTGGACTGCAACTCCCATCATCCCTAACTATCAGAACCAGTGCTCAGGTTGATGGGAGTTGTAGTCCAACAGTATCTTGGGACCCAGGTTTGAGAATCTAGCTCAATATTTTCTATTGCAATGGCTCTCCAGGGTTTCAAACACGGAGTCCTTCCCAGTCATAGCTCAACTGGGAGCATGAGACTCTTAATCTCAGGGCCATGGATCGGAACCCCATGATGGGCAAAAATCCCTGCATTGCAAGGGGCTGGACTAAATGACTTTTGCGGTCCCTTGTAACTTTATGGTTCTGTGATGCCCCTGAGCTACAGCCCTTCCCCTTGGATAATTCAAGCCAGTCTTTTCTTTTCATATCACCTAACTTTCCAGGTGGGGACGCGGGTGGCGCTGGGGGTTAAACCACAGAGCCTAGGACTTGCCGATCAGAAGGTGGGCGGTTCGAATCCCCGCGACGGGGTGAGCTCCCGTTGCTCAGTCCCTGCTCCTGCCAACCTAGCAGTTCGAAAGCACGTCAAAGTGCAAGTAGATAAATAGGTACCACTCCGGCGGTGTGCTGGTCCCGGGGGGGGGGTTCCGTGAGGCGTGGTCAGAGTCCGGTCCTGGGTCACAGGTCTAGAGACAGTCCACACAGGGCGAAGCGGGATCCGAAGCAAGAAGCTGGGCGTGATCGGGAACTCTGGAAGAACAGGACTGGGTGCTGGCAGGAGCAGATTTCCAGCGACGTTGCTCCCGCAACCTGGGATGGGGCTGACTGGTCTTTATCTTCTCTGAGGCCAGGGGCGGTCCCGGCCCCCAGGTGACCCACCTCTTCTGGCCTTAAGGCGAGCACTCCTCCTGGGAGAAACCAGTTCCCTCCGCCTCTCTGCCCTGAGCCTCTGCAGCTCAGGAGAGGCTAGAGGGTTACTGGACCCAGGGGGAGACTCACCTTCCCCTGACAGGGCTGGGAGAGACACACCTGTAGGCACTGTGTTCTCAACCCCCTCTGGAGCCAGAGTGGATTCACCTGGTGCCTGCTCCTGAGCATCCGGCACGGGTGCAGGCGCTTCAGAAGCAAGGCCCTGCCCCAGTTCAGCCAGCCCTGGAGGTGGGGACTCCTGTGCAGGCCGGGATTCCTCCGGTTCAGCCTCTGAATCGGATTCCCAGGCCATCACAGGCGGGAAGGTAAACGGCGTTTCCGTGCGCTGCTCTGGTTCGCCAGAAGCGGCTTAGTCATGCTGGCCACATGACCCGGAAACTGTACGCCGGCTCCCTCGGCCAATAAAGCGAGATGAGCGCCGCAACCCCAGAGTCGGCCACGACTGGACCTAATGGTCAGGGGTCCCTTTACCTTTTAACCTTCCAGGTGCTCCTGTCTAGTTGGGTAACAACATTATTTAGGATAAAACTGCCAAGCTTATCCAATCCCCAGTCAGCAGCTACTTTTTCAAAGCCATTTTTGTGGACTTCACTGGGGCCAAATGTATATGCATTACAGTTCATCAGCCTGACTGTTGGGTCCTCCATGAAAAAGTGATGCTCATTATGAGCCGCGGGTGGCAGACTCTGGCCCTTGGCAAGTAATGAAATCAGCCGTCTTGAATAGTAGCATTCTCCCTCCTCTGAGCAAGCGAATGAATACAATTTATTTGAGCATTAATCATCAGCGAATAATCTAGGGAGAGGAGAGGAGAAGGATTGCAGCAATCAGAGCAGAGTATTATTCAGGCTCAGTCTTAAGCCTCCCAGGAGCTTGAAAAATTGGTCGTCTCTCTTTGGCAGGGGGGTGGATTTTGTCCCTAGGGAATGTGTCGGTAACTCCCACTAACCTCCGGAGGCAGATAATGGCTTTCACGCACAGCCACCCCGTTTTGCCATGAAAATTTAAGTGACTTCTGCATCTGTTGGCTTTCTTGTCTAGCCCACAGAATGATTGTTATTCTATGATGCAAGATGGTTGTGAATCTGAATAAGAAACATCCAGTGCCCCTCTAGACTGGCGAGTTGTTGGTTGTTGTTGTTTTTGCAGATGTATTCTGCAACACATCGTTGTGCATTAGCGTTGAATTAATGCACGGTCGCTTTATTAATTGTTCTATCATCCAAGCACTTTGTTAGTTTTGCAACAATAATTTCTGGGGTAGTTCAGTTAGTTAGAGCGTGGTGCTGATAACACCAAGGTTTCAGGTTTGATCCCCATATGGGACAGCTGCATATTCCTTCATTTCAGGGGGTTGGACTTGATGATCCTCAGTGTCCCTTCCAGCTGCACAATTCTATGGTTCTATGATTTGTGAATGGGCACTGTGCTCATCTCGTCAGCATTTCAGGGCTGTTTGGCTTCACTAGATGCGTGTCGAGGTCCCCAAGCCACCCCTCAAAATAATTCTCACTTCACACATAATTTTTGTTTAAGGTTTTTGGCATAATTTTGGCCACAAATTTATTAAAATACATAATCTGTGAGTGGTTGCTTAGGCATTGGTTAAGACTATCTGTCCCCCTGCCTGGGACAGAACTGACTTCCGAATTCCCTCGGAAGCCAGTGAAGGGAAAACAATATTGGGGAGCAATGGAGCTGAGTCTCAGGCCCTCACCGCTCACCCAACCAGCTCCCCAAGGCTTGCTGGCCCTGGTCCCATTTCAGGGATTGGACAAAATCGTGGCAAGCCCCTGGATTCCTTTAATGGAATTCCCTTCCACACCACCATTGGAGGGGCAAGCCCAGCCTATCCTTACCCCTCCTCCAACCAATTTTATAACCAATGCCTAACCGCAACCTTACAAGTTGTGACGAATTGCTAAGTAGTAGGCAAAAACCAAATGGCACCAGCCAATCAGCCAAATGGACAAAATTCCTCCTAGGCCCCTGCCCCAACGGCAGACAACCCCATGACAGGCAAGGTCAACCGGAACTCAGGGCGGGCGGGCGGGCGGGCAGGTGATCCGATGCACTCAGCGAAAGAGAAAATAAAAGCTGAGTGCCCCAAATATTTAAAGCCTCTGGTCCCACCCATCACATTGCAACATGCATTTTGCCCCAGCAACCCGGCCATCCAATTGTTGCCCAGGCCCACTCACTTTTACCTGCCTGGCAACAGAGGGTTGGCTTGGCAGACCCCACCACAACACATGCTCTCATTTCAGGGAGAACACGCTTTACCATTCCACTACCTGTAAGCCTGTTTCTGTATGTACAGTTCATGCTTCTGCCACAACAAATCTGATAGCTCTCAAGGCAAAATGGCCCCGAGCTCCAGAGGAAGCAGCCTTTGCAAGGGCTCATGGGACAGCTTTTCCCCATGAGCCCTCCACACAAACAAGATACAGTGGTACCTCCAGTTGCGGACGGGATCCGTTCTGGACCTCCGGTCGGATCCCAAGGTTTCCGCAACCAGAGGTGCCTGTTCTACGCACACGAACGGCACAATAGAGCTCTTCTGCACATGTGCGTGGCACGATAGAGTGCTACTGCGCATGCGCACACCACAAAACCTGGAAATATACTTCCAGGTTTGCTGTGTGCATATCCCGAAGGATACATAACAAGAAGGGTACATAAGTAGAGGTACCACTGTACTGGGCAAAACCTTGCCCAGTATTTTGCTGTAATCTATGGGCCACAGCAAAAAGGACGCGGGTGGCACTGTGGGTTAAACCACAGAGCCTAGGACTTGCCAATCAGAAGGTCGGCGGTTCGAATCCCCGCGATGGGGTGAGCTCCCGTTGCTTGGTCCCAGCTCCTGCCAACCTAGCAGATTGAAAGCACGTCAAAGTGCAAGTAGATAAATAGGTACCGCTCTGGTGGGAAGGTAAACGGTATTTCCATGTGCTGCTCTGGTTCGCCAGAAGCGGCTTAGTCATGCTGGCCACATGACCCAAAAGCTGTACGTCGGCTCCCTCGGCCAAAAAAGCGAGATGAGCGCCGCAACCCTAGAGTCAGTCACAACTGGACCTTATGGTCAGGAGTCCCTTTACCTTTACCTAGGGCCACAGCATCACTGGGCAAAGGCGTCCTGCACTTATTGGACACAGAAAAAGGCTTGGATGGGGAGCAATCTGTGTATTCTCACTCTACAGCTCTTGAGGTGCACAATTGTGACCCTCACATTGTCTTTGTGAGAAAAGATGTGACGTGTACACCAGCATACTCGCACACAGTGAAATCTCAGTGTAAGCCACCAGATACGAATTATTTGCACGCTGCACCCTACTCATCATGCTATTAAGACACACACATACACACAGAGAGAGATCAATTCATTCCAGGAACAACTTTCACTCTCTTTAGACACTTCTCCACATCGTATGCCGCTCATCAGACCGCAGCCATTTCCTCTCCGCCATGACAATAGAGATGTATAATTTCATGGCCCACCTCCTTCTGTTTCCTAATTGGAGCTGCATTCATTAATTTAGTCATGCACTTTGCAAGTCAGATGGTGCCATGTTTTCCTGATTGAGTTTGAGTTAATAATTGAGTTTTAAAATCTTTTCTAAAAGTGTTGCCCTTTCTCCCCCCTCCCCCCCCCTTTTATGTAGATGCTGGCGGCGAAGATGAAAGCTTCTGCTGAGTTATTTAAATTGTGGAGCCTGAATACGGGCACCTGCTTCACGAGCTGAACCCCTGCATGCTCAGCTGTGGCGGATCTGAAGTGTTTTGGCAACCGAGCTGCATATTCCGCAGTTTGATGTACTTCGGCAGCAAGGATATTGACAAACGTTACATATTTGCTGCGCCCACATGCAATATAGATCACACTTGGCAGATGGAACTGAATCCTCTCCTAATCATGGGTGATGAATGAACTTGGTTCATTAGTACTCATTTGCATTATTCTCTGATTATGTTCCAGTAGCCCAGCCCTAAAGCGCTGTGCTACGTTGCCGATTCTGAATAATTGTATTGTGCTCTGCTAGAAGCGATAGAGACATTTCAGTTGTTGGAGTGACATCATTTCCCTCCTTATCCTGGTCTTGCACCCTACCCTACCCTCCCAGCTGCTTCTGAGGAGGCAGAAAGAGATATAAAATAATGGTTAACTTTCATCTTGAGGAGCCAAAAGTGTAAACCCCTGCTATCAAAGACAGCAAAAAGTAAAGATTTCTAGAGAACTATAATAATAATAATAATAATAATAATAATAATAATAATAATAATAATTTATTATTTATACCCCGCCCATCTGGCTGAGTTTCCCCAGCCACTCTGGGCGGCTCCCAATCAGTGTTAAAAACAGAACAGCGTTACATATTAAAAACTTCCCTGAACAGGGCTGCCTTAAGATGTCTTCTGAATGTCAGGTAATTATTTATCTCTTTGACATCTAATGGGAGGGTGTTCCACAGGGCGGGCGCCACTACCGAGAAGGCCCTCTGTCTGGTTCCCTGTAGCCTCACTTCTTGCAATGAGGGAACCGCCAGAAGGCCCTCGGCGCTGGATCTCAGTGTCCGGGCTGAACGATGGGGGTGGAGACGCTCCTTCAGGTATACAGGACCGAGGCCGTTTAGGGCTTTAAAGGTCAGCACCAACACTTTGAATCATGCTCGGAAACATACTGGGAGCCAATGCAGATCTCTCAGAACCGGTGTTATGTGGTCACGGCGGCCACTCCCAGTCACCAATCTAGCTGCCGCATTCTGGATTAATTGCAGTTTCCGGGTCACCTTCAAAGGTAGCCCCACGTAGAGCGCATTGCAGTAGTCCAAGCGTGAGATAACTAGAGCATGCACCACTCTGGCGAGACAGTCTGCGGACAGGTAGGGTCTTAGCCTGCGTACCAGGTGGAGCTGGTAACAGCTGCCCTGGACACAGAGTTAACCTGCGCCTCCATGGACAGCTGTGAGTCCAAAATGACTCCCAGGCTGCGCACCTGATCCTTCAGGGGCACAGTTACCCCATTCAAGACCAGGGAATCCCCCACACCAACCCGCTCCCTGTCCCCCAAAAACAGTACTTCTGTCTTGTCAGGATTCAACCTCAATCTAGTCCTGTTGGTCTGTGTTGCAGCAAAAGCAACATGGAGACACAAACATTTTTTTTCTTGTAGGTAGTACCAAGACATTCTGAACTGTGGCACTCTTCATCTTGGGGGGGGGGTATTGTCAGGAGTGCGTGCAGAAGCCAGACCCTGTGACCAGTAGGGCTTCGCAGGACTGGGGCCTTGGTAAGTTTGTTCTGGAGAGGCAAGGCCGCACAGGTGAGGCCACTTGGTAACTCACTGCACCTGGTGGCAAGAGCCAGGAAGGGATACAAGGTCAGCATTTCCCTTCAGCTCTTTGCCACAGCAACACACTTCCTGCCTTGCTGCGTTTGGCTTCTTATTTCCTGATATTTGGACCTTGGCTTCTTGACTCCCTGCTTCCTGACCCTCGGACCCTTGGCTTCCAGACTCTCGTTCCTGCTCCCACCCTGCCATCTTGCCCCCGGTCCCAATGTCCTCAGCTGGGACTTTGATCACCCGTAGCCTGGACCGTGACAGGTGTCAGTTGACTCTTTTGAATGATTTTAACACTGCTCTCAAATAGAGAGAGTTTCCCTCAGTGCTAGAGAACTGTGTCAAACGTGGATCTTAAGAAATCAAACTAGACTATAAAAATCCTATAAAAGGTACACATCTGTTATAAGAAACCAGAGAATTGTAAGGCAGCATCTCAATCTGCTAAGGGGCATTGCCCCAAAGTGGTTATAAAGCGGGTGGCTCTGTGGTCTAAACAATTGAGCCTATTGGGCTTACCGATCAGAAGGTCAGCTGTTCAAATCCCTGCAACCGGGTGAGCTCCCGTTGCTCGATCCCTGCTCCTGCCAACCTAGGAGTTCGAAAGCACACGAGTGCAAGTAGATAAATAGGTACCACTGTGGTGGTAAGGTAAACGGCATTCCCATGCTCTCTGGTTTCCGTCAGTGTTCCATTGCACCAGACGCGTTTTAATCATGCTGGCCACAAGACCCGGAAAGCTGTCTGTGGACAAACGCCGGCTCCCTCGGCCTGAAGCGAGATGAGCGCAGCACCCCATAGTCACCTTTGACTGGACTTAACCACCCAGGGGTCCCTTACCTTTACCTACCTACTTTGTATATGGACTAAACATTACGGTACAGTGGTACCTCGCAAGACGAATGCCTCGCAAGACAGAAAACTCGCAAAACAAAAGAGTTTTTGGTTTTTTGAGTTGCTTCGCAAGACGATTTTCCCTATGGGCTTGCTTCGCAAGACGGAAACGTCTTGCAAGTTTGTTTCCTTTTTCTTAAAACCGTTAATACAGTTGCGACTTGACTTCGAGGAGCAACTCATAGCACGCAATGTGGTAGCCTTTTTTGAGGTTTTTGAAGACTTTGGTGATTTTTGAAGCTTTTCCAAAACTTTTCCAACACCGTGCTTCGCAAGACGGAAAAAAACGCAAGATGGAAAAACTCGTGGAACGAATTAATTTTATATATTATTTTGTGCTTTATTATGATGGTGATTTTTGGTGCTATTCTTAATGTTCCTTATCTCTCTTTTTCATTTTACTCTTTATCTTTTCTTATTCTCTTCTCTTTCCTTTTTGTCGTTTTGATTCCATTTGTTCTAGATATTATTTCATTGTATTGTGAGAACTTTAATAAAATATTGGGGGGTGGGGAGAAGAGAGAGAATTGCTGTCAGTCAGTGTAGACAATACTCGGGTAAATAGATCAATAGATCAATTGACTCAGCACCAAGCAGTACAGTGGTACCTTGGGTTAAGTACTTAATTCGTTCCGGAGGTCCGTACTTAACCTGAAACTGTTCTTAACCTGAAGCACCGCTTCTTAACCTGAAGCACCACTGCTGCTGCGCCGCCGGAGCACGATTTCTGTTCTCATCCTGAAGCAAAGTTCTTAACCCGAGGTACTATTTCTGGGTTAGCGGAGTCTGTAACCTGAAGTGTATGTAATCTGAAGCGTCTGTAACCCGAGGTACCACTGTATCTTGTATTCCTGGGATAGTGGGGGAGGGGGGCTTGTCTAAAGACTCTGAGTGAGTGCACCACACAGGTGAGGTTTGAACTACAGGTTCCCTGCCTGACAGCTCATGAACTCAGCCACGGCACTTGCACCAGGTATCTATAATATGGGTGTTACCTGGGCAAATGACCTATTGTGTTAATAACACAGTACAAAGACTGAAATTACAGAGAAAGCTGCAAGGAAAGTTGTTACGGTTTGGGGTCAATGCAGAGCACCTCATCAAAGAACTGAGATCGGAACTGAGACTTATGCAATGCCCTTTTCCTATGGAGGGGAGTGGAACCGACGCAGAGATTGACTTGAGAGTGACAACCCAACAAGCTGGCCTGTCTGCTCGGGCTGACCAAGCACTGTTTACTTTATCCGCAAGTCAAAGAAGACTGTCACTAGATCACTGGGAAGAATGCAAAAGAGGGTCTGTAGCTGACACTAGGCTAGGGAAATGTGGGCTGAGATAAAACACCAGGAATAACTTGAATATAAACCTGAAAGGATGAAGTGCTGCTGCTGTGGCTTCATATAGAAAGAAGCCGAGGAAAATAACTTCTGAAGTGAAAAAGTGGGTCATTTCGACAGCTAAGTACATAACATGACAGTAAGTAGAGCCTTCAGCAGGCTGAAATTGTAGGTACCGGACACAATTCTGCTAAAGCTGGGGATGTTTAAGTCCTATTAGTTCAGTGGGAGAAATATAACCATGTGCTTAGCTCTCCCATCAAAATCAGTAGGACTTATACATCAGAGTTGAAAAGTTCATCCCTAAAAAAACTAGTTCTTGTTCAAGGTGGCTAAAAGGGGACTAATTCCAGTTTATGTTCGTCCTTTTACAAAGCAATTTGGTTTGTGTTCAGTTCACAATTTAATTCAAGTTCGTCCAAATGATTGCCAGCAAAACAAAAACAGTATTCAAAATGCTACAGCTACTGTGCTGAAGTATAAAACAAAAGAAAACTAATAAAACATCAAAACACATAGGAATATGAATTGTTGTACTTCATTTCTCCCCAGTAATTATGAACTTTAAGCTTAAAGGCCAAAAGAGTCTAAAGAGTGAACTGGAAGATGAACTAGAAATCTTTCATAGTTCTACCTCAATCAGAAGCTGCCGAAGCCGTATCGGACATTCAGCTTCAGAAAAACGTTCGCAAACCGGAACTCCCACTTGCAGGTTTGCGCCGTTCGGGAGCCGATTTGTTCGGGAGCCAAGTCGTGCGCCTACCAAGGTAGAAGAAGAGTTTGGATTTGATATCCCGCCTTTCACTCCCCTTCAGGAGTCTCAAAGCGGCTAACATTCTCCTTTCCCTTCCTCCCCCACAACAAAACACTCTGTGAGGTGAGTGGGGCTGAGAGACTTCAAAGAAGTGTGACTGGCCCAAGGTCACCCAGCAGCTGCATGTGGAGGAGCGGAGACGCGAACCCGGTTCCCCAGATTACGAGACTACCACTCTTAACCACTACACCACACTGGCTCTCCCTAAGGTTTCAATCCTACATACATGTTCAACTGCTGACATCCCACCAAAGTCCATGGAAGTGAGTGGAACTGGCAGTGGAGCATCCCTGTTTAGGATTTGACCCACTTCATTCTATTCCCACTCTCCTATCCTCACCCCAAGTTTTTTGTTTCCCCCGCAAAACAGTCTACTACCAATTCACAGTCACTGAGCATGCACAGTCAGCAATGGACTTCCATAAATTGTGTTCTCCCTAAAATGAGAGCATGGGTTGCAATGTGGACCGCCAGGCCAGCCCTCTGTTGCCAGGCAGGTTAATGGTTATTCCCTGTGCAACGATTGGCTGACCAGTTGCTGGGGCAAATTGGATGTAGCTAATCGGGGGGGTTGGGACCATAATCTTTAAATATTGGGTCACTCTGCCTTTTGGTTTCTCTTTTGCAGAGTGCATCGGATCGCCCGCCCGCCCTGTGTTCCGGTTGACCTTGCTTTGCCTGTCATGGGGTTGTCTGCCTTGGGGCAGGGGCCTAGTAGGAATTTTGCCATTTGGCTGATTGGCTGGTGCCACTTGGTTTTTGCCTACTTCTTAGCAATTCGTCACAACTTGTAAGGTTGCGGTTAGGCATTGGTTATAAAAATTGGTGGTGGAGGGGTCAGGATAGGCTGTGCCTGCCCCTCCAATGGTGCTGGAAGGGAATTCCGTTAAAGGAATCCTGGGGCTTGCCATGATTTCATCCAATCCCTGAAATGGGACCAGGGCCGGCAAGCCTTGGGGAGCTGGTTGGGTGAGCGGTGAGGGACTGATGCTCAGCTCAACTGATCACCAACATTGTTATCCCTTCACTGGCTTCCGATGGAGTTCGGAATGTCAGTTCTGTCCCAGGCGGGGGGACAGATAGTCATAACCAATATCTAAGCAACCACTCACAGATTTTGTATTTTAATAAAGTTGTGGCCAAAATAGTGCCCAAAAACCTTAAACTTAAATTACGTGTGATTTGTGAATTATTTTGAGGGGTGGCTTGGGGACCTACACACGCAACAGGTGCTCTCCCTAAAGTCATCATCCCCAAAATGTACTTTTGCAAACCTTTGGATTCCCTCTTGTTTGTGGTCAGTACCATGACTACGATGGCACTCATAGGCTGAACGTTGGAAACGGAGGGCATGATGGAACAACCTTGGCATGCAACATTTAGCCAATTAATTCTTACACACACACACAAAAAGTAATGCACATCATTGTAATTGCAAATCATTGTAATTATCTGCTCCAACCCATTTGGTGGACAGCGAAAGATAAATGTCTATACATAAAACAAATGCATACACATGTAAAAGTTTACATCACAAATATATAATTCCAATAATAGCATCTGCTAAAAACATTCTACTCTTTCTGAATTTGGATTTTTAAGGAAATGAGGTACTCAATTAATAGGTCCCCAAGCAATTATAACAAATTGTTCTTTTATAAATTACCAGAGTGTGTCGTTATCTAATGAGTCATGATGAATTTTAAAAACTGGGGCAAGTCCAGAAAGAATCTTGGCTAGAACGCGAAATTGTAAAAAAAAAAAAAACACTTCCTAATTAAAAGTCAAATAAGTTCAAGGACCTTCGCTCAAAGTCAAACTGAGGAATTAGAAATACCAGCTGTACTATCGCTCGAGGGAATCCTCTCTTATTCTAGCACAGTCTGGTTTTTTCTAGCAGTCACAAGGGATGGCATGGTGACTTTTTGTAACTCTGTGCAGTGGGCGAACTCCACTGAAATTGGGCCACAGTTCAGTTGTGGAGCACATTCTCTGCCTGGCCTGCTTCAAACCCATACCCTCCAATTTTTCTCTGATGAAAATAGAGACATCCCATTGCATAATAACGATTTTACTATTTATACCCTGCCCATCTGACTGGGTTGCCCCAGCCACTCTGGGCAGCTTCCAACATATTTGTTGTTTAGTCGTCATAGTCGTGTTCGATTCTCCGTGACCCCATGAAACAGATCATGGCTTGGAAACGCTCCCTTTCTTCTCAAAGCTTCTCCTTTTTTATGTCCATGGTGCTTTCTTGGCAAAATACTGGAGTAGTTTGCCAGTTCCTTCTCCAGGTGGATCGCATTTAGTTTAAACCAGGGGTAGGCACCCTAAGGCCCATGGGCTGGATGCAGCCCAATCACCTTCTAAATCCGGCCAGCGGACGGTCTGGCAATCAGCGTGTTTTTACATGAGTAGAATGTGTGCTTTTATTTAAAATGCATCTCTGGGTTATTTCTGGGGCATAGGAATTTGTTCATTTTTTCCCCCAAAATATAGTACAGTGGTACCTCGGGTTAAGAACTTAATGCGTTCTGGAGGTCCGTTCTTAACCTGAAACTGTTCTTAACCTGAGGTACCACTTTAGCTAATGGGGCCTCCTGCTGCCGCGCCGCGCCACCCCCACACGATTTCTGTTCTCATCCTGAAGCAAAGTTCTTAACGCGAGGTACTATTTCTGGGTTAGCGGAGTCTGTAACCTGAAGCGTCTGTAACCCGAGGTACCACTGTATGGCCCACCACATGGTCTGAGGGATGGTGGACGGGCCCACGGCTGAAAAAGCTTGCTGACCTCTGGTCTAAACTCTCAGCTATGACCTGTCCATCTTGGGTGGCCCTGCATAGCATAGCTCAGGGGTCAGCAAACGTTTTCAGCAGGGGCCCAGACCACTGTCCCACAGACCTTGTGGGGGGCCGGACTATATGGGGGGGGATTGAACGAATTCCTAAGCCCCACAAATAACCCAGAGATGCATTTTAAATAGAAGCACACATTCTACTCGTGTAAAAACACCAGGCAGGCCCCACAAATAACCCAGAGATGCATTTTAAATAAAAGGACACATTCTACTCATGTAAAAACACACTGATTCCTGGACCGTCTACGAGCCAGATTTAGAAGGCGATTGGGCCAGATCCGGCCCCCAGGCCTTAGTTTGCCTACCCATGGCATAGCTCATATCTTCTTGGAGTAATTCAAGCCCCTTCACCATGACAAGGCAGTGATCCAGGAAGGGGTTCCAACATATATAATAACATAACCAAACATTAAACGTTTTTAAAACTTCCCTGTGCATTATTGCCTTTAGATGGCTCAAAGGTTGGGTAATTCCATGCCCTCCAACATTTCTCTGATGGAACCAGGGATGTCCTAAGGAAAAGCAGGACGTTCTGGGATCAAATGAGAAACTGGCACAGCTTTTCTAAATCAGGGACGGTCCCTGCAATCTTGTACGGTCTGCAATCCTCAGCATCTCCAGGTAAGACAGGCAATGGGGGAGAAATTTAGCTGTTTAGCTCTTTAGAGCTTTAGCTCTCAATGGGAGCAAATAGCAATCGGGTTTTCTGCAGAATGGCGTTTGTTTGGATTTAGAGCTAAATAGCAGGTTTTCCCTGGGGAATGAGCAGGGCAAGAGGGAAAGCGCTTGGACCCGTACTTTCTAGCAATGGGACGAATAGGTGTGTGGACGAGCCCATAGTGGGCTGCAACGGCAGCCAATTAATTGTGCTTTCCCACCTTCAACGCTCAGAAGATTCTCAGACAATGACCTTCCTGATTGCAAAGCTGCTGCTGCTGTTGCTACAGCTGGTGGTGAAGGCTATTTCATATGGGTGGCATAATTGGTCTGCTGGCATTACACCCATGTTACTTCAAAGGATGAAAATAAAATTATAATGTGATGCGTATAGCCCGAAATGGCCACCTTTAAGTTTCATCTTCCCTTTAATGCTGCCGAGTCCATAAAATATGCATTAATTCCTGTTTTTAATAGCTTTTATCAATCCATCTTTCCTGCAGCAAATGGTTGACCATGTTAATAGGTAAGGCCGCTCGCTCACTGCACTTTCAGCCCCATGATAAATCTTATTATCTTGCTTTGTTTTAGAATTACTTACACGGGAAGAAATAAACAGCGCCTGCACTGCTAAGACCACCGTGGCCAAAGCATTTAATGTACAGAGCAGCTCTCTTGCTCCTGCCGGCTGGATATTAAGGGTTTGCTAAGAGCAAAATTAATGGTTCTTTTAAAAAGTTAAAATATTGGCCAGAGAGTCATCGCGATTCACTGTACGCCAATTAAATCTTTTATTCCGGTGATTTACTTTTCCAATTAACTAACTTCTTCATTTACTGGGCTCTTTTGAAATGCCTTTCATTATTATATGTGGGGAGGGAGATGGTCTCATATAAACTAATATTGGGTCCCTTTATTTACAGGGAGTGGAGGGCTAATTAACACTCTCAGTGCCAGGCAGGAGAAGCTCCTGGTCAAAGAAAATGGTTGCAAGTTGGAGGGAATTATACTGGGCACCCCCACTGCTAACCGCAGGCTGAAACAAAGAGGACTAGATGGCTGCCGATAAATTCACTCACCCAGTTCCAGTAGTTCTTGGCAGATGCAGGGGTTTCGCTCCACCTTGGGTGTGCTCCTGTCCACAAGAGTGTCTCTGCATGTAGTGGTTAAGAGTGGTGGACTCATTAATCTGGTGAACCGGGTTTGCTTCCCCGCTCCTCCACATGCAGCTGTTGGCTGACCTTGGGTTAGTCACACTTCTCTGAAGTCTATGGGTCTTTGGACCACAATAAAAATTTATATTTATATATAAAAGCTTAATAAAACATTATGCATTAAAACCCACTATGCACCAGTAGAATGGTGGTGGATTTGAAGCCCATTGAAATAAATGGAGCATAAACATTCATTATCATTTCTTTCCAAGGCACGTTTATTGTACTCACTGCCTTGCACTGAGAGGCTAATTTTAATCCAACTGAAAACAATGCCCTGTATTTCATAGTTAAACATTTGAGGATTAGATGACCCTCTTATGTCTGCATTGTTTGACAAATATCCTCCTGCATGGAAAATTGGGTTGTTCCTGTTTATTCTCTCTACTTTGCCACAAGGCTGAACAGAGGGTCACACGTTGGATCGTGATAACTCAGAATTTCGCATAATCAGTTTTCCAATGATTGTGCCAGAGGAGAAGGGGAGGAATTTTTCTGCTATGTACCAATTTAATCAATTAATTGGTTGCTGGAAGGCTAAACATCTACAGCTTTGTAAAGAAACAAAACTGCAATTTAATCAGCAATTAAGGCATCATCACCTTGGCAAGTTTCAGCTTTCACTTTTATGGTTTTCACATTTTGTCTACTCAGAAGTAAGCCTCACTGAGCTCAATGGGATTTACTCCCAGGGAAGGTCATATAGGACGCAGCTTCAGCAACTTGCACCTAGTGGCATAGCATGGGTTTCCAGTGCCTGGGGCGCTAGACAGAGTATGCATGTGCATTCAACTGCCTAACAGTGTCTACATCATGCAGGAGATTGCAGCTGTATTGAGGCAGTACTGGGTGTTGAAATTTTGTGCCCCCTAACAATTTTACACCGCGGGCAACTGCCCCTCCCATGCTACGGCTCTGCTTGCACCCGCTCCACAAATTTGTGGCAGAATCTAAAGGTGGTTGTGTAGATTGCACCATTTTAGGCTGCTGGAAGGGTTGAATTCCGCACACAGAAATAAATAAAAGGTTCCCTCCAATGAGAAATCTAGCACACCAGGGAAAGAGGTTCTAGCCTAGAACTTTGCCTAATATTTTTATTTGTTTTTCTTAGCTGATCTGTTTTTATTTGCAGGGAGTTTTTAACATTGGAAAGCACTCGGAAATGCAATTCCCCAAATATAGAGGGCCATATTCAACTAACTCCCTTCGTGTGTGGAACAACCTCTACTTGCAAAATGGAATTTCCTCTCCTCCACTGTGTGTGCCCCATGTCACCCAAAAAAAGCCATACCAGAGGGTCAGGGGAAGCCCCAGAATAGGTTTAGGGTGCAAACTACAGACAGAGGGAGGGGAGGGGGGAAACTCCCAAAACCTATCAACTCTTGATAGCAAATCTGGTACCTGGTTGTAGTCTGGGACAGGAATAGGAGATGGGCCTGGGTTATGATCCTGGAGGGAACCCAGATGTTGTTGGACTCCAGTTTCCATCAGCCCCAGCTAGCAGGTCAGAGATTATGAGAACACCAAACAATACAATCTATGCATCTTATCAAGGCACCATGATCAACACAACACAACCCAGACTACCACAACTGTGTAGCAACTGCAAAGCCAGGACTGAAGTGCATCTCAAGCAGATGCTTCGAGCAAGTGAGCCTAGCTGCAAACTGCACATCACCACAAGCCTGGGTCAACTACACAACTTGCTCTCTGTTGCTGCTCAGTGTTACAATTTCAATGAATTAAATTACTATACCTAACAATATCTACATAGCACATGCACACACACATACACACAGCAGGCAGAGCCACACACATTCCAGCTTCCTGATCTTTGTGCATGGCTAAAGAGCAAAATACCGTATTTTTCGCTCTGCAAGATGCACCAGATGACAAGACGCACCTAGTTTTTGGAGGAGGAAAACAAGGGAAAAAAATATTCTGAATCTCAGAAGCCAGAACAGCAAGAGGGTCACTGCACAGTGAAAGCAGCAATCTCTCTTGCTGTTCTGGCTTCTGTGATAGCTGTGCAGCCTGCATTCGCTCCATAAGACGCGCACACATTTCCCCTTACTTTCTAGGAGAGAAAAGGTGAGTCTTATAGAGCAAAAAATACGGTAATCTAATTTCCCCAAAATAATATGTAACTCAGTGACAAAGAAAATGGAGTGAAGGGGAACAGCCTCACCATTTGGAAGCTCTTCCTGGCAAATAGCTTTGTGAGGAACTTGTGGGACTCCAGATGTTGCTAGACTCCAACTCCCATCATGCTCCAGCCAGCATGGCCCATAGTCAGGGATGATGGGGATTATAGTCCAGCAACATCTGACAAGCGACACAGGTCCCTCAGCTCCATTTTAGATGATGAAAAATTGGTCTATCTTGGCTATAAACAGAGTTGGCGATCCTATAATCCATCCTGCTGCCTCATTTTGCTACATGAGTTCAATTTGCCCTGTTTTCTTTTACTTTCTCTAATTAAAAATAAAAAGGGTAAAGGTAAAAGACCCCAGATGGTTACATCCAGTCAAAGGCAACAATGGGATGCGGCACTCAGCTCCACTTTCAGGCTGAGGGAACCGGTGTTTGTCCACAGACAGCTTTTCCGGGTCATGTGGCCAGCATGACTAAACCGCTTCTGGTGCAACAGAACACCGTGACAGGAACCAGAGCACATGGAAACACCGTTTACCTTTCCACCACAGTGGTACCTGTTTATCTCCTTGCACTGGTGTACTTTCGAACTGCTAGGTTGGCAGGAGCTGGGACAGAGCAACAGGAGCTCACTCCATCGCGCGGATTCGAACCACTGACCTTCTGATCGGCAAGCCCAAGAGGCTCAGTGGTTTAGACCACAGTGCCACCTTCGTCCCTACCCCCATAGTTGCCTTTGACTGGACATAACCGTCCAGGGGTCCTTTACCTTTACCTTCTCTAATATGCTCAGTTAGCAGCTGAGGGCTCTTTCATGTCAACTGTGCACTGCTCTTCATCACTTAATCCCAGGAGGATTTAGAATAAGGATATATGAAAGGCAATTACATGAAAATATACAGTGGTACCTTGGGTTACAGACGCTTCAGGTTACATATGCTTCAGGTTACACACTCCGCTAACCCAGAAATAGTGCTTCAGGTTAAGAACTTTGCTTCAGGATAAGAACAGAAATTGGGCTCCGGTGGCACGGCAGCAGCAGGAGGCCCCATTAGCTAAAGTGGTGCTTCAGGTTAAGAACAGTTTCAGGTTAAGAACGGACCTCCGGAATGAATTAAGTACTTAACCTGAGGTACCACTGTATAAGCGACAATGAAAGATTAAAACTTAAGAACTTAGAAGAGCGGAGTGCAGAGTTGCCAACCTTGACCCACTATTTAACAAGCACCCCAAAAGTCTATTTTCTTGGACAAGCTTCTCTGCCAATCACAAAACAGAGATTTATTGCACTTCCATGCACTAGATCTCCCCCACCATGTAGGCTGTCCGTCTACTGGTTCTTTGCCTCGCCAGTGGGGTATTTGTGATGCAAGTTAAAAAAAATGAGATCCTTTGGGAAACCAGAAAGCAATCAGAAGAAAGTCAAAGACGTGTCAAATGACTCAGCTTATAGGATTCACTTCTTGTAGGCAACCAGCCATAGCAAATGGTAGATGTTATTATCTCCAGGACTGCTTCCCTAGAGCTTGGTCAGGCTAGCCTACTTAAACCCAAGAGCATCCAAATTTTGTTTCCAAAATAAGGGTGGTGGAATCCTTTCAAAGCTGTCAGGTTCTGTTATAACAGGCATATATTTCCCGCTGTCATAGAAACAAATCTTCCACAATCAAATGTGGAGAAAGGGAGACACCCAGTGGAGAGAAGGCATATTCCTAGGTGAATTCTTAGCTGTATACTCTTTGGCTTCCATTTCAAACTTTTTTTTTTTAAAGAAAAAAGAAAAACCAAAACACCATGCTAAACATGCTACTTTAATTAATTTGCAAATGAGGATTTGTTTGCAGGTGCTGGCTTAAGACCACACATTTAAACGGGCTGAATACAACAGTTGTTTACAATCTTCTCTATGCATTTGGGAGTGCCTCGTTGCTATCCATTGCAAAAATATGTCTTCTGTGGAAGCGACAGATTTGACTATGAAGATCATGGCACTCTAGCAAAGTTGTCAAAGGAAACCTCCACTACTATGGGACACAGCTAGACTGGTGACTGGGAGCGGCCACCGAGACCATATAATACCGGTCTTGAAAGACCTACATTGGCTCCCCGTACGTTTCCGAGCACAATTCAAAGTGTTGGTGCTGACCTTTAAAGCCCTAAACGGCCTCGGTCCAGTATATCTGAAGGAGCGTCTCCACCCCCATTGTTCTACCCGGACACTGAGGTCCAGCACCGAGGGCCTTCTGGCAGTTCCCTCACTGCGAGAAGCCAAGTTACAGGGAAGCAGGCAGAGGGCCTTCTCAGTAGTGGCACCCACCCTGTGGAACGCCTTCCCACCAGATGTCAAAGAGAACAACAACTACCAGATTTTTAGAAGACATCTGAAGGCAGCCCTGTTTAGGGAAGCTTTTAATGTTTGATGTATTACAGTATATTAATATATATATATATTTTTGGAAGCCACCCAGAGTGGCTGGGGAAGCCCAGCCAGATGGGCGGGGTATAAATAATATATTATTATTATTATTATTATTATTATTATTATTATTATTAAAGGTCAAGGAGCTAATAAATTTGTTTATGCCACCATCTTTCACCACAGGCTTCCCCCTTTGCACCACCACAGTGGCGTAGCGTGGGGGGTGCAGGGGGTGCCGGCCGCACCGGGCGCAACATCGGGGGGGGGCGCTCGCACTCGCAGCTCTCTGCTCCTACCTGGCTCACTTACTCTCTCTCACTGCAGTGCTGGCTGTGCGAATCCGATCTGAGCCGCTGGGTCGCCGCCACTGTGGAGGGGGTGGGTGCCAGGCATGCGGTGCGGAGAGAAAGCGAGGGACTATCTGGGGGAGGGACAGTGCAGAACCACACCAGACCAGACCAGGCAGCAGCAAGAAGAAGCTGGCAGCGGCGGCAGGTTAGGGGTTAGGGGGCGCAAATTACTTGCCTTGCCCCGGGTTAGGGGGTGCAAATTACTTGCCTTGCCCCGGGTGCTGACAACCCACGCTACGCCGCTGCACCACCATGGCATTATTCGCACATCGGCCTCATAACAAGAAGATAGTCATTGTTTTGCTGGATCAGGCCAAGCATCTGTCTAGCCCGGTATCCGACATACTGGGATTAAGTTCTGAATTCAAGCACTGACCCTTTCCGATGTGTAACATGTCTACCTTGGCCAGAATCATTGACTGCATTGCTGATGTTTCTGCCCCCATCAGTTCTCAATTTATTGCCTTATTACTTGGAACAACAACAGTAATATTTTTATTATTTATATGCCAGCTACTCTGGGCAACTCCCAACAGAATATTAAAAACACAATAAAACATCAATGATAAAAAAAGCTTTCCTGAACAGGGCTTCCTTCGGATGTCTTCTTAAAGCCAGATAGTTGTTTATTTCCTTGACATCTGATGGGAGGGCTTTCCACAGGGCAGGCGCCACTACTGAGAAGGCCTTCTGCCTGCTTCCCTGTAACTTCATTTCTCACAGTGAGGGAACCGCCAGAAGGACCCGAGAGCTGGATCTCAGTGTCAAGGCTGAATGATACGGGTGGAGACACTCCGTCAAGTATACAGGTTCAAAGGCATTTAGGGTATTACTTGCCAACGCTGGGCGGAGCCAAAGGCAAAGGTCGGTGGGACAATGACTTTAAGTGTTACCTTTGTAAAGCAGGCTAGTTTCTACACACATGCCCCCTCTATCCTCTACCCAGGCAAACAAGAAGCATTAGAACAGTTCAAAGACACGTTCCAGCAAGGCAAGCACACTCAAGGAGGCTACAAAGAAAGTCTTCTGAAGACAGAGACCTCAAGGCTGGATGGTGTTGGAGGGTTGCATTTGACTCCAAGGCTTGAGGTTCCCTGCCATTTTTTTTTGTACTGAGTGCAACTACTATCAGTGGACTTCAGGGCTTTTGAAACAACAATTATTTGTGTGGTTGTAGGTGGAAACGCACCTCTTTCAACAGGCAGAGTGAGGCAACTGCCTCAGGTGGCAGGTTTTGTTATGGGGGAAGCAGCAGCAATGCAATGCACTTCATAGCTTATTACCCCTCCATTTGACTAAAAATCATGATAATTTGTTATTTAAATTCTACCCATCTGATTGGGTTGTCCCAGCCAACAAAATATTAAAAACACAATACAACATCAACCATTAAAATCTTCCCTGAATAGGGTTGCCTTCAGGTGTCTTCTGAAATATGGTTGCCATACGTCCAAAATTTCACATGCATATCTGGAATACTGTAGTTAGAAGCAGTGTCTGAGCGGAAATCGGTAAAATGTCCAGGAAAATCCAGACATATGGCAGTATTGTTTGGGGCGATTTCCCTTTAAAATAGCTCAAAAACTTTGTTGTTGTTGTTGTTGTTGTCAGGGACCATGCTGAGGAGGGCAGCCATCACTGAGGAGGAATGGTGGGAGCCACCCCCTCCCCCTGATGCTGAATCTTCCCAGGAGCAGGAGGACAGTATAGATTTGGAACAGTGGTTTGCAGAGGGGCATAGTTCAGAAGGCAGAAGCTGGGAA
Source organism: Podarcis liolepis (assembly GCF_965112155.1). Classification (NCBI taxonomy): domain Eukaryota; kingdom Metazoa; phylum Chordata; class Lepidosauria; order Squamata; family Lacertidae; genus Podarcis; species Podarcis liolepis. The sequence continues at coordinate 123,115,533 of NC_139554.1, forward strand.
ATACTGGATGGGGAACAGCTAGGAGAAGAAACACTGGGGGAGAGAGGGTTAACAACTTCACAGTCGTTTGACAGCATTCCTCCACTGCCCTCCCCAAGCTCGAGAACAGCTCAGAAAGTCTTAGAAGAGAAAGCGCAAAGGGTACAAGCTCAGATTACAAGATGTAGGCGTGACATAGATTAATAGGGACTGAGGGGGTGTAAGCCTTAATTGGGAGCACCACCATTTCTAGAGAGATCTGTTCTTTTGTCTCTCACTGTGATTATTAAAGAATCTAACTGGTTCCTTTTGTTTGATCTTCTTATTTACTGCCATGGGGGAAGATGCTGGTTCCACGAAGCCTGACCATTATTCTCTCTCTTTTTTTCTTCAAAAAAAATTATTCATTTTATAACACAAATAAAAAACGCAAACAGAAAAGACAAACAATACAAACAAATTCTTGTCATATCCTTATTTTTCTAAACATTGTTAAGTGGGCTTCCCCAAGTCCCACCTATCTGATTTTCATTTTACTTCATCTTTAGCAGTTTACATATATCATAATTTCTAACCATCTTTTTTTTCCACACTTACTTTAACCATAAAAAACTTCACATTTTATCAGTTATAAAATACACTATCTTCTACTTCTAACCCTACCGCCTACATCCACTTCCAAAGCTATTCTAAGACTTAAATATTAACATATTTTTTCAAATATTCCTTAAACTTCTTCCAATCTTCTTCCACCGTCTCTTCTCTCTGGTCTCGGAGTCTCCCGGTCAGTTTGGTAAGTTCCATATAGCCCATCATCTTCATCTGCAATTCTTCAATAGTTGGTAAATCTTGTTTCTTCCAATTCTTCGCTAGCAATATTCTCGCAACTGTTGTGGCATACAGAAAAAAGTAGCATCCTTTTTGGGGATTTCACCCCCCAGCCTGACCATTATTCTCTGTCTGGATTTTCACTCTTTGAAACATGGCAACCCTATCTAAAAGTCAAATAGTTCTTATCCGTTTGACTTCTGATGGGAGGTCTTTCCGCAGAGTGGGTGACACTACTGAGAAGGCCCTCGAGAAGGAATTATATGTGGCTTAACATTATATGTGATCCAGCAGAATGCATTTATTCCTCAAGGAATGAATAGTGAGGAATAAATACGTTCTGCTAGATCACATATAATGTTAAGCCAAAACAGTGACTTAGAACTGACCCAGCCCACACATCAGGAAGAATTTTAGGAGATTACTAATTCTAAACCAAACCATCCCTGTGAATTTGTTTTCATCGGATAAACAATCATAAGTCTGTGACAAAGGCATCCTTCTGGGGAAAAAAAAAATCTTCCTTCCAGTGTTTCAGTTCTGATTAGCCTCTTTAGAATATTTGTGTCATAGTTCTTGTCAGCTTTTAAATAGATTTGGCCTTCAAGTAACAGACACTGTGAAAGTAAAAAACAACAACAACACGGTACAATCACAGTTCTTTTAAATCAGCAGTGACCCCAATAAGTAGGGATGAAGTACAGAAACACCTTTACAGACAAAATAACTGCTTTTCCTGTGAAGATGGCTGCCAGCTCACGTGAACCTGGAATAGCCATACGTTAATTGTTGAGAATAATTTGCACCCGAAATAAAATCAAAGCTAAATAAATAGTTGCTTGTACTGGGGCGAAGGGATGGCCAGCATTTTAGAAGATCCCTCACAGAACTACAATTCCCAGAATTCCCTGGGAAGAGAGAAATGTAGCTCTGTGAGGAGAACAGGAGCCCCCTTCATAAACTTCAGTTCCTTTTTTTATATATAATTTTTTTTATTGGTTTTACAAAATTTTTAAAACAATACAAACATATAAAAAGACATACAAACACGTATAGTTTCATAGCCTTTTTTTTCGTAAACCTTGTTTCTCAGACTCCCCCATACCTCCCCTTTCTGCATCCCAATGTCCAAATTTTTTTAGCAACTTCTAAATATTTCTGTCAAGCCTCTGTCCTCTTAGTCTTTCCTTCAGTCTAATCTTATATCACTGTAACCCTTTCTTTCTCAAAACCTCAACATTCTAACATTCATCGAGTTTATAGTAGTCCTTAAGATAGATTTTAAATTTCTTCCATTCTTCTTCCGCCGTCTCCTTCCCCTGATCGCGGATTCTGCCAGTCATCTCAGCCAGTGTCATATAGTCCATCACTTTCATCTGCCATTCTTCCAGAGTGGGTAGATCTTGTGTCTTCCAGTACTTTGCGATAAGTATTTTTGCTGCTGTCGTACATAAACTTCAGTTCCTTGGGGGAAGCCACAACTATTTAAAATACTGGTGTAGCGTGACCAGCAGGAAGGGGCAGCCCGGGCACTTGATTATGAGGGTGCGAGAGGGCACAACTACACGCCCCCATGACAGGCGACCTTGCAAAGCCACACTCCCATCTCTCTTTAGGAGAAAGAGGCGTCGTCCCAGCCCCAGCCCCAGCATGATTTGCCTCCCAGCAGAGTACTTGTCAGGGGCTGCCCAGCTCTCCCTCTCACACCCTCTCTGAATCCGGTGGCATCAGCAGGCTCCATTCACCCTCCGTGCCCTGCCAATGGTTTAAAATGATACTACTTTGCATGTATACTGCAGATGGGACCACAGTCTCTGCTCCAAGCAACCACTCAAAACCCAAACCTGCCAAATTCAGCAATGCTACAACTTGTGCCTCCACCGCCATCGTTCAGCCCGGACACTGAGGTCCAGCTCCGAGGGCCTTCTGGCGGTCCCCTCACTGTGAGAAGCGAGGTTACATGGAACCAGGCAGAGGGCCTTCTCAGTAGTGGCATCCGCCCTGTGGAATGCCCTCCCATCAGATGTAAAGGAAGTAAACAACTATCTGGCTTTGAGAAGACATCTGAAGGCAGCCCTCTTTAGGGAAGTTTTTAATGTTTGACGTTTTATCATGTTTTTAATATTCTGTTGGGAGCTGCCCATAGTGGCTGGGGAAACCTAGCCAGATCGGTCGGGTATAAATAATAAATTATTATTATTATTATTATTATTATTATTATTATTATTATTATTATTATTACACCAACTACACATGTATATCTTCCCTGCAAAAAAGGACTGCTTACAAAATAACAGGCCCTCCACATCTCTGCAGCGTTAATGTTGTCACCTTTATCGTTAATACAGAGTTTTGAGGAGACTCTTTTCTCCTAAAAGATGCTTTCGAATTATTTTGTGACAGCTACCGAAGCTATTAAAATACAAAAATGAACCTGGGGACTAAATCAATGACAAGCATTTTGGTATCTCTCTCTCCTGCATAGTGAAAAGGCCAAGGGCTGCTTAATATTCGCTCATCTGCCAAGATGTGCCCACCTAATCAGGTGTGACTGAGTAACCATGAAATTTTAGAGTGCCATCAAGCAGTCTTTAGACGGCGAGATTTCTTTCCCCCTCACCTTTTGTGTGTTGTGTGTAAGGAAGCCCAATCGCTCCTGTACCTATTTGATAAGCTCCCTGTTGACCCTAGCAAAGTGGAGTACGACGCATGGAAGTTTCGGTAATTTGCGTGATTGGTGCTAGAGAGTCACTTTGACAGTCTCTTAAAAAATCAGAGAGTAAAAATGCACATTTGAAACGGCAACTTTTTCGGAGTGGAAGTGGGAGGTTATCAAGGAATGAAGTATCGCTCTCAAAGATTTGTTGGATATAATCTACATCATTTATATCACAGCTGGTGTAAGTGCAGTAGCTAAGGCTCAAAAATCTCAGCTCAGACATGAACGCCCTGGGTGGCTGTTATTATGTCAGCAGACACACACTCTCAGGCTCAGTGCCATTGCGCTTGTCTGCAACAGGCTTCTGATAATACTAGCCTGCGCTACAAAATGGTTGGTGAAGCAATCCGTGACACAATGTAAAAGTTATTAAATAGGGCAAATGCTTTAATATTGTGTTGCCCTCTCTCAGGGCATTTAATAAAATGCATATTTGTGTGTCGAGACCCCGAGACCACCCCCTCGTTGATGAATAAGACACAAGGACACGGATATGAGGTTAATGTTATTGGGCAAATTTAGGCCACAACTTTACAGTGGTACCTCGGGTTACATACGCTTCAGGTTACATACGCTTCAGGTTACAGACTCTGCTAACCCAGAAATAGTGCTTTCAGGTTAAGAACTTTGCTTCAGGATGAGAACAGAAATCGTGCTCCAGCGGCGCGGCGGCAGTAGGAGGCCCCATTAGCTAAAGTGGTGCTTCAGGTTAAGAACAGTTTCAGGTTAAGAACGGACCTCCGGAACAAATTAAGTACTTAACCCAAGGTACCACTGTATTGGTTACAGAATGTGAGCAGTATTAGCTTAGGCATTGGAATTGATCCGACTATATCTGTCTCCTGCCCGTCACGCAGGGAGTCCAGTAAGGGTCAACCATTGGTAGGGGGGAGCCCCGTCGATGCAAACCAACTCGAGCTCCCCCCAGGTTCCCGATGGGGTCGTGGCATGGCGCTAGCCCAGCCCCGGACTTCGGACAAGATCCACACACCCGGATTCCTTTAACGGAATACCCTTAAGCTTGGAGGGGCAGGTGATGACCACACCTCCCCCCCCATCATAAGATCAACCAATGCCTAACTACCACACAAGCCCAAGGCTCGCCACCAAATACCCTCACACCTGCAACCAATCCTTCACGCCCTCCTCAATATCGGCCAGCCAGACATCATTCCCCCAATCAGAAAGATGTACACCATCATCTCGAAATAGGGCCATCTTGCTGTAAACAATGGTGGGGTGCGCAATCACCCGACCATCCAGCATGGGCAACCTCTGTGCCACCGCATGATTCAAGCATTTCCGGGTATAATCCGTTGCAGCTGGGCAATCACTGCCACGCCAAAAGCATCTCTCCAAGAGCAGAGACCAAATAAGAGTCATTTTGAGAACTTCAGTGCAAGTTTGTCCAAGTCCTTTTCAATATTCAAGAGCAAGTCCAATGCCACGCCAAAAGCCCCTCTCCAAGAGCAGAGACTAAAATAAGTCATTTTGAGAACTTCCGTGCAAATTCGTCCAAGTCCCTTTTGATATTCAAAAGTAAGTCCACGCCTTTCCGGCAAGGCAAGTCGTTTTCTCCCAGCTGCCAAAAACCAAAGCGTTGGGAGTGGGTGGCCACATGGTCCACCGCAACTCCTCCCCACTGGGAAGTGGAGTGGATTTGTCACTTGCGGTTGTTGACATCCATCTGTCTCGAAAGACAAAGGGGTGGGCCTCCAGGGGCGAAGTAAAAACCACTGGAGAATCACAGCGCCCGCTGTGGCTGTAGAGACTGGTAACTCGTAACTGCTGCTCTTTTTGCACCCAAGTGACCTTTCTGGGGCGCAAGCCTGGGCAGTGCATATGGAGATTTTGGGCTGCCCAGATAGCAAGACTGCCCCCCTCTTTCGGCCTCACTGATGTGGTCCAAATAAAAGCACCATTTGGCACCAGTTTGGCTTCTAATGAAAGCAGTAGAATGCCATGAAAATCTAAAAGATTGTGTCACCTCTTGCAAACTCACTGTGCTGTGCAGTTAGAGAACATCTCACTAGGAGGTCCATTCAGCACAGTGCAGTAATCCAGGCTTCCTCAACCTTGGACTTCCAGATGTTTTTGGCTTACAACTCCCATGATCCCTAGCTAGCAGGACCAGTGGTCAGGGATGCTGGGAATTGTAGTCTCAAAACATCTGGAGGGCCGAGGTTGAGGAAGCCTGCCGTAATCTCTAGTAACTTTCTGGCACCTTCCTTTTTCAACCATCCTTTTACACAGAGATATTTAGCCCAGTCAGTCTTTGCGCTGGGCTTGAAATTGTTCTTATCAGGGGTGCCAACTTGAATAAAACATTGTGGGGGCCCAGGTAAGTCCTGCCCCGCATAAGCGATCACATGATGCAGTGCACACACACCATTTGAATGGGAATGCCCATCAACTTTGTGGGGGCCTGGCCTCAATTTTTTTTTGTTGGGGCCATAGCCCCAACAGCCCCTCAGAGTTTGCTCCTATGGTTCTATTGCTGATGTGTCGAATGACATTTTAATGACCTTTTAATCGCCAATCACTTCAGGGTGCCTCATGGGAAGTGATTCATACATTAAATAAATAAATAGTACCTTCTTCCCTCAGCAGAGCCCCTCTTATGATTTACACACACTACCTCTTATACTGCTTCTTTCCCCGAGAGAAACGGCACTTTAGTGCTCATTCGGAGCAAATGGCAATTCGAGTTGCCTCCTGGTTGATGTTTGTTCCGGTTTAGAGCTAAAGAGTGGGATTTTTCCTGGGGAAAGAGTGGGGCATGGGGAAAACCATTCAGACCTGTGCTTTCTAGGCATGGCACAAGCAGAAATATTGATGAGCCCCTAGTGAAATCTGAAGGAAATAGATCCTAGTATTCCTTTTCTTTCTTTTTTTAATATAAAATGAAAAATCTGGGAATAAATTTCCCTTCAGAATTGGAGAAGAAATGGAACATTCTGAAAATGGAGAGCAAGAAAGTGGTGTTATAGAAATAGGGGGGATCCCCCTAACCCCTAGAAATTAATAAATGCTAGGATTTGGGGTTCATTGTGATATGAAAGGAGAATATAACCTGCAAGGGGATTCCTGGGCTGCCTTACGCAAACCAGTCTGGCTGGCTGAGGGAACAGCAGAGCTCTATTTTCAATGGAGAGCCGTCGAAGGTCATCAGCAACTCCTTGTCCCAGGTGTGGCCAGAGACTGGAGATTTGGGAGGTTGCCAGGGTAACTGCTCTGCGGGGAGGGCAAGAGGCTTCTGGGAAGAAGAAAGATCTGTGAAATCTGGACCCCTTCCATGCAGATGGAAGATTTGTAAATAGGTGAATAAACCCTATTTCTTAAAGCACGACAGCCTCCACTGTGTCTTTTGTTCTCCTGAGGGGATAGGCACCAGGGCTTTTGTAACAATATTTTCAGAATTACAGAAGAATCCACAGGCACTGTGTGAAATTCAATCTCTCACAGTTAAGAGCTGGTATCCAGGCATGTGCAGCTGTGCAAAAGGTCTGGTGTGGATAAGTCAACAGCTTAGCCTCAAGGTGACTGCAAGGGGTAAACCATTCTTGTGGCATATTTGATCATGATGGCCCTTCAATAGCTACCCATTATTTTTCATTGAGGTGATTATGTACAAAATCTAGGCAAATTGCCAAATGCAATAGACACTGCTGTAGATGTTAAAGGTAGGAGTTGTTTCAATGGCTGACAAGGATGAATGGTGCCCAGATAGCTCACTCACCATCCATCACAGTTATGACTTCGCTCATTGGCTATAAACACCGAAAGGTGGAAGCAGCTAAGCTGGTTTACCTCACAAAACTTATTTAGAAGGTTGCCTGTACATATTGCTTGAGAACTTTCATTCTAGTAGGATTTGAGGCTTACCTTTTAATAAGTTGAACCATGATAACTAAATCCATATAGGGCAGTCTGGTAAGGTAGGCAGTGGGCACCAGCAAGCAGATTGCAAGGTTTGAATCTGAGACCCAGTTTGGCCTGTTGGGAGTTGTCAAAGCCCACGTGCACTCAATTTTAGAAGAGATTTTCTCGTTCTCAGCAAGATTTGGGTAGTCCTGCAGCCCAGGTTGACCTACAAACCCTACAAGTGTCCCGATTTTCCAGGGACAGTCCCGGAATTACGAAAGCAATCCAGGCTTCTGATTTGATTCCAGAATGTCCGTATTTCCTCTGCCAGTACACTTCTACCAAGCGGCAGCAGTGGCATCCCATTGCCTCTCCATGGCCACCACTGCTGACCTCCACCCTGGGGCAACTCCCAGCGGCTGCTAGATAACAGAAGAGGCTGTGGCCACCAAGGCCTGGCCCCGTTTGATATGCTGGCTCTGAGATGCAGGCAGAGGGCAGGGCCACCTTGGGTGGGAAGAAAGGGGGAGTGGGGTGGAGTGCGAGGAGTCTTGGTTTAAAAACAGAAATGCTTTGTGCATCCACATCTAATCTTGCCCCCTCCTGAAATCTCTTTACATTGGTACCTTGGTTCTCAAACTTAATCCGTTCCAGAAGTCTGTTCCAAAACCAAAGCGTTCCAAAACCAAGGCACGTTTTCCCATAGAAAGCAATGGAAAATGGATTAATCTGTTCCAGGCTTTTAAAAGCAACCCCTGAAACAGCAATTTAACATGAATTTTACTATCTAACGAGACCACTGACCCATAAAATGAAAGCAATAAACAGTGTACTGCGGTCACACAATCAATCAATAGCAGAACTGGGTTCCACACACAAAAAAGAGCCACAAGAACAAAAACGCAAAATAAATAGCAAAAAACAGACCTCAGCGTAACACTCTAAATGGAAGTGTGGCACTCAAATCGGAGGCGTAACACTTAAAACGGAGCACGTTCGGCTTCCGAAAAAAGTTTGCAAACCGAAACACTTACTTCCAGGTTTGCAGTGTTTGAGTTCCAAGGCATTTGAGAACCAAGGTACCACTGTATTGGTATGTGTTTTGGTAAATCTACAAAAGAATACAATAAAATAAATTCAGGATTAAGGGGTTATCTCATTGGTGTGATGGTGGTGGGACTTGCACTTCTCCTGATAGGAGATATTCCGGGGGGGGGACAAAAAATGGGGGGCCAAGCAGGGTCAGTTGGGGGGGAGTGAGAAATATCTCTATTTTCATCTGAGGAATGTTGGAGGGTTTGGTTGTTTCTAAAAGTAAATCCCAAATTGAATGCCACAGGACAGTTCCCAAGCCCTCCAGTGTGATATCCTTTTCTATCTAATTAAATTTCTAAGCATATCTTTCTCAGCAGTACAGCAACTGTGCGTTCCACACAACCATCAGAGTTAGCAGGAAAGTTAAGTTTGCCGAAGTGGCGTTGTGTGTCAGCACCAGAACTAAATCTAAATTGCTACTTTTAAATGTCTAAAAACATCCCTGCCGAAGCTCCCTTGTGAAATCACATATTTGCTGAAGTCTCATTTCTGTGGCCAGGGAAACCAATTGCGTATTCTGCTGTATTTTACGGAGAGCTTCATAAAGCCTGGAGATTAATTTAGGTTTTTCTGTAACATTTTTGTAAATCCTTTCTTGGGGTTGGTTTGCTTTCGGCTCTCGCAAGGATTCCCCCTCACCCCCCACCACCCTTCGACCGAGCTGCGAGAGTGACTGCAATGTCACCGCCTGGTAATAGAAAACAATTTACATCTCTTGTGCTTGCAGTTGTAAACCTTTCATATACAGTGGTGCCCTGCAAGACGAATGCCTTGCAAGTCAGAAAACCCGCTAGACGAAAGGGTTTTCCGTTTTGGAGGTGCTTCGCAAAACGAATTTCCTATGGGCTTGCTTCGCAAGACGAAAATGTATTGCGAGTTCCTGCAGGGTTTTTTTTCCTTCCCCCCCCCCCTTTTTCCCAAGCCGCTAAGCCGCTTATCAGCTGATCCTAAGCCGCTAAGCCGCTTAACAGCTGATCCGCTAAGCCGCTTATCAGCTGATCTGCTAAGCCGCTTAACAGCTGATCCGCTAAGCCGCTATGCCGCTTATCAGCTGATCCGCTAAGCCGCTAAACCGCTTATCAGCTGATCTGCTAAGCCGCTAATAGCGCTAATCCGCTAAGCCGCTAATGGGCTTGCTTCGCAAGACGAAAAAACCGCAAGACGAAGAGACTCGCGGAACGGATTCTTTTCGTCTTGCGAGGCACCACTGTATTCAGTTAACAACCAGAAGACATGTCCAGCGCTCAGAAGCTGCTTGAGGGGCCACCATCTGAAGGAAGACTTGGGGAAGTGCAGCTAGAATTAAGATGCCAGAAATACTTCACTTCACATTTGCCTTTGATGCATTCTCTTTTAGCAATTGCCTTCGGGTTGCTAGCTGCCCCATATCCTAAGTCACTGCTTGAAGGCCATTGGATGGTTGTGACATCAAATGAATCAATAAAGTGGGTTTGAAACGATTGTTAAGAAGGTTCCTTGGTGTAGTGGTTTGGAGTTACTCGTGCGTAAACTGCCCCCTTTTGGAGCTTGGCTGCCTGGGTTAAACCGTCCTGACTGCACAGCCCGTCTCAGCGTGGCTGCCTCAGTCGCTAGCAGAATCTGTCTGTGGGCGTTTCTTAAACCTTTGCCAGCATAAGAGTTGTTTGACTCCCAATCGTCTCCGCCTCTCATTGCGCGGGAGTCTCCTGCGCAAGGAGGGTGTGCGTAGTGGAGGACCAGGGCTCTCCTCACTGACTTCCAAGGAAGAATCCTGGAGCCCTTCCACCTCTTCTCCCATTTGCTCTCCTGGATCTTTGGTGTTACGCTGATTTCCTTCCCCCTCCATCAAGCTGTGTCTCCCCCTAGTGCTGGTACCTTCCCCTGCAGAATCGGAGAGCCTCTCCTTTGCCTGTTGCTCTGATGTCAGTTTCCTGACACTTAGGTTCCTTCCAAGGGACACATCCTGTTCTCATCCTGAAGCAAAGTTCTTAACCCGAGGTACTATTTCTGGGTTAGCAGAGTCTGTAACCTGAAGCATCCGTAACCTGAAGCATCTGTAACCCAAGGTACACTGTAGATAAATAGGAACTGCTGTGGCGGGAAGTAAACAGCGTTTCCGTGCGCTCTGGTTTCTGTTACGGTGTTCCATTGCACCAGAAGCGGTTTAGTCATGCTGGCCACATGACCAGGAAAGCTGCCTGTAGACAAACGCCGGCTCCCTCGGCCTGAAAGCAAGATGAGTGCCGCAACCCCATAGTCGCCTTTGACTGGACTTAACTGTCCAGGAGTCCTTTACCTTTACCTTTTTTTAGCTTATAGCAACATTAGTCCTTTTTGTGGGAATTAGAATTTAGTTCCCATATACAGAGTCTGTAGAAGACAGTCCTGGGTTGTCTGACCCTTTCGTTCTCTTTTCCCTCCTTTAAAACTACACAAGACTCTCATTTAAAGGTTAAAGAACAAATAACTTTTGCTTAGTGTACTTGCAGTTGCAAATTAAATACAGTGGTACCTCGGGTTAAGTACTTAATTCGTTCCGGAGGTCCGTACTTAACCTGAAACTGTTCTTAACCTGAAGCACCACTTTAGCTAATGGGGCCTCCCACTGCTGCCGCACCACTGGAGCACGATTTCTGTTCTCATCCTGAAGCAAAGTTCTTAACCTGAAGCACTATTTCTGGGTTAGTGGAGTCTGTAAACTGAAGCGTAGGTAACCTGAAGCGTATGTAACCCAAGATACCACTGTATGCACTGCAGGTGGATGTTTCTTAAGTTGCCAAAACATCTTACATAGATTAAGCTGTTACAGACTAACTAACATTCACAGACTAACAGCAGCACAACACAACATACCTGCTGCTCTAACTGTTAAGACTCACAAGATATTAATAACTGAACCAACTGAAATAACCGCCTTAGGCATATGACATCACAGGGTTCTACAGTGCTTTCAAACATTAACAGATGAATTTTGGGTGCTAACACACCACACTTTTGCCCCTGAGTCATTCTCAGGCTGTGTTCCACACAGCCTCAAGACACATTTCATTTAATGGCCTCCCTAAAGGCTGGGGAGAAACTGCATCCACATTTAAAACTATCAAAATTTGCACTTTCCGAAACAATATGAAAACCGAAACACAACCGACCTTTGAAATTCGCACTTCCCTGAATTTTGCTATGCTGTTTTCCAGCCAAAATGTTTACAAAAATGCATATACTGGGAGAAGTATGCGTACAATTGAATATGTTAGTGAATATAACATACAGAAATGTATTATGTTGGGGGAAATCCCTTGCATAAATGTGTACATCGGACAAAACTGCACACAGGAATGTGTTTATTAGGAGAAATGCGTCCCAAAATGCTCGTGAATTTTCATGAGGATTTTTCTTAAAAATCACAAATTGCTGCAGCAATGTGGGGGACCAAATTTAAGTCTGGAAGCATGAAAAACTAAGAGGACCAAAAGTGACAGATTAATCTGTTCCTAGCCCTCACTTGCTTGATTTCCCTTTCTCTCTAACCCATAATGTTTAGCAGCTACCTGCTTTGAAATTGTCCCTTTTCAATTCTCTCGGTACTTGGCTAGGATTGCCAAATGTGATTTCATCAGGAACATTTCAGGAAATACATCCTTCCTCAAATGAAGAATTATGGCTTTCAGGATAGAAAGGGCAACGCATTCTTTAGGAAAATATATTCTCCACTGAAGGAGCCATGCGTTCTCTCGAGCCATTTTAAATGTCCCCTGTATTTTCAACTTTCGTGTACAGCAAAATGGTTTAAATGAAACACGTGACCTGGCTCTCTTCAAAACTTAACAATGAGCTTATGAACAATTTTTCTGATTATGTTAGAGGACTTTTGTTGCCCTGAAGATGCTTGTCTGTTCAGGTGCCACCCCTCCCAAACCACAATCGCAATTGCTAGAGGACTGTCATCTCAGGCTTCCACGTGATATTATTATTTCATCATTATCTTGGAATATTTAGGCCACCAACCTATTCTTTTCTCCTACTGGAAAACAAAACAAGCCACATGACATTTGTGAATGAACTGGAAAGGCTCTGCAATGTTTCGGTGGTGCAGAAATGCAATGTTTTGTGTTTAGTGACTGGGGTGTGTGGTTTAACGACATGTTGGAGAAATTGGTTTTGGAAACCCATTAAAGAGCTATCAGTACCATGAGTGAAGACACATAATTCTGACATTTATGGGTAGGAAAAGCTGGGGAAATGAAAAGGTGTGACTACAGCCGCAGAACTTGTCTCAATCCCAACACACCCCATCACTAGTATGGACAAAATAAGGCACAATCACCCTCTAAAAGAAGCAATAGCTTGTGGTGGTGTGGAAGGTCCATTGCCATTCCCCCTCCCCAAAAAAATACCGTATTTTGCGCCCCATAGGACACTCCGGCCCATAGGACGCACCTAGTTTTTTGGGGGGGAAATAAAGGAAAAACAATTATTCCCCCCCCCAGGTGCGGGGCTGGAAGAACCAGGTCGGGGAACAGTGGGAAGGCACGCTCTGCCTCCCCGCTGTCCCCCGAGCTTGTGGGGCTGGCGATGGGGAGAAGTGTGCTGATCCCGGGACTGCAGGCAGCTCTGCGCCACCATCCGGAGCGGGGCGGCACTTAGCACCCTGCTCCCGATGGCCACACAGAGCTGCGCTGAGCCAGGACTGCAGGCAGCTCTGCGCGGCCATCCGGAGCGGGGCGGGGCTTCGCCCCCAGCTCCCGGTGGCCGCGCAGAGCTGCGCTAATCCCGGGACGGCAGGCAGCTCTGCGCCGCCATCCGGAGCGGGGCGGGACTTAGCGCCCCGCTCCCGGTGGCCGCGCAGAGCTGCGCTGAGCCAGGGACTGCAGGCAGCTCTGCGCGGCCATCTGGAGCGGGACGGGACTTTGCGCCCGGCTCCTGGTGGCCGCGCAGAACTGCGCTGATCCCGGGACTGCAGGCAGCTCTGCGCAACCCTCGGAGCCGGTCTCCCGAGGGTTGCGCAGAGCTTCCTGAAGCCTGAAGAGCGAGAGGGGTCGGTGCGCACCGACCCCTCTCGCTCTCCAGGCTTCAGCGAAAGCCTGCATTCGCCCCATAGGACACACACACATTTCCCCTTCATTTTTGGAGGGGGAAAAGTGCGTCCTATAGGGCGAAAAATACGGTAATAGAATAAACAAGTTTGGTGCTACAAACAGGATATCTAGAACTAGAGACTGAGAAAATGGCTGCATGACTTGGCTTTTTTTATGGCTTCGGCCACAGCTACGCCCATCTCCCAAGTCACATGTAGGGGGAGGAAGCTCCAGACCAGTGGAACAGGAAGTTACACTGACTGGATGTCCCCCTGCCTGTGCCCTCTCTAGGAAAACAAGGAATGTTGCATTTGACTGCACCAGTGGATTACATCTCACAAAAATTAATAACCAAGTGCATGGATTGAGCCACAGTTAGCCTGAAAACATTGCTCAAGGCAATTCAGCATAACAGCAAACTCAGCCCCTGACGTCTGAGAAACCTCAAGCAAATCCTTGGTCATGCAAACATGGAGCTGAAATAGGAACTGCAATGGAAGGGATTTACTAATGTATCGTACATGCTCCAAAAAAACAAATTCATGAGCTGTTGCTTTGTTGAATTCTGGGTCTTGTTTTCAGTATGTTTTTTTAAAAAAAAAACGTGCTATGGGTGGGAACTTGAGACATTTGGAATAAATCTGTTTAATTTTCTGCAGAAAGGCTGCAACGAGCTTGGTAGGCAGCATCAAGCAGAGCAGATGGTATTATCTACAAACACAATCGCTGCAAATAAAACAGTGACGGTAAAGGCCTCTCTTTCTTGTGAAGGATACAGCAATTGCCCCTAGCACTGACCTTGCCAGCAAAAAGCCAATCAAGGCAAATTTCAAGACACCGTGAAACATAGCAAGCTGTATTATAGCAAGACAGAAGTTAAAAACAAATAGATCTAAATGACCCCAAAAATAGAAATAAAGTACTAATGCATATTAAAATGCATATCTGGATAGACTTGCCTAAACTAAAAAAAAATTTTAGCAGACACCAAAGTACCTGCCTAATGTCAATGGGGAGGTATTTCCAGAGTTCCAGGACTGCTAAACTAAAAGGTCACCTTGGGGGAAAATATGGGAGAAACATACGTTGAAAACGTTGTGCATAAGAGTAAAAGAAAATTATTATAAATTAGTTTGGAGATGGTATTTAACACCAGTCAGATTAAATCAAATAAACAAGGAATATTCAATGTTATGTTGGAGGGGATGCCAGGAAATAGGGAATTATGTTCACATGTGGTGGGGGTGTAAATATGTTCATTTTTTTTTGGCACAGGGTATTTAAGGAGATTGACAGCTGCACAAATTATTATCGCTAGGAAGTGGACGGGGCAAGCAGAATATAAATTGGAAGAATGGTATAAAGAGGTGTGGGATATAGCTATTAACGATAAATTAACATGTGCCATTAAGGTAAGACAGGGAAGATGCAGGAGAAATGATTTTGAGGAGATATGGAGGGTGTTTATACAATTTGTACTGTCCAAACGGAAAGGGGTCAAACCATCGCAAAAGGTGTTGAAATTTTGGGAAGTTGGATAGTTACAACGGAATGGTCTTGGTGGTGAGGTGCATATTTTTATTCTTATTTATGCATGATTATTACTTTGTCAAAATAAAATGAAATGAAAAAGGTCACCTTTGCTACCTGCTTCTTTTAATCTGAAAATACTGGGAACTGAACCTGCACTACTTACATGCAAGTATTTGCTCTACTGCTTCTGAGCTCCCCCATGCTTGTTAGGATGATGGGATAGCTTCGTCGCAAGTCAGAACCACAACAAGTCACGCCTACCATCAATATTGGCAAGTTCCGTCAATATAGGCAATGAAGCAACTATAGCATGGCTCCACCATGAGCACAAATCATCTCTGATCTGCTCAACCCACCACGGCAATTTGATTGCACGAATGGCCATTTGTCTGCCCAGTCCAGTACCGAGTGTCACTTATAGCTGGCATTTAGGGCAGTTGCTTCATATTTTTCCAGAATGGCTGCCCGTGGCAGATTAAATCTAGTTTGGATTTGATATCCCGCTTTATCACTACCCGAAGGAGTCTCAAAGCGGCTAACAATCTCCTTGTCCTTCCTCCCCCACAACAAACACTCTGTGAGGTGAGTGGGGCTGAGAGACTTCAGAGAAGTGTGACTAGTCCAAAGTCACCCAGCAGCTGCATGTGGAGGAGCGGGGAAGCGAACCCAGTTCACCAGATTACAAGTCTACCGCTCTTAACCACTACACCACACTGGCTCTCTGGCCACACCCCTTTTTCATTTGGTCATTTCATTTGAAATTCATGGAACAAATAAATCTGTGCGACTTGCCTAATCTAAGTACTGCTGATCTCTTTTATGTATTATTTTTAATTAATTTTTCTGTTTTACAGTTTAAAATGCTCATTTTACATCCTTAAGACACCAATGACTTCCCTTCTTCTCTTTTCATGGTTCATTTTATATATCATAAATCCCTGCATATTTTATAAAAACCATACCATACAGTATTCCATTATTGCATCCATCAAAACTGTTGAATGTATCTTAATGCTGCCAGCGCGTTCAGCGGTACACAATTATTTTCCATATATTCAATAAACGTTTTCCAATCTTCTTTAAACGTATGTTTTTCTTGTTCTCTTATTCTATAGGTTAAGTCTGCGAGTTGGGCATATTCCATCAACTTAAGTTGCCATTCTTCTTTGGTTGGGACCTTGCTCGTCTTCCATTTTGGGGCTAACAAAACATGGGCCACAGTAGTAGCGTACAAAAATAACCTTTTTTGACACCAGGGAATTTCAGTCTGAGTTATCCCCAACAGAAAGGACTCTGGTGTTGACGGGGGGGGAGTACTTTTAAACATTCCCCCCCAATTAATTATGGATCATTTCCCAGTACGCTTTTACCCTTTTACAAGTCCACCACATATGAAAGAACGTTCTCTAAATTTCTAAATTCTAAATTTCTATGCCCCCCTTCATCCAAAAATCACAGGGCAGTTTGCAATACGGAAACACAAAAATACATACCACAATAACAAACAAAAACAAAACCCCCACAGAAACACACATACACAGTTTTAAAAGCCTGGGAGAAGACGGATGTTTTTGCCTAGCACCTAAATACAACAAACATATAACAAAGCCATATTAAAAAGTTAACACAGACATCAATAAACCATTGTGCAAAGATGTATTCTTTTCTGAGATGGCAGAAATGGACATGAGAGAGAATGACCGCTCCCCACATTAAATGGGGGCGCCCTTTGCGTGGTCGCGCACAGCCCCCTGGACCCTAAGTGGCACCATTAGCACAAGCTTGGCTTCGCCTTCCCCAGGTGGGATACCTGGAGGTCTCTGCCTACCTCAGCCAGTTGCCCAATCCTGCCTGGTGAAGTGTTGCCAAGGTGATCAGGCCAGGTAGGGGGAGGGACCACCTGCCCACACAATAATGGAGAGGATCTTACCTGGGAATCGCCAGTCGGCTCCAGAGCTTCTCCCACCCTCCCCTCCCTCAGTTAAGACTTCTTTTGCAGGTTAAGCTCTTCTCCACAGGTGCGCGGGTGCTGCTACTTCAGAGTTGCTGTTGAGGGGCCGGAAAGGAATTCTCCTGCATTGGCAGGTTTGCTTTTCCCGTAGCAAAACATCACAACTTTGACAGTATCAGGCCTTGGGCAGAATCCTTTAGTCTGTCTTCCCTAAATGGGGGAGGGTGTGTAGCATTGACCCACGCCTCCCTTCGTTTTGCGGCGGCGATACCAGGGTTCCCTGTTAAAGGGGTTGTTTTGAGGGGAGGCTTTGGCCGTACGCCGAGAGGTCATTATTGCTCTCCCCTGCAACAGCGGCGTAATGGGGGTGGGCTCTCTCTGCTTGAACGTACAGTGGTGCCCCGCAAGACGAATGCCTCGCAAGATGGAAAACCCGCTAGACGAAAGGGTTTTCCGTTTTGGAGGTGCTTCGCAAAACGAATTTCCTATGGGCTTGCTTCGCAAGACGACAATGCCTTGCGAGCTCCTGCAGGGGTTTTTTTCCTCCCCCCCCCTTTTTCTAAGCCGCTAAGCCGCTTATCAGCTGATCCGATCAGCAGATAAGCCGCTAAAAGCCTCTAATAGCGCTAATCCGTCAATGGGCTTGCTTCGCAAGATGAAAAAACCGCTAGACGAAGAGAATCACAGAACGGATTCTTTTCGTCTTGCGAGGCACCACTGTATGTTCACCAATCCCCACACACTCTGGATAACCCTGATGTTCCCCAGATCCCCAGCGGGGGACTGGGCGGGATAAACGTCAATGCCTGAGCCAAGGTCTACCCACATTTGAAACATAGTAAAGTTGTGGCCAATTTTAATCCCATAGCACGTTGTCTTGAGTTGTTATTCCACACAGGGGCTGCCCAGGGTTTTGGGGACTCCGCCTGTCCACACAAAGGATTCTGTGTACAGTTTGGAGTGAATTCAGAGGGAGAAATCAAGCTTTCTTTCTGCTGCTCCGGAGAGGAGGACCCAAACCAATGGGTTCAAATGGTGAAAAAAGAGATTCTGACTAAACATTGGGAAGAGCTTTCTGATGGTGAGAGCTGTTTGACGGTGGGATGGACTCCCTCAGAAGGTGGTGGACTCTGCTTCATGGAAGGTTTTTAAGCAGAGGATGGATGGCCATCTGTCAGGGATGTTTTCGTTAAGATTCCTGCATTCCAGGGGGTTGGAATAGAGGAACTTTGGGACCCCTTTCAACTCTACAGTTCGGTGATTCAAAAAAGAACTCACAACATACATTCTGCTGGGTTGGGAGACCTGAGATGGTCTGTGACTTGATCGCACAGTAGTGGTTCTAAGGGGAGCAGGTGGCGCTGTGGTCTAAACCAATGAGCCTCTTGGGCTTGCTGAACAGAAGGTTGGCGGTTTGAATCCACACGACGGAGTGAGCTCCCATTGCTCTGTCCCAGCTCCTGCCAACCAAGCAGTTCAAAAGCTCACCAGTGCAAGTAGATAAATAGGTGTCGCTGTGGCGGGAGGGTAAACGGTGTTTCCGTGTGCTCTGGTTTCCGTCACCTTTGAATGGACGTAACCCTCCAGGGGTCCTTCTTTTCTTTTTTACTAGTGGTTCTGGGAAGAACGATATTTCCCACATCAGCCCTGGAGCACACTCTTGCTGTTGCCGTGTCAGTGTTTACGATCAGAGTGAAGGGCTCTCTTAAATCACATTGAAACCTAACTCTGATTATGCTCTGTTACTATTGTTTTTAAAAATATGGAACTTGGACAAAATACGTTTCAGCTATTTGCACGTAAATATGTAACTACTGTGATGAAAGGGTGCTCCATCCACATTTGTGCCGTTGCTATGGTAACATGTAATGAAGGAAGAAGCAAAAAAAGATGCCCTTCATAAATACATAAACCATCCATTTAGAAAGGATTTAGTTGTACCAATGACTGATTTGTGAATATTTCAATCATGGAAATAATGCTTCTCATAGAATTTTTTCTTTCCTAAAAAATAAAAAAAATAGTGCAGCTGTTTGCAGTTTTTCATATGGGCCTAACTCCACAGTTTTGTTCTTCTTTGTACGACGGCGCTCTTTTAGAGGCTTAATCTGCATTTGATTAATATGGCTTTTTAATATTCCACTGTTCCCTGCGCTATTAGCTGTCTCCCATATATGCTGACGATACAGGACTTTCTTTTATTTTCTTTCTTTTTTGAAAAGTACACAAAACCCTATTGATGCGGAGTGTAACTTTGCCAGCTGTCAGCAGTGGGAAGTTCAGAAATGCAAATTCAGGACATAACATCCCCTGTAATTTAAAAAACCGAAATCAGATCAAGTGCAGGGTTTCATTAAAAAAGGCAAAAACATGTTTATTTTCTGATTTTTGCACCTGATATTAAGAAGGATGCACTTCAGCAAGATACAGAGCAGACTATTCCACCAAATGAAATGAAATGTCTGCAGCTTATTTCACTTAGCTCAAAGTTGTCAAAGCTCAAGTGGTAAACCTGTGATGGGGCTGTACCATTTAAAACTTGCGTTGGCAGGGCAGCGGCGGGAGTTCACGTAACTGAATGCTCTTCCATATATCAATCAACCAACCTTTATTGGAATACAGAAAAGACAGGAATATATGAGTCAGAACATAAGATTGACATCTGTTCACAGGAGAAGATGCTTTGTGATAAAACCATACAGGCCTAAAAAGGCTAAAAAGTATCACTCAGGATTTATGATGATGTAGTTTCATGATGTTGCTCTGATATTCTGATACTTTCTCCATGCCATCATGCCCACAGCTATTCACTAAAAAGGAAACCCTGTAGGAATCAGAGCACTTTAACCTCTCCTTCAGCATGGGCCTCAAATATGTGTTGCGGATTACAGCATAAAACGTGAAGACACAGTGATAACAGCAAGAACCTTTATTGAGCTAACAGAACTGGATAGCAGGGGCAAAGCAACTGCTTATATACATTTCGGAAGGCCTGGACCACTCCCACTCCCAACGTGATTGGCTGTCTAAACTTCCAAGCTGCGAATCATGACTCAGAGTTTAAGGGCCAATGGCAGAGGCCCAAATCCTGAAATGTTCTGTGATTGGATATCGTGTATCGAATCAGAACACAGGGGCTCAAAATCCTTAGTCCAGACTCAAGCTCAGGCAAACACAGACCACTGAATACATAACAAAACAGACAGTAGAACAAGACGTGTGCCATGGTCTTGATCTGCCCTACACCACAAGGAAAAATACCTCTCTGAATACAGAACCTTCGAGCAATTTCCCTGCAGAATTGCAGACGGCTGAATGCTAAAACTTGCTATACGTTGCTAAAATTCTTACTAAAAATTCTCTATACGTTGGTCAGGATTGTATGGTTGTTGTAGGCATGGAGCAGCCTTGCCAAACAAAGGTAGTATCCCTAACCCCAGTGGAGAGCTAGATTCGTTGTCTGCGCTACTGAGATTTTGAAATTCAATCTCCTCCATATAAAAATTTCCTCCAGACCAAAAGCTAGCATATAAAGAAGAGTGTTTCTAGCCTAGCTCTCAATATAATATAATATAATATAATATAATATAATATAATATAATATAATATAATATAATATAATATAATATAATATAATATAATATAATATAATATAATATAATATAATATAATATAATATAATATAATATAATATAATATATATGATATGATATGATATATTATTATTTATTTCAGTCTGTTCAGTTCATTAAAATACACATACAATACATAGAATGCCTGTTGTTAAGCCAGCTCAGTGAGATGCTGCACCAACTGAGGTCTTCATGTGGTGGGCCATGGTGGAGATGGTGGGCTTCTTGGGCCTACCACCCGTGGTTGACTCCAGATAGCCTGCTCAGGCATTGTAGATGAGGAATTCTCCCATGTCACTCTTTTCCTTGATGGTCCTTCTGTTAAGTCGTGGGTTGACATAGCAGCCGGCACAGCGATTTCTCCAAGTAGCTCTTTATTGTGGTAAGCTGAAATAGAACTGACTGAGAACAGCTCAGCCGGCCTGTATTTATAGGCAGCCGGCTGTCAACATTGTAACCACCACAGCCCAGAGTTCCCGCCTAAAATAACTGCCGCGGACCTGAGTGAAAACTATCTACAGACCTGAGTGAAAACTATATACAGTATCCCCCTGTTGGCCCAGGGGGAAACTACACTACATAACACCCCTCCCCACCGAGATAAGGCGTTAGTTACAATCGTAATGGTTTCCTTATATACAGCACTACGCGTAATGGTTCAATTAGGCACAAAAGCATATCGGTTACATTTCCCATACTTAGACCAACAGTGATACCTGTCCAACAACATAGTCCTTTAAATACGTTGGGCGCTTGGAAACTCTGCCAGACCGCCGGGGACTGGTAGCCAAGTCCGGAGGGCCACACAGTTCTCGCTGAGGCTGTGGTGCGACCCTAGGTGGCGTTGGAACCAACTCCCCTGGATCCGCTGCTGTGGGTGGAGCCTCCGCAAGTGGAGTGGTCTGAGTCTGTTCTGAAACGGCTTGGTTCGGCTCCACGCTGGCAGTTTGCGAGGAAGGTGTAGGTGGGGCCTCGCCATCTGTACGTGTCTCTTCTGGAGCCGCAAGCGCAGTTGGGGGCACCTCGGTAGTGTCCAAGTCCCCAACCCTGCGCCTAAGCTGGTCTATGTGCCGTCGCCACAAGCGTCCGTCTTCGAGTGCCACCTGGTACGAGCGAGGTCCAGTGACTCCCACTACTGTGGCTGGCACCCAAGGGATGTCCCCCACATAGTTCCGGGCAAAGACCTGGTTTCCTGGGACAAATGACCGTGGTGCATTGGCACAGCCTGGGGGTTCAGCCACGGCAAAGTCTGGGTGTAGCCGGTCGAGCGGTGACCTGAGGCGGCGGCCCATAAGCAGTTCAGCAGGACTCCTCCCTGTGGCCGCATGAGGGGTGATGTGTTGCACGAACAAGTATTCGGCGACCCGCTCATGCCAGTCTCCCCGGTCCAGGCGCGCCAGTGCCTCTTTTGTCGAGCGCACCATTCTTTCCGCTTGCCCGTTGCTGGATGGATGAAAGGGTGCCGTTAGGGCATGGCGGATGCCCAGTCCCAAAAGATACCGCTCAAACGTGCCTGACGTGAACTGCGGTCCGTTGTCAGAGACAAGGACATCAGGACACCCATGCGTTGCAAACAGGCCTCGCAGCACCCGGATGACAGCTTCGGTAGTGGTGGAGGGCATCAGGGCGACCTCCAGCCATTTGGAATAGGCGTCCACCACTACCATAAAGGTCCGGCCGTGAAAGGGACCAGCCAGATCGATGTGCACCCTCGACCAGGGTGTCTTTGGCGTCTCCCAGGTGTGTCCCTTAGCTGCCGGTGGTGCAGGCCTCGACTCCTGGCACGCTTGACAGGCGGACACCCAGGCAGTGATGGCATCGTCCATATTAGGCCACCAGACGTAACACCGAGCCAACGCCTTCATTTTGACAATTCCCGGGTGGCCAACGTGCAGAGCCTCCAGGACGCGCTGACGGAGTCCCTGGGGAATCACGACGCGGTCTCCCCACAGCAGGCAGCCGCGATGAGCTGAGAGTTCATGTTGTCTGGTTGCGAAGGGCTGGAACTCCGATGCAAAAGGCCCTTGTGGCCACCCCCTCCACACCCAGTTGAGCACCCGGCTGATGGTGCGATCCTGGGCAGATGCGGAGGCCACAGTGGCAGCCGATACAGGCGCTGCCGGAAGATCCTCAATCAGAAGGAGCGATGAAGCTGGAGCCGGGTCTTCCACAAATGCTGGAAGAGGGCAACGGCTGAGGGCGTCGGCATGGCCCATCGATTTTCCCGGGCGATGGATGAGCCGGTAGTGGTAGGCAGCCAGGAAAACAGTCCATCGCAGCATGCGTGGTGAGAGGACCGGTGGAGTTGGACGATCACCGGCGAGGAGGCCCAGGAGTGGCTTGTGGTCAGTGATGAGGTCAAAAGTCCTGCCATAGAGGTATTCATGGAACCTCTTCACTCCAGCCACAAGTGCCAATGCCTCCTTGTCGAGCTGGCTGTAATTCCGTTCCGTCGGAGATAGTGTCCTGGAAAAGTAGGCGAGCGGTGCTTCTCTTCCATCTGGAAAACGGTGACTAAGGACAGCACCGATGCCAAAAGGTGAGGCGTCGCAGGCAAGGACCAGCGGCCTGGATTCACTGTACTGTACCAGCACACTGTCTGAAGAAAGGAGAGCCTTGACCGCGTTGAAGGCCGCCGTCTCCCGATGACCCCAGGCCCAAGGCGTCTTAGTGCTAAGGAGTCGGTGAAGAGGCTCAGCCACTGTGGCTTTGTGGGGCAGGAACATGTTATAAAAGTTCAGCAGCCCCAGGAATGCCTGCAACTCCGTTTTGTTCTTTGGGGTGGGGGCCTGCTGGATAGCGCGGATCTTGGATGTGGTTGGATGAAGACCGGAGGCATCGATAAGATAGCCCAGGAACTCTACCTGTGGAACGGCGATCTGGCACTTCTCCCTCTTTACCTTGAGCCCGGCCTCCTGGAACCTGGTCAGCACGGCACGGAGGCGCTCGAACAGCTGCTGGTGTGAGTCTGCAGACACCAAGACGTCATCAAAATATGGTACCACGCCCGGAAGCCCTTGCAGGAGACGCTCCATAAGGCTTTGGAAGATGCCAGGAGCCACACTCACCCCGAACTGCAACCGGCGGCAACGGAATGCCCCCCGGTGGGTGACGATCGTCTGGGCTTCAGCAGTGGCATCATCGACTGGCAGTTGTTGATGGGCTTGGGCAAGGTCCAGCTTAGCGAAGACCTTACCCTCACCCAGGGAATGCAGCAGGTGTTGGACAACAGGAACCGGATAAGCATGCTGCTGAAGTGCCTTGTTGATCGTGCACTTGTAGTCAGCGCAGATTCTCACCGACCCATCTGGCTTGACAGGCGTGACGATGGGGGTTTCCCACTTTGCGTGGTCAACCGGCTCCAAAACTCCTTGGGCGATCAGTTTGTCCAGTTGTTCGTCCACCTTAGCCTTGAGAGCAAAGGGAACCCGGCGTGGCTTTAGCTTGATGGGGGCGACTTGTGGATCAAGGCTAAAGGAGATGGGCGTACCTGTATATTGGCCCAAGGTGCCGTCAAAAACCTCGGCAAAGTCTTTGACCAGACCCTCAGTCTCTGCGTTAGAGATGCAGTTGATGCCGGTGACTTCCAGGCCGAGGGCATCAAACCAGTCTAGCCCTAGAAGGCTTGGCCGCTGACCTTCGACCACCACCAACCGGAGCAGGCCCGAAAAATCCTTGAAGGCGATCCGGAACCGGCCAACGCCTACCACGGGAATGTCGTTTCCCTGGTAGTCTCTCAGGTGTACGCGGTGAGAGTCGAGTTGCCTTTTGGACACTCTGGGTACCAGTCTTTTGATGGTGCTCCATGACACGATGGACAGGGCAGACCCGGTGTCGATCTCCATGTCACATGGAGCTCCTTCAATGAGCACCGTGACGTTCAGCTTGCGTCGCGTAGTCGAGTCGGTTTGGCCAATCGTGGTTCCAGACGGGCAGCGGCAGTTGGTGAGAGCGAAACAACTTTCCTTGGCAGACTGGAGTGAAGACTTGGACTTGCGAGTCGATGAAGGGGGGGTGTCAGACGGAGCCGATCGGCAGACCTTAGCGATGTGGCCCCTTCTGGAACACTTCCTACAGATGGCGTCTCTGAATCGACACTTGGCACGGGAATGGTTGCCTCCGCAGCCAGCACATTCCGGTTGGCCCTTGGACTTCTGTTGGAACTTCCTGCGCTCCCGCTTTGTCTGGTGCACGTCATCGTCTTCACTGGAGGATGCCTCCTCACTGCTGGCCTCTTCATGATGCACCGGAACTGGCTCCCTAGCAAGACGCGGGCTGCTGGACTTGCGGATCTCCTGGGCGGAGCGTTCAGCAGCTTCTGAGGCCACAGCCTCCTCAATGGCTTTCTGTAGCGTGAGGTCTGGCTTGGCTAGGAGGCGCCGTTGCAGATGGATGTCCCGGACCCCGCAGACGATTCGATCCATCAGGGCATCGTCTAAGTCTCGGAACTCACAGTGCATTGCAGCCTGCCGCAGGGCGGTGGTGTAGTTGTTGATTGACTCCCCCTCTGCCTGGTTCCGGTGGTAGAACGCATGGCGGGCAGCAATCTTGGACGGCTTTGGTGCGTAGTGGTTGCGGAGCTTCTCTTGGATCGTGTCCCATGGTGTTGCCTGGACTGCTTCAGGCGCAACCAACGCTCGGGCCGTCTCAAACACTTCAGGCCCACAGAGGCTGAGGAATAGGCCCCGCTTCCGATCCTTTGATACTGCTGTCAGCTCGTTGGCTTGGAGGTAGCAGTCGAACCGAGCGAGGTAGGAGTCCCATGATTCAGAGGCTGGCGCAAACGGCGGTAGAGGCACAAGTGAAGCCATGATTCCGATGCCGGCGTGAAGGGCGATGGATGGAACACAGTGCTCTAGCCAGAACAGTCAGCTCTGAAAGGGTTCTGCTGCCCAGTGATTTCGCTCAGTGATTTCGCTCTGTGATTCAGCTCAGTGATTCAGCTCAGTTCAGAGGCTGGCCGCATCTGGCTGTGCTCTGATGTCCATCTATCCCACCTTCGTCGCCAGTGTTAAGTCGTGGGTTGACATAGCAGCCGGCACAGCGATTTCTCCAAGTAGCTCTTTATTGTGGTAAGCTGAAATAGAACTGACTGAGAACAGCTCAGCCGGCCTGTATTTATAGGCAGCCGGCTGTCAACATTGTAACCACCACAGCCCAGAGTTCCCGCCTAAAATAACTGCCGCGGACCTGAGTGAAAACTATCTACAGACCTGAGTGAAAACTATATACAGTATCCCCCTGTTGGCCCAGGGGGAAACTACACTACATAACACCTTCAAAATCTGAAGAACCAATATCATGGCTAGTTAAGGACACTTGTGATGCATCATCCTTCTCGTTCTCCAGCTGCTCAGATCCAAGTCATGATCCTTTAGACTGGCCAGTACTAAGCAGCCCATTCACACCTTTGAGACTCCCATTGATGCTGCCTCTTCAGCACGTTCTTGGACTCCTTTAGCGATAAGTCAATGACTTTTCGTACCACCCTCTCCTCCAACCGAGGAATCCCATCAATATCACCAGGCACAGCTTTATTTGTCAAAAGGAATTCCAAGCATGGCTTTTGATCAGCTCTTGTAGACACTTCTGCAGGACTTGAAAGGTGAATCGCTGATACGAAAGGAAGAGGGTGGGGACCTTCCAGGGAGTTAGAAAAACTCCCGTGTTGACTAGAGTTGGCCTCCCAAATCTTTGTCCGCAGATTTCCAGAATTACTTCTTTTAGTTTTTACAGTTCAAAAGATCTAATCTCTATTTCAAAGAGAAAGAAAATCTAAGCCTTTATTAAGTTGCCTTTGATTTATGTAATTTGCCACAAAGTTCATTAAAGGCTTCATTATTTTCCACCACTTTGGAAGAGTCTTATCACTGTCACGGTTATTAGCCAAGAGATAATTAACCAGGTTTCCTGTTTTAATTGGGGAGCATGTCACTCACCTGCCCCATCACCAGGATTATACTAATTACAATTTGCTATGTCAAAAAGGAGGCAGTTCTATTACTTCCCAATTGGTTCCAGTAATTAGGAGTCGGCTCTAATAGTGAGCATTTCTGAGGGTCCTTTTTGTGGGGTAAGATCTTTATATCCCCTTCCATTATGCTGACTGTAGTGAGTGATACGTATAGAAGAGAGCTCCTAACTTTTGGCCTGGGGTTGTTTAGGAGATGTTATTTGGGTGGCGAGGGGTTGTTGCTGTTGTTGCTGTTAATTACCACTGAGCCTAGGACTTGCCAATCAGAAGGTCGGCGGTTCGAATCCCCGCGACAGGGAGAGCTCCCGTTGCTCGGTCCCTGCTCCTGCCAACCTAGCAGTTCGAAAGCACGTCGAAGTGCAAGTAGATAAATAGGCACCGCTCCAGTGGGAAGGTAAACGGTGTTTCTGTGCGCTGCTCTGGTTCGCCAGAAGCGGCTTAGTCCTACTGGCCACATGACCCGGAAGCTGTACGCTGGCTCCCTCAGCCAATAAAGCAAGATGAGTGCCGCAACCCCAGAGACGGTCCCGACTGGACCTAATGGTCAGGGGTCCCTTTACCTTTACATTTATTGTTGTTACACTTGTAGTTATGTGGTTTTTAAATATGTTGTAAGCTGCCTTGCCCCTTCTTGGATCACTGCCTTGTCATGGCGAAGGGGCTTGAATGACTTTAAGAAGCTATGAGCTATGCTGTGCAGGGCCACTCAAGACAGACAGGTCATAGCCGAGAGTTTAGACTAAATGTGATCCACCTGGAGAAGGAACTGGCAAACCACTCCAGTATTTTGCCAAGCAAACTCCATGGACAGAAAAAAGGAGAAGCTTTGAGAAGAAAGTGAGAGTTTCCAAGGCATGCTCTGGTTCATGGGGTCACGGAGAGTCGAACACAACTAAGACGACTAAACAACAACAAACGACAAAGCTGCCTTGATCACAGTTTTAACTTTAGGAAGGCATAATACAAATCAAATGTTTGATTGATTGATTGATTGATTGGCCCCAGTTCCATCACAAGCAAGCTTAAGAATGTAGGAAATTGTACCAAATCTGACCCATCTAGGGCAGTACTGTTTGGTATGAACAGAATAGCAGCATCCCATTCAGGAGTTACAGAGAGAAGACCTTCCCAGAGATGGCAGGGATTGTTACAACCTGGAAATTTTGGCATGCAAAGCATGAGTTCTGCCGCTGAACTTGCATCCCTTCCAAGGAGCCAGATGGAAATCACCCAATGAGCATCATGTCCCTTTCCTAGGGCAGGGGGCTTCCAGATCCAGGCATGGGTCATTTAGTGATGACCAGTCATTGACATTCCACTTGAAGGTGCAAATGGAATGCCAGTTCTAGAACCCCAACAACATTTTGTAGTGGAGCAAGCAGTTTCTGTTTTTTCCTTCCCCCGAACATTGAAGAGTTGGGATTTTGTTGGGAATATAGTTGGGGGGTGGGGGAAGGATTAAATACTCCCTCTCCCATAGGTACAGTCCTGTGACTGGGCTCCTCTGTGGCTGCAGTTAGGCAGGGAGAGAAAAAATTGATTCAGGAAATGTTGTTGAGAAAGGGGAGGGTTAAAATGGTAGAGTTGATTCCTAGAAGGAGGTACATGACACAGAGACAGATATAGCTAGCTTAGCCTTCTCAAACTAGTGCCCTTCAGATGTTTTTGACCACAATTCTTATCTTCTCTGATGATTGGTCATCTTGACTGGGCCTGATGGAAGTTGGAGTCCAACAACATCTGGAGGGCACCAGGTTGGGGAAGGCTATGCTGTGGCAATCTATATCTATACAAGCCATCGAGAGAGAGAGAGAGAGAGAGAGAGAGAGAGAGAGAGAGAGAGAGAGAGATGTTATTTGGATACAGCTCCCCACGCTGCTATGACCATCTAAGCACTGGCACTCCATCTGCCTGTGTCTAACCAGCAGATAAGGAAACCTTATCAAAGTAAATTACCATTCAGTTGACAAGTACAAAACAGGAGACAATGTAATCTCGTTGCGAAGTGTTGTGAGTCCTTTTCAACGGATCAGCGTTAATCCTACAAAGCAAAATCACCCATCTGTTTATAGATTCCATTGCATGACTGGGATCAGAAACTTCAGCATGTATAGCACGCCCAGTGTAACTGCTTGGGTGCCTATGCAAATAGTAACAAATGTGACATAGTAAGCAGAAATGAAGAGGAGGACACAGATTGGTGGTGGTGGGAATGTAAGTAGAACATAATCGAGCACAATGCCACAAAGCCTGAAGTCTTTCTACCGCTCAGGACCTTAGAATCCAAAACCAGTTTTCACTTCAAATCAGGCTTCCTCAAACTCGGCCCTCCAGATGTTTTTGGCCTACAACTCCCATGATCCCAAGCTAGTTAGGAACGTCACTACTCGCTTGTAGGACCCTGGCAGAGATACATGCCTGGCTGACATGTTCTCTCCCTCCTGGTCGGTCGGGAGCTTCAAAAGCTTTCTCCAGCCCGAACATCACAGCGATTGATACCAAGAGGCATTAGAATGCTTATGGAACCTGCAGTGTTAGCAGTTCATGTAACAGACTCAATAGCTCAGCATTTTGGCTAAACATTATTTACATATAATACACTCGGAGCATTCTGACTCAGCTCCTTCTTCTTTCTCATCAGACAGCAAAGAGAAAGAACAAAGGACAATTGTCCCTCATCACGGAAACACAGTAATACCAAAACATCCTGTCTCCGTCACTTCCCACACTGTGGAATGAAAACATACACCGTCATGTGATAGAAAACAATCCCATTACTGCAAACACGGAGTAAGAATCCTAGCAGACCAATGGTCAGGGATGATGGGAACGGTCTCAAAACATCTAGAGGGCCGAGTTTGAGGAAGCCTGCTCCAAATATATACTGTACTTGAAAAGCACAGCTCTCAAAATCACAGAAGCTGATAGAAACTTTCTGCCTGCGGCATTTCACAGATGACAGTCCATTCACAAATGTAACATGTCACTTGTCAAAGTCACAAGTACGTATGAGCGCACCACTCTTTCTGATGTTAAATGCAGCAACTCAGTCAGGTAACCTGAGAAAACCTATGTGTTGTTGCATGCCACCCCAGTCTCCAAGCGATGAGAGATTCCAAGGGTTCCAGGCATTTACCCAGGGTCCATGTTTCCTTTTCAAAATGAGGCACAACAGAGACTGCAGTGTCTTTAGGATATATGGTTTATTTACACATATGTACTACCTGAGCCTATGCTGGAAGGGTTCACAGCATTAATACCCCAAGAGGATTTATTTTCCCTCTCCCTTAGCTGAAGTCTTGGATTGAAACACAAATCAGCCATGGTGCTCTCTGCCTTT
The DNA here is from genome assembly GCF_965112155.1 of Podarcis liolepis. Classification (NCBI taxonomy): domain Eukaryota; kingdom Metazoa; phylum Chordata; class Lepidosauria; order Squamata; family Lacertidae; genus Podarcis; species Podarcis liolepis. The sequence continues at coordinate 123,145,502 of NC_139554.1, forward strand.
TCCAGTCTGCAACCTTTCTTTTCTAGGTCACATCATAGCAAAAACTCAATTCTGCTTCAAACTCTGGCTTTGTCTTCTAACTAAGAGCTGGTGGAGAGCCCCCACTCACTCTCTCTCTCTCTCTCTCTCTCTCTTCTCTCTCTCTCTCTCTCTCTCGCTTTCTCAATGGCTCATCATCTTTCCCTTTATTTCTCTCTCAATGGCTCATCTCCCAGGCAATTAACTCATAAGGAAACTGGCCTGGCTTACATTTTAACCCTTACTGGATCCAGCACCCCCAAACACTTAACAGTATGTTTCTGCTCAGTACAATATTTTCCTTTGTCCTGTTCCAGTTCCTCCTCTTGCCTTTCCCTCCACCCCTGATTTTGAGCTCAATGTCTACACAAAATGCTTTGGCATTCATTAGCGGATTGCAGAAGCTCCACTCTGAACCAGACAATACAACATTGAGCATCTGAGACAAATTCCTCCCATATACTGAGTAGAGTAATTAATTCTGCAAACCTAAACAAGAGCAGAGCAGAAGGCAAATGCCATTGCATGTAGAGGGACTTTGGGAACTGGCATATTTCTCATTAACATCTGAAGTTCAGCAGTTTTAATTCTCCCCTCTATGCAGTGTTTGACAAACAATTCCTCTGAAGAGCTTTTGGATGTACAGGTGACCCCCCCCCCCCCCCAGGTTCAGGCAGCTATTTTCAGAATCTGTTGCCGGTGTTTATTTTTTAAAAGTTAAGGAGAATACAGGGGGAGAAGCTGAGGAGAACCTTTTGAGGGGCACAAAAGGAGCTGTCCTTTCAGGAAATTGAATGTTTTGACATTTAGAAGCAAGAGTTTATTAAGGGATACTTTTCCTTTGTACCTGAACATTGATTCATGGCAGAGAGATTTGGGTCAAATCCAACACCATACATTTAATGCTCACTTACACCAGTTTCGCAGACATGGAGAATCCTGGGAAATGGAGTTTGTTAAGGGTGCTGGGAACTGTAGGTCTGTGCAGTCAGTAACTTTAATAAACTTTGGTTCCCAGGAATCTGGGGGGGGGGGCATGACTTTTAAAGTGGAATAAAAAGGTAAAGGGACCCCTGAACATTAGGTTCAGTTGTGGCTGACTCTGGGGTTGCGGCGCTCATCTCGCTTTATTGGCCGAGGGAGCCGGTGTACAGCTTCCGGGTCATGTGGCCAGCATGACTAAGCCGCTTCTGGCGAACCAGAGCAGCGCATGGAAACGGCGCTTACCTTCCCGCTGGAGCGGTACCTATTTATCTACTTGCACTTTAACGTGCTTTCGAACTGCTAGGTTGGCAGGAGCAGGGACCAAGCAATGGGAGCTCACCCCGTTCGCGGGGATTCGAACCGCCGACCTTCTGATCGGCAAGTCCTAGGCTCTGTGGTTTAACCCACAGTGCCACCCGCATCCCTTAAAGTGGAATAAGAGTGCTTTAAATATATGGTGTGGATGTGACCTTGGTCAGTCTAGGCTGCGGTTACACAGGGACAAATCCACCAATACGTTAGTAGAACAAGCTATTCTCCTACTGTTTCAGAAAGTGCAAATGTGATCGATTCAGCTTTAAAAGTGAAGTGTATTGAGTTTCTCCCCACTTTGGTCCAGCCAGAGGGATGGGCTGATGCCGTCCTCATCTCTTTGAGGGTGAAAAAGAAATCGTGACCAAAAGCTATGCAAGATCTTGCACCAGAGAGTCATCTGCTGCGGTACTGAATGAAGCAGCCCCTTCTGAGAGCACGTTTACTGGCACACAGCAATCATTTCTGGTACTTTTTTTTATATAAATATTTATTAAATTTTCACACATTTTAAAAACACATACAATACACACCAAACAGAAATATACATACAATAACAAACAAACATATATAATTTCAACTCCTTTTTTTCTTAAACTTACTTCCTCGACTTCCCCATACCTCCCCTTTCTGCATTCCAATTCCCAAAATTATTTCAGCAAATCCTTCCCCTTAATTTAGCCGATTTTTTCCCTTTCTTTTCTTTTACTTAATCCTTAACAGCTGTAATCCCTTACTTTATATAACCACAACATTTTAACATTCATTCATTTTACAATATTTAAGATAAATTTTAAATTTCTTCCAATCTTCTTCCCCCGTCTCTTTCCCCTGGTCTCGGATTCTGTCAGTCATTTCAGCCAGTCCCATGTAGTCAATCACCTTCATCTGCCATTCTTCCAGAGTGGATAGATCTTGTGTCTTCCAATACTTTGCATCTCTGGTACTTTGAGTCACTATGAGTTGTATTAAATTGCATCCATTTTCTGCTTAATTTATATGCCACTGTGATTTTTTTAAAATAAAGTTTTATTAGGAATTACAACATAACATTTTATCAATAAAACATATAATCCATAAATTTCCCCTATTTTTTTATATATGTTGGAAGCCACCCAGTGTTGGCTGGGGCAACAGAGTCAGATGGGCAGGATATAAATAATAAAAGTATTATTATTATTATTATTATTATTATTATTATTATTATTGAATCGGATGTCCCTATGTTCATCAGAGAAATGTTGGAGGAAATGCCGCATCTGCAACCAATTTTATCATGCCTGAAAACCCCCTTCATGATTTCGAACTTGCTAGCTGGGGGCGAGGAGGAATTATGATATGTGAGCATGTTTGCTTTCTGAGGTGACCTTGAGTAAACTTCACAGCTCTTTTCCCGCACACTCCAGCAATAGACATTTGCCAAGCTATGCCCTCTCTCTCTCTTGTTCTCACTCTCTTCTCCACCGAAAGGAATTTGCTCGGAGCTCACATGCGCACAAAGAAGCTTTTAACAAGTTAGATTTAAAGCCAGGTTAACAGAAGTGACAGCCTGGTATATTAATCTACTGTGCCACATAACCCCATAATAACACAGGCGTTTCTTCAAAGAACAGTTTTCTTCACGTTTGCAAGCTTCTCTCTGAGCTTTATTCAGTGTTCTTATGAATATTTTATTCTGGCTTATACCTGCCGTACTTCTTACACATATTATTTCCCCCGAGGCCCAGCAAAATATATGCCATTTATTTGCACACATTTTGCTGTGACTGAGTAGAACTACACATTTGTAAGATACCTAAACATTTCCTGTTCAATATACAGTAGTGCCCTGGGTTGCACTTTTGCTAAATACGAGCACCCTGACAAGAAAGCAGAAACACAAAAATAGTGTGTGTCTAAGACTGGAGGTGAGGGAAGACATGAAAATATTTCCTGTACTGAATTGTAGAGATTTCATTCAATTGTTCCGATATTATATTTGGTCTTCTACTTAAAAATGAACACGTTTGGCATGCCTTACACGTCATGTGATGCAGATGGAGCGAGTGTCTTCTCAGATTAGGACTACACACTTGTCCATATTTTTAGAACTGCTACAATACCTGTACGTATGAAAATCAAAATACAATTGCTGCTTGAGTAGAGCGACAGCGACAGCTATGTGCAAGGAACAAAGATTTCCCAGGCTATGGCTAAAAAGCACGTGAGGCCATCACCTTGCTGAAGCTAAATAGCCAGGCTAGCTTCCTAGTGAGGTAATGGCCCTTAAGTATGGGCCATTAAGGTAACAAAGGAAGTGGCTTTATGCCAGATAACAAATAGGTTGGGCCCCCACCACCCTCAGATCACTGGTAGTTAGAATACAAAGGCAGAGTTGGGAGCTGAGTTTCTAGCTGAGATAGAAACTGGAAGGAAGAAGTAGACTGGGAAGCCAAGCATAAAGGTAAAGGTAAAGGGACCCCTGACCATTAGGTCCAGTTGCAGACGACTCTGGGGTTGCGGTACTCATCTTGCTTTATTGGCCGAGGGAGTGGGCGTACAGCTTCCGGGTCATGTGGCCAGCATGACTAAGCCGCTTCTGGCGAACCAGAGCAGCACACGGAAACACCGTTTACCTTCCCGCCGGAGCGGTACCTATTTATCTACTTGCACTTTGACGTGCTTTCGAACTGCTAGGTTGGCAGGAGCAGGGACCGAGCAATGGGAGCTCACCCCGTCGTGGGGATTCGAACCACCAACCTTCTGATTGGCAGGTCCTAGGCTCTGTGGTTTAACCCACAGAGCCAAGGATAGGGCCACCATGTTTTAAAAAGGGGAAATGCGGACAGAAAAGTTGTTGAGCTTTTTTCTAGAACTATTTCTGATGGCCAAATCCCTCCAGAGAGCCAGAGCCATGACTGATTTTTGTTTGAATCCAAAACACACACATACCAATACAGTGGTACCTTGGTTCTCAAACGCCTTGGAACTCAAACGACTTGGAACCCAGACACTGCATACCCGGAACTAAGTTTTCCAGTTTGTGAACTTTTTTCGGAAGCCAAACGTGCTCCGTTTTAAGTGTGACGCTTCTGAATTGAGTGCCACACTTCCATTTTGAGTGTTATGCTGAGGTCTGTCTGTTTTTGCTATTTATTTTGTGATTTTGTTCTTGTGGCTCTTTTTTTGTGTGTGGAACCCAGTTCAGCTACCGATTAATTGATTGATTGATTGATTGATTGTGTGACTTCAGTGCACTGTTTATTGCTTTCATTTTATGGATCAATGGTCTCGTTAGATAGTAAAATTCATGTTAGATTGCTGTTTTAGGGGTTGTTTTCAAAGTCTGGAATGGATTGATCCATTTTGCATTACATTCTATGGGAAAGTGTGCCTTGGTTTTGGAATGCTTTGGTTTTGGAATGGACTTTCGGGTTCCATTCTGGCAGGGAATAGGCAGAAACAATAGCAGCTTAAAAGCTGGGCACAGTGTTGTATCCCAGGAAAAGATGGTGGAGGCAATTGATCTGTAGATAAAGCAAGTGATCAATCAACTACAGTCTTGGTCTTTCTCAGATTTCACATGTACATTTGTTAGCCTGTGGAAAGAACCTTCAGGATGTTTAAAGGTCAGCCATCTCCTGGGTAACTCTCAGGCAAGATGGAGTCAGGGTGGGGGGGCACCATTTTGTGCATTTTCCCAGTAGTGTAGCCACCTTCCACATTTCTGTCTGACAGAGGGGATATCCAGGTTTTGCTCAGGAACCAATATTACTTCTGTATGTCCTACCCAAAGAACCTAGACAGCATATTAAACCTAGACAGCATCTTAAAAAGCAGAGACATCACCTTGCCAACAAAGGTCCGTATAGTTAAAGCTATGGTTTTCCCAGTAGTGATGTATGGAAGTGAGAGCTGGACCATAAAGAAGGTTGATCGCCGAAGAATTGAAGCTTTTGAATTATGGTGCTAGAGGAGACTCTTGAGAGTCCCATGGACTGCAAGAAGATCAAACCTATCCATTCTTAAGGAAATCACCCTGAGTGCTCACTGGAAGGACAGATCCTGAAGCTGAGATTCCAATACTTTGGCCACCTCATGAGAAGAGAAGACTCCCTGGAAAAGACCCTGATGTTGGGAAAGATGGAGGGCACAAGGAGAAGGGGACGACAGAGGACGAGATGGTTGGACAGTGTTCTCGAAGCTACCAACATGAGTTTGACCAACTGTGGGAGGCAGTGGAAGACAGGAATGCCTGGTGTGCTCTGGTCCATGGGATCACGAAGAGTTGGACACAACTAAACGACTAAACAACACCCAAAGAACCATTTCTGGAAAGGGAAGGTTTTAGCATATTCATACGTTAAAATTGAATGTTGTGACTTGGTTATAACAAAATTCCCTGGGTAGAACAGAGTCCTATTTTGTGACACGCTTGTTGAAAGACAAATAACTCTGAAAGACAAATAACTCAAATAACTGTATTATGAAGCTGCGTCTCTCTGCTGGATGAAAGATTGGTTCTTGTTAGAAAACACTGATGTCCTAGATCTGGAAGGGTTTAGTAATGCTTTTGGGTGGCACGCATACCTTTGGTATGACAAGGCAAAGTCTCATAAACTGTTTAAAAACCATATTGTCAGGAAAGCTCTACTCATTGTCTGGACTAAATACAAGGACTTATTTGAAAGTAAGACCCCGAGGTGGTTATCACCGGTTGAGGCTAAGGCCATAAAACTACGTAACATGGAGAGTGGCTGGTTGAAATATTGCGAGATAATTGAAAGAGATGGTGAGAACTGGAGGTTGCAGAGTTTTGAAAAATTGAAAGGAAAGGTGCGAGACTGGTTTCACTATGCCCAAATCTTAGAGACTTTTAAAAAAGATAAAAGAATTGGTTTCCAGGTGGAAAAATCAAAATTAGAAACAGAATTACTTGAACCTAAGACGAAAGTGCTTTCAAGAATGTATAATCTGCTGCTTAAATGGAATACCCAAGATGAGATTGTCAAATCAGCAATGATAAAATGGGCACAGGACATAGGGTACAACATTATGTCTGAAGACTGGGAAAGGTTGTGGACCACCAGTATGAAATTTACGGCATGTAGTGCCTTAAAGGAAAACATTATGAAAATGGTATACAGGTGGTACATGACCCCAGTCAAACTTGCAAAGATATATCATCTGTCTGACAATAAATGTTGGAAATGTAAGGAGGTTGAAGGAACTTTCTTTCACCTCTGGTGGACATGCCCGAGGGTGAAGGCTTTTTGGGAAATGATTTATAACGAATTGAAAAAGGTGTTGAAATACACCTTTCATAAGAAACCAGAGGCCTTCCTCCTGGGCATTGTGGGCCAGAGAGTGCCAAAGAAAGACAGAACTTTCTTTTTATATGCAACCACAGCAGCAAGAATCCTTATAGCTAAATACTGGAAGGCACAGGAGCTACCCACTCTGGAAGAATGGCATTCGCAGCTGATTGACTACATGGAACTGGCTGAAATGACGGGCAGAATTCGAGATCTGGGAGAAGAGGCAGTGGAAGAGGACTGGAAAAAATTTAAGGACTATTTACAAAAACATTATAAGTTATATGAATGTTGACAATTTGCTAAGTATTTTGGAAAAATATGCCTCAGTATTGAAATTGGTAAATGAGAGAATTTAAGTTTAAGACTTAGAAATGTATAAATTATGGATAATATAACTAAATGAAAACACAAAAACAACTGAAATAAGGTATTAATTTGCTGTTTATTTTATTGTAAAGAAAGCAGGGGATGGGGGATGTGGGGAAGTCTGGTTGATTATGAAAATTGATTTGGAAAAGTGAAGTTTTTTTCTTTCTTTTTTTTCTTCTTTTTTATTTCTTTGTATAATTCTTTTTCTTTTCTGTAAAAACTGCTTTTGTAGTGTTAACGATGTTGTATTTTTACCCTGGAAAAAAGCAAATAAAAAAACTATTATAAAAAAAAAAAAAAAAAGAAAGACAAATAACTCTGTTAACTGGGGGCGGGGGTGTACGGGGATCAGATTATCTGTAAAACAAACACCAGCATAATGCAGGCATGGCGCCGTTTTAGAAACAGCCGGTTTCACCTAAGGCTAAAAATGTGGAATAAAACTGAAGTAATCTTCTTGGTCATTAATGTTCTAATTATGCATTTCATTATGTAAAGTTTTATTACAGAGGAATTCATTAATAACAATTAGCCTGCCAACCTATTCTAATTTATATGCACCTGTTCCTAATTACAATGCTTCTAGTATCAATACTGAAACACTTAACCCTTTTGTGTAATGCAGCCATGGGCACAGTCCCGAAAATATTAAGTGAGCTTAAATCCATAAACATCAATGGAACCTACATGCATTTAACACACTTTAGAGTGCAGCCTTGGAGGCCTGCAATATATAATAATAGGTTTAAGTTGTTGGGTTTTTAACAAGAAGGCCATTTGCTCAGGGTTGACTCCACCCAGAATTCTAGGCACTAAATAAATAGTTCTCTTTCTGTGCTGTTACATTAGTTGATGTCTTGTTGAACCTGTCAGGAGTTCAGCCTACACTCGAGTAGGACCCTAGCAGAGACACATGCCCAACTGGCATGTTCCCTCCCTCCTGGTCGATCGTTTGGGAGCTTCATAGGCTTTCTTCAGCCCAAACATCACATCGACCGATGCCAACCGACACCGGCACATTTAGGGATCCGCAGAGTTTGCGCAGCTTGCGTAACAGACCTCAGCAACTCAGCATTTTGGCTAATCTACTTTATTTACATATAAACACACAGGGAGCACTGCAACATGGCTCCCTCTCTCTCTAGCATCAGACAGCAAAGAGAAAAAAACAAAGGACAATACTCCCACTTCACGGAACACAGTAATACCAAAACATCCTGTCTTCGTCACTTCCCACATTGTGGAGTCAAAACATATACCGTCATGTGATAGACAACAATCCCATGACTGCAATCATGGAACAGGAATTCTAACAGAGTTAGGGTGGAAAGGCTTAATGAAAATCACCCAACAGGTATCTGAGATACAGTGGTACCTCTGGTTACGAACGCTTCTGGTTACGAGCTCCACTAACCCGGGAGTAGCTGCTCCTGGTTGTGAACTTTCCCCGGATGCAAACATAAATCACCCGCCAGAGGCGCATGAGCAGCAGGAGGCCCCATTAGCGAAAGGGCGCCTCAGGATAAGAACGGTTTCAGCTTAAAAACGGATATCCAGAACAAATTAAGTTTGTAACCAGAGGTACCACTGTACTTTGTTAAATCAAAAGCCAATGTACACTTTCCTTGCAGCTTTGTTAGGAAACTGGGTGCATCTTTTTATAGTGAACTAGATCAGTGGTAGTCAACCTTTTTATACCTACTGCCCACTAATGCATCTTTCTTGATGGTAAAATTTCCTTACCGCCCACCAGTGCTCAATGGAAGGGGGATTCAGCTTGCGCCGTAGAACCCCCTACCGCCCACCTAGAATCCTGAAAAGCCAACTAGTGGGCAGTAGCGACCAGGTTGACAACCCCTGACCTAGATGAACAGAAAGTCTTTTCCAGCTCATAGAATCATAGAATTGTAGAGATGGAAAGGATCCGGTGGGTAATCTAGTCCAACCCCTTGTGATGCAGGAATCTCAACTAGATTGTACAGGACAGATGGCCATCCAACCTCTGCTTAAAAACCTCCAAGGAAGGAGAGTCCACCACCTCTCGCAGGAGACTGACAGCTCTTACTGTCAGAAAGTTATTCCCGGTGTTTAGCTCCTCTCTTGTAACTTGAAGACATTGGTTTGGGTCCCAGCCTCCAGAGAAAGAGAAAACAAGCTTGCTCCTTCTTCTGTGTGACAGTCCTTAAGATACAGTGGTGCCCCGCAAGACGAATGCCTCGCAAGACGGAAAACTCGCTAGACGAAAGAGTTTTCCGTTTTGGAGGTGCTTTGCAAAACGAATTTCCTATGGGCTTGCTTCACAAGACGACAATGTCTTGCAAGTTCCTGCTGTTTTTTTTTCCTTTCCCCCCCCCCCTTTTTCTAAGCCACTAAGCCGCTTATCAGCTGATCCGATCAGCAGATAAGCCGCTAAAAGCCGCTAAAAGCCGCTAATAGCGATAATCCGCTAATCCTTCAATGGGCTTGCTTCGCAAGACGAAAAAACCGCTAGACGAAGAGAATCACAGAACGGATTCTTTTCGTCTTGCGAGGCACCACTGTATTTGAAGATGGTTTTCTCTCAGTCTCTTTACCAGGCTAAACATGCCCCATTCTCTTAACCATTCCTCATAAGGCTTGGTTTCCAGACCTTTGATCATCCTAGTCTCCATCCTTTGCACAAATTCCAGCTCGTCAATATCCTTCTTACGTTGTGGTACCTAGAACACAGTACTCGAGGCAAGATCTGGCCAAGACAGAATAGAGTGATTGTGACACTATACTTCTGCTGATGCAGACTAGAATAGCTTTCGCTATTTTTTTGCTGCTGCATTACATTGTTGACTCATGTTAAGCTTGTGGCCTACATGGTGATTCTACGGTTGTGAGGTAGTCTGGGCAATTGAAAGGGACCCCTGACCATTAGGTCCAGTTGTGGCCGACTCTGGGGTTGCGACGCTCATCTCGCTTTATTGGCCAAGGGAGCCGGCATACAGCTTCCGAGTCATGTGGCCAGCATGACTAAGCTGCTTCTGGCGAACCAGAGCAGCGCACGGAAATGCTGTTTACCTTCCCGCCGGAGCAGTACCTATTTATCTACTTGCACTGGCGTGCTTTCGAACTGCTAGTTTGGCCAGAGCAGGGACCGAGCAACGGGAGCTCACTCTGTCGCAGGGATTCAAACCACTGACCTTCTGATCGGCAAGCCCTAGGCTCTGTGGTTTAACCCACAGCGCCACCCGCATCCCACATCTAAACATAGATCTGCACAAAGGTGGTGTCTAGTTAGGGAAAGCACCACTACGCTATAAAACCTGTTCATATTTTATGTGCTATGCTTTGTGATGCAAATAGTGGGTATTTGGGGAAGAAGCACTTTGGGAATGTCTGAACTAGGTTAAAAATGTCAATAGTTACATTTTCTGCATCACGAAACATTTCACTTTATCCATCTTGGGCTATATTTATTTACTCTTGGCTTCTGAGCCCCTTCTGCTCTCAACACTGATGAATATTTCGGGATGTGAGAAGGGGGCTTTTCAATGGTGGCACCCAAGTTGTACGATAATTTTCTCCATCTATGTCCTTCATTACCCATATAATGAGAGCTCTTTTACCCTATAAGAGAGCAGTGAAGCCACTTTTCCTTTTTCAGCTGGAGACTTTGAGTGGTTTGCGGTTCATGCTTTTACTTCTGTTTTTCGCTGCAGCTTTGACTGTTTTATTGTCTGCTATCAGTGATGTTATTGCATTTCAGAATGGATTTTATTTATATTCACATACTGTCTTGTTTTCAAGTTGCAGTAAGGCACCTTGAATGTGCGCTGCATAAAAAGGTGAGTATACATTTAAATAGACATAAATGAACATCTATTCCTTCACTGCAATCATTTGTATTTTTAAAGTGTCTGCAAAGGCATCGCTCAGGGGATGGTCTTCATGGTTTGCACGATGACTCAGATGTGCAAGTCTCTTTATGTTCAATGGGCTTTACTCCCAGATAAATGCTCTTATGGCTGCCACCCTAAACACACTTCTTGGGAAGTAAATCACCTTGAACATAGTGGTACTTACTTCCAAGTGCATAGATGAGAGCTCTCACTTCAAATAACTGTCCAATCTTCCCTCCTCGGTGACACATCAGTAGGGCTGGCCTCAGAGGTGGGGTCACCTACTGTATCCCATCCTCCATTAGAGGGTCCATTGTCAACATATTTTAATCAAAATATGTTAAAAAAACAAACTAGAATATCTTCCAAATTGTCCAAATAAAGGTCTCCATTCTTCCATAAAAATTCATCCGTTGATTTCTTCATTTGCTATCGCCTTTGCCTCCCCCCACAAATATTTTATGAGAATTCCCCCAAACCCTCCTAAGCAAATGTTGGGGTTTGCACGCAGGTGAGGAGAGGAAATCCAGTTGCGCTAGTGCTGATCCTTGCGCCAGCACAACTATTTACAAGAATACCAGCCACTACCTTGGCTCACAGAGCTCTCTAACCTGGAACTGACTGCACATCACCATGAACCTGTGATTACCCAATGAGCTTCTGCTGAGGGCCTCTCCTGAGTTATCTTCCTGTCACTCTGAACTGTTGGGGAAGGTTTGACTCATCGGTGCTCTATAGCATATCAATATCCTGAGGGGAGTGACACAGTGTGAGGCCTTTGTCCATTTCTGGATTGATCATCAAGACTCCACTGCCATAAAGCAGCTAGAGATCTCCATTAATCTTCTGCACCAATAGTTTTATCTTTCATGAAGTAAAATTGATTCCCTTATCTCAGCTGGTGAAGACGGAAGAACAAATGTCTGCCTTGACTCACGGCCCAGACAAAGCCTGCGAAAGGTTTTCTGAAGTAACCAAAATAACAACTTTTAGATATGGCGGCACGCTGTGTTGCCTCGGCTTTTTTTCCTTTTTTTCTTTGAGTGCACATTTTTTGGTAATTCAGACATAGCTGTCAACTTACAGATTTGAAAATAAGGGACCAGCAGCCTTGAAAATAAGGGACCAGCAGCCAAAATAAGGGACCTACAGCCTATTCCAGGCACTCCAGTCTTCCTGTCCTCCTGCAGTCTGGTCAAACTCATGCTGGTAGCTTCGAGAAGACTGTCCAACCAACTTTGTAACCACAGGTTCAACCGAATAGAATCTGAATCACATGCACCACAAGGCCTATGCAGCCTCAACTTAAGATGGCTCCCCGGCCTGGCTTTGCACTGCAAAGTTTGCAGCAGTACGTGCAACAAAATGGCATCCAGCATTCAAAAAACCCCTCAGCTTGCATTAACTAGCCACACACAAGGCATGCAAGCTCCACCCCCCAGTCATTCTTAGACTCCTTATTGGGTGAGCAACACAGCCAAGCAACACAGTTGAAGCCTCCCTCCTCCCTGGCCGGCAGGGAGGGAGGGAGAGGAGCTGCTTCCTTTGAAATTTAAAGGACATCATTTAAGGGACATTTAAGGGACATCCATCAATAAGGGACAGCAGCGGGACATGGCGCTGGAATAAGGGGCTGTCCCTTCAAATAAGGGACACTTGACAGCTATGAATTCAGAATGTCTGAGTAGACGGAAAGTGATTTAAAAAACATACACCAAAAGAAACCTGAATGATTATGAAATGGCTTAGCCTGAGACTCCCTGACATTAGGGCTTCCATATGTCTGGGATTTCCCAGACATATCCAGGATTTGTCTGTCGCAAATAGCATCCGGACCATACTGGTGGGGCTGTTTTAGGAATACCTAGGCTGCACCCTGCTGGCTATTCTTGTCCTAGTCACGACACCACACTTGTTTTCATTTTTTTAAAAAAGGGGCTATGAGTCTAAGGTTACTTGAAAAACTTCCCCTTTAGCATTTCCCGTATTGGAATTCTTGACATTAAAAAATGTTCAAAGTACAGATTATGTATTGAATTATTCATCAAGTAACATTTCTACAAGATGAAAGGAGAAGTCCTTTTATTTTATTTTTCCCCGGCGATGTCAAACATCGAAGTGACAGCATGCCCAATTATTAGTGCAAGAAAACATCCCAGATTATAGGTAAGAATCAATGAGCAGGGGTAGCTGTTTTAAAATCCTATTAGTTTAATGAATCACACTTAAGAAGCCCCTCATAATTGTATTATAAAAAAGCAGTCAGAGCAATGTAAAACCACCCATCGTATCATATTCAGCGTGTCAACTTTATTGCTGCAGTTACTGGAATTTAATAAGAGAAATGCGACACATAGAGGAATTAATTGAGATAAAAGAGGAGAGTCGGTTAAGTTAATAATGTGCTGCATCAGGTAAGGAGCTGCAATTGTTCATCTGAATGCATAAGAACACCTGTTGGTCTCATTTCCACAAATAATTGTTATGTTAATTGAATAATGTAACCCCGAATATCAATTTGCAAATTGTTCTCATATTGGAAAGGTTGAGTTGGCGAGTAATGTTAGAAAAAGGCAACGGTTTTCTTTCCACTGCAAAACGGAATGTGTGAAATTGCCATAAGTTATCACACACTGGTCTGAGCCTCTTCATAAAGGGTTCACCTTTACTTGCATTATAATCCCCACAATCAATGCACTACACCTTTACTGAGACTTCTTTTATCATTCCTTCCAATAGCAAACTCAAGTCATGAATGCTGTTAGGCTTATGGGCCAAAAAGGGCCACAGAGAAAAAACAGGGAAGGATCAGCATGTTTGCGGTGAACCCTGGCGTGTTCACAGAAGGAGGCATCCCATTGTCATGCCCTCCAACGTTTCTCCGATGAAAATAGGGACATCCTATTCTGACGGTATGGGACACAGGTGGCGCTGTGGGTTAAACCACAGAGCCTAGGACTTGCCGATCAGAAGGTCAGCGGTTCAAGTCCCTGCGGCGAGGTGAGCTCCCGTTGCTCGGTCCCTGCTCCTGCCAACCTAGCAGTTTGAAAGCACGTCAAAGTGCCCCACAGAGAAACTTATGGTCTTCAAATAAAAACATCTTGAAGGTCCCAGGCCACAGAGAAGTTAGGCTGGCCTCAACTAGAGCCAGGGCTTTTTCGGCTGTGGTTCCGATCTGGTGGAACACTCTGTCCTGTGGGACTTGACATCTTTCCGCAGGGCCTGCAAGACAGAGCTGTTTCACCAGGCCTTTGGCGGAGCTCTGGCCCAATGGTTGCCAGTGGCTTGAATTAATTAATTTTATAATGAATTATTTTAGAGTGTTGTTTGTGCTGTACTTTTGTACTGTTTTATTGTTGTTAGCCGCCCTGAGCCTGGCTTCAGCAGGGGAGGGCGGGATATAAATAAAATTTATTATTATTATTATTATTATTATTATTATTATTATTATTAAGTGCAAGTAGATAAATAGGTACTGCTCCAGCGGGAAGGTAAACAGCGTTTCCGTGCGCTGCTCTGGTTCGCCAGAAGCGGCTTAGTCATGCTGGCCACATGACCCAGAAGCTGTACGCCGGCTCCCTTGTCCAATAAAGCGAGATGAGAGCCACAACCCCAGAGTCAGTCACGACTGGACCTAATGGTCAGGGGTCCCTTTACCTTTACCTATTCTGACGGTAGGAAGGACTGTGTCTCATGGTGATGAGCCACAGCTCAGTAATATACCCATGCTTTGCATGGAAAAGGTCTCAAATGGCGTCCTGGGCATCTCCAGGTAGGGTTGCAAAAGACCCCTATCTGAAATCCTCGAGAGCAACTGCTCTGTCAGTGTAAACAGTCCTGAACTGGAGGGACTCAGTAATAAGGTTGTTTCCTATGGATCAAGCCAGCTATAGCCTGAGTGCATTGCTCAGGATGACTCAGCACAACAGCAACCTGAGTCCATGACCTATGAGAGAGCTCAAGCAACTTCAGACTTCATAGCCACGTGTAAGGTGGTGTCAGGCTTCAGGGAATCAGTTTCCTCCCCTGTGGCTGTAAATAAGATGAAACAAAAGGAACAACTTACTAGTTAGATTCTTTAATAATCACAGCGAGAGACAAAAGAACACATCTCCTAGAAATGGCGGTGCTCCCAATTAAGGATTACACCCTCTTCCATCCCTATTAATCCATGTCCCTCCTACGTCTTGTAATCTGAGCTTGCCCCCTCTGTGCTTTCTGTTCTGACGCTTTCTGAACTCATCTTGACCTTGGGGAGAGCGGAGGAATGCTGTCCAGAGATTGAGAATCTGTTAACTCTCTCTCTTCCAGTGCTTCTTCTCCTAGCTGTTCCCCATCCAGTATTCCCCAGCTTCTGCCTTCTGAACTATATCCCTCTGCAAACCGCTGTTCCAAATCTATACTGTCCTCCTGCTCCTGGGAAGATTCAGGATCAGGGGGAGGAGGGGCTTCCACCATTCCTCCTCAGTGCAGCCCTCCTTAGCACGGTCCCTGACAGGTGGACAAGTATCAGCTTACATTTCTGACATGCTCCAGAAATGAGGCCCTCAGTCAGAGGCTGCTTTAGCAAGATGGACATACCTCCACGGTCTTTGTCCCATCATGTGAGTAGCTTGGTTCCTCTCTGAAGCCACAGTTATGAAGGTAAGTAGGCTATTTTCAGACTTTCTTGGCCAACAAGAGGTCTTATACCGTTGATGTACGCAAGCCTCAACTTTCTAACTACTGCACAAGTTCCAGAAAGCTACTTCACAACCTTGGGTGAGCACAGACTAGTGCGCCTAAAGCACAAAAAGATTAATTTTTAGCAATGCACATTTTAAAAGTCATAAATATGATAAAACGTGTAGAATTAGCATAACCAAGACAAGAAATGCCACATAATTGGCCGCCAGATTTTATCAGTCTTTCGCTCAACGATCCCCATCTTCCATTTGCTTCATTGACTTTTAATAACATTTGCCATTCTTCCCGAAATGAAATCATGTTAGCATGACAAACATTTGAAAAGAAATCTGTTCGCTGAATTATGAGCGTGATTCCTGGGGAGCATTGCTGCGCTCCTTTCAATAGAGCCTCATTTTTAGCAATGAGGCGGTTGCGGTGATAATTTGAGAAAGTTCCAGTGTTAAATTTGTTGAAATCTTTAGAAGCCAAGAACCAAGTTACAGGCAAGTACTCTTTCGTGAGAGAACCCCAGCAAAGATTTAACATGAAAAAACATGCAGCAAAGCAAAGTGTGGGAACATAGACTGTTAAACCTTAACATGTGCCATTTCCAGTGAATTCCAAAGTATCCCACTTTAAAATATCCTCCCAGAGTTTCCTATTTCCCCTAGCATACAGACAGACCACATTTTTGTTCAGTTTCTGTTAATTGGTTCTCGTGGGAAACTTGCAGATTCTGGCTAACACAATTAACTCAAGCTGGTGTCAATTTACTCTTGGCAGAAAGCCCAGGTCTGCTTGACCTAGAAACTACTTACTCTGATTGGTTAACGAGCAGCACTCAACTCTGTTATCTAGGATTGCTAGCACAGTTTGGTGTGAGGTGTGTTAGGAGTTAGAAGTGCTGTGTATGGTTTTGAGAGAGAGAAAGAGAGGATTTTGCTTTTATTTGTATGCAGAAACTCTGCTGGTTTTATTTTTCCTTTTTAATAAATCCTGTAAATAGTTATTCTGAGTCTAGCTGACTAGTCATTACCGCCGCAACTAGCTTCCTCGCTGTGCAGGAAAACTCTGCTACGTTTGGGCTAAAGCCAATAGGGCTATGCCTGACACTTCAAAGTTCCATGAGGTTATGGGCATTGTGCTGCCAGCCTGAGTTGTGGTGGTGTCAGCATCAACGGTGTTGGTTCCAGTAGTTCCAGAAGTTGTTGTTCTCTGGCTGGTTCCTGACCGTGGTGAGCTGGTGACGCAGCGGACACAAGGAAAACAGCTGCAGCGTGTGAGTGCTGGGTGCTGTGGTTCCTGTTTTCTCTCTCGGTGGTCGTGAGTAGCTGGTTCCGGGTTCCAGGGACATCGCTCTCAAGATGGCCTCACAACCAGTTCAGATGGCTTTTGAGCGTCTGAATGACTCCAATTACTTGCTGTGGTCGGAACGCATGCAGGCAGTGCTGCAGAGGGATCGTCTCTGGCAAGTGGTGAGTAAGTTTCCTACGAAGCCTGATGATGAAGACCTCGATAAAGACCAAAGAGCAAGGGCCACAATTGTCTTGGGGCTGGAAGATTCCCAGTTGCCGTATGTGAGGGGAATCAAGACAGCTAGAGGTGTGTGGCAAGCACTTAAAGAACTCCATGTGCGTGAGACAGCGGTTTCCAAGCTGTTCATTCGCAAGGCATTGTACAAGGCAATGTTACAGCCTGGGGTTACAATGCAGGAACACCTACACAGTTTACAGTTAAAGTTTGTTGCGCTACAGGAAAGAGACTGTGCGTTAGACCAGCAGGAGAAAGTGGCTATTATTTTGAGTTCTCTCCCGGAAAGCTGGGATAATTTAGTTTTGTCTCTAGAAGGCATGCAGGAGCATGATTTATCAGTCAGTTACGTTACTGGGCGTTTGATTGAAGAATGGCAGAAGAGGCAAGAAAGGTCGGTGGCTGCAGAGGCTTCTACAGGTGGGCGGTTTGGAAAGAGTTCTCATGCCGTGCCAGAGGTGAAGCAAAAGCAGCGTACTGGTGAGGAGTCAGCGTTTGCTGTTAGGCGTTGTTTCCGATGTGGGTCTTCAGCGCATCTAAAACGACAATGTCCGGAGTTGGTCAAGTCTCAGTTGCCGGTGCAGGAGCAGAGACGAGATCAGCAGCAGCAGCAGCGTAAAAGGAAATTCTTCAAACGAAAACAGTCGGCTCAGCTGGTGACCGGCGAGGTCAAGAGTGCTGATGAGAAACAAGCGGTCTGGGTGGTCGATTCGGGAGCGTCTCGGCACATCGTAAATTCAGATGAATTGTTTGTCTCCAAGAACTCAGCACAGCGCAGCCAGGTGGCTCTAGCAGACGGAAGTACTTCCGAAGTGATTTCGGGGGGGTGCAGTTTTTGTTCCTTGTCTTCGTGAATGCCTGCAAAATGTACTTTGTGTGCCGTCATTAAGGAGCAATCTGATGTCTGTAGATTGTTTGCTAAAAGCTGGGTTTAAAGTGTATTTTGAAGGAGACAGTTGCATTATTAAGAAGGCTGGTGAGATTTTAGGCACTGCTAAGTCAGAGGGAGGCTTGTTTTGGCTTAAAGCAGGATCTCAAGTTGCAGCAGTAGTCAGTAAACCTCAGCCTGCAGTGAATAACAAAGCTATACATGACAACTGTGTGCACTTATTGCATAGGAAAATGGGGGCATGCTTGCTGGAAAAGTGTACTAAAAATGTCTGAATTGGCTGATGGGGGTAATTTAAAGAGTTGTAACAAGTACCTTGATTGTAATGTGTGTAAAAAGGTTAAAACCCACAGAGTCTCTTACCCCAGAAGTGACAGAGTTAGTGAGTCACCGCTACAGCTGGTTCACATGGACGTAATTGGTCCATTTGCTGTAAGCAGGGGTGGATCGCGTTTTTCACTAACAATTGTGGATGACGCTACACGTTATTCTTGGGTTTTTCCCATGAAGAATAAGGGTGATGTGTTCACTAAGTTTAAAGGCTGGGTGGCATCTGTGGAAAGGTTTCTGTCCATTAAACTCAAAAGGATTCAGACGGACAGAGGTGGCGAATTTATGTCAAATGCCTTTAGAGATTGGTTACAAAAGCGTGGCATTGGGCATAGAAAAACGAATGTTTTTTCCCCAGAGGAGAATGGCGTTGCAGAGCGAAAAAACAGATCTTTACAAAATATGATGTTTGCCATGCTTGATGATGCTGATTTGCCCATGTCTTATTGGGGGGAGAGCATGCTCACCGCGTGTTATCTCCAAAATAGGCTCTTTCATCAAACAATAGGTACAACCCCGTACTTTAAATTGTTTCAGAAAAAACCTAAAATTGACCATTTGCATGTGTTTGGATCAAAAGCCTGGGTATTAATTCCGAAACAAATGAGAAAGAAGGGAGATCCTAAGACCAAACAGTTAGTGTTTGTGGGTTACCAGGAGCTGGGAAAAGGTTTCCGCTTTGCTGAAGGGACAAATGGCATTGTGATCTCCAGGAATGCCAGTTTTTGTGAACATAGTGGCTGGGAGAGACTACATGCCAATACTGAGGTTTGGTTTGAACCTTCCCAGGAGCTTCATGACTCTGAAGGTAGACACAGAGAATCAGAGTCTGAGGGGGAGGAAAGTTCAGATAAGAGCTCTCAAGAAAGTGGAGTTAGCCAGAGACCAGTTGCTAAGCAACAAAAGAGAGGTCGTAGTTCTGAGGAGGAAAGTGGGTCAGAAGAAAAATTTTCTCCCAGAAGATCTAAAAGACAAAACAAAGGAGTGCCTCCGGTGCGTTTTTCTCCTGATACTGCAAATGTGTTTAGTGTAATTGCAGAACCCAAGAGTTTTCAGGAGGTGCTAAAGTTACCAAAAGAGGAGGCAGAGCGCTGGAAACAGGCAATGGAGGAAGAGATGTCCTCTCTGAATGAGCACAAGGTTTTTACACCAGTAGCAGCGCCTGAGGGGGCAAAGATTGTAGGCTGCAGGTGGGTGTACAAACTTAAACCTCTGGTGACAGGAGAGTACAAATACAAAGCTCGTTTAGTGGCTCAAGGATACTCTCAGAGGCCTGGAAAAGATTATGACGAGACTTTTTCCCCTACTGCTAAGGGGGACAGTGTAAGGCTGATTTTAACGCTTGGAGCAAAGAGAAAACTCCTGTTAAACCATTTTGATATCCAGACTGCATATTTACATGCATCAATATCAGAAGACCTGTATCTAGCTGAACCGCCTGGTTATGAGACAGGTTCCAATAGAGTGTTGAAATTAAACAAAGCTCTATATGGTCTCAAACAGGCTGCAAGATCTTGGAACAAATGTTTCCATGAGGCCTTAGTGTCATTTGGTTTCAAGCAGAGTACAGCTGACAATTGTGTTTATGTACGTGGTACAGGCAGTGATCAAGAGTTTTGTCTGATTTATGTAGATGATGTATTGTATGCCTGCAAAACAGATAAACAAACTAAAAGGTTTGCCAAGCAATTGTCCAGTAAGTTCAAAGTGAAAGACTTAGGCCCAGTTAGGACATATCTAGGGTTGGAAGTGTGCTGGGCCCAAGATGGCAGCTGCCTAATTAGTCAGCAGAACAAAGTTAAACAACTACTGACTACATACAGGATGCAGGATTGCAAAGGGGCAGTGGTGCCTATGGATCCAGGTTTCATAAAAACACTTCATGTAGATGAGAGTCCTGAATTTGAACATCCTGATGTATATCACTCTGTAATTGGAAGTTTATTGTATATAGCACAGTGGTCCAGACCTGATATTAGTTATGCAGTAGGCATATTAAGTAGATTGGTCTCAAAACCCACACTAAATGCCTGGAAAGGGGTAAAACAAGTTCTGAGATATCTCAAACAGACAATTGGCTATATGTTACAATTAAATTCTTCCGAGGATGAAATGTTGAGTTGCTACTGTGATAGTGACTGGGGAAATTTGCCGGATAGAAAATCTGTCACAGGACTAGTCATAAGGGTCGGTGGAGCTTTAATCAGCTGGCGGTCACGCAAGCAAGACGTTGTAAGTGTGTCATCAACGGAATCAGAGTACGCCGCATTGAGTGAATTGTGCAACGAAGTGATTTATTTCAAGCATTTGTTAACAGATTTAAATGTGAATTGTGGAGAACCAGTACAAGTTTACATTGATAATCAAGCTTGTATAACCTTAAGTAAAACAGAGGGTTTCAAATCGCGTTCCAAACATATCTCTGTAAAATACCAAAATGTACGTTGCTGTGTACAAGACAATGTAATCACCTGTACTTATGTATCAAGTGAAGAAAATGTAGCAGATGTATTAACTAAACCATTGGCAAAGATAAAGAACAGGCAAATGTGCAAGGGTTTAGGTTTGCTGGAAAAATGATCTCCTACATAGGTGTATTTGGTGTTAATTGTTCAGCAGAATCTGTGAGGGGGTGTTCAGTTTCTGTTAATTGGTTCTCGTGGGAAACTTGCAGATTCTGGCTAACACAATTAACTCAAGCTGGTGTCAATTTACTCTTGGCAGAAAGCCCAGGTCTGCTTGACCTAGAAACTACTTACTCTGATTGGTTAACGAGCAGCACTCAACTCTGTTATCTAGGATTGCTAGCACAGTTTGGTGTGAGGTGTGTTAGGAGTTAGAAGTGCTGTGTATGGTTTTGAGAGAGAGAAAGAGAGGATTTTGCTTTTATTTGTATGCAGAAACTCTGCTGGTTTTATTTTTCCTTTTTAATAAATCCTGTAAATAGTTATTCTGAGTCTAGCTGACTAGTCATTACCGCCGCAACTAGCTTCCTCGCTGTGCAGGAAAACTCTGCTACGTTTGGGCTAAAGCCAATAGGGCTATGCCTGACACTTCAAAGTTCCATGAATTTTTGGTAAATTTTAAAAATGGTTTACTTACAAATTCTCCAAAGGTCAGATTCATGTGCTTTTCCATGCAGCCATCAAAAAAGTTGCACAGGCAGTGAAATGTTGCTTGGTTACAACATAGCAAAAGTTCCTAATAGGAAAATAATAGTTTCAGACTCCATTCTTGCCTTAAACAGAAGAGGCTGATTAAAGCCATGAAGCTGGAGAGAGCAGCTCGGGGCTCCTCATGCACCATAGTTCACACGTAGACTGAGGGAACAAAGGTTTGGTTACCTATTTCTTCCCAAGGTGAGGGGAAGTGACAGGCAGGGCAACTTACTCTATGGCATGGGTAGGCAAACTAAGGCCCGGGGGCCGGATCCGGCCCAAGCGCCTTCTAAATCCAGCCCGCGGACGGTCTGGGAATCAGCGTGTTGTTACATGAGTAGAATGTGTGCTTTTATTTAAAATGCATCCCTTGGTTATTTGTGGGGCCTTCCTGGTGTTGTGACATGAGTAGAATGTGTGCTTTTATTTAAAATGCATTTCTTGGTGATATGTGGGGCATCGGAATTTTTTCATCTAATTTTTTCCCAAAATATAGTCTGAGGGACAGTGGAGCGGCCCCCTGCTGAAAAAGTTTGCTGACCTCTGCTCTATGGCATAAACCCCTCCATGCTTTAATTACAGTCATACCTCATGTTACGTCCGCTTCATGTTACGTTCTTTTAGGTTACGTCCCGCGGCGACCCGGAAGTACCGGAAAGGGTTACTTCCGGGTTTTGCTGCTCGCACATGCGCAGAAGCAGCAAGTTGCAACCCGCACATGCGCAGATGCCGCCACTGCGTGTTACACTCTTTTCATGTTGCGAACGGGCCTCCGGAGCGGATCCCGTTCGCAACCAGAGGTACCACTGTAGACTCAAGCATGTTGGTTATATGTGGGTGGTTTAGCCCACAAAATTTAAGTAGGTCTAAAAGGCAAGAAATGCAAAAGAAAGAGAGAATCAAGAGCGAAGGAAGAAGAGGTGCCATTTCAGGAGGACAAGGAGACACCCCTGCTCCATATTTCGGGCCACAGGTTGTGTTCAGAAGCACTTCACTCCTCAGTCAACTCACTTGGTAAAGCCCCATATGGGATACACATTTGAAGCACGATTATACCACTTAAAGCAGTTGTGAATTCTCCCAAAGAATCCTGGGAACGGTCATTTGTCAACAGTGCTAACAGTTGCTAGGAGATGCCTGCTCGCAATTTCCAGAGTTCCTTGGGAAAGAAGGACTGACTGTTCAACCACTCTGGAAACTCTAGCTCTGTGAGGGTCTCCTAAGAACTCCCAGCCCCCATCACAAATGACACTTCCCAGAATTCATTGGGGGAAGCCATGACAGTTTAAAGTGGTATGATAGTGCTTTAAACGCATTCTGCCAATGGGATCTCAGATTCGAATCTGCCATGTAAGGGAGCCCCTCTAAACTAAAATGTACTAATTTGATAACTGTATAATTTGGGAATTAATTGTTATTGTTATAATTTGGCTATTATTTGGGGTATATTGGAAAACTAATTTTAAAAATTGTTTTTTTAAAAAATGATGCTTCTGACCTTTAAACACACAAAAAAACCCACAGGCTAATACACCCACTGCACTGCAAGCTCGTGGATTTAGGAGAGAAGTATAGATTATTTTACAAAAAAGCCCTAGGCCCACGTATAGTAAAATAATTAAGAGACTGTTCACTTCTTAACAAGGCCGCTGTGCTAATGTATTTTCCCCTTAGCTCCTCCTCTCTCTATGTGATGGCCTGGGACTTGGGCTCGGACTTGGAACCAGAGGAATCTCAGTCTGCACCAGATCCTTTGCCTCAGGCATCATCTGAACCAAGTCTTGGGCCTGATCCTGAAGAGTCCCAGTCTGCACAGGTTCCCCTGCAACAAACACCAGCTGGGCTGAGTCAGGGGCCTGAGCCTGCCCTGGCTCCAGATGCGGGGATTACCTCGTTGCCTTCAGCTGGGCCATCACTTACAGCTGCTCCACTACCGGTTTGGTCAGGGGAGGCTGAGGCGGCCCCTGGGTCTAGTAACCCACCGACGTCTCCCGAGCTGCAGAGACTAAGGTCTGAGAAGGAGAGACCTGAGTACTCGCAGGAGGAGTGCTCGCCTTCGGGCAAGACAGGGAGGCGAGTCGCCAGGAGATCAGGACCAGCCACTACCCCGACAAGATAAAAGGCTGTCGGAACCCACCCCAGGTTGTGGGAGCAACATTGCTGTATGCTAGATCCTGCCTGAGATCCTGTACCTGTCCTTGCCTGGTTTCCTGCCTCGTGTCTTGCCTTGGCCATGTTGGACTGACTCCCAGCAGAACCTTCGGATTCTGGACTGGTCTTGGACGTCCTTTCACGGGTTACCCCCGGGCCCAGCACACTCTCTCTCCCCATTGATCCAGTGGTGGAGGAAGGGGGGTGCAGTGGGGGCGGTCTGCCCCGGGTGTCATCCCAGCTGGCTTGGCCACTTACGCTGTAGTAGAGTAAATAACTGTTTATATCCATGACAGACTTGCAGTCAAACATAATTAACGTCAGTCCAAAACACTTACTAGTAAAAATAAATAAATGCTTGCACTGTATGAACTGCATTCTCGACAGTAACTGAAGTAGGTTTATCTTTTCCTCTAAATGAAAACTTACTGGCTGGGGAGAAGGAGGGGAGGAGGGAGAACTTCCCGTAATTATTTACAACTGCAGCATCATTAAATAATTAGGCAATCCATAATAAATGTGCTGCTTTGATACCTTTTTTTATTACAGGAGGGAAAGCCAAGTGCATGCATATTCAGCCTCATCTTAGCTCCAAGAAATCGTAAAAGGCTTTCCAAAGCATGTGAAACTGTTCTGTCTTTTTATTTAGCCTTTCAGGGCACTTAGCATTTTCCTTGAGCTTTCATTGGTTCAGCGTTCCCCTTACACACACATTCCTGCTTTTGTGTGCCTTATGGAATTATGCAGTCAGAGGGTGTTCTGAGTAGTAAATGAGCATTCGCACCTCTAAATGCATGGCAGTATAGCTCATTCATTAGCACAGTTACTGACCTTGCTATAATTAAATGAATGGCACATTTAATCTAATATGCTCCAAACAGCGATATATATATAGGGGGACGCGCCCGGCGGTGTTACGACATCCATTTGGCTGGAATAAACAAACGCTGAACAATGGACTCGACAGCCTGATTCGAACATAATTCTCTCAATGTGGTTTCTGAATCACAGGAAGTGTCTGCATGCACTCAGCCGAGTCCCCAATGCATGGGCAGTGTGAAGGCAGGTGCAACTTGATGGAGCGTCTCCACCCCCATCATTCAGCCTGGACACTGAGGTCCACCACCGAGAGTCTTCTGGCAATTCCCTCACTCCGAGAAGTGAAGTTAGAGGGAACCAAGCAGAAGGCCTTCTTAACAGTGGTGCCCAGCCTGTGGAACGCCCGCCCATTACATGTCAAGGAGAAAAACTACACAACCTATAGAAGACATCCGAAGGCAGCCCTGTATTGGGAAGTTTTTAATGTTTGATGTTTTGTTATGTTTTTATAAGTGCTGGAAGCCGCCCAGAGTGACTGGGGCAACCTAGCCAGATGAGTGGGGGTAGGGGTATTATTATTAATAATAATAATGGTTAAAAGGTATAATGGTAAAGGACCCCAGGCGGTTAAATCCAGTCAAAGGCTACTATGGGGTTGCGGCACTCATCTCGCTTGCAGGCTCAGGGAGCCGGCATTTGTCCACAGACAGCTTTTCCGGGTCATGTTCCCAGCATGACTAAACCACTTGTGGCGCAACAGAACAACAGGACGGAAACCAGAGCGCACGGAAACGCTGTTTAACTTCCCGCCGCAGCGGTGCCTGTTTATCTACTTGCACTGGTGTGCTTTCAAACTGCTAGGTTGGCAGGAGCTGGGACAGAGCAATGGGAGCTCACCCCGTCACAGGGATTCGAACCGCCGACCTTCTCATTGGCAAGCCCAAGAGGCTCTGTGGTTTAGACCACAGCGCCACCCGCGTCCCTAATAATAACGGACACAATGGTGCGCATTACCTTGCATGGGCAAGGTAGCTTGTGTGGCGCTGGAATGAAAGCACCTCAACTCCCACGAGGAGAGCTGAAGCAGTTTCACCTGGCATCTTACCGGCTGGGGCCAACACAGCTTTTTTAAATATCATGGTATGTTGCCAAACCGTGTTGTTTGGCTGGTGATACACCAAGATGTTGAAAACCCAACATCAGCCAGCCCTAGTGGATCTCCCTGGTGTGGAATCTGGCAAAGGGTTTGCGGAATGTGGAGAAATATTGCAGTACTACTATTTACCAGTCAGCAGAAGGCAGATCTCTGCATGAACAGCAATAGGTTTGGAGTGAATTTTTTTAACCCAATTGTTTAATTGGAATACTGTAGTTTTTTTCAGTGATGTGCTTAGTTACTGGCATTATCCTTCTTTGTAATTATTACCCAACAGGTTCTTTTAATTGCTACATTCACCGTTGGTTCATCCGACAAGTTTCCAGCTGCAATGGTGGGTTTCATGGTGGAAAAAATGGCATACAAATAAACAAACACATTAATGGTCAATAGTAGCAGCAAGAAAATGACGTTCCACATCTAAATTAGGCAATAGAAAGGGGAAAGGAGTGGGCTTTTTCTGCTGATGGACACTTCAGTTTTGGTGCTGAAAACAAATCCCTTAGGTTGAAGGTGTGCTCAAGTCTAACTCTATGTCTTTTACACCGGGTTCTAGTTGGTAGATTCTGGGGTACTAGGGGGAAAAGACACAAACTAGATCTGACAAACCTGGTGTTATATACTGAGTTGAATAGGATCCAAACTGAAGCAGTCTGATTGGTCCTAGAACAATAGGATCCAAATTGCAGCAGTCTGATTGGTCCTAGAACAATAGGATTCAGAATGCAGCAGTCTGATTGGTCCTAGAACAATTCAGCAGTATGATTGGTTGGCAGGAACCACCCAATCATGCTCCAGATAGAAGTGAATCCACAACCTGATTGGCTTACAGTAGAATTCCAGAATTAGCCAATCATGTGCAGCCCATTGTGTAAATAATGTATATAAAGCAGATACTTTGAGGGGACTTCCATTCATTCCTCCTCACCACTATGAGCTGAATAAAGAGCATGAAATCACTTTGCGACTCTGAGTATATTTCACCTGGGTTCTTGTGCTTTGTCTGTTGTGTGTGGATTAGCAGGAAAAATGGAGAATTTATAGGAGGCATGTAGACAGTTTGTGATAGATCCAGCAGATGGCAGTCACAGAGCCAACATCTGTCTTTCGCTTTGCTGCAAACCAGGAAGGCTTTGAGAATGTTGCTATGAATCTCTAGGTACCTTGGTCCCAAGGTGTCCTTGGAGAAGAAGACAGGGTTAGTGACCTCATACCACCATATGTCCCATGGGAAAACCATCCGTACTCTGCCAACTATCATCAGAATAAGGGCAAATCCTTTCTAAGAGGAGTATGTGCACCAAGACCTCATCCATCCATGTCTGAAAAGTGAATGGGAGACATGCAAGAATTCTCAAGGGGGGCGGGACACAGGGGAACTTGATGTTAGATTGAATCCAGAGTAAGCAATGGCATAGCCTCCAACATTTCTCCAATGAAAATGGGGATGTCCTATTCCATAATATGGGATACAGGTGGCGCTGTGGTCTAAACCACAGAGCCCAGGGCTTGCCAATCAGAAGGTCAGATCCCTGTGACGGGGTGAGCTCCCATTGCTTTGTCCCTGCTCCTGCCAACCTAGCAGTTTGAAAGCACGCCACTGCAAGTAGATAAATAGGTACCGCTCTGGCGGGAAGGTAAACGGCGTTTTGTGTGCTGCTCTGGTTCGCCAGAAGCGGCTTAGTCTTGCTGGCCACATGACCCGGAAGCTGGGCCCCAACTACTCTGCATGGCTTCCAACATATAAAAATAGATGATAAACATTAGACATTAAAAAAACCTTCCCTATACAGGACTGCCTTCAAATGTCTTCTAAAGGTTGTATAGTTACTATCTCCTTGGCTTGGAGGGTTGCATAAATACATAGCATCCAACATTTATCTGATAAGAATAGGGACATGCTAAGGAAAAGTGGGACCTTTATTGCAGTGACAATAAAGGTTTGTTATGTTTTTTTATTTATTTATGTATATATATGTATTCATTTTTCCTTGTTTATGATTTTGGGGAAAGAACCTACCCCCCTCCATTGCAGACCTTCCAAGGAACAGTCAAAGCCATCCTGGTTTCTGATTTGATCCCAGAATACATGTTTATTAGATATATACAGTGGTACCTCGGGTTACATACAGTTCAGGTTACATACGCTTCAGGTTACAGACTCCGCTAACCCAGAAATAGTACCTCGGGTTAAGAACTTTGCCTCAGGGTGAGAACAGAAATCGTGCAGCGGCGGTGCGGCTGCAGCAGGAGGCCACATTAGCTAAAGTGGTGCTTCAGGTTAAGAACAGTTTTAGGTTAAGAATGGACCTCCAGAACGAATTACGTACTTAACCCGAGGTACCACTGTATACCTGTTTATTACCCTTCCATTTTTTCTAAAACTACATAGCTGTTGTGGGGCGAGGAGAAACACTTTTAAAGCAAGCAGGAAGGAACTCTGATGGGATGAAAGAATGGAGCCGCTTCAGAGGCTGTGTGGAGGGCCACATAAAATGAGGTTGAGGGTCGTATGTGGCCCCTGAGCTACAAGTTGCCCACCTGTGCCTTGCCTTTCCTTGGGGGATGAGCACCCTATCGCACTTCTCAGCCTCATGGAATTTGAAAAGGCCCACACTGGCTGCATACACAGTACAGTGGTACCTCGGGTTAAGAACTTAATTTGTTCTGAAGGTCCATTCTTAACCTGAAACCGTTCTTAACCTGAGGTACCACTTTAGCTACTGGGGCCTCCCACTGCTGCCACGCAATTTCTGTTCTCATCCTGAAGCAAAGTTCTTAACCCGAGGTACTATTTCTGGGTTAGCGGAGTCTGTAACCTGAAGCGTCTTTAACCTGAAGGTACCACTGTATGCATTTAAAGCCAACAACCGCAGAAAATAGTCCTGGAAATCGAGGTTCCTTCAGTGTACTGGGAATATCCGCCCTCCCTTCCCCACTGGTGGGCGGGGTTTGCGGCACTGAGCGGAGCTCACTTGGATAGGTGCCATCCACCTGCTTGAGCCGGCCTTTGACCCGCCCTCGGCCAGGGAGGACAATGGACGGACGGCTGGGGGTGGGCCTAAGGCCAAAAGAAAAGAGGCTGACTCCTTGAGAGCCAGTGTGGTGTAGTGGTTAAGAGCGGTAGTCATGTAATCTGGGGAACCGGGTTTGCGTCTCTGCTCCTCCACATGCAGCTGCTGGGTGACCTTGGGCCAGTCACACTTCTCTGAAGTCTCTCAGCCCCACTCACCTCACAGAGTGTTTGTTGTGGGGGCGGAAGGGAAAGGAGAATGTTAGCCGCTTTGAGACTCCTTAAAGGGAGTGAAAGGCGGGATATCAAATCCAAACTCTTCTTCTTCTTCTTCTTCTTGGCTCAGGCCTCTTTTGCTGTTCTTCCTTCCAGGATCACCCACCCACCCTCCCTCAAATTAATAATTTCTTGCCTCCATAATTTCATCCTAGGTCTGCGATCTTCAGTTTAATGATTCTTTCCTTATAGGCTAATATTTTGCGTTCCAGGTCAGTGGGCGCTGCTGCAGTCATAAGATGGTTGCTGTATTCAGAACCGGGAAGGAATTTTCCCTGCATTGGCAGGTTTCGCCTTCCCCGTAGCATTTTGGTCACAACTTTAGCGGTTTTTAGGCCTTGCCAAGGTAGCCTTTAAGGGACACGGGTGGCGCTGTGGGTTAAACCACAGAGACTAGGACTTGCCGATCAGAACGTCGGCGGTTCGAATCCCAGCGGCAGGGTGAGCTTCCGTTGCTCAGTCCCAGCTCCTGCCAACCTAGCAGTTCGAAAGCACGTCAAAGTGCAAGTAGATAAATAGGTACCGCTCTGGCGGGAAGGTAAATGGCTTTTCCGTGCGCTGCTCTGGTTCGCCAGAAGCGGCTTAGTCATGCTGGCCACATGACCCGGAAGCTGTACGCCGGCTCCCTCGGCCAATAAAGCGAGATGAGCGCCGCAACCCCAGAGTCAGCCACGACTGGACCTAATGGTCAGGGGTCCCTTTCTTACCTTTACATAAAGGGTAAACTGCAGTTCCCAGGATTTGGGATGGGCACTTTAAATGTAAGCAAGGCTTCAGCAGGAGCGGGAGGCTTCCTGTTTCACCTCAGGTGGCAGAATGAGACGGGTCACCCCTGGTGAGCTGCGATGCCGCATTTCAAATGATCTCAACTAGTTTTTCCAAGATTAAGAAAACGAAGCATTAACATTATCTTTTCATCCAGTGATGAGCATGCAGGTGTTCTTAAGAGACATGTGACCCTTCAGTTTAATGTCTTTTGTTTCTACCTTTCTTCTCAAAGGGAAGAACTTGAAAGGAGATTCAGTTCTAAGAATAATCAGAAGTGCGCTCTGTTAGAAGGCTGGCGTACTACTTCCATCGATGACTCCCGTGTAGCCTTTCAAGTTACAGAAGAAGAAAAAGGAGTAATAATTTTTAATTTACAAAAGCGGGAGGGGGGAGGGGGAGAGAAAACCCACAAGGCCAAAAACAGAAGAATGAATTGGCTGGGAACAAATGCTCATTACTGACAAGGGAACTCTCAGCTCCTACTGTAATTCTGAGGAACTATTTTGAGGAACTGTTGTATGCAAGACTGAACTATTCTTTCGATGAAGCAAAATGTTTTCTTGCACTTGCAGATTAGGAGGGGGGAGAGTGAAATAGATAGAAGCACATTTCTGTGCATGTCTCCTCCAAAGTAAGTCCTGTTCAATTCCCTAGGGCTTTGTTGTTGTTGTTTAGTTGTTTAGTGGTGTCCGCCTCTTCGTGACCCCATGGACCAGAGCACGCCAGGCACTATATCTGTTGTCTTTGTCCATGGAGTTTTCTTGGCAGGGATACTGGAGTAGCTTGCCAGTTCCTGCTCCAGGTGGATCATGTTTGGTCAAAACTCTCCACTATGACCTGTCCATCTTGGGTGGCCCTGCACGGCATAGCTCATAGCTTCTCTGAGTTATTCAAGCCCCTTCGCCATGGCAAGGCAGTGATCCATGAAGGGGTCCCTAGGGCTTACTCCCACGTAAGTGGGTACAGGACTGCAGCCCTTAAGTTTTTAGATAACCTTTCTCAAAGGTCAGGATCCATGGCTCTCCCAACTACCCCAGTGTTATAAGGAACTGCTCCTTTTCTCTTATGGCGTATCCAAGAGCCCATATAGAGTCCTTAAGTAGGTTCCTTATCGGTAGGAGAAAATAACAGAGGCCAGCCAGAGTATACTGAGAAGCAAAGAGGCTAGTAAGCCTGATCTTTATTAAACGGTTGCAACAAGGTGCCCACGCAACACATCCAGGAAGGAGGAGAGAACCCAGAACAATGGTGCGCTAGCCCTTATATAGACTTTTGAAATTGCCCACCCTGTAGCCCAGGATTCCCACCCCTAAAAAAGCACACATACATTATGAAGGAGGTGGTCTACAGGAAAAAAATCCTGTCTGCCAGGATACCTAATAAGGGTCACTGATTGCATTACCTGGGCAACCTAGCCATTCTTTTGTGATGGCAAATACTTTAGTTCCTGAATCCAGGTCACAGGCTCACCATAGTCATACACAAATACACCCTTTAAGACAGGATTTGTAAGCAAAAAGACAATGGGGAGGCTTTCCCATTTTCTTTCTCCTTGCAGAGAAATATTTGAGGTCAATTTGGGAGAGTCAAAATGGCTTCAGGATTGCTCTCCTGAACTATTTCAGACACGTGGTTTATGTTAAGTTGTGGGTGAACATATCAGACGACACAGCGATTCTTCAAACAGCTCTTGTTTATTCACAGGCCAGAACAGAACTGAACTGAAGGGTTCAGCTAGCCTGCTTATATAGAGCTCCACTACAATGCAACAGTAACCACTTTCTGTAACTATCCAATCACTGAACGTTACTTTCAATCCCTTATTTGCATATGTGGACCTGAGTGAAAACTATCTACAGTATCCCCCTGCTGGCCCAGGGTGAGAACTTCAGTACATAACAGTTTATATACTTATGCATGTGTTTGCCTTGTACATTTATGAACATTTAATTTATATTTGAGACCTTAGAATTCTTATAACACCAGCGAGACTTAAGAACGTTGTAAACCTGATCATCTCCTGCAGTTTGGTGGGATGATGTCTACCGCCTGCTTGCTTAAAAGCACCCTTTTATTTTTCCCTTTTAACTTCACTTGCAATAGGATTCATGAGGCTACATCATGGACTGATTTCAAAATATATATAATTCCAGGGGGAGGGGGAGGCGGTCTCTGTCATTTGCTTCAGGCCTTTAAAAAGCCTTTCTCTAGATGAAATGGTCTGCTTCTTTCGCTTTGCGGATCAAAGGGAACCTGGAGGTTAAAGCAATATACAGGTTTGCAAAAGCAGATGAGAGATATGTGTCAAAGTCAGTGCACAGCACAGATATTTCAGCAGGTGTTAGTTTTCTGCACTTTCCTGGTCTGCAGTTTAAGAAAAATGGCTCAGCTGTAATGGAACCTAATGTTGTCGTGCTGGGCTTTGCTTTCATCTTGAAAACCAAAGGATTCATTCATGTTTTATCATATGCTGTACTAGAAGATCTATTCTAACACAGTATTATGCATATTGTCAGGGAACTGCCATCGGAGCTAGAGGCGGAGGGAAGGCTCCAGAGGGATGCCGGAGAGGGTCCCAGTAGGGAGAGAGGCAGCCCATCTGCTGGGGAAGGAAATCAGCGTAACACCAGTGGAGAAGGGGGGCAGATGGGGGAATCTGAGAGGAGGCTCCAAGACTCCTCGCCGGAGACCAGCGGAGAGAGTACGGGTACTCCGCTGCCCACACCCTCCCTGCGCAGAAGGCTTCCGCACAGGGAGAGTAGGAGGAGACTTGGCGTCAAACAACTTTTATGCTGGAAAAGGTTTAGGAAACGCCCACTGACGGATTCTGCCAGCGACTGAGACAGTCACGATGCTGGAGGCTGTTCAGTCAGAAAGGGTTTAACCAGGTAACCTCGCCAGCAGTGGCGGCAACTTACGCACGAGCAACCCCTAAATCCATTACACATATGAACAGGGTCTAAGTGTATGCAGGGAAGCTTAGTTTTCATCTTCTAAGGAACAAATTCCTAGGCCTTATGTCTGCTAAGATGTGCTTAGGAACCTAAGGAAGCAGGACTTTGGGGTCCTACATAATCCCATCTCATGGATCTAGCTAGTTTGGCCAGGCCTTGTCCCACCAAGCCATTCCAAGCTGTCTTCAGCCATCTGTCATAGATGACATCCAGCACCAGAAAGTTGAAACTGTGGCTTTGAAATGCAGCTAATGGAAAACTCCTGAGCCAGTTCTACCTTTGCACAGTGACAGAAAGAGACTCCAGATTCAAGAAGTGCTGACTTTCGGCTGCAAAGAAAGCATCAGGAGCCCACTTCAGTGTACTCTCCCTTTTTTTGAAATAATTTTTTATTTGATTTTACAAATATAAGTTTATAACAATACTAAATGCATATTTACTGTATATCTGAAGGAATGTCTCCACCCCCATCGTTCAACCCGGACACTGAGGTCCAGCGCCGAGGGCCTTCTGGTGGTTCCCTCACTGTGAGAAGTGAAGTTACAGGAAACCAGGCAGAGGGCCTTCTTGGTAGTGGCGCCTGCCCTGTGGAACGCCCTCCCAGCAGATGTCAAGGAGATGAACAACTATCTGACTTTTAGAAGACATCTGAAAGCGGCCCTGTTTAGGGAAGTTTTTAATGTTTGATACTGTATTGTGTTTTTAATATTCGGTTTTAAGCCACCCATAGTGGCTGGGGAAACCCAGCCAGATGGTCGGGGTATAAATTTATATTATTATTATTATTATTATTATTCTGTATATGGAGGTTTCTCTGAATCTCAAGACTTCACTCCATCTACTCCATGGGTCTTATTGTCAACATTTTCAACTACATATTTTTCCATAATCTATATTTTGTATCCATCCAAAGTGAATCTCATGTTACAAGTGAGATTAAAATCCTGATAATGTTTTCATCTGCTTACAGTGGTCTCCTAAATGAATTATAAATTTTCCCCATTCTTTTTTAAAGTTTTTGTCCTCTTGGTTCCTGAGCTTTCTAGTCAGCTTTGCCATTTTGGCGTAGTTCATCAGCTTAGTTTGCCATTCCGCTGTGGTAGTGACTCTTTCTTCTTTCCATCTCTGGGCTAGTAGCATCCCACTTCGGTGTACTCTCAATTCTCCCTTTTGTGTCGCCATCTTGACTTCAAGCTGGGGTGTAAAGGATCTTCCTTTGCCACTTTGCAGGAATGTAAAGAGCATCCTTTAAGCCCCACCTGCAAACGGTGATTCTTCCCTTGTAGAAGAACTTGAATTCAAAGTAGATTCTTCCTTTGCAGCCATCGTTTGAAGTGTGAGTCACCTGACAGCAGATGATGTCAGTTTTCTACCCTTGACATCATTATTTTTTGATTGGAAGGTAACAGTCCTGCCCATCTGTCAAAGTGGCCCACCATGAATTCTGGGACTTACTGCTTGAAAAAGGATTTCGACTTTGAGCTATGCCCTACCTCATCTTAAGCACATTCCTTAAATCATATTCATTTAATAAAAGAAAACCAGCCATTATTAAGGGTCCTCTTCATTTCACTTTCTTTTTGCGCTTTCATGTTCCACAAATTTCCTCCTCCACCCTCCTTTTTGGGGGGAGGGGTGGATACAAAAACAAACAAGTTCAACCACTGTACCAATTTCCAGGACAACATGAAAGACCTGTGCAAAATATTGAACAGGAATGAGATTCCTCATAGTACAAGGCCGGCTCATTAAAAGTGACAGCTTCTGAGAAGGGTGAAGCTCTTTCATCTCAGCAGACAGGCTCAATTATTAGCGAGCAACTCTATGCATTAAAACTTTGCCTTCTGCCTGGAAATAAAAGAGGAGAGCAAGGTTCTCTGGCCTCGTGGCCAACAACCCAACCACAAACTGCAACTGGGGCAATTTTGATAAGAGCGACTTGCAGAACGTGGATCAAGTCATCATCCACCTCCAATTCCCTACCACTACCAGTGACCGTCAAGAGGCGCTGCTGGGCTTTAAAGAAACGCTTTGCTGAGCTTGCATTGTCACCTGCATCGTTTTTCGGCCTGCAGTCCGAGGCGTTAACTCGAGTGGTGCTGTGGTCTAAACCACTGAGCATCTTGGACTTGCCAATCAGTAGGTCGGCGGTTCGAATCCCTGCGACGGGGTGAGCTCCCGTTGCTCGGTTCCAGCTCCTGCCAACCTAGCAGTTCGAAAGCATGCCAGTGCAAGTAGATAAACAGGCACCACTGCAGCGGGAAGGTAAACAACATTTCCGTGCACTCTGGTTTCCGTCATGGTGTTCTGTTGTGCCAGAAGCGGTTTAGTCATGCTGGGAACATGTCCCAGGAAAGCTGTCTGTGGACAAATGCCAGCTCCCTCAGCCTGAAAGCGAGATGAGCGTCGTAACCCCATAGTCGCCTTTGACTGGATTTAACTGTCCAGGGGTCCTTTACCATTATACCTTTTTTACCATTATTATTAATAATAATAATACCCCTACCCCTACTCATCTGGCTAGGTTGCCCCAGTCACTCTGGGCAGCTTCCAACACTTATAAAAAC
Source organism: Podarcis liolepis (assembly GCF_965112155.1). Taxonomy (NCBI): domain Eukaryota; kingdom Metazoa; phylum Chordata; class Lepidosauria; order Squamata; family Lacertidae; genus Podarcis; species Podarcis liolepis. Next base: position 123,180,630 of record NC_139554.1, read on the forward strand.
ATAACAGAACATCAAACATTAAGAACTTCCCAATACAGGGCTGCCTTCAGATGTCTTCTACAGGTTGTGTAGTTCTTTTTCTCCTTGACATGTAATGGGAGGGCGTTCCACAGGCTGGGCACCACTGTTAAGAGACGAGGAGCTGTGCGTAGACCTTGGCACATTATTCAAAGCCTTTGAAAAAGTTTCCCCTTAACAAACTTAGGGCCATTGCACTTCTGAAGCAAACTAACCTTGGCAAAGTCTCTCTGCAAATTGTATGCTTGTGCAGAGGTGGGCAAGTTAAATCCGCTCTGTTGATGGAGAGATGGAATTTTGCCTTAGCCGTGCCTTCAGCTGTTCCGTTACATTAGTTGAGTTGCCTGCCTTGTGCTTAGCAGAAGCACACCATGCCAGGAAACATAATTTCCCTTGAATGCGCCCACCCACCGACCGCTGAACTTTTGGTGTTACGTAATCGATACTGAGAAACATTCCTTTTAAAATGTGCACTCGTTCTGGAGAGTAGGTTCAATCAGATTATGAATCTGTTTTGAACCTCGTGAACCCACTGCATTTCAGTACGTTGTCACGAGGAATTCTTCCTTGCATAAGGAGGACTTTGAACTTCGAAAGAGTACGGCACAAAGGAACACATTCCTTCGAAACACGGCACAAATTGTCCTGTGTAGCATTTTGCATCAATTACAGATATAAAAGTACCTATGCTAAACTTGTAGTGGCAGGAGGAGGAAAAGAAGAGGAGGAGGAGGAAAAAGAAGAAGAATTAAAAGCAACTTTGTTGTCGTTTAGTCATGTCCGACTCTTCGTGACCCCATGGACCAGAGCACGCCAGGCACTCCTGTCTTCCACTGCCTCCCGCAGTTGGTCAAACTCATGTTGGTAGCTTCGAGAACACCGTCCAACCATCTCGTCCTCTGTCGTCCCCTTCTCCTTGTGCCCTCCATTTTTCCCAACATCAGGGTCTTTTCCAGGGAGTCTTCTCTTCTCATGAGGTGGCCAAAGTATTGGAGTCTCAGCTTCAGGATTTGTCCTTCCAGTGAGCACTCAGGGCTGATTTCCTTCAGAATGGATAGGTTTGATCTCTTTGCAGTCCATGGGACTCTCAAGAGTCTCCTCCAGCACCATAATTCAAAAGCATCAATAATTCAAAAGTAACTTAGAATCATATAATTGTAGAGTTCAGAAGCATCCCAGGAGTCATCTAGTCCAACCCCTGAATAGCTTAGTCGGTAGAGCATAAGACTTTTAATCTCAGGGTTGAGGGTTTAAGTCCCATGTTGGGTGTCTTGCGGGACATTGGACTAGATGATCCTCGTGGTCCTTCCCAATTCAACAATTCTATGAAAGCTAGCAACTTTTTAAAGAAAAGTAACTCAAAGCAACTTAACCACAAAGTAATAACACATACATTAAAAGCAGAAGAAAAGAAAACAGGAAAACATTAAAACTCACTCATATTTTTAAAAGGCAGGACTAAAACATCCCACTTGTTGAGGGAGGCAGCAGATAATTAAAAACCAAAGGCCTGGTGGAAGAGAAACGTTTTTGCTTGCTGCCTAAAGACATGCAATGATGGCGCCAGGTGAGCCACTGCTGAAAAGCTCCATTCTTATGTTGCCACCTTCTGGGGCCCCTGTGGAATTGGCACATGGAGAGGGGCTTCAGATGATGGTTGCATCTGTAAATCTTCCCTGGGTCAGATGATGGTTGCACCTGTAAATCTTCCCTGGGTCCTTATAGGTAAGTCTCAGGCCCCACCATGCTCCTCCAAGGGAGGGGGGAGCCCAATGAGAACTGAGTAGCCCCAGGATGTTAAGTGTCAGCTGAGGGTGGAGAATGTGGAATGCCATGCTTTCATCTGGCTGGAGATGGAGATGGGATGTGGGTGGCGCTGTGGGTTAAACCACAGAGCCTAGGACTTGCCGATCAGAAGGTTGGCGGTTTGAATCCCCATGACGGGGTGAGCTCCCGTTGCTCGGTCCCTGCTCCTGCCAATCTAGCAGTTCAAAAGCACGTCAAAGTGCAAGTAGATAAATAGGTACCGCTCCGGCGGAAAGGTAAGCGGCTTAGTCATGCTGGTCACATTGTTGAATGGTTTCTTTAAATGTAAAGGTTCATCATTGTTCCACTCCATGTGTATGTCTTTAAGGGGCCAGAGCAAGGGCCAGAGCAAGATAACGAGACCCAGCTTTACAGCTGTGAAACATAGCAGGTGCTGCTGAGTTGTATTTGATTAAGGTGTGTCAGCATTTGGGTAGAGTATATAAGGAGCAGCACCTAGCTCTCCCATTACCCTGGGGGATGGGTTGGTGGTTGGGTCATGTTTGTTTGTTAATATATTTAGTGTAAATGGAGTTTTTGTTTTTCTTATTAAAACCTTCTTTAAGTTATTTTTGAGTCCCTTTTTAATGCATGGTCTCCCCAGCAAGCTCTCTGCAGCGTCACTATACTGCAAAAAGCCAACACACATGACCCGGAAGCTGTATGCCGGCTCCCTCGGCCAATAAAGCAAGATGAGTGCTGCAACCCCAGAGTCGGTCACGACTGGACCTAACGGTCAGGGGTCCCTTTACCTTTACCTGGCTGGAGAACGCTGACCAGGAGTCTTCCCATTCGGAGGGAGGACATACACACACACACACACACACACACACACACACACACACACACGTGTTTGTGTGTGATTTTCTCGGTTTACAAAAGTACGTGACTTGTCTCTTTTTTCAGGTTTTAACAGTCTTCCTTACAAATCAGTTACAATAATAATAATATTATAATAATTTATTATTTATACCCCACCCATCTGGCTAAGTTTCCCCAGCCACTCTGGGCAGCTTCCTTGTTGTGAGACCTTAGTGTTGAGTACAGTGGTACCTCAGGTTAAGAATTCATTCTGGAGGTCTCTTCTTAACCTGAAACTGTTCTTAACCTGAGGTACCACTTTAGTTAATGGGGCCTCCCACTGCCGCTGCGCCGCTGGCCCACGATTTCTGTTCTTATCCTGAAGCAAAGTTCTTAACCCAAGGTACTATTTCTGGGTTAGCGGAGTCTGTAACCTGAAGCGTCTGTAACCCGAGGTACCACTGTATAGTATAAGGTTGGGGAATAAGAAGGGGGAAGAGGAGGGAGGGAAGCTTATATTATTTTGTATAGTGTATGTGTGGGGTTTTGTGCCAGTGACAACTGGGTAGGTTCTCTTGCTATGTGTTTATTACATTTCCTTGGTTCTGGGGGGTATTGGGGGGGCAGGGTGTGGTTGGTTTTCTGTGGTTATAATAATAATAATAATAATTTATTATTTATACCCTGCCCATCTGGCTGGGTTTCCCCAGCCACTCTGGGCGGCTTCCAAAAGAATATTAAAATACTATGATACATCAAGCATTAAAAGCTTCCCTAAACAGGGCTGCCTTCAGATGTCTTCTAAAAGTCTGGTAGTTGTTGTTCTCTTTGACATCTGGTGGGAGGGCGTTCCACAGGGAGGGCGCCACTACCGAGAAGGCCCTCTGCCTGGTTCCCTGTAACTTGGCTTCTCGCAGTGAGGGAACCGCCAGAAGGCCCTCGGTGCTGGACCTCAGTGTCCGGGTAGAACAATGGAGGTGGAGACGCTCCTTCAGGTATACTGGACCGAGGCCGTTTAGGGCTTTAAAGGTCAGCACCAACACTTTGAATTGTGCTCGGAAACGTACTGGGAGCCAATGTAGGTCTTTCAAGACCGGTGTTATATGGTCTCGGCGGCCGCCCCCAGTCACCAGTCTGGCTGCTGCATTCTGGATTAGTTGTAGTTTCCGGGTCACCTTCAAAGGTAGCCCCACGTTGGCTGCAGTGGGGTTTGTTTGCACTTGTGAGAGGGGGAGGCCTAGTTGAGTCAGGTAAACCAGGTTGAGTCTTATGCTGTCGGTGGATTCTTGTTGTCGTCTTGTTGGGCTGCGTATGCAATAAAGGGGAGCCATACTGGGGTGAAGGCGGGGAGGACACGCATTTTGTTGCAGTTCTCTGTTGTCCCTCTCCACAAAGGAAAACGGAGACGAAAACAGGCTTGCCAAAACAGTTACCTAGTGAACGGGGACAAGTCGGGCACACGCAACATCTTTCTTCCTTGTATATTGCAAAGGTTTTATAAAGCACCTTTCACGCTCAAGGTGTTTCCAAATGCTTTACTGGGTAATGAGTTAGGGACTGGCGTTCTGGCGGCTGCTAGCTCATTCCGCATGAAATAGTGCGCACACAGCCTTGCACAGTAAACCTGCCGTTGCTGTGAAGAGATATTGCTTTGAAGAGCTTGTTCATTTCCCTTTCTTCCGAATAAGTGCTGAAGGATTTTATTGGGGGTAGACGGCTCAGCTCAGCCTGTCTGCGAGCACATCTGCCCACACCTATATCTCTTAAATGACTGCTGTGCTGGAGCTGGAAATGGTGCAGAAATCGTGAAATATGCAAGCAGGGATCAAGCCTGGTTTTTGTTCTGTTTTTTGTAAGTGCTGTGAAACTAAATCTGTGCCCGCACTGGCAGGATACCTCCCCCCACCCCACTTTCTCATTTTTTTCTTTTATTTTCTGCTTGCAACTGTTCTTCCAAGCTATCCACCACGCCTGGCTTTTTGGTGCATTCATAGTTCATGCATGAAAAGATCAGCAAAGAAATTTCTCTTCTACAGGCGATGCAGCACTCTGCCTGAAATGGAAGCTGGGAAGGGTGGGGTGGCAAAAAGGTAAAGGTAAAGGACCCCTGGACGGTTAGGTCCAGTCAAAGGCGACAGTACTGGGTGACAGAGGAGTTAACAACTATAGGAGGGAAAACTCTGGTGCATTGTCTGATGGATTAAACAGCTTGTAGCACCCTGCTTGTGGTTAACGCTTAGCTGGAATGAAATATTCAACGCAGCAATAGAGAAATTAAAATAATAATTTATTTGTCAGACAAATAAATGATAGGCACAGTGGTATATGGTTACCAAAGCTCTGCCCCCTCCAGCCCTGATGGCCAGCACTTATATTTCCTCAGCCCAGCCCCCTTGCTCCTCCTTTGGCTGCCTCTGTCCAATCAGCCTGGTTGAAATTCCTATTGGCTGTTTGCTAGAACCAATCATAAAAGATACACCCATTTCCTATTACCTTTTATGGGAGATAAAGAGCTATATTTCCTTCTATCCATAAATGGCAGACAAGTAGCCATATATCTTACATTTGCCTCGACCAGGCACCTTAATTACCAGATCACCTTTTGCCCCTGTTGCCCCTGCATTCCAAAACAAATGGCTAAAACAAATGGCTCATGGTATTAAATTCTATCTAAACAGAGATCTTGGGTTCACATTCTCACACACCATCAATGAAATAAGAATCTAACATATGAATCTAACATTTCTTACTTTCTAAATCCTTTGCATAATTACATTAAGCCAACAAATCTCATACATAACATAGACAGCTTTTTAGAAGAAAAGGCCTTTGCAAAGTAAAAAAAGGAACTCAGTAAAAACAGCTTCAAAAGAAGCCTCTTCAGTTTACACCCCCCCTTTCCCAGCCAGCTGCTTTTCCCATTAACTCTTCCCAAAATTTATTGCCCTTTAACTCTCTCAGTATACCTTAAACCTTAGGAAAATATGGCTAGAGTCTGATGGGAGGCACATGGTATTATTTTCTGTTAAACAATAAATCTTACTATTTACCAACTCTTAATTAGTGTTTTTGCAGCTTGATTGTATTCTGTAATATGTAGGGTCAGTGTAACATTTGCTCCCAGCCTGTAATTCCCTTTTACAACTTTGATAAACTTGTCTCCTGCTACTGCTATAAATCAGGGGGGTCCTTGTTCAGGAGAGCAGGAAGATAAACAACTGCCAAAGTACTTAGCCAGCTGGTTTCTGCCTGGCATGAAACATACAAACATTTGCAAATATATCTTTAAGCTCATTTAAAAATACAGGCCTTGATCAGATGCCTCAAGCTGACTGTTGTTGTAAACAAAAAATTGCCCTTTTCCCTTATGGGGTATCCAAGAGCCCATATAGAGTCCTTACATAGGTTCCCTATTGGTAGGAGAAAATAACAGAGGCCAACCAGAGAATATTGAGAAGCAAAGCAGCTAGTAAGCCTGATCTTTATTGATCTGTTGCAACAGGGTGCTCCCCTCACACACAGGAAAGGAGGAGGACCCAGAAAAATGGTGTGCAAGGCCTTATAAAGACTTTTGAAATTGCCACCCTGTAGATCAAGACCACCCCCAGAAACATCATACATACATCACAGAAGGGGTGTAACCTAAGATCACCCCTCAGATAAATCATACCTACATCACAGAAATTTAAATGTTGTTTTTCTCTTGTCCTTGTTTATCTCCTGTCTGGCAGGTTACTTGATTGGATTTCCTGGGTAGCCTGGCTAGTGTTTTGTAGTGATAAAAACTTAGTTCCTGGGCCAGGTCACAGGCTCACATCCTATTCAAACACAGACAGGATTTGTGAAGGAAAAGACAATGAGGAGGCTTTTCCATTTTGACCTTGCAGAGAAAAGATTTGGTCAGTTTAGGAATCAAAATGGTTCCAGGTTGGCCTTCCTGTGCTGATCTATGTATGTGCTTGCTTGGTACACTTATGAACATTACCATATATCTAAGACCATAAAATTCCTATTACAATATTGCTAGAATCTCTAGGCCTCAATGGTGACTGTGCACATTTTATAGAAGAACGGAGGCCTTCTTTGGACGATGTGCTGGGCCCGGGGGTAACCCAAGTAATGCGGTCCAGGTCCAGTCCCGAATCCAAGGGACACAAACACCCAACTGTGTGACAGAGGAGCACACAGCACATAGTAAATTTGCTGTTTCTCCTCCCGCTTGCCAGACCAAGATTCCAGTCGGCAGGAGCAAAAATATGGGTTTTGCATTTTCAAAACTGGCTTCAAGAATCACCGAGTCTACAGCAGGAGCTGTCTTTCAAATCTCTGTTGACTTTCTCCGCTGATCAGTTCAAAGCCTCAGAAGTCTGCAGTGTCTGGATTCATTAGATAAGGGAAAGGGGCCGTCTAAACCATGGCAAATCTTAGTTGCTACAAAGGTTTGCTGTTGCAAATTAATTTTGGGGGAAAAAACCGCTTAAGTGACACTGTCAGGGTGTGGGTGTGCTCTTGGCTATTACACAAAGCTCTTGAAACAGTTGTTTAAGTCAGTGTATCAAAAAGGCTGTGTTTAAAAAATAGCTTTGCCTGAGAATTCAGTCGTGTCCTTAGTTTTCCAGCAGTGCTGATGGGTGTTTTTCTTTTCTGGGGGCAGCCGGGGTTGAGCAGATGTATGCACATATAAAGTTTGTTTTGCCCCCCACCCCCAACACAAACCAATATTTATTTATTTTAAAAAAAACACCTTCCCTTAACGATGCCAGCTTCTGTTTGTGTAGTGACAGTCTGATCCTGGTACATCCCTTGGGTGTGTTGACATTGCTCCAGAGAGTTAAGATAGTTAAGAAGCATAATTAAAATTTCAGTGTGGTACATAGTCCAAGGGATAAAATCACAGCACAGACCTTGGCAATACTTTTTTGCAACCTGGGCAAATGGGGAGGACAACAGAAAGCAGAAAGACAGGGCTCAGTCTCACATCAGGAGTGCCAGCAAAGGGGTCTTTAAAGACCCCAGACAGAGGCTGCATTCCCATGTAAGTTTAATGTAAAATAATGTATGTTTAATGTGCATAAAATGTTATGTGGAGGTTTGCATTTGCAGAATGGCTGCTTCACAGAGAACTGGAGCAAGTGGAAAAGGTTGTACTGCTAAAGCTGCAAAAAAGAAGCTAGAGTCTTAGTTATGTAGTTGATGACTCATCCCTGGGAGTCTGGGTCTCTCTCAGAAGCTGCCTGAGTATTGAAGAAGTACCGTATTGGCCCGAAGATAAGCCACACCCAAATATAAGCCGCTCCCTTAAAATTCCGCAGGCACTCACACCCGTAAATGGCAAATGTAGAAGAAAATCCTTCGAGTACTAGAAAGGAGCCGCAAGGGGGTTAAACACCTGTTCGTAGCACCATAAATGCAAATTAAAAAAAGCAGCACTGCACTGTAAAATACGGGGAAAGTGATGAATGACATTAGAATTAATTGCACAACAGTCTCAAGCTTGCAGATCGGCAATAAAGCATTTTATTGTTCTGTTTTACCCTATGACTGTTTCAGCGGCGATATCATAAAAGCCAATTTTTGTAAGGTCGTGAATTTAAGCCGCACTTTAACTTTTCACAGTCAGAAGGGGGGGGGGCTTATATTTAGGCCAATACGGTAACTTGCTTTATCTGACTCTCTCTGGGACCAGAGAGAGCATAGTTCCTGGACTATATTAATAAAACAAAAAACTTAAATAAAACCAGACTGCATTGCTAGTTGCTTAAGATCAGTGTGTTGAGCTGTATTTACAAATCCGCCCCACTTCCCAGTGGGGAGGAGTTGCGGTGGACCGCGTGGCCACCCACTCCCCACCGGGGGCGGGGGACTTTGTCCCCCATTGCCTGGGGGATCCCGGCCACAGAGCCCAGCCAGCCAACCCGCTGGCCAGGGGGGCGTGGCTGGGGCCGTTTAAATGGAGGAGTGAGCCAGAGGACTTCCTCTTTGGCTCGCTTCCTCAATCACCCGCCCTCCCTCCCTATTTTGCAGGTTAGGCAATGGCCTTGCTATGGACTTTGGTTGGTCGCCTTGGTTGTCCAAGGGACCTGGTAGGAATTTTTCCACTTGGCAAATTGGCACTGGCCACTTGGTTTTCGCCTACCTCGTAGCAATCGTCACAACTTTGTTAGGGTTTCGGTTAGGCATTGTTTGACCTTGTGGGGGGAAGGGGAGGTGTGGCCATCACCTGCCCCTCCATGCTTAAGGGTATTCCGTTAAAGGAACCCGGGGGTGTTGATCTTCGTCCGAAGCCCGGCTGGGGGCTAGGGCCTTGACACGACCCCGATGGGAACACCAAGGGGAGCTTGAGTTGGTTCGCATCGACAGAGCTCACCCTACCGGCTTACCCTTACTGGGCTTCCTGCACAATGGGCAGGAGTCAGATATAGTCAGGTCCAATCAATGCCTAAGCTAATATCGCTCATATTCTGTAATTTCAATAAAGTTGTGGCCAAAATTTTCCCAATAACATAAACCTAATATCCGTGTCCTTGTGTGAGTTATTTCCAACGAGGGGGTGACTGCAGGGTCTCAACATGCAATGGAGTTTTTTGTAACTAGTTTAAAGGTTTGCAGTAAAACTTTGGAACTCTTTTCTTGGTGTGTAGAGGTTATTGATTTATACTCAGCACAAAGTCCAGATCAAGGGATTCCACTCCCATAACTCCAACATTTATTGTGTTAGTTTAACTGATGTCAAGGCGGTACAATTTGTTCTGTCCCATTTTCTACCACTCCTTTCACACTGCCCAAGCCACGTATTGACAGTAAATGTTAATCACACACATTGTTCCTCACACTCTGTCTACATTCTGCCATTCTTCCAGGTTTTCCCTTTTCTGTGCTAAAACATCAACATGCTTTCTTGTTGGGCAAAAGAAGAAGCATGAGCCTTGAAATGGACAGGGGATGCAGCGCATGCCAGTGTGCTGTTTCACAGCTCGTCGCATGAACGGCAGCAGCATGAACCCATGAAAAAGGCAGGAAAATTTCTGCACAAAACTCCCACGGTTTTCCTGGCTGAGGCAGCTGCAAAGAGATTATTTTCCCTAGAATCAAATAACATGTAATAGTAATAGTAATTTATTACCTGTACCCCACCCATCTGGCTAGGTTTCCCAAGCCACTTTGGGCGGCTTCCAACAAAGATTTAAAATACCGTATTTTTCGCTCTATAACACGCACCCAACCATAACATGCACGTAGTTTTTAGAGGAGGAAAATCCGTAGGCATGCCACCCGTAGGCATTTCCTCCATAACACGCACAGACATTTCCCCTTACTTTCTAGGAGGAAAAAAGTGAGTGTTATGGTTCAAAAAATACGGTACATTAAAATGTCACACATTAAAAACTTTCATGAACAGGGCTGCCTTCAGATGTCTTCTAGTTGTCAAGTAGTTGTTTATCTCTTTGACACCTGGTGGGAGGGCGTTCCACAGGGCAGGCACCACTATCAAGAAGGCCCTCTGCCTGGTTCCCTGTAGCTTAGCTTCTCACAGTGAGGGAACCACCAGAAGGCCCTCAGCGCTGGACTTCAGTGTCCGGGCAGAACGATGGGGGTGGAGATGCTCTTTCAGGCATACTGGACTAAGGCCATTTAGGGGTTTAAAGGTCAACACCAACACTTTGAATTGTGCTCCGAAACATACTGGGAGCTAATGTAGGTCTTTCAGGACTGGTGTTATATGGTCTTGGCAGCCGCTCCCAGTCACCAGTCTAGCTGCCGCATTCTGGATTAGTTGTAGTTTCAGGGTCACCTTCAAATGTAGCCCCACACAGAGCGCATTGCAGTAGTCCAAGCGGGAGATAACTAGAACATGCACCACTCTGGCGAGACAGTCCGCAGGCAGGGAGGGTCTCAGCCTGCATACCAGGTGGAGCTGGTAGACAGTTGCCCTGGATACAGAATTGACCTGCACCTCCATGGACAGCTGTGAGTCCAAAATGACTCCCAGGCTGCGCACCTGGTCCTTCAGGGGCACAGTTACCCCATTCAGCACCAGGGAGTCCTCCACACCAGCCCACCCCCTATCCCCCCAAGAACAGTACTTCTGTCTTGTCAGGATTCAACCTCAATCCATTAGTCACCATCCATCCTCCAACCGCTTCCAGGCACTCCCATGCAGAGGTTCAGACCTGCAAACCTGACCTATTGGCTCAGCCAGACGTCCCAAAGCACTTATTCACGCCAAACCTTTGCATGTATATGGAGGCATAAAAATCATGAGCAGGAATCACCCAAATCTTTTTTTTTTTTTTTTAAGGAGCAGGATAATTGGTCCCTTAGGCCAGTGTTTCCCAACCACTGTTCCGCGGCACACTAGTGTGCCGCGAGATGTTGCCTGGTGTGCCGCGGGAAAAATTAAAAAATTCGAAAGATTTTTTTTTTAAAGTCAAATTTTCGATTGGGGCGCCGTCACTAGATGACCCCTGGGGTTCCCTCCCTCCCTCCCGCTCTGCGCCTCCCTCCTCCTCCTCCTCCTCCTCCGGGGAGGCCCTTCCTGGCTCTCGGCCAAGGCTTGGCGGCTGCCACTCACTCACTCGCTCACCCACCCGTCCCTCCATCCCTGCACCCGGCCTCTCCCCCTCCGTCCCCGGCGCGGGGGCTGCCGGGATCCGTAGTCCCCTCGCCCTTGGGCTCCGTGCCCATGCGGGGTGCATGAACTACGTTTCCCAGCATGGCCTGGCGGGCTGGGCATTTTGTTTGAAGCGCTCTTCTCCCGGCCATGGAATGAGCGCAGCGGCGGCGGCCGGGCAGGCAGGGGCTCTTCCGTGCAGACCCCGCGCAGCCTGCCTGCGCCCCTGCAGAGATCGGGTGGCAGGATGGAGCCCGGGGATCCCCGCGGAGGCGGAGTGGCGGAGGCGGAGGCTGCCCCCCAGGTAGGGCTGCGTCGGGGGGGTGTTATTTTTGCAATGCTGCATCCGCGCCGGAGGGGACGCATCGGACCGCGGGGAGACCCCTTGGCGGGCGTGCAAGGCAATGCATGCGTGCAGGCGTTGCATGGAGTGCAGTGCAATGCAATGGCAACGCGGCGCCCTGCATGCATGCATGCAACTTCCACCGGCGCTCCGGACTTGGCAGGTGAGGGGGGTCCCCAGTGGGCGGCAGAGAGAGCCGGGAGGGCGAAGGGGAGCCGGGGGGGAGCAGCGCTGCTCCCCGAGCCGAGCCCGGGGGGAAACTTCGGTGTCATTGCGCCGGGTGTTGGAAGCGGAGGCTGGCGGGGGCCCCTCACCTGCAAAACCTGGTCGCCTCTCATATATTTCGTGCATTGCATTCATCGCCCGCTTTCTCCTCCAAGGAGCTCCCGGGGGCGCATGTGGTTCTCCCCGTGTTATCCTCGCAACAACAGCCCTGCGAGGTGGGTCAGGCGAGTGGCCCAAGGGAGCACCCAGGGATTGTCCTGGCCAGGTGGGGTGATTTGAACCCTGCTCTCTGCCCGGTCTTCGTCCTCATTTAGCCCCCACATGTGCATGACTGTGCATGACTGAGGTTTTCCCCCCTCGTCTTGGCTATGGTGTGAGTCTGTCCTGTTAATTAATGGGGTTCTGCCTTCGGAGAAGATTAGCCAGCCCTCAAGGAGGTGATTATGTAATTTGCTAGCAATTCATGTCCCTCCCGGCGTGACGCTGCGCGCTGACGTCACGGGGCTGTAATGGTGGTGTGCCTCGAGATTTTTTTCATGAAACAAGTGTGCCTTTGCCCAAAAAAGGTTGGGAAACACTGCCTTAGGCCATGTCCAAATGGAGCTTTTCAAACTGACACTGAATTAAAGGGAAGCCTTTTTTTTAGCTGAAAGGAGCAATTTATAAATGCAGGGGGAATATAGAGAGGGATAGCAAATAAATAACAGGCCATTTATTGGCTACGTTTCAAAGGCAATGGATTCTTTGGAATGTTATCCTACATTGGATATCGCTAAACAAAAACAGATTGTTACTGGACATTGTTTAGAGAGGTACCCGAGATCGGCAAACTAAGGCCCGGGGGCCGGATGCGGCCCCTCAGGATCGTAAATCTGGCCCACGGATCCTGCCACCTGCTCGGTCCTGCCCCATGCACTGCGGACACCTCAGCGTGTGGGGACTGACTTCCGCGACGCTGGCACGGTTTCTGGGTGGGCAGCAATGCTGGCGCGGCTTCGGATTGGCTGAAGGAAGTTCCTGTAGCCAATCCAACACTTCACCGCCCATGGCTGAGGTAAACCCTCACGGCCGTGGACGGAGAAGTGGGCAGGTGGGCGGCGGGTCTGGGTCGTGCCAAGGGCATCATGACGGGTGCATCGCAGGGCTTCAGCCAGAGCTTGGCGCACCTGCCCGGCTCAGTGCTGCTGCTGGTGGCGCGCTCAGCAGCCACGCGGGGATGGAGCGGCTGCTACTCATCAACAAAGCCAGTGAGCAGGCGGCGCCGAGATGCGCTCCTGAGTGCATGCAGAGTGCGTTCCTCCTCTAGGTCTGGAGGCAGCTGCGGGACTGGCTTGCAAGGTATTTATATTTTTCAAAACATAGTCCTGCCTCCCACAAGGTCTGAGGGACACTGGACCGGCCCGCTGGTGAAAAAGTTTGCTGTCCCCTGGTGTAGATAGACCATTGCCCTGATGCAGCAGAGATGCTGTATGCTTTTATGACCACTGCATTTTAGAGTTTGTACAATAGTCCTGAATCATGGTTCAAAGGGCTTGGACTAAGGGAACCTCTGTCCAAATTAGCACTCAGCCAGTTACCTCAATGGTCAGCTTTTTCACCATATACTCTCCTTCGGCAAACCCCAAATGTAGGATTCACCCCTTGAGCTTTTAGGGGGAGGAATCCAGTTCATGCATCCCTAGGGGAAGATAAAATCAATAAATACTGTTCCCCTCCATCCAGTTCCTTTTTATAAAGGCGGCTGCTGAGAGCTTCCTTCCATGCAGTAGAAGAGACGACTCGGCTTGCAGAGAGGAGATACGCTAAGGAGGTGAAACTGGAGAATTTTCTGGTCAGTTTTACTCCCAGCAGTAACTTCTCTATTTGTAGCTTACAGAATTGTTGATATTTTTTCCCCAGAGAGAGAAGGAGAGGAACTAGAAGTATTGTAAGGAAACCTCTAAGCAGTTTAAAATATATATTAATTAACCAATTACGTATGCATAAACCAAGCAGTCAGTCTCATTAATTTCAACATTGTTTGCTTCCAAGGAAGATTTGCCCAATTCGGCTTTAAAACTTGCCAATGTCCCTTTGATGTCTTGCCTTGGTGACAAGAATGGGGTAGACTTCTTTGTTGAGCCAGCATTTGAAGCCCAGCAATTGTGCTAACGTGCAAGGAAACTCCGATCCTCTGTGTCTGCCCTGCCCCCATCTGTGATACTGTAAACAACAACAACAACACCCTGCATTTTGGATTTGTTTTTAAGGAGTACTAAGATAGCACGTGTGCAGTGCTTTGTTCATTTAGGCCATGGATCAGCAAACTAAGGGCCACGGGCCGGATCAGGCCCAATTGCCTTCTGGATCCAGCCCGCGGACAGTCCAGGAATCGCCATGTGGATTGCCAGGGCACATGTTCTTTCCCTCTCCCTCACACGGCGGTGGCGCCACCTCCTCCCTCCCTCCTCCTGGCTTCTCCCCGCCCTGCCCAGAGGAGGAAGGGTGCTGGGCTTTCTTGGTGCCAGCAGCAGCAGCAGCAGCGCTCGAGCGGCCGCCATTTTAAGCAGCCCTCTCCGGAGCCCTTTTGCGTGCCACTCATCGTCCCCCCACCGCCGCCAGCCCCTGCTGCTCACAAGACACTGGGGCTCGTGGTGCTCTTGCCTCATTTCCCCCCCAAAAAATATAGTCTGGCCCCCCACAAGGTCTGAGGGACAGTGGACCAGCCCCCTGCTGAAAAAGTTTGCTGCGCCCTGATTTAGGCAAAGTATTATAGACTCATGCAGCTGGAAGAAACCTCGAAGGACATCTAGCCCAATATGCAGAAATGGTGAATCTTATCAGAATAAGAAATCAAGATAAACTTTTCATAAAAGAATGGAAATGGTTTATTGAATATTTACAGATAACTTGTAAACAGATAAGAACATTGGCAGGATTATTTTATAACCTGCAGCTTCATGAGCGTATATATTTAAAGAAGATGAATAAGTGAGCAAATTAAGTTAATTTGGATATGCAGAAGATATTTAAAAAAAATTCAGGAACCGCAGAAAGAGAGGGAAGGAAGTCAGGCTTTGAAATGTCGAAATGATTGTAAAATTAAGTGAAATGTATAAACTTAAAAAGTGTAAATAAAAAATTAAAGGGGGGGAGCAGTGATGTCCCTCAAAAGAACGGGGTACTTTGCCAGCTGCTAAAATTGGGGTGCTTGTTGCTTCACTTGTGTACCCAGCTTTTTACAAAACTAATGAATGCTTAAGGTTGAAACAGGAATCACATAAGACTTCCCTTTCCCCCTTTGACATTTATGGCATGTAGTTCATCTACTCAGAAGCAATTAAAGGCCACATACATGGTGACTTCCTCTTATTATTCAGGAAGAGGCGGGACCCTGCAAAGGCTGCAGCGGGCAGGAGAGACATGCCAATTGCTCCTGCCAAACTGCTCCAAGACAGCCTTGCAGTATATCAATTTAACTTTACCATTTGTGTGACAGCCACTCAGAGCCCTCACAGCTATATGCCTAGCACTGCTTTGTAGCTCCTTTTTTATTGCAGTGTTGGGAAGCAACTTTATCAGGAGGCACTAGAAAGGAAGCGGGAAGTGTCTTGGAAAGGCTGCAGGGATCAAAAATCTGACTTCCACAGTCATCTCTGAGAGATGCCACGTCGCTGGGCTGGCAAGGTGTATACATCATTTCTATTTACGCAAAAGGGGGCAGTAGCTAAATCAACAGGACCTGGTGGGGCCTAACCAAAACTTGTTTACGGTTGACAGCTATGGTCCTTATTTTCTCTGAGGAAAATAAGGACCATAGCTGTCAACCGTCCCTTATTTGGCGGGAAAGTCCCTTATCCCAGCGCTGTGTCCTGCTGCTGTCCCTTATTGATGATGTCCCTTAAATTTCCCGGGTTTCCCTGTCCTAAAGTGAAGGCCTTCTGGGAAATGATCTACAATGAATTAAAAAAGGTATTTAAGTATACCTTTCCCAAGAAACCAGAGGCCTTCCTTTTGGGCATTGTTGGCCAGAAAGTGTTAAAGAAGGATAGAACTTTCTTTATGTATGCAACCACAGCAGCAAGAATTCTCATCGCAAAATACTGGAAGACACAAGATTTACCCACACTGGAGGAGTGGCAGACGCAATTGATGGACTATATAGAATTGGCTGAAATGACTGGCAGAATCCGAGATTCGGGAGAAGAAACAATGGAGGAGGACTGGAAAAAATTTAAGGACTATTTACAAAAATATTATAAGTTATATGAATGTTAAGAACTTGCATGATCTGGAAAATCTAGCTTCAGCAATAAGATTTAGTGATATGGGAAACTAAGTTACAATTATGAAAGGACTAAAGTTTAAAGTAACACTATATCTATTTTAGAGCAAAAGTAAATTGACAACAAGTATTTTAAACCTAAAATATAATTATTTGGAATTATAAAGGAACACATGAAACAAGGTAACAATTTGCTGATATTTTTATTGTAAAGAATGCAGGGTGAGGGAGATGCGGGGAAGTCCGGTTGGTTATGAAAAAATGTCTTGGAAATTTGAATTTCCTTTTTTTTCTTTTTTTTTTCTTTCTGTTATTTTCTTTATATATCTGTCTTTACATCTGTACCTGGAAAAAAGCAATAAAAATATTTATAAAAAAATAAAAATAAAATAAATTTCCCGGGTTTCAAAGGAAGCGGCTCCTCTCCCTCCCTCCTTGCCGGCCAGGGAGGAGGGAGGCTCCAACTGTGTTGCTTGGCTGCATTGCTCACCCAATAAGGAGTCTAAGAACGACTGGGGGGGTGGAGCTTGCATGCCTTGTGCCCGGCCGCATTGCCTGGGGACTTGCCTTTGCTCAGCGCTTCCCAGCGGAGAGGTGACGGTGGTTTTCCTTGCTGCATCCCCTTTGCCGGGTTGCTGCACTGTGGGAACCACCGCTTGAGGCTTCGTTTGGCTGCTGGCTGGGCTTTCTGCCTTTGTCTCAGAGGGGCTCAGAAGGTGAACATACCTGTGCTCTGAAAATCCCTTATTTTGGCTGCTGGTCCCTTGTTTTCAAATCTGTAAGTTGACAGCTATGCTTAATAAGGACGTCCTATTCAACAACAACAACAGCCATTTTATACTCCACCCATCTGACCGGGTTGCCCCAGCCACTCTGTACAGCTTCCAACATATTTAAATTCAATAAAACATCAAACATTTAAAAGCTCTCCCTATACAGGGCTGCCTTCATAAATTTTCTAAAGGTTGTATAGCTACTTATCTCCTTGGCTTGGGGATTGCATAACTCCATACCCTCCAACATTTCTCCAATGAAAATAGGGACGTCCTAAGAGAAAGCGGGACATTCTGGGATCAAATCTGAAACCAGGACAGCTTCTGTAAATCCGGGACTGTCCCTGGAAATTAGGGACACTTGGAAGGTTTGCATATATTCTGTTATGCACTGAAATTCTCACCCTGGGCCAGCAGGGGGATACTGTAGATAGTTTTCACTCAGGTCCACATATGCAGATAAGGGATTGAAAGTGATGTTCAGTGATTGGATAGTTACAGAAAGTGGTTACTGTTGCGTTGTAGTGGAGCTCTATATAAGCAGGCTGGCTGAACCCTTCAGTTCAGTTCTGTTCTGGCCTGTGAATAAACAAGAGCTGTTTGAAGAATCGCTGTGTCATCTGATATGTTCACCCACAACTTAACATATTCAAAGCACCTTTAAAGCACCTCGCTTCTCCCAATAATTCTGGGAACTATAGTTTACCCCTCCATGCACTCCAGTTACCAGCACCCCCAACAGATAATTTCCAGAACCCTTTTGGGTGAAGTCATATGCCTTGAATTATGGTGTGGATGTGATCTAAGTTCCATTGCATTCAAGGCATGCGCTTCACTCCCTCCTTTGGAAACGAACAGAGATTAAACCTGCTTAACTTTGGGCTGGATTGTGTAACACAGCAAAGCGGTTAGCAGCAGCAAGTTTTTCTGAACTCTGCTGGCATCGATCAGTTCTTATTAAGTGTGGGAACAAGAGGGGCAAGC
This sequence comes from Podarcis liolepis, assembly GCF_965112155.1. Taxonomy (NCBI): domain Eukaryota; kingdom Metazoa; phylum Chordata; class Lepidosauria; order Squamata; family Lacertidae; genus Podarcis; species Podarcis liolepis. Next base: position 123,198,455 of record NC_139554.1, read on the forward strand.
TGGAACACGCAGACCCAGATGTGGGTTACAGTCTCTTTCCAGGCTCAACAGTAAATCCTCGACAATTGTGGAGCAGTTATTGATGTCGTGTTCCCAGTTTTTGGCATGACTGGTTGAGACCAGGTTACTCTATCGCCTCCGTCGTTCTAGCCCAACTATTAGGATCTGTGATAACAGGTCACTTGACAGATGGGGCACTGAGACTGAAAATGACTCGCGTTAGGATTTGAATCCAGGACCCGGTGTCATTCTGTCACAGGCAAAACCCTGTGCAAATTTTAGCCACCTGTCATGTTTCATTTTTTGTTTAATGCAGTGGACAGGCATTCTCTTGGGATGGGACTGAGCCCCCCAAATATTGAGGGGGGCCTGGTCAGCCTTTTCCTTGCAGAGGTGAAAGGACGATTCCCCTGTCCCCTGGCCTGGCCTGCCACTGTGCTGTCTCCCAGTGGGTTGCCGCTTCTGCCACATCTCTCAGTTCAGCCTCCGGGGACTACAAGTCCCATCATGCCTCCATCCCCTCTCCTCCCTCCGCCGAGCTCAGTTTGTCCACAGGGCCAGTCGCAGCAAGACCAGCAAGCCAGGATCTGATCACAACGCCTTGGCTCCACGCTCAGCCTCCTTCCGATGTGACAGTGATGCGTGTGACTGTGTGTCAACGCACATGTGTGCGACGTGTATGATGTCACACACCAACGATGCATGTCGTGGGTGATCTTTGGATGAAGGGAATAATAATAATAATAATAATAATAATAATAATAATAATAATAATACAGTGGTACCCCGCAAGACGAACGCCTCGCAAGACGGAAAACCCGCTAGACGAAAGGGTTTTCCGTTTTGGAGGCGCTTCGCAAAACGAATTTCCCTATGGGCTTGCTTCGCAAGACGAAAGCCCATAGGGAAATCTCCGGGACAGCGGGGAAGCGCAGCGCGTCTTCCCCGCTGTCCTCGGACCTCCTCCGAAGCCTGGCAGCGGGGCGGGGACACCTCTTCCTGCCGCCAGGCTTCGGAAGGATGCTCCGAAGCTAAAGAAGCTAAAGCAGCCTGCCGTGACCCTCTCCCGGCTGGAGAAGTGACGCGCGCCTATGGCAGGAGCCTCCATAGGCGCGCGTCACTTCTCCAGCCGGGAGAGGGTCGCGGGGGGTTTCTTTAGCCCCGCGCGCGCTCTCCCGGCTGGAGAGGTGACGGGCGCCTATGGAGGCTCCTGCCATAGGCGCGCGTCACTTCTCCAGCCGGGAGAGGGTCGCGGGGGGCTGGTTTAGCCCCGCGCGCGCTCTCCCAGCTGGAGAGGTGACGGGCGCCTATGGAGGCTCCTGCCATAGGCGCGCGTCACTTCTCCAGCCGGGAGAGGGTCGCGGGGGGTTTCTTTAGCCCCGCGCGCGCTCTCCCGGCTGGAGAGGTGACGGGCGCCTATGGCAGGAGCCTCCATAGGCGCCCATCACCTCTCCAGCCGGGAGAGCGCGCGCGGGGCTAAACCAGCCCCCCGCGACCCTCTCCCAGGTGACGCGCGCCTATGGCAGGAGCCTCCATAGGCGCCCGTCACCTCTCCAGCCGGGAGAGGGTCGCGGGGGGTTTCTTTAGCCCCGCGCGCGCTCTCCCGGCTGGAGAGGTGACGGGCGCCCATGGCAGGAGCCTCCATAGGCGCCCGTCACCTCTCCAGCCGGGAGAGCGCGCGCGGGGCTAAAGAAGCCATAGCCCCGCGACCCTCTCCCAGCTGGAGAAGTGACGCGTGACTATGGCAGCAGCCTCTGAAGGATGCACCGAAGCCTGGCGTGGGGGGGGGGCAGAGAGACCTTCTCCCCGCGCCAGCCTTCGGATGGCTGTCCTGAAGACTTGGGGTGGGAGAAGGGTTTTCCTTCCCACCGCCAACATTCAGAATGCTGTTCTGAATGTTGGCGGTGGGGAGGAAAAACCCTCCTCCCACGCAAGCCCCGGGAACAGAGGGAAAGCGCTGCGCGCCTTCCCCTCTGTTCCCGTACCTGTGCTGAAGGCTTGCGGTGGGGAGAAAAGCCCTTCTCCGCACCGCCAGTCTGGCAAGCGGTTTCCCTAGGAACGCATTAATTGATTTTCAATGCATTCCTATGGGAAACCGTGCTTCGCAAGACGAAAAACTCGCAAGAAGAAAAAACTTGCGGAACGAATTAATTTCGTCTTGCGAGGCACCACTGTACAAGGTGTGACCGGAAAGTAGGGTGAATCATCCCTATATGCAATACAGTGGTACCTCGGGTTAAGTACTTAATTCGTTCCGGAGGTCTGTCCTTAACCTGAAACTGTTCTTAACCTGAAGCACCCCTTTAGCTAATGGGGCCTCCTGCTGTCGCCGCGCCGCCAGAGCACGATTTCTGTTCTCATCCTGAAGCAAAGTTCGGCAATCTTCGCGGAGCTCTGGCCCAATGGTTGCCAGTGGCCTGAATTAATTAATTTTACAATGAATGATTTTAGAGTGTTGTTTATGTTATACTTTTATACTGTTTTATTGTTGTTAGCCGCCCTGAGCCCGGCTTCGGCTGGGGAGGGCGGGATATAAATAAAATTTATTATTATTATTATTATTATTATTAACCTGAAGCACTATTTCTGGGTTAGCGGAGTCTGTAACCTGAAGCGTATGTAACCTGAAGCATATGTAACCTGAAGTACCACTGTAATGGGAACTGCCGGATTCGCAGAGACACGTGGGAGGCGTTTGTCCGTAACTGTGCTGGGCCCAGGGGTAACCCGAGAACCGCGGTCCAGGTCCGGTCCAGAATCCGAAGGTTCCGCTAGGAGCCAGTCTGACAGGGTCAAGGCAGGACACGAGGCAGGAAACCAGGCAAGGACAGATACAGGATCTCAGGCACAATCTGGCATACAGCAATGTTGCTCCTGCAACCTGGGGCGGGGTCTGATAGCCTTTTATCTTTGTCGGGGTAGTGGCCGGTCCTGATCCCCCAGTGACTAACCTCCCTTTTTCGCCCGAAGGCGAGCACTCCTCCTGCGAGTACTCAGGTCTCTCCTTCTCTCAGACCTTAGTCTCTGCAGCTCGGGAGATGTCGGTGGGTTACTAGACCCAGAGGCGGCCTCAGCCTCCCCTGACCAAACCGGTAGTGGAGCAGCTGTAAGTGATGGCCCAGCTGAAGGCAACGAGGTAATCCCCGCATCTGGAGCCAGGGCAGGCTCAGGACCCTGACTTGGCCCAGCTGGTGTTTGTTGCAGGGGAACCTGTGCAGACTGGGACTCTTCAGGATCAGGCCCCAGACTTGGTTCAGATGATGCCTGAGGCAAAGGATCCGGTGCAGACTGAGACTCCTCTGGTTCCGAGTCTGAGCCCAAGTCCTAGGCCATCACAGTATCTCAGCTAATGTATGCGCACACATTTCTGCATTTGTTGGCAGGCCTACGTTCATGCAGTAGCGTTTGTTGTTGTTTAGTCATTTAGTCGTGTCCGACTCTTCGTGACCCCATGGAACAGAGCACGCCAGACAGTCCTGTCTTCCACTGCCTCCCGCAGTTTGGTCAGACTCATGTTTGTAGCTTTGAGAACACTGTCCAGCCATCTTGTCCTCTGTCGTCCCCTTCTTCTTGTGCACTCCATCTTTCCCAACACCAGGGTCTTTTCCAGGGAGTCTTCTCTTCTCATGAGGGAGCCAAAGTATTGAAGCCTCAGCTTCACAATCTGTTCTTCCAGTGAGCACTCAGGGCTGATTTCCTTAAGAATGGATAGGTTTGATCTTCTTGCAGTCCATGGGACTCTCAAGAGTCTCCTCCAGCACCATAATTCAAAAGCATCAATAATTCAGCGATCAGCCTTCTTTATGGTCCAGCTCTCACTTCCATACATCACTACTGGGAAAACCATGGCCTTTACTATACGGACCTTTGTTGGCAAGGTGATGTCTCTGCTTTGTAAGATGCTGTCTAGGTTTGCCATTCCCTTTCTCCCAAGGAGCAGGCGTCTTTTAATTTCATGATTGCTGTCACCATCTGCAGTGATCATGGAGCCCAAGAAAGTGAAATCTCTCACTGCCTCCATTTCTTCCCCTTCTATTTGCCAGGAGGTGATGGGCCCAGTGGCCATGATCTTCGTTTTTTTTATGTTGAGCTTCAGACCATATTTTGTGCTCTCCTCTTTCACCCTCATTAAAAGGTTCTTTAATTCCTCCTCACTTTCTGCCATCAAGGCTGTGTCATCTGCATATCTGAGGTTGTTGATATTTCTTCCGGCGATCTTAATTCCGGCTTGGGATTCATCCAGCCCAGCCTTTCGCATGATGAATTCTGCATATAAGTTAAATAAGCAGGGAGACAATATACAGCCTTGCCGTACTCCTTTCCCAATTTTGAACCAATCAGTTGTTCCATATCCAGTTCTAACTGTAGCTTCTTGTCCCACATAGAGATTTCTCAGGAGACAAATGAAGTGATCAGGCACTCCCATTTCTTTAAGAACTTGCCATAGTTTGCTGTGGTCGACACAGTCAAAGGTTTTTGCATAGTCAATGAAGCAGAAGTAGATGTCTTTCTGGAACTCTCTAGCTTTCTCCATAATCCAGCACATGTTTGCAACTTGGTCTCTGGTTCCTCTGCCCCTTCGAAATCCAGCTTGCACTTCTGGGAGTTCTCGGTCCACATACTGCTTAAGCCTGCCTTGTAGAATTTTAAGCATAACCTTGCTAGCGTGTGAAATGAGTGCAATTGTGCGGTAGTTGGAGCATTCTTTGGCACTGCCCTTCTTTGGGATTGGGATGTAGACTGATCTTCTCCAATCCTCTGGCCACTGCTGAGTTTTCGAAATTTGCTGGCATATTGAGTGTAGCACCTTAACAGCATCATCTTTTAAAATTTTAAATAGTTCAGCTGGAATATCATCACTTCCACTGGCCTTGTTATTAGCAGTGCTTTCTAAGGCCCATTTGACTTCACTCTCCAGGATGTCTGGCTCAAGGTCAGCAACTACACTACCTGGGGTATACGAGACATCCATTTCTTTCAGGTATAGTTCCTCTGTGTATTCTTGCCACCTCTTCTTGATGTCTTCTGCTTCTGTTAGGTCCTTTCCACTTTTGTCTTTTATTATGGTAATCTTTGTACGAAATGTTCCTTTCATATCTCCAATTTTCTTGAACAGATCTCTGGTTTTTCCCATTCTATTGTTTTCCTCTATTTCTTTGCATTGCTCGTTTAAGAAGGCCTTATTGTCTCTCCTTGCTATTTTTTGGAAATCTGCATTCAATTTCCTGTATCTTTCACTATCTCCCTCGCATTTTGCTTGCCTTCTCTCCCCCGCTATTTGTAAGGCCTCGTTGGACAGCCACTTCGCTTTCTTGCATTTCCTTTTCATTGGGATGGTTTTAGTTGCTGCCTCCTGTATAATGTTACGAGCCTCCATCCATAGTTCTTCAGGCACTCTGTCCACCAAATCTAAATCCTTAAACCTGTTCCTCACTTCCACTGTGTATTCATAAGGGATTTGACTTAGATTGTATCTTACCGGCCCCGTGGTTTTTCCTACTTTCTTCAGTTTAAGCTTGAATTTTGCTATAAGAAGCTGATGATCTGAGCCACAGTCAGCTCCAGGTCTTGTTTTTGCTGACTGTATAGAGCTTCTCCATCTTTGGCTGCAGAGAATATAATCAATCTGATTTCGATGCTGCCCATCTGGTGATGTCCATGTGTAGAGTCGTCTCTTGTGTTGTTGGAAAAGAGTGTTTGTGGTGACCAGTTTGTTCTCTTGGCAGAACTCTATTAGCCTTTGCCCTGCTTTGTTTTGAACTCCAAGGCCAAACTTGCCAGTTGTTCCTTTTATCTCTTGACCCCCTACTTTAGCATTCCAATCCCCTATAATGAGAAGAACATCCTTCTTTGGTGTCATTTGTATAAGGTGTTGTAAGTCTTCATAGAATTGGTCAGTTTCAGTTTCTTCAGCACCAGTGGTTGGTGCATAAACTTGGATTACTGTGATGTTAAAAGGTCTGCCTTGGATTCGTATCGAGATCATTCTATCATTTTTGAGATTGTATCCCAGTACAGCTTTTGCCACTCTTTTGTTGACTATGAGGGCCACTCCATTTCTTTTACAGGATTCTTGCCCACAGTAGCAGATATGATGGTCATCGGAACTGAATTCGCCCATTCCCGTCCATTTTAGTTCACTGATGCCCAGGATGTCAATATTTATTCTTGCCATCTCATTTTTGACCACATCCAACTTACCAAGGTTCATGGTTCTTACATTCCAGGTTCCTATGCAATATTTTTCTTTACAGCATTGGACTTTCCTTTCGCTTCCAGGCATATCCGCAACTGAGCGTCCTTTCGGCTTTGGCCCAGCCACTTCATCAGCTCTGAATCTACTTGTACTTGTCCTCTGCTCTTCCTCAGTAGCATGTTGGACGCCTTCCGACCTGAGGGGCTCATCTTCCAGCGTCATAACTTTTATATGCCTGTTGTCTTTGTCCATGGAGTTTTCTTGGCAGGGATATGGCTTGCCGGTTCCTGCTCTAGGTGGATCACGTTTGGTCAAAACTCTCCACTATGACCTGTCCATCTTGGGTGGCCCTGCACAGCATAGCTCATAGCTTCTCTGAGTTATTCAAGCCCCTTCGCCACGGCAAGGCAGTGATCCATGAAGGGGGCGGTAGCGTTTAGTAGCTGTTAATACAGTGGTATCTGATGGCGGAAGAATTTCATATTCCGCGTGAAATCATTCCTGAGGTTACTGAGTTGTCCCACCCTCCATATTCTCCCAATCTGGCCCCACTGGATTTCTTTCTTTTTCCAAAACTGAAATCTGCACTGAAAGGGCACCGATTTTTCCAACATTTCACATATTCAAGCTGCTGTGACGAGGGAACTGAAAGCAGTACGAAGAAAGGACTTCACCAGAAGTTTCCAGCAGTTTTCCCTGTACGTTTCTGAGCACAATTCAAAGTGCTGACCTTTAAAGCCCTAAACGGCCTCAGTCCAGTATACCTGAAGGAGCATCTCCACCCCCATCGTTCAGCCCAGACACTGAGGTCCAACTCCGAGGGCCTTCTGGCGGTTCCCTCGCTGCGAGAAGCCAAGTTACAGAGAACCAGGCAGAGGGCCTTCTCAGTAGTGGCGCCCACCTTGTGGAACGCCCTCCCACCAGATGTCAAAAAGAAAACCACCAGACTTTTAGAAGACATCTGAAGGCAGCCCTGTTTAGGGAAGCTTTTAATGTTTGATGGACTATTGTATTTTAATATTTTGTTGGAAGCCGCCCAGAGTGGCTGGGAAAACCCAGCCAGATGGGCGGGGTATAAATAATAAATTATGTTGTTGTTGTTGTTGTTGTTGTTGTTGTTTTATTCTACAAACGTTGTCAACCATGCATTGTATCAGAGGGGGCCTACTCTGAAGGCCTGTAAGGCATGCATGTTCAAATATTTCTCGCTGTCCAATTGCTGTGACCATTCACCAAACATTCCGGTCACACCTTGTAATAATAGCCTCTGCTCCTGCCCACCACTGGCATGTGAAAGGTGGAAATGTGGCCCCTAGACTGATAAGCCTACCCTGCCTTTGAGAGCAGGAGAACATCTTTACTGTACCAACACCTGCAAGACATTATCAACTAGGCCTATAGGAGAGCACCCCAAACTAACAAATTCCAAAGCAATAAGCATCTGTGCCCGCTTTTAATGACAGCTCCGCAAACAGAAAGAGAAGCATGGAATTGACAACCTGCTGGCATTATTTTGCTGCTCCTTTAAATTGAGCGAGAAGCGCCTGAATAGCGGCTATCTTAGGAACTTTCCATTTAATCTTAACGCTATGCAAAGACAGCATTCCTTTAAACTGTCACATTGCAAGATGCATTTTCCTCCGGGTTACCTTGCAGTACAGAAACAGTGTTCTAGAGATGTGTGCTTTAGCCCATAAATCTTCCAATCTGGTAGATGCCCCTCTCTAAATGCTGTCTTTACTGCACAGTTCATCTGTGACAACATCCTGTGGCTGGGGGGAAGCTGGATTGATGGAGCTGTTAGCGGCTTCCCGCTCTTTCCAATTTCTCTGTGGGGAGAAGCGCAGCTTCAAGTGGAATTAGTGACAAAATAGGATGCAGCAGGAGGCGAAGAGAAGGGGGAGAGTTTATGACGAGCACCAAATGCCTTTCCCCTTATATTCAAATATTCATTTGCACTGCAGCTGAGACGCAGATGTTCTTGGAATTGCGGTTATTGACAAACATTTGTAGGCTGGGAAAACTCTTTGTCTTGGTAAATACAGAGACAGGGAGTGAGACAAAATTGCAACTGCAGAGGGGCTAGTACCCAAAGCTTTAGCTTATCTAGACAATTAAATAAGCAATAGTGTGCTGATGTCCTGTTTGTGTTTAATACTTTGAGGAGGCGCCTTGCTGTTCAGGGGATGGTTTTGCTACTGAAAGAACAGGCTTTTGCCACTTAAAAAATAAAAAAGTAGGAGGTGTGCATTCTGGCATTGTAGATTAAAAATGTCACAGAATTATAGAAATTCCAAAAAGAGTGGGGAATGTACAGCGATTACCTAAAATAAACAGTGTCCCCCAATCAAAACCTAGACTTGCTTTGAGTAATATTTGCAAAACAAAATATGGCTTACAAGTATAGTATATGGAGGAGAAGGGTAGAAGTGATGAAATGAGAAAGAAACAGTTTATCAAACAGGAAATCAGGCCTGCTTTGAGGAGGAAGGAGGTCTAATAGAATAAGAATCGGAAATAGAAAATAGGGTAACATCAGTCCATGGGTAAGAACTTTCAGATTTATGGCTATATGTTTGTCATTTGATTTGTGTCTTCTTTTTAGTTTGTTTCTTAAGTGTCATGTGTTTATGTGCTGTATTAAAAAGTTAATAAAAAGCATTTTTTAAAATGTCATAGAATTATAGAACTGAAAGGGGGCTTTGTAGACATCTGCCAGTCCAAACATCTGCTTGATGCAGGCAATCAGAGGTAGAACATCTCTAGCCAATAGCAGTCTACCCTCTGCTTGAAGACCTCCAGTGAAGAAGACACCATCATCACCCTCCAGGTAATATTCGTCATTGTTGATCTGCTCTCTTAATGCTCAACCAAATCTGTTTCTCCTGACCTTGCCACAACTCCCTTGAATCAAGAAAAAAGCGGCAGTAAGTACATTTACAGAGCATGAAGTTTTATATACAGTGGTACCTTGGTTCTCAAACTTAATCCATTCTGGAAGTCCGTTCGGCTTCCAAAGTGTTCCAAAACCAAGGCATGCTTTCTCATAGAAAGTAATTCAAAACAGATAAATCCGTTCCAGACTTTGAAAAACAACCCCTAAAACAGCAATTTAACATGGATTTTACTATCTAACGAGACGACTGAACTGGGTTCCACACAGTCACAAAAACAACTTAACCGAGAAAGCCCCAAAAGAAAAACGCAAATAAATAGCAAAAAACAAAAGCGCCAATATAAGCTCCAAATATCACATCTGTGTTGCGTACGTGCTCAGAACTCGTCAGCTGACAGAGCTCAGTGTGGCACTCAGAACAGAAGCGTAACATTCAAATTGGAAGCGCAGCACTCAAAACGGAGCACGTTCGGCTTCCAAAAAAGTTCACAAACCGAAACGTTCGGCTACCGAGATGCTCAAAAGCCAAGGTACCACTGTATAGGGAAAGCTGCTCAATTCTGAAAATGACTCAGCTGCTAAATATTAAAAGAAAAATGCAGAAATATAGGCATGCAAACTAGTGTGTCTATTTGTATAGAACAGGGGTCAGCAACCTTTTTCAGCAGAGGGCCCGTCCACCGTCCCTCAGACCATGGGGGGCGGACTATATGGGGGGGTGAACAAATTCCTATGCCCCACAAATAACCCAGAGATGCATTTTAAATAAAAGGACACATACTACTCATGTAAAATCATGCTGATCCCCGGACCATCCGCGGGCCGGATTTAGAAGGCGATAGGGCCGGATCCGGCCCCCGGGCCTTAGTTTGCCTACCCCTGGTATAGAAGGCCATTCGGAAACAAGAATCTTGGCATTGTATCCTGGCATTTCCTCATACATTTTCAATGAAATCAGATTGATCTGATATTATTCACTGCTCTGTAGTCTCTGGATGCCAAGCTGACTTCAAAGTGAGTGTTTACTAATGAGCCCGAGACACTGATTCTTACAGACACCCACTCACAACAGATTTGCATAAAACTGGTGTGAATAAAACCTCAGTAATTGGAACCTTGCTTGAAATATGGTACATGCACCCAAGCCGCTACATATGCTATAACAGATTGCTGGAGCAGATTACAGGTTTTCAAATGAAAGCATAACATTTGTGCCATTTGCCAGTAAATCCCCCCCTTCCAAAAAGAAAAAAATAAAATAAATTGATTACTAGACTCAAAGAATGCTGGTTTGTATGATGAGCAGCTGGGAACGTGAAGATTGTGACGTCAATATTGCCACCTTCAAATATCAAGACTCAGACCCTCAAAATGTCATGGTTTTGATTTTTAAAAATACATTATAGCCTTCAGAACAAGCCTCCGAGGGGCAGCAGAACGTTTGAAAAATAAGTACAATACAAGCATTAAAATCATTAAAAGCAGCCGCCATAAAAAGCAGCAGATCCCAGAGGAGCTGCAAAAATGATACTACAGTCGTACCTTGGATCCCAAATGCCCTGGGATGCAGACATTTTGGCTCCCGAATGCCACAAACCTGGAACTGACTGTTCCAGTTTGTGAACGTTCTTTTAGAACCCGAATGACTGAACTTCCTGAAGCAAATTGGAAGCCACGCTTTGGTTTCCAAATGTTTTGGAAGTCAAATGAACCTCCAGAATGGATTGTTTTGACTTCCAAGGTACGACTGTAAAAGCAGTTGTGAAGAATGATGGACTTCCAGGGCAAATGATGTATTTTCGCTGGCACTGAATGGGCATCAGAGTTGGCACTAGGCAAGCTTCTTCAAGGGAGCAGTTCCAAATATGAGGTGCCAAAACGAAACAAATAAATCCCTCTCCCTGGTCACAGCCCTCCAATAGAGCAGCCTTTGTGGAATAAATGCACTACAATAAAAAAGAAAGAATACACATTAATTTTCTGTTCCTGGAGGAGGCTGGTGGAAGAAGAAGAAGAAGAGTTTGGATTTTGATATCCCGCTTTATCACTACCTGAAGGAGTCTCAAAGCGGCTAACATTCTCCTTTCCCTTCCTCCCCCACAACAAACACTCTGTGAAGTGAGTGGGGCTGAGAGACTTCAGAGAAGTGTGACTGGCCCAAGGTCACCCAGCAGCTGCATGTGGAGGAGTGGAGACGCAACCCCAGTTCCCCAGATTACGAGTCTATCGCTCTTAACCACTACACCACACTGGCTCTCACACTGGTGGAACTGGGGGGAACCTAATGTTCTGATCATATTTTGTTGAAAATCAATAAGAATCAGGGAGAGGAGAGAGGAGAGAGGAGAGAGAGAGAGAGTGTTTTGGAGGACTCACATGAAAGAAGGTGACCCTCAAGTAACAAGGGTTTTGTAGGTAGACAACTAGAACTTTCAGCCCTGGGATTTGGACCAAGGCTGGGTCTTCAGCTCTATGGTTCACACCCCTTCTCCAACCTTTCATTCCATACTTCAGGAAGGAGCCATGGCTCAGTGGTACAGCCTCTGCTTTGCATGCAGAAGATACACAGCATCTCCAAGTACGGCTGAGAACATCCTGTCTGAACCCCTGATGCCAGTAAGTGAAGACAACATTGAAGTAGATGGACTAGGGGTCTGACTCAGTGTAAGGCAGGTGCCTATATTCCTATGTTCCAGGACTCAGGCCCACTTCTCATCTGTGATCCGTGCTAATTCCACCAATAATCTGCCCGAGAACTCAAAGCAAGGACTCTTAACAGCAAAGTCCTTTGTTGCATATGCAACCATAGGAGCCTGCCAAGGGATTTTGATTTGGCAGGTATCCGCTAGGAGCTACAACAAATCTCTTTTGCATGTCGCTTATCAAGTATGTGCCAAACAAGAATGGCCTTGCATTCCAACTACCAAACACTGCACAATAGAAATCATCCCTGTAATCATAAAGGTAAAGGGACCCCTGACCATTAGGTCCAGTCGTGACCGACTCTGGGGTTTCGGCGCTCATATCGCTTTATTGGCCAAAGAAGCCGGTGTACAGTTGCCGGGTTATGTGGCCAGCATGACTAAGCCGCTTCTGGCGAACCAGAGCAGCGCACGGAAACGCCGTTTACCTTCCCGCCGGAGCGGTACCTATTTATCTACTTGCACTTTGACTGCTAGGTTGGCAGGAGCAGGGACCGAGCAACGGGAGCTCACCCCGTCATGGGGATTCGAACCGCCGACCTTCTGATCGGCAAGTCCTAGGCTCTGTGGTTTAACCCACAGCGCCACCCACGGCCCGTCCTGTAATCATAGTTTAAATCAAATGCAATTGAATGACTAATGCAAACGTCTCAATGTTCAGAGAGCAGTGGACTCACCTCCACTAAAAGCCTCCCTAACTTAAGAGGGAACAATGTACGAGGCTTCAGGGCAGAGAGATATCTCTAGATTTGTCTGGCAGGGCAAGAAACCTAGAATAAAATTTAAAATACTAACAGATGCAAAGGAAAGAGGTGGATTTGCCCTGCCAGACCTTAAACTTTATTATGAATCAGCAGCTTTTTGCTTGTTGAAAGAATGGCTACTTCTGGAAAACGCAGACATTTTGGATTTAGAAGGTTTTAATAATGTATTTGGATGGCATGCATATTTGTGGTACGACAAGGTCAAAGCACATAAAGCATTTAAAAACCATATTGTCAGGAAAGCATTGTTTAATTTCTGGATAAGCTATAAGGACTTATTGGAAAACAAAACTCCAAGGTGGCTGTCACCGATGGAAGCGAAAGCTCAGAAAAAGCTTAATATGGAGGTCAGATGGCCGAAATATTGGGAAATTTTGGAACAAGAGGGAGATAGACTGAAACTGCAGAGTTTTGAGAAATTAAAAAACAAAGTGCGAGACTGGCTTCATTATTATCAGATAATGGAGGCATATAATTTGGACAAGAAAATTGGCTTCCAGGTGGAAAAATCAAAATTAGAAACAGAACTGTTAGAACCCAAAACTAAGATTTTGTCAAAGATGTATAACTTGCTGTTGAAATGGAATACACAGGATGAAACGGTGAAATCTGCTATGATTAAATGGGCACAAGATGTTGGACATAACATAATGTTTGCTGACTGGGAACAGTTATGGACCACAGGTATGAAGTTTACGGCATGCAATGCCTTAAGAGAGAATATTATAAAAATGATATACAGGTGGTACATGACACCAGTCAAGCTTGCAAAAATCTACCATTTGCCCGATAATAAATGTTGGAAATGTAAGGAAACTGAAGGTACATTCTTTCACCTTTGGTGGACGTGCCCAAGGATTAAGGCTTTCTGGGAGATGATTTATAATGAACTGAAAAGGGTATTCAAATATACCTTTCTGAAGAAACCAGAGGCCTTTCTCCTGGGCATGGCCGGCCAAATGGTGCCAAAGAAGGACAGAACTTTCTTTATGTATGCCACAACAGCAGCAAGAATACTTATTGCAAAGTATTGGAAGACGCAAGATCTACCCACCCAGGAAGAATGGCAGATGAAGGTAATGGACTACATGGAACTGGTGGAAATGACTGGCAGAATCCGAGACCAGGGAGAAGAGTCGGTGGAAGAAGATTGGAAGAAATTTAAAGACTATTTACAGAAATATTGCAAAATTAATGAATGTTAGAATGATGTCAGAATGAAGTTAAGTAGTTTAAGCAGCAATGTTTTAAAGGAGTATGAAAATGGATTAATAACAGGTGAGAACTCAAAGTTATATTAAGTTAAAGGATTAAGATAAAAATAAAGAGGGAAAGAAACTGCTGAATTAACTAACTGAACTGGAATACAAAAAAGGGAGGTGGGAGGAGGTCAGGGAAGCAAGGATATGAATATATGATATGGAAAGATTGATGTGTTTTGTTTTCTTTTTTAAATGTTTTTTATCTTTTTTCTGTATTTTTCTTTTTTTCTTTTTTTCTTTTATTTTTATTGTTGTCTTTTCGTCTAATTTTTTTACTTATGTAACTTTTTTCCTTTGAAAACGTAAGAAATATCATTTAAAAAAAAACCAATGTACGAGGCTTCAGGACAGACTAAGCCCACTTTGTAACTCACTCTACATAGGGCTGCCCTCGAGACCGACCCAGAAACTCCAGTGGGTGCAGAATGCCACGGCGAGACTCCTTACAGGGTCCTCACTGCAAGATCACATTCACCCGGTGCTATACCATTTGCACTGGCTCCCGGTGGAGTACCGGATCAGGTTTAAGGTGCTGGTTTTAACTTTTAAAGCGCTATACGGCCTAGGACCCTCGTACGTATGGGACTGCCTCTCCTGGTATGTCCCAAGGAGGACCTTACGGTCTTCAGATAAAAACATCTTGGAGATCCCGGGCCACAGGGAGGTTTGGCTGGCCTTGACCAGAACCAGGGCTTTTTCGGCTGTGGCCCCGAACTGGTGGAACACTTTGTCACAAGAGACTAGGGCCCTGCGGGACTTGACATCTTTCCACAGGGCCTGCAAGACGGAGCTGTTCCGCCAGGCCTTTGGCCAAGACACAGTCTGACCCCCTCTCTCCTTCTGTAATCCTCATAGAACTCTAGCCCAATGGTTGCCATTAATTTGATTCTGAATTGATTTTAGAATGTATTTTAATTAATTGACTGTGTGATTTTATGTACACTGTGCTGTTTTTACTTGTTGTTAGTCGCTCTGAGCCCGGCTTTGGCCAGGGAGGGCGGGATACAAATAAAAAAAAAGTTATTATTATTATTATTATTATTATTATTATTATTATTATTATTCATTGTCCCTGTGGAGAGTGCCCAACGAGAAGCGGGCATGAGTGTGCCTCTAAGGCTTCCCACTTCCTACTAAGTACATCATTGGGAGAGTTGTCTGCCCCCCCCCCAGCTCAGAATCCACATAATGAAATATGAGTCCATCACTTTCTGTTGTGCTGGGATACTTTGGGGGAGCTCTGGTTCCTGATCTGGTCCATCGGGAAGGATTTTTTGCTGCAGGGTTTTGCCTTCTCTGCCTAGCTGGGAGAAACCAGGAATGGGTTTAATGCAGGGGTCAGCAAACTAAGGCCCAGGGGCTGAATGCGGCCCCCCAGACTCGTAAATCCAGCCCGCGGGCCCTGGTTAGTCCCTGCGCACTGCGGACGCCTCGCTGTGTGGGGACTGACTTCCATGATGCTGGCACAGCTTCTGAGCAGACGGCAATACTGGTGCGGCTTAGGATTGGCTGCAGGAAGTTCCTGCAGCCAATCTGAAGCCTTGCCGGCCACCCGCTGTGGTAAACCTGGCACGGCCAAGGACAGAGAAGCTGGCGGGCGGGCGGCGGATCTGGGCCGTGCCATGGGCTTGGCACGCCTGCTGGCCCCGCACCTGGTACCCAGCTCAGCACTGCTGCTGGTGGCACGCTCAGTGGCCATGCTCAAACAGCTGGAGGGTGAGCTGCACACCGCCTGCCCGGCACTCTGCATGTGTTGCCTGCCCACTGACCTGGTGTCGGACAACAGCTGCAAGAATGGCAGGTGAAGTTGATGGACTACAGTGGTGCCTCGCAAGACGAAATTAATCCGTTCCGCGAGTCTCTTCGTCTTGCGGTTTTTTCGTCTTGCGAAGCACGGCTATTAGCGGCTTAACGGCTTAGCGGCTTTAAGAAAAAGGAAACAAACTCGCAAGAACTCGCAAGACGTTTCGTCTTGCGAAGCAAGCCCATAGGGAAATTCGTCTTGCGGAACGACTCAAAAAACGGAAAACTCTTTCGTCTTGCGCGTTTTTCGTCTTGCGAGGCATTCGTCTTGCGAGGTACCATATACGTCTTGCGAGGTATATGGAAATGGCGGAAGTGACTGGCAGAATCCGAGACCAGGGAGAAGAATCGGTGGAAGAAGACTGGAAAAAGTTTAAAGACTACTTACAGAAATACTGTAAAATTAATGAATGTTAGAAAAATGTTGGAATGAAGTTATATGGCTTTAGTAGAAATGTTATAAGGAATTAAGTATAAATAGATTCATAGAGTATTAAAGGGAAAAATAAGGTTAGAATGTGTTAAGATAATTATAGGATAGAAAACAGAGGAAGATGGAAAGGAATTGCTGAAACAATTAATAGAAATGGAATACAAAAAGGGAGGTGTGAGGAGGTCGTGGAAATAAGTGAAAGAAAGATAAGATATTGAAATTGGACTGTGTTTTAAATGGTTTTTGTTTTGTTTTGTTAGTTGTATGTGTTAGTGTTTTGTAGTGTTTTTTGTACTGTACTGTATTGTATTTTTTTTGGTTTTTTGTAGTGTTGTGTTTAATTTGTTGGAAAATTAATAAATATATTTAAAAAAAAAAAACAGCTGCAGCGTGTGGTGCACGCCACCTGGAAGCTCCACGGGGACGGGCTGATGGAGCAGCTGCTGCTTGTCAACAACGCCGGTGAGTGGGCGACGCCGAGATGCGCTCCTGAGCGTGTGCAGATTGCATTCCTCCTCCAGGTCCGGAGGCAGCTGTGCGACTGGCTTGCAGGGTATTTATATTTTTCAAAGTATAGTCCGGCCTCCCACAAGGTCTGAGGGACAGTGGACCGGCCCCCTGATGAAAAGGTTTGCTGACCCCTGGTTTAATGGAGAGAAGTAGAATACAATGCTTGCGTATCCTGAAGTACTGGACTTGCGAAGGAAGCGTTTTGCCATGTCTCCTGCCTCTAGGTCCTGAAGGGGGCGCTGTTCCATATGATACACCAGTCACTTCACTCAGGGTGGGGGAACCCAAGATTGTGGCTCTTGACTCCTCCTTGGAATGTGAGGCCTCTCCTGCTTCACCCTCACCATGCAAGATCACATGTCTGCAGAATAGGCAACAGGCCCTCTTGACACTGCAAATAGGTCTCATGAGTTGTGGAGTGGGATAGCGCCAGCCTTTTTAAGAACAGATTGCTCCAAGTCGGGGATGGGAAACCTCTGGCCTTCAGGCCACTCTTGATCCATAAGCCATTTCCCCCCAAACCAACACTCAGTGAGGTCAGCTGATGGGTCGGGGCAGGGAATGCACTGGCAAAGCAGCACCCAGCAGGATGGAATTCTGCACATCCCCGTCCATCAGTCCCATCCTCACCAGCAGGGATTGCCCTGGTGAAGCAGACCCCTGCTGGGAGCAGGATGGAGCCCTCTGTTCATCAGTTGGGGAGCAGAGAATTCAATCCTGCGGGGTGCTGCTTCAGCAGTGCACTTCCTGTGGGGAACGCACCAATGAAGCAAATGCCTTCCTCCACCACAACCACTTTGTGGGTCAACTCTGATAGGTCAGCAGGGCAGCCTACCTGCCATCATATGGCTGACAAGTGGGTTGTCCCACCTTCTTTCAATCTGTCCCAACCCTAGCTTTAAGCCTTTGCTGAGTCAACATATTTCCAAGTGAGCAGAGCCCGCTGGGAGCTGTCCAGGGTTCTGACTTGCACTGCCCTCACCTGGACTTGAAAGAAGCTCTGGTATTCATTGATTATAGTTGGGTACTGAACTATCGCCTATTGTTTACCAAAACCAGATTAAATGTATTTCCATCTGAAGTTCTCAACAGCAAACTGATCAGCATACCTTATCAGAATAGACTTTGCTAAGTTCTCAGGCTGTTGATTGTATGAAGCGTATCCTACTACACTGTGGGCCAGAGGTCAATTAGTTGAACCCTTAATGGCAAATTTACCTGGAAATTCTGAAACCCTCTATCTTCTCGAAGATCAGACAAATGATATTAACCTAGCTGTGGCAAAAAATTCTCTTGGAGGTAATAAGAATTAGGAATCAACATGCTCCTGGTAAAAACATAATGACTGTCTTGGAATTTTCTCTTGTATTCCTGCTGTATTTTGCTTCGAAACTGCTTTTGTGGGTCTTTGGACCGTATTAAGAATGTGTGTGTGGTATTCATCACTTTCAGCATAGGCCTCAGACTCCAACAGAACTGCACAGGATTTCCCCCCGATTTCAACCAACCTTTTATGGGCTGTCAAACTGAGATAATTTGAGACAGGAGATACCCTACAGCTTCATTGCCTCACTAACTCTAAGGCTTGCTAGCTGGTGATGGGGATTGCTAGTGACACTGTCAAAGCCTCCATTCACACATCATATAGGGCAACCTCCTGCAACCCAGTGCTTCTGCCATCCAGTTGCTTCCGCCATCAGCCTCCGCCAGACGGGCTGGAGGGCATCGGGTTGGGGAAAGGCTGTTTTACAGTGAGTGGACAGCGAAGCGCAAATAACTATATAACTAGGGCTCCATTGCCTTGAGCCAGGCTAGGCATCCGTAGATGCTGGAGGCATTTAAGATGAGTTTGGATGGTCACCATCTGTCAGGTACTTTCTAACTACACATTCCCACATTCAGCTGAAATAGATGACTCCTGATATCTCGTTCAGCTATGAAATAAAATTGTTTCTATAGCTCTCATTTCAGCAGCAGCTGCATGTGAACTGATGAGCCCTGAAAGGGCAAGGAGCATTGAGCCTTTTTAACTACCAGAATGCACTGGGCTTACTACTGGCATGAGTCTACTAGTGGAACGAGCAATTTAACTGCAGGAATGCATTGCGGCTTGGTTAAAAGAATTTGATAAAGTTGTAGCCCTGAATATCCATCTAGCGGATGTGTCTTATGTTTTCATTCCTTGGTGTGGAATAAATATATCTGGTGCATCTTCAACAACAACCTTCACAAAAGAAAAAGAAAACCAGGAGTTAAACTTACTCTTTTCCATTTTTGCTCTTTAGCGCATG
This sequence comes from Podarcis liolepis, assembly GCF_965112155.1. Classification (NCBI taxonomy): domain Eukaryota; kingdom Metazoa; phylum Chordata; class Lepidosauria; order Squamata; family Lacertidae; genus Podarcis; species Podarcis liolepis. The sequence continues at coordinate 123,217,312 of NC_139554.1, forward strand.
GACTGTTGTGAAATCAGAAGTTGCTAAAAGATTTATCAAGTGAGCCAACTGTGTTATTCAGAGAGCTTACCAAATGCTTTTGCTCTGTAGGTGTTGCTCTTCTTTATTTCATATCCAGTTGCCCCTTGCCATCTTTTATTTACATTTCGAATGCTCGAAAAGCATCTGCCAGCTTGCAATAAAGATAGCAAACCGATATGCCAGAACAGTTATAGCTCCATTCGCCGGGAAGAGTCTAGGCTGTCAAGCGCTGCTTGCTTCAAAGTCTCCAGCCCTGGCTGTGTGAATGAAGTCCATTTCCAAGGACATGAAAAAGGAGACTTAATCTGATGTGAAGAATGTTGTGATGTCCTCCTCAAAATGGAAAGCCACACAATACCTTAATCTGAGAGCTTTTCTTCCCTTTAAAAAAAAAAAATCATTAAAACTACCACAAAACATCTTTAGAGACTTCACAGTTTTCATTCATGATCTTGCCAGGAATTCCATCGGATGACATAGGCTGAAATCCTTTGCACTCTTACCTGGAAATAAGTGGCACAAGAGCTGGGACAATGGCATCCCCAACACACAGCTAGCAATAATAATAATAATAATAATAATAATAATAATAATAATAATAATAATAATAATAATAATAATTTATTTATACCCCGCCCATCTGGCTGGGCTTCCCCAGCCACTCTGGGCGGCTTCCAAAAGAATATTAAAATACTATAATACATCAAACATTAAAAGCTTCCCGAAACAGGGCTGCCTTCAGATGTCTTCTAAAAGCCTGGTAGTTGTTGTTCTCTTTGACATCTGGTGGGAGGGCGTTCCACAGGGAGGGCGCCACTACCGAGAAGGCCCTCTGCCTGGTTCCCTGTAACTTGGCTTCTCGCAGTGAGGGAACCGCCAGAAGGCCCTCGGTGCTGGACCTCAGTGTCCAGGTTGAACGATGGGGGTGGAGACGCTCCTTCAGATATATAAAAGTCTTGTTGCACCATTTGGATAGAATTCCCATCTCCATCTTCAGCCACCCTCTTCCCATGATGCTGCTGCCAGGCTCTAGTGGGCTTACCTGACAGCAGTGAGATCCACCTGCCCAATGCCGGGGGGGGGGATATGAAAGGGGAGCCCAAAGGATACCAGTTAGAATCATACTAGAATCACAGAACCGCAGAGTTGGAAGGGACCCTGAGGATCATCTAGTCCAAACTCCCTGCAAGACAGAAATATGCAGCTGTCCCATACAGGGATCAAACCTGCAACCTTGGCATTATCAGCACTGAGCTATCCAGGCAAACCTCTTATACCTACATTGACTAATATAGTTACAATTGACCCCTGTGAAAGAAAGGAGAGAAAATCCCCAGGACTTTCACTAAACTATCATTCCTAGCAGCCTCAGGTCCAGGATTTGGGGTTCGGGGCTTAGGCAGAGCAACCCCATAGACCCTAGAAGCATAGAAAGCCACCATCTTCTGAGTTGCCACTTTGGGTGCATCCCATTCAGTGCTGCCTATATTGACACCAAGGAAGTTATCCTTGGCAAACCCAAATGTGTGGTATGGTTGGTACATACATCCACATGTGGCGGGGTTGCCTTCAGATACAAATGTTTTGGAAGCTGCTATGCCAGCAGAGCACCAGGGACACGGGTGGCGCTGTGGGTTAAACCACAGAGCGTAGGACTTGCCGATCAGAAGGCTTAGTCATGCTGGCCACATGACCCGGAAGCTGTATGCCAGCTCTCTCAGCCAGTAAAGCGAGATGAGCGCCACAACCCCAGTCATCCGTGATATACTGGTCAATGGATATATCCAATACTGGTGTTGTTAAATATGTTTCTAGGGGAGTTTACATAAAATGTAAGTTGAGTCATTTACTTTTGTCTGCATGAGCAGCTGTAGCTCAGAACTGGATGACACTTTAGAACTAAAACAATGAACAGTGAGACCAGGAAGTTTGGCAATTTGCCATTTTAGAGAAATGAACACCAGAACTATGGGTAATCAGGGGACAAAGGGCAAAGGAGTTATATGTGAAAATATGGAAAACATTTATTCAACAGTAAAGAGCAGGTTTTTGTGGGGGAAACTCCAGAGGGGTTTAAAGCGCAGAGTCTTAATCTTTAAATGGAACTTAGACCAGAGAGCCCTTCAAACAGAGGTTTTCAAACAGAAAACAGCCCTCGAAATCAAGAACCATCCTTTGTAATTTAGGAGAGATAGCCACCTTGTAAGATGGTGCTGTGGTCTAAACCACAAAGCCTAGGGCTTGCCGATCAGAAGGTTGGTGGTTCAAATCCCCGCGACGGGGTGAGCTCCCGTTGCTCAGTCCCTGCTCCTTCCAACCTAGCAGTTCGAAAGCACGTCAAAGTGCAAGTAGATAAATAGGTACCGCTCTGGCAGGAAGGTAAACAGCGTTTTTGTGCGCTGCTCTGGTTCGCCAAAGGCGGCTTAGTCATGCTGGCCACATGACCCGGAAGCTGTACACCGGCTCCCTCAGCCAGTAAAGCAAGATGAGCGCCGCAACCCCAGAGTCGTCCACGACTGGACCTAACAGTCAGGGGTCCCTTTACCTTTACCTTTAAGACACTAGTATCTGATGTTGGAGTCAGGACAGCCACTCTGAAAATAAAACCGATATATGTTCCTATCAAATAGAACTTCCTTCTGGTGCCTTATAAATAAATGAAAAATAATGAGAATCATACCAGCTGTAAGTAAGTTAGGAAGGTGGGGGAACAATAGACTATGTCAACTCTGCACTGGCGCAGATTAGAAGCTAAGATGATAAGACAACTACATGGAGCTGCCGAAACAATATTAAAAGCATCTGTCTCCAGGGTCTCCATATAGGTTGATGGTAGGAAGGTAGGAAGAACTTTTCAAGATGATCAACGGCATGGATTTTTGTTAGCCCCAATCTATATACATATTCATTTGACTGTTTCATTTTACCAGCAAGGTCATCCCGGGAAGTAAAACTCTGGAGCTCAGTTGCTGAGCAGCTTCTATTAGTATTAATGGGGATTGAGCTGCAGGATTCGTGTGCGCCGAGGTGTGAAAACCTAACCCTGAGACCCTCACACCAGTCACAGATGCCTTCAAAATATTATTCCAGGTTATATGAATAATCCACTTGAGGGTGAGTTTAAAAAAAAAAGTTGAAGAACTCCAAAGCAAGAGGGAGAGTCTGAAATAATTGCTTGCTGTTCTTTTTCCTCCCCGATGCAACAAATGCGTTGCTTTTCCAGAAACGCTGTGCTAGTGCTTTTGGAACAGTTGCTGACAAAATACAAGGTCAAACTCCAAGGGGTTTCCATCTCCCGTAGAGTTTGCCGTTAAGAAAGCCTCAAGCAAACTGCCAAACTCGGTGCATAAAATTCGCTTTTGCCGCCTTTGATTTGGTTGTAGGGCTTGTCCTACTGATCTATGCAAGGTCCCTGCTGTGTGATCCTGTTGATTCATTCCCCTGGCCTCATATAACATAATGCAAGAGTGGTGTGCGTGCCTGTGTGTGTGTGTGTTTTACTCCCCTACAGTGTGTCCCTGCCCCTGGGGCACACATCCAAAATGATTTACTGGGTAGGTCAAGCTCAGCTACCATAATTCCTAACACCTGCCTCCATTCTAACAAAGTTTGCTCTCTGGGAGATAAGAGTCTTGGTAGATGCTCTAGGGGGACAACGAAAGAGGAATATGAAATAGATAAGTGCATAAATTCTTTGTAATGCACATGAACAAACCATGTTGAAAAGGCTCTCATATGCAGCAAACAAGTTGGAACAAATGCTGGCTGAACACAAAAGTGATACACACATTTTGCAGGAGAAGGCAAGATTTCTAAATCCATGTGATGATACCGACTTGAAAACAGAACGGTCCCTTTAGGGCAAGGATGGGGAGCAGTGGTGGCTTGTGCCCATTAGGACTGGTATGGCAGAAGGCAGAAAGACTAGCAGTGAGTGGAGCCAGAACCAGTGGCAACTAGAGGCATTCCTTACTGGTTGTACATGAGAAGGCAAGTAGGTAGGGGCTGACTAAGACAGGCTGAGCTTGGTGAGACAGTGCCCCTTCCACCCAAGTAGACCAGTCTCCACTGCCTCCAGAAGTTGCTGGGCTACATCTGTCATCATCCTTGAACGTGCCAGTTGGAATTGATGGGAAGGGCTACAGTTCCCTGTCTTCTTCTTCTTCTTCTTCTTCTTCTTCTTCTTCTCCTCCTCCTCCTCCTCCTCCTTTGGCGATCACTCGTAGCCAAGTAAGATTGTCTTCCATAAACACGGTTTTAAAAGTGAGCTCGTAAGTGACTGTGGAGGCCAATTCTGGATCCACACGTCCTTCCACAGTGAGGACATAGGTTTCCGGCCGGGAGTTGATCATGATGAGAGTTTGCCAAGCGTGTCTTCCTCTTAGCGTGTTTCTCCCTTTCGTCCTGAGTTTGAGCATCTTCAAAACCCATGACACCTTTGGTGAAGGTTGTTCTCCAATTTGCAGGCCAGTGTTTCTCAGTTGTTGGTGTTTATACTACTTTTTTTTTAAGATTTGCCTTGAGAGAGTCTTTGAACATCTTTTTTTGACCACCAGCATTACGCTTTCCATTTCAGAATAGAGTAGTTGCTTTTGAAGACGATAATCAGGCATCCGCACAACATGACCAGTCCAACGAAGTTGATGTTGAAGAATCATCGCTTCGAAAACTGGTGATCTTTGCTTCTTCCAGTACACTGGCATTAGTTTGCCTTGTCTTCCCAGATGACGTGTAAAAGTTTTTGGAGACACCGTTGATGGAATCTTTCGAGGAGTTGGAGATGGCGTTTATAAGTGGTCCACGTTTCACAAGCATACAGTAAGGTTGGTAGTGCCATAGCTTTGCAAACAAGCATTTTGGTTTTCCTGCGAATATCCCGGTCCTCAAACACTCTGCACTCTGTCAACATCCCTGAATGTGTTAGTTGGGGTTGATAGGAAGAGCTACAGTTTCCTGTACCTGCATTAGGACAAGAGTAAAAGCCAAAGTAGAAGTTACTGCAGCAGATCTATGTCCTTTCAGCACGGAACTGCCAGAATTACATCGAGAAATAGGGGTAGGACCCAGTTTAAAAAGCAGAGCGGCTTACCTCCTCACAGCCTATTCACAAATGCTTTTTGCCTATCAAAGGTCACTTTCACTCAGGTTGACCCTGTGTCCGACTTTACAGAGGACAGTCCTCTCTTTGAAGGGTCCTCTGCTGGTGTGGGTGGCTGTCTGGTCTGAGTCCAGTTTCAAGATATAAGAAGGGACAGTAGGAGCAGGTCTTGAAGTTGCCCATCAACAGACACACCTGGGGAGCAGATTGAGCATGGACCAAACTCGGATACAGTAATTATTTCCAAGGTTGTGTACATGCCATACATTGAGAGCACATGACTTCTCCTAAAGAACCTGGAAACTGTAGTCTACCCCTTGCAGAGCTACAATTCCCAGCACCCTTAACAAACTGCTTATTTATATGTAAAGGCACAATTTTTTACATAATTGCTGTGTGCTCAAGTGATGGCCTGGGATTCGGACTTGGAGGCTGAACCTGAGGAATCCCAGCCTGCACAGGAGTCCCCGCCTCCAGAACCAGCTGAGCCGGGGCTGGGGCATGAGCCTGAAGGGTCCTCACCTGTGCTGGATCCTCAGGTGCAGGCACCAGCTGAGTCTGCTCTGGCTCCTGAGGTGATGGAGGACCCATTGCCTAGAGGTGCTCCACTCTCAGCCCCGTCAGGGGAAAGTGAGGTTGCCTCTGGGTTCGGTAACCCTCCAGCCTCTCCTGAGCTGCAGAGGCTCAGGGCAGAGAGGCGGAGGGAACTAAGGTCCTGCAGGAGGAGTGCTCGCCTCCAGGCCAGGAGAGGCGAGTCACCGGTGGACCGGGGCTGCCCTATGCCTCGGGGCAGATAAAAGCCAGCCAGCCCCAGTCCCAAGTTGCGGGAGCAACATTGTTGGTAGCCTGTTCCTGCCTGCACCCTGTCCTGCTCTTCTGCCAGAGTTCCTGACTTCACCCGACTCCCTGCCTTGGACCCCGCTTCAGTTTTGACGGTCTGCCTCCATACCGCACCCTCAACCTCGGACTGGACTCAGACCTCGCCTCACGGTTAACCTTCAGGACCAGCACAGCTCAACTTGGGCTGCAGTTGGACATTTTTTGTAAAAAGCAAAAAAAAAAAAAAAAAGAGGAAAGGGTTCTGACCTCCCTTTGTCTCCTCAGCCTGGTCCTCAGACCCTTGTCGGCACAAAAGAGTCCACGAGAATATCCTTGCAGAGTTTTATTCTTAAAAGTCTTTGTGCAAAAAGCGACTGACACACTATACACATCAACACACACCAACCAATCAACCCAACTCAACCTCAGCAACAAACTAACATTTCTCATTCTATATATACAACCCAGTGAAGGCTGCTGAGTCATACTGACCCGGCTTTATTCACATTAAAGAAACAGCGGCCATTTTAGTCATGAGAGACACTGCTTACGACTGCCATATACCTTGGATCCCAAATGCCTTGCGAGTCGAATGTTTTGGCTCCCGAACGGCGCAAAACCCGGAAGTGAGTGTTCTGGTTTCTGAACGTTCTTTGGAACCCGAACGTCCGACGCGGCTTCTGCAGCTTCCGATTGGCTGCAGGAGCTTCCTGCAGCCAATCGGAAGCTGTGCCTTGGTTTCTGAACATTTTGGAAGTTGAACAGACTTCCAGAACGGATTCCGTTTGACTTCCGGGAAATTCCGAACAGATGGCAACCTTGGATTGATGCCCATTTTATGCAGAAAAGGGAGGGTTGCATCTGATGTAGTAAGGTCCAGCCTTCTGCGATTCATGCCACAATCAATGTGGGCTTGCTTTTTAAAGTGCTCCGGTAATATTTGTTATTTTTACACAGCTAGCTCTTCTGTGTATGTTGAGATCTTCTTCTTTTTCAGTGTTGCTTCTTGCCCTGAGCCTTTGGGGAAACTGTGGGTTAAAAATGGACTGTATCTTAGTAAATATATACATACACACACAAAATAAGCTTCCAAGGGTAATTAAGAAATGTTGCGAGTCCTGCTGAGCAGCAGTTTCTTGTCTTCCCTTCAGAGCATATTATGTAAATGAGGAGTTACACCTCCAAACCCAGCCAATGGCATGTGCAGACCAGTTACTAAATTACACAGTAGCGGCTGTGATGAATGAAGGATTTCGCTTAGCAGCTTGATTAGTAGTTGTTAGCACCTAGATCCATGTGGTGTGCAATTTGCTTTGGAGTGAGGCAGTTCGGAAAAGGTGGTCACGAAGGAATGCTTAAATACGTAGATTCATAAATATATATACAGTGGTACCTCTAGTTACGAACTTAATTCGTTCCAGAGGTCCGTTCTTAACCTGAAACTGTTCTTAACTAGAGGCATGCTTTCGCTAATGGGGCCTCTTGCTGCCGCTGCACCGCCAGCACACAATTTCCGTTCTCATCCTGGGGCAAAGTTCTCAACTCAAGGTAACTCTTCCAGGTTAGCAGAGTTTGTAACCTGAAGCGTTTGTAACCTGAGGCGTTTGTAACTTGAGGTTCCACTGTATATGTAATGCTGGGGGCAGGGAAAAGTCCAAACAAATGAGAGGGTCATAGTAACAACACTTTTCCCTCTCTGTCTTTCATTATTTCTCTAATCCTTCGGGTCCCTTCCAACTGCACAATTCTTATTCTGAGGTATTTTGAGCAAGGAGGAAACATGATCAGAAGCAGTAAGGGTCGGGAATAGCCATACCTTTGTTAAGTTGCCGTTGTCAGATTCACCGTGAAGTGCAAAGGAGCCTTGCAGACAAAGCAGGAGCAATTGATAAGGTGTTTCACAACAAACCTTACATCATGTCCTTTGGGTGAATCAGTGCCTGATTTCAAAGCCTGGAGCAGTGATGTCCAACAGGTCAGTCGCGATTGACAGTTTGATCCCCAAATGATTGTGGTCGATCTCAGAGATCGCGGGCTCCCTTTTGATTGCTGGCTGTAAAAAGAATTGTGTTGGAAGCCTCTGCCACCCGCCGTCCTCGTTCAGTCTGCAAAATGGGCGGCCATTTCTGATACAAAGCTTGCCTGTTTTGCTGTGTTCGCTTGTTATCATCGATGGCTTTTTTAGTGCTTCGTGACTCTCCCCCCCCCCAAAAAAAAGCTGAACAACTTTGTCCTCCCTTGAAAAAAGCTCAAAGGTTTTGTCTCCGCTAAGAAAAGCTCAATGGGTAGATCACTGCCAGTTGTTTTATACTGGGAGTAGATCGCTGTCTCTAGGGAGTTGGACGTGACTGGCTCAGAGGTGCTAGAGTTCAAATTATAGAGTCATGCTCTATGGATAGTAAAGGGACCCCTGACCATTAGGTCCAGTCGTGACCAACTCTGGGGTTGCGGCGCTCATCTTGCTTTATTGGCCAAGGGAGCCGGCGTACAGCTTCCAGGTCATGTGGCCAGCATGACTAAGCCACTTCTGGCGAACCAGAGCAGCGCACGGAAACGCCGTTTACTTTCCTGCCAGAGTTGTACCTATTTATCTGCTTGCACTTTGACATGCTTTCGAACTGCTAGGTTGGCAGGAGCAGGGACCAAGCAATGGGAGCTCACCCCGTCGCGGGGATTCAAACCGCCGACCTTCTGATCGGCAAGTCCTAGGCTCTGTGGTTTAACCCACAGCGCCACCCGCGTCCCCAGCTCTATAGATGCTTCTTCCTAAAGCCAGGGGTCCTTGGGGAGATGGACTTACCACAGAAGTAAGGATGTTTCCAAATAACCTATAAAGTGAATATTTCTCCTGATTTGTTTGCAGAGGGATTAGATGACACTGGCTTTTTAATGAAACTTCATTCTGCAAGGAGGTTAGGAGACATTACATCAAAGTGAGGACCTCACTACTCTGGCTACATTTGAACATATTCTTTGCTCACTCAGATGAATAACCACCTACATAAACCCAAATTTTTATTTCATGGGGTGCGGTGTTGCATAAGGCATTTTAAATGCAAATTTTGATTTTGCTTGAAGTAAATAATAATAATAATGTGAGAAGAAGAGAAGATTTTGGATTTGATATCCCGTTTTATCACTACCCGAAGGAGTCTTAAAGTGGCTAACATTCTCCTTTCCCTTCCTCCCCCACAACAAACACTCTGTGAGGTGAGTGGGGCTGAGAGACTTCAAAGAAGTGTGACTAGCCCAAGGTCACCCAGCAGCTGCATGTGGAGGAGCAGAGACGCGAACCCGGTTCCCCAGATTACGAGACTATCGCTCTTAACCACTACACCACACTGGCTCTAAGGTTCAGTATGTTAAAGAACTACAGTGCAGTTCAGCCTAAGATATTATGTTACTAATGGAGGAGGACATTGCCTCCATCTTCACCCATGCAAAAGGCTTTTGTTTGACCCGAGAGTGGATCAAGCCACTATTATGCGGCTAAGGAATCAGAGCACTATGCAGTTTTATGTAATAATCGGAAGATCTGCACACTCAGAACAGCAGAGAGTCAAGTTACACCTGCTGTGTCATCTTCCTGAAAAAGCATCAACATTTATCATGGAGCCTTTCATCCAGTTCTAGACAATGCTTCCAGCAGTCGTTTGGGATTAGGTCTCAGTGAAGCATTTCCACTTCTTAGTTCCCAGTACTTAAAAACAGTAAAAAAAAAAGCTCTGTGTGATTACCCTCCTTCATTGTCTATCCATCTCCCCTGCATTTCGAATTCAGAAATGTAGTTTTCGGTCTTTGTCTTAAAGCCAGTCCCTGCAATCAATCTCTTTTTCAGCACCAACAATCAAAAGCTCCAAGATTACAAACTCCCGCAGGCAACCCAGTAAAACTCAGAACAGAAAAGCAGCTAGCTTTTCTATTTCTTTTGCTCAGCCTTTAATTTCCTTCATCTGAGGAGTGACATATAGTCGTGAGCCCATTTCAAACCCTTGTGCTCTTGACAAAACATATATTCTCAGTTTTTGATCAACTCTGAGATATTTGGAGTACAAGGAAGCTATACATCTTACCGGCACCCCCAACCCCTAGAGTTTGGAGGAGGAATGGAAGTTCCCCCAGAATATCTGCTTTGTATACATTATTTACACAATGGGCCCCACGTGATTGGCTAATTCCGGGATTCTCCTGTAGCCCAATCAGGTTGCGGATTCACTTACACCTGGAGCTGGATTGGGTGGTTCCTGTGGACCAATCAGACTGCTGCATTCTGGATCCTATTGTTCCAGGACCAATCAGACTGCTGCATTCTGGATCCTATTGTTCCAGGACCAATCAGACTGCTGCATTCTGGATCCTATTGTTCTAGGACCAATCAGACTGCTGCATTCTGAATCCTATTGTTCTAGGACCAATCAGACTGCTGCATTCTGAATCCTATTGTTCTAGGACCAATCAGACTGCTACATTCTGAATCCTATTGTTCTAGGACCAATCAGACTGCTACATTTTGGAACCTATTCAACTCAAATATACATAACAAATATGCATAACATAACAACAAACAAAACAATAGCACCCTTCCCCCTAGTATTCTTTATTAATTTGGCCTCCAATCCAGATGAAACAGGAAACAATAATGGTCTAAGAGGTCCCACACAACTGTCATAAGAAAACAAAATTTTCACTGCTATTCTCCTCTGTTGACACAGCAACTAGAACCACCATGATGTCTTAACAAAAGACCTACTGTTAAGTAGCTCTCAATTAAAAAATATCTTGAATGGCAAACCTTCTGACTGCAGATGGGGCCTCACATGCTCAAATGCTCTTCCATACCCCTTGAACAGGCTTCTCCTTTATAGTTTCTATGTGCCAGAAACATGGTATCTTCATTTTGCAGATATGATTACTTCTGAAATAGCCTTTACACTGTGGAGATCCAAGTCTAAATTCCATTTTTCTTTCCCTTGCAAATTTCACCTTCAAGGCCCTAAGGAAGGACAATGGCAAGGACAGGAGTGCCAGCTTCGCCCGGGAACCGTGGGTGTCCGGGGCAGTGGGTGCCCTGCAGAATACATGGCTCTGGCACCGAAATCTGTGGGTATTGAATTTGAATTATGGTGCTGGAGGAGACTCTTGAGAGTCCCATGGACTGCAAGAAGATCAAACCTATCCATTCTGAAGGAAATCAGCCCTGAGTGCTCACTGGAAGGACAGATCCTGAAGCTGAGGCTCCAATACTTTGGCCACCTCATGAGAAGAGAAGACTCCCTGGAAAAGACCCTGATGTTGGGAAAGATGGAGGGCACAAGGAGAAGGGGACGACAGAGGACAAGATGGTTGGACAGTGTTCTCGAAGCTACCAGCATGAGTTTGACCAAACTGTGGGAGGCAGCGGAAGACAGGAGTGCCTGGCGTGCTCTGGTCCATGGGGTCACGAAGAGTCGGACACGACTAAACTACTAAACAACAAAGAAATCAGTGGAACTTCAGCTACATGTACACCATGGCCCGCCCACCCCCCGAATCCTGGGAATTGTCTTTTGTTAAAGGTGCTGGGAATTGTAGCTATGAGATGCACAACAACTAAACGTACTGATTACTTCTAAACTGGCATCTATATCTATAAACTAGCTTATGCACACTTTGTACAAATCTGTGTGTTCTATTTTGCCCTCCTTTTTGGCCATACATCAGTGACCACCACACCCCACACGCCCTTCAAGAAGAATACAAACAGTACTGCAAATAGCCTTGCAGCATTAGAAGAATTCCAGCAATCCACAGCTCAGGATCAACTGAAATGTCACAAGACAGGGAGTAAGCATTTTGAGTTTTTCAAAAAAAATTCATCAGGCTGCATGTATTCAGCAGAACATGTGACATTATTTATTTATTTATTTATTTATTTATTTATTTATTTATTTAAAAAAACAACTGCACTGGCTGCTCTGCCAAGTTCAAAGTCTTTGTATCAATTTACAACTTCTTAGATCAAGCATACCTTATGGGGCTGCCTGAACCCTTATATCCCAGCTCAACCAACAAGAACATCTGCAGGAATGTCACTGGTTGTCCCCTTGCCCTGCCCAGTTGGTGATGTTCATTTGCCATCAATTAAGGTTACCAGGGACGCGGGTGGCGCTGTGGGTAAAACCTCAGCGCCTAGGACTTGCCGATCGCATGGTCGGCGGTTCGAATCCCCGCGGCGGGGTGCGCTCCCGTCGTTCGGTCCCAGCGCCTGCCAACCTAGCAGTTCGAAAGCACCCCCGGGTACAAGTAGATAAATAGGGACCGCTTACCAGCGGGAAGGTAAACGGCGTTCCGTGTGCTGCGCTGGCTCACCAGATGCAGCTTGTCACGCTGGCCACGTGACCCGGAAGTGTCTGCGGACAGCGCTGGCTCCCGGCCTATAGAGTGAGATGAGCGCACAACCCTAGAGTCTGGCAAGACTGGCCCGTACGGGCAAGGGTACCTTTACCTTTTACCTTTAAGGTTACCAGACGTCCCCGTTTCAGGGACAGTCCCCAGATTTACAGCTTTCTCAGCATTCACATGTATGTAGCGAACAATAAGGGTCCACAGATTCACTGAAAAAAATTTGGTAACCTTACCATAAACCCCAAACCCAGCCTTCAGAGTTGTTGCTCCACCCTTGTTGAATTCTCAGCTGGTGCCCTCTGTGCTAACTTTCAGACATCCACTGGGAACTTCTTTCCCACCAGGCTTACGCAGACAATTAAGAAATAAACATTTTCCGTAATAGTCAACTGGCAATCTGTTTGGCAGTTTTGTGTGGCATTTCTATTATAGCTTAGGGGGGTTGCTATTTTTATGAAACTGCAGTATACAAATAGGTTTATAAACAAATACATGTGGCAAGGACTAAAGGTGTGCGCATCTAAATCCCAAATACGCATTTCCCAACATAGCAGTTTCACAGCGATCTCCTACCAGTGTGAGACCCAGTGTGGTGGAGTGGTTAAGAGCGGTAGACTCATAATCTGGGGAACCGGGTTTGCGTCTCCGCTCCTCCACATGCAGCTGCTGGGTGACCTTGGGCTAGTCACACTTCTCTGAAGTCTCTCAGCCCTACTCACCTCACAGAGTGTTTGTTGTGAGGGAGGAAGGGAAAGGAGAATGTTAGCCGCTTTGAGACTCCTTCGAGTAGTGATAAAGTGGGATATCAAATCCAAACTCCTCCTCCTCCTCTTCTTCTTCTACCTGAAGGCACAAGCTTCATACCCCTTAATACTGAGGTCCAGCTCCGAGGGCCTTCTGGTGGTTCCCTCCCTGTGAGAAGTGAGGTTACATGGAACCTGGCAGAAGGCCTTCTGGGTGGTGGCGCCCTCCGTGTGGAACGCCTTCCCATCAAATGTCAAGGAAATAAACAACTATCTAACTTTTAGAAGACATCTGAAGGCAGCCCTGTATTGGGAACTTTTTAATGTTTGATGTTTGATTGTGTTTTTAATATTCTGTTGGGAGCTGCCCAGAGTAGCTGGGGAAACCCAGCCAGATGGGCAGGGTATAAATAAATATATTATTATTATTATTATTATTATTATTATTATTATTGCTGCAGGGTTTGCCTTGCCATGAATTCTAAAACTAATAAAAGCTGCCCATTCCTTTGCTCAACTGTGGCTGGCTAGCAAAGTTTCCAGCACATCCTGTCCCCCTCCCCCGCCAGGTAATCTCCCATTCCTTCCACCAAGATTAACTCTGACAAAATCCATAAGCTTTCTCCTTTGAGCATCAGCTCTATTTTCCTCTGTCTACAAGTCTTTACACAACACAAAGGGACCTGCATATTTCTACTGTTAAGCTTAAAAGAAGGGAGCTTAGTGAGGCTATTCAAGGTGCCAGAGTCCTTTTTGTCTCCATTCAGGGCTTGTGATGCCTCTACATTACAGACACTTAATCAGCAGCCAGGATCTTTCAGCATAAGAGTCTCTTTGAACACCTAGTTTCCACTCTACCCTTCTGTCTCTCTTTTTCAAAAAGATATAAAAAAAGATTCCCCCCCTTTTTGTTGTTGCTGCAGTTGGGGTGCACTGTGATTACGTTTCTCCTAAATTGCTGATTTGCATTTAATGTGAAGGAATATGCTCATGAAAGAGTATCGGATCTGTATGCCTTTGACAGTTGAAGAGGCGACCTTGGAACGGACAGCTCATGGAAAAACCCCGACCAAACCCAAGAGGAGGCGTGTAGTGGTGATAGGGGATTCCCTACTGAGGGGAACAGAAGCAGTGATCTGTGGGCCTGACAAGATGTCTCGGGAAGTGTGCTGTCTCCCCGGGGCTAAGATCCAAGATGTAACTGAACGACTGCAAGGAATCATAAAACCCACTGACAAATACCCCTTCCTCTTGGTTCATGTGGGAACCAATGACACTGCAAGCAATAGCCTCCAGAAGATCAAAAGAGACTATGAGGCTCTCGGCAGGAAATTGAAGCAACTAAATGCACAAATTGTCATCTCGTCTGTCCTCCCAGTTGAACGACGTGGCCCAGGGAGAGAGGGGAAAATAGTGGAAGTGAACAGCTGGCTTCGCAAATGGTGTAAACAGGAACGGTTTGGATTCTTAGATCACGGACTGCAGTTTCTTGAAGATGGACTTCTGGCAAGTGATGGGCTGCACCTCACAACGGTTGGGAGAAATGTTTTTGCCAAAAATCTCAGAAATCTCATCAGGAGGGCTTTAAACTGACTAATGTGGGGGAGGGAGACAGTGCTCCTGAAGGTAGGAGTCTATCAATTAATGAAGATGATCATCCAAATGTCATAGACCAAATGGAGCAAGCAGCACACGGACCTAGTGGTGGGAGGAAAAAATCCTTAAATAAGAGACACAGGGGAATAATTAATGGACTTCAATGTCTGTACACTAATGCGCAAAGCATGGGAAATAAACAAGATGAGCTTGAGCTCTTGGTACAGCAAACTAAATATGACATAATAGGCATCACTGAAACCTGGTGGGATAAGTCCCACGATTGGAATGTAATAATGGGGGGATACAATCTATTTCAGAGAAACAGACCAGACAAGAAAGGAGGAGGAGTGGCGTTATATGTCAGGGATGTGTATACCTGTGAAGAGATCCAAGATTTAGAACCTCAAAGCCAAAGTGAGAGCATTTGGGTCAAAATTAAGGGAGAGAAGAATAACAGAGACCTCATTGTGGGAGTTTACTATAGATCCCCAAGCCAAACGGAGGACATAGATGATGCCTTCCTGGAACAGATGGCCAAGCATGCAAAAGGAAGGGAGATAGTAGTAATGGGGGACTTCAATTACCCGGATATTTGTTGGACGTCAAACTCAGCCAAGAGCATAAGGTCAAACAGATTCCTCACTGGCCTTGCAGACAACTTCATTGTCCAGAAAGTGGGAGAAGCAACAAGAGGAACAGCCATTTTAGATCTGGTCCTAACCAATGTTGATGACCTGGTTAGTGGGGTAGAAGTGGAAGGATCATTAGGCGCGAGTGATCATGCTCTTCTGAAGTTTACTATACAGCGGAAAGGAGCAGCCAAGCATACTAGGACTCAATTTCTTGACTTTAAGAAAGCCGACTTCATAAAACTTAGGGAAGTGCTGGGTGAGATCCCATGGACAGCAATACTAAAAGGAAAGGGAGTTCATGATGGCTGGGAGTTTGTTAAGAGGGAGATAGTAAAAGCACAACGTCAGGCAATACCAATGAGACGGAAACATGGAAGATGCCTAAAGAAGCCAGGGTGGCTATCTAAAGAACTTTTAAATGAATTAAGATTAAAAAAGGATGTGTACAAAAAATGGAAAAGGGGGGAAACCACCAAAGAGGAATTCAAACAAATAGCCAGCACGTGTAGACACAAAGTCAGAAAAGCTAAAGCACAGAATGAACTCAGGCTTGCTAGAGAGGTTAAAAGCAACAAAAAAGGCTTTTATGGGTATGTTCGTAGCAAAAGGAAGAACAAAGAAACAGTGGGGTCACTCAGAGGAGAAGATGGTGAAATGCAAACAGGGGACACAGAAAGGGCTGAACTCCTCAATGCCTTCTTTGCCTCAGTCTTCTCCGATAAAGAAAACAATGCCCGACCTGAAGAATTTGGAGCAAATGATTCAGCAAAGGAAACACAGCCCAGAATAACTAAGGAGATAGTACAAGAATATTTGGCTAGTTTAGATGTATTCAAGTCTCCAGGGCCAGATGAACTGCATCCAAGAGTATTAAAAGAACTGGCAGATGTGATCTCAGAACCACTGGCAGTCATCTTTGAGAATTCCTGGAGAACAGGCGAAGTCCCGGCAGACTGGAGGAGGGCAAATGTTGTCCCTATTTTCAAAAAGGGGAAAAGAGAGGACCCAAATAATTACCGCCCAGTCAGTCTGACATCAATAGCAGGGAAGATTCTGGAACAGATCATTAAGCAAACAGTCTGTGAGCACCTAGAAAGGAATGCTGTGATCACCAATAGTCAGCATGGATTTCTGAAAAATAAGTCATGTCAGACTAACCTGATCTCGTTTTTTGACAGAATTACAAGCCTGGTAGATGAAGGGAATGCAGTGGATGTAGCCTACCTTGATTTCAGCAAGGCATTTGACAAGGTGCCCCATGATATTCTTGTAAAGAAGCTGGTAAAATGCGGTCTTGACTATGCTACCACTCAGTGGATTTGTAACTGGCTGACTGACCGAACCCAAAGGGTGCTCATCAATGGTTCCTCTTCATCCTGGAGAAGAGTGACTAGTGGGGTGCCACAGGGTTCTGTCTTGGGCCCAGTCTTATTCAACATCTTTATCAACGACTTGGATGATGGACTCAAGGGCATCCTGATCAAATTTGCAGATGACACCAAACTGGGAGGGGTGGCTAACACCCTAGAGGACAGGATCACACTTCAAAACGACCTTGACAGATTAGAGAACTGGGCAAAAACAAACAAGATGAATTTTAACAGGGAGAAATGTAAAGTATTGCACTTGGGCAAAAAAAATGAGAGGCACAAATACAAGATGGGTGACACCTGGCTTGAGAGCAGTACATGTGAAAAGGATCTAGGAGTCTTGGTTGACCACAAACTTGACATGAGCCAACAGTGTGACGCGGCAGCTAAAAAAGCCAATGCAATTCTGGGCTGCATCAATAGGAGTATAGCATCTAGATCAAGGGAAGTAATCGTGCCACTGTATTCTGCTCTGGTCAGACCACACCTGGAGTACTGTGTCCAGTTCTGGGCACCACAATTCAAGAAGGACACTGACAAACTGGAACGTGTCCAGAGGAGGGCAACCAAAATGGTCAAAGGCCTGGAAACGATGCCTTATGAGGAACGGCTAAGGGAGCTGGGCATGTTTAGCCTGGAGAAGAGGAGGTTAAGGGGTGATATGATAGCCATGTTCAAATATATCAAAGGATGTCACATAGAGGAGGGAGAAAGGTTGTTTTCTGCTGCTCCAGAGAAGCGGACACGGAGCAATGGATCCAAACTACAAGAAAGAAGATTCCACCTAAACATTAGGAAGAACTTCCTGACAGTAAGAGCTGTTCGACAGTGGAATTTGCTGCCAAGGAGTGTGGTGGAGTCCCCTACTTTGGAGGTCTTTAAGCAGAGGCTTGACAACCATATGTCAGGAGTGCTCTGATGGTGTTTCCTGCTTGGCAGGGGGTTGGACTCGATGGCCCTTGTGGTCTCTTCCAACTCTATGATTCTATGATTCTATGATTCTATGATTCTCCTCTTAAAATATTTTTGGGGTTGCTTAAAGCGGAACACCTATTGATACCTGGAGACTGGGGGCTTCCCAGGCACAAGGATGAGTGAATCCACCTCCTGGGAGAATACTACAAATGCTACAATTCTGAACCAGGGTCTTTTTACACTTTAAAAAGGTAAAGGACCTTTGTATGGAATGTATGGAAGTGAGAGCTGGACCATAAAGAAGGCTGATGGCCGAAGAATTGATGCTTTTGAATTATGGTGCTGGAGGAGACTCTTGAGAGTCCCATGGACTGCAAGAAGATCAAACCTATCCATTCTGAAGGAAATCAGCCCTGAGTGCTCACTGGAAGGACAGATCCTGAAGCTGAGACTCCAATACTTTGGCCACCTCATGAGAAGAGAAGACTCCCTGGAAAAGACCCTGATGTTGGAAAAGATGGAGGGCACAAGGAGAAGGGGACGACAGAGGACGAGATGGTTGGACAGTGTTCTCGAAGCTACCAGCATGAGTTTGACTAAACTGCGGGAGGCAGTGGAAGACAGGAGTGCCTGGCGTGCTCTGGTCCATGGGGTCACGAAGAGTCAGACACGACTAAACAACAACAAAGGACCCCTGACAGTTGCAGATGACTCTGGGGTTGCGGCGCTGATCTCGCTTTACAGGCTGAGGGAGCTGGCATTTGTCCGCAGACAGTTTTTCCGGGTCATGTGGCCAGCATGACTAAGCTGCTTCTGGCGCAACGTAACACCGAAACCAGAGCAGTGCATGGAAACGCTGTTTACCTTCCCGCTGGAGTGGTACCTATTTATCTGCTTGCACTTTTTGGCGTGCTTTAGAACTGCTAGGTTGGCAGGAGCTAGGACAGAGCAACGGGAGCTCACCCCATTGCGGGGATTCGAACCGCCAACCTTCTGATCGGCAAGCCCAAGAGGCTCAGTGCTTTAGACCACAGCGCCACCCGCGTCCCCTTTTTACACTTTAGGTGGAGGCAAGGTTGCATACACTCAACAGCCAAATGCACCTGTATTATCCCCAGCTGAAATTTCAGGGTATCTCCAGAAGTTATCTGGAGATGCAGGAAACATGGTCCTTATTTTTCAGGAAGAACTGCAGCCGCCGCACCAATAAAAGGTACGCTTGGTTACAGGCACCACTTTGGTGAACAGATTGCATCGAGAGCATTCTCAGTCTGTGGTACCAACAGATAATTTGGGAGACAGGATGTGACCCTCAGCTGGGAGGCATACCCATTGCCTCTCTGGGTGGTGGACCACCAACCCAAACATTCTCCATCTTGCCCTGATATGAATGGTCTTTCATTCACCTTTAAAGCCCTTAACAACCTCAGCTCTGTGTACTTGAAGGAGCATCTCTACCCCCATCATTCAATTCAGACACTGAGGTCCAGGTCCGAGGGCCTTCTGGCAGTTCCCTCATTGCAAGAAGTGGAGGTCCAGGGAACCACGCAAAGGGCCTTCTCAGTAGTGGTGTCTACCCTGTCGAATGCCCCCCTCCCGTCAGATGACAAGGAAATAAACAACTATTTGACATTCAGAAGACATCTGAAGGCCAGCCCTGTATAAAAGGTAAAGGGACCCCTGACCGTTAGGTCCAGTCGTGACCGACTCTGGGGTTGCAGTGCTCATCTCGCTTTATTGGCTGAGGGAGCCGGCGTACAGCTTCCGGGTCATGTGGCCAGCATGACTAAGCCACTTCTGGCAAACCAGAGCAGCGCACAGAAACACCATTTACCTTCCCGCTGGAGCAGTACCTATTTATCTACTTGCACTTTGACATGCTTTCGAACTGCTAGGTTGGCAGGAGCAGGGACCGAGCAACGGGAGCTCACCCCGTCACGGGGATTCGAACCACCGACCTTCTGATCGGCAAGTCCTAGGCTCTGTGGCACCCGCGTCCCTCAGCCCTGTATAGGGAAGTCTATGCTTTAATTGCATTTTTAATATTCTGTTGGGAGCCGCCCAAAGTGGCTGGGGCATTAAGATCATCATCATCATATCATATCACTACATTCAGATTTTTGGTTCAGGGAGCTTCACTGCCTCACCTAGATCCAGTGAAACGGAGAAGAAAGGGATAGATAAAGTGAGCAATATGTTTTCCAATTGCCTCATTCAGATTTGCTAAAATCAGAATCGGCCACCCCATTGTGCCCTTCAAAACCGTGTTCCCTCTGGAGGTGATGGTGCAACTAGTGTGCAACGGGGAGGGGACCTTTCAACTGCATGGCATGCCGTTATACAGTGGTACCTCGGGTTAAATACTTAATTCGTTCTGGAGGTCCGTTCTTAACCTGAAACTGTTCTTAACCTGAAGCACCACTTCAGCTAATGGGGCCTCCCGCTGCTGCCATGCCGCTGGAGCACGATTTCTGTTCTCATCCTGAAGCAAAGTTCTTAACATGAAGCTCTATTTCTGGGTTAGCAGAGTCTGTAACCTGAAGCGTATGTAACCTGAAGCGTATGTAACCTGAGGTACCACTGTACAGTGGTGCCTCGCAAGACGAAAAGAATCCATTCTGTGATTCTCTTCGTCTAGCGGTTTTTTCGTCTTGCGAAGCAAGCCCATTGCCGGATTAGCGGATTAGCGCTATTAGCGCTATTAGCAGCTTTTAGTGGCTTATTGGCTTATCGGATCAGCTGATAAGCGGCTTAGTGGCTTAGAAAAGGGGGGGGAAGAGGGGAAAAACCGCAGGAACTCGCAAGACATTTTCGTCTTGCGAAGAAAGCCCATAGGAGATTCGTTTTGCGAAGCACCTCCAAAACGGAAAACTCTTTCGTCTAGCGAGTTTTCCGTCTTGCGAGGCATTCGTCTTGCGGGGCACCACTGTATGTCTTTTTTTAAATGACTGGCAAGGAGGAATGTGAGCTCCGCTATGCCACCATCATCACCCGCGGTGATGCACCACAAATAGATTCAAGAAAGGGGGGCTTTTCAGAACATTTCGAAAGGGTCAACATTTCCCTGGTATGTCCATCCCCTTATTTATTTTTGTGCGAGAACCCCATGGCTTATCATTAGTGTCTGGCTCAGTGTGTTTGTGCATATTTCATTTAAGTTACTTTCCCCAGATGTTGAGATCTGCCTCAGCCGCATTGGGAACTGCGCAACCACATTCTCACAAGTTGCCTCACCATCTGGCCTCCCTCTAAGTCACATCTGTGTGCTGTGCTACTTTTGCCTGATAGGGCTGCCTATGTATAATGTATATATTATTTGCAGGAGCTATGAATGCCTTAATTCAGTACTTACTCAAGCAAAGGCTGGCTGGTGTGGGCCCACAACTGTACTTAAGGTAGCAGTTGGCCTAATGTTTACAATAATAATAAACATTAGCTTTTACACATTGCTCCAGAGCTTTCGGAGTGCTTTGCATCCTTCGCTTTGGAAAGCCTTACCCCAGCCTTGTGCGATCAGTATTATTGTCCCCCACGTTGCAGCTTGAGTGCTGGGGCTGAGAAATCATGGTTCCCATATGAAACCCAGGCCTGTACCGGTTTTTTAAAAATTTGTTTATTAGATTTTGCAGAATGTATAAAACACACCGATAAAACAACAACAACAACAACAACACAACATACATGTAAAGGACAAGACCATGAATCAATCAAAGAAACGCCAGTCAGAAATGAAAATAAAAATAAAAGAGATCATTGGGGGGTTTGGGGGGGGGTTGGGAGAAAAATTAAGATTTATTAAAGCAGAAAACACCATGGTGACTTTCCGCATTAGAAGCAGTATCTTTGAAAAAAGTAAATATGAGGATAAATTGGTAGACATATAGAGAGCTGTTAACAGAAATTGACAACAAATTAAAATTCAAAGAATTTGAAGAAGTAAGAGAGATGGTAATAGACTGGTTACAAAATTTCCAACTAAATGAAACTTTTAAAAATTATAAAAAGAAAGGATTTCATTATAAAGTGTCAAGATTTCAGAGAGAAATAGTAGAAGGTGGTACAAAACTGCTGTCAAAAATGAAAAAAGAAATCATTCTTTAGTCAGTTCTGTGCATCAGCATATTCAAAATAGTTCTCCATAATTTTCCATTGATACCTACAAGCATTTACAGGAGTAAAGTCTCTCTGATCTTCACTGCATTCAAAGCACATGACTTTCCCTCAAATAATTCTGGGAACTATAGTGCCCCCCCCGAGTTGCAATTCACAGCACCTTTAAACTACAGTTCCCAGAATTATTTGAGGGAGAGTCATGTTTGCTTTAAATGTGCTTTAAATGGGCATAGGAGCCCACTCCTAGGGGCTGAGGGGACTTTGCCCCCCAATAAAATATTTGAGAGGGTTAGGGGCCCCAAAAGTTGATGGACGCATTGCCATTCAAATGGTATGTGTGCCCCATGCCACGTGATCGATTATGCAGGGTGGGGCTTATCTGGGCCCCACCACTATTCTGTTCAAGTTGGCACCCCTGAACATAGGGTCTGTACGCAGCCCAAACAAATGTATTGATGGCTGAGATTAGAAGGGTGGGCTTTCTAACTCATAGCCTTAGCTGCTGCAGAGGGTCTGTCACGCAGCAAACGGGACTTTAGTTTACCCAAGGCGAGATCTAGACACATCAACAACAAAAAAGCAGTTCAGTTAAACGCGTTGTAAACTTCATGCAGGGAAATCCCATTGGCGAAAGAAGGGACTCCACAGCGCCATCTGGTGTCACAGGGTTTTAACTCATATAAAGCGCTTTATCTTTGCAAATGTAGCTGATTCCCCTGTGGGAACTGCAGTGGAATCTTACAGTGGAGCATTCCTGTTCCATCCAGCTGCCAACAATGTCTTCCAAATATCCTGTTCCTTTTCCCTTCCGACCTGGTTCTTCATTTCCTCTTCCACACAGTCACGAAGCACTCAATGGCCACTAGGCACACTCAGTCCCCACTGGGGTTGTTTTGAGATTTTCCTCCCTCCCCTTTAGTGCTGTCACACACACACACACACCCCGCCACCACCCGCAAAGATACCTCTCTCTTGAGTGTCAAGAGAGTATGTTATTATGGTTGTGTTAGCAATCACATTCACACCTGAATGTTGGAAAGAGTGTGAAGGATTCCGTCTTGGCCAGTAGGTGGTTATTGATGAGACAAGTTATGTCTCAGTCCTGTAAAACAGGAATACAATTCTTTCAATCAGGCTATGTACACATGATCGGGTTAAAACAGAACAAGGCTGTCTTGTCCCTGTCCACCCCTCTGCCACACTACGTTTCAATTCTCATTTAAACATTGTTGTATGCGTCCAAGAGAGATATTCAGATATTCATTTAGGAAAACATCAGAAGGTTTTCTATTGGGAATAGTACCAGGAAGTCTAAAGGAAGAAGACAAGACATTATATTTATATGCAACAGTAGCCGCAAGGCTATTGATTGCGAAAAATTGGAAACCTTTCAAGTCTCATTTAAACATTGTTGTATGCGTCCAAGAGAGGGTGTGGAAGTCTTCATTTCATGTGCAGGTAAAAGGTAAAGGTAAAGGACCCCTGGACGGTTAAGTCCAGTCAAAGGCGACTATGGGGTTGTGGCGCTCATCTTGCTTTCAGGCCGAGGGAGCCAGCGTTTGTCCACAGACAGCTTTGCGGGTCATGTGGCCAGCATGACTAAACCACTTCTGGCGCAATAGGACACCGTGACAGAAACCAGAGTGCACGGAAACGCCATTTACCTTCCCGCGGCAACAGTACCTATTTATCTACTTGCACTGGTGTGCTTTTCAACTGCTAGTTGGCAGGAGCTGGGACAGAGCAACGGGAGCTCACTCCGTCACGGGGATTCGAACCGCCCATCTTCTGATCGGTAAGCCCAAGAGGCTCAGTGGTTTAGACCACAGCACCACCCACGTCCTATTTCATGTGCATTACCTGTTTGGTTTCCCTGCTCCTAGACCACCACTAACAACACCTATTCACAAGGCTGTTGTCTGCACATGCACAACAGCTGGGTCATATGTTAGGATTGCCATATGTCTGGAACTTCCCAGACACAGCCGGTATTCAGCCCTCTAATTAATAATAATAGTTTATTATTTATGCCCCACCCATCTGGCTGGGTTTCCCTGGCCGATCTGGGAGGCACCCAACACAATAAAAGCACAATAAAACAGGGCTGTCTTCAGATGTCTTCTAAAAGTCAGATGGTTGTTTATTTCCTTGACATCTGATGGGAGGGCGTTCCACAGGGAGGGTGCCACTACCGAGAAGGCCCTCTGCCTGATTCCCTGTAGCCTCACTTCCCGCAGTGAGGGAACCACCAGAAGGCCCTCAGAGCTGGACCTCGGTGTCCAGGCTGAACGATGGGGTGGAGATGCTCCTTCGGGTATACTGGGTTGAGGCCATTTAGGGCTTTAAAGGTCAGCACCAACACTTTGAATTGTGCTCGGAAACGTACAGGGAGCCAATGTAGGTCTTTCAGGACTGGTGTTATATGGTCTCAGCGTTCACTCCCAGTCCCAGTCTAGCTGCCGCATTCTGGATTAGTTGCAGCTTCCGGGTCGCCTTCTTAAACAGAGTCCAGGTGGAAATCGCTGAAATGTCCAGGAAAATCTGGACGTATGGCTGCCCATGTTGTTAGTGTACTTTGGCACACACAAAAAAAACCCTTTGCCCCATAAAGCTCAATATGTATATACAGTACCTCACAGCTCAATGGCAAAGTGAATGTCACTTAAGTTTTCCATTTGGATGGAAGCTGGTTTGAGAGGAAACGCATCAAGCAGCAACAGTTCCCAAGAAACTCTAGGACAGTCGTGGCCTGTGTGTATAAAAACAGCATAAAAAAAATAAAATGTTGGGAGCGCATTGGATGCAGAGTAAATGGCGGTAAAAGCCACAATGTCAGCAAAAAATAAATAAAAATGGGGGAGAGGGAGAGACGTATGCCTATATTCATTACTCCCCATTTAAAAGCCATCTCTGGAGAATTACAGAGCTGGAGTAGTTAAGGGTGGGAGGATAAAGGCTGGTTAAATACTGGCTGGCTGTTATTGTTTTTAATTCTATGTACAGAACAGGCTGCAAACATCCATTACCCATGTTTGGCCCTAAGGTAGCTTTTTGAAGTGACCTGTAAGGTTGTATTGGAGGGATGGAGGGAGGGCAAGCAATTACCAGTAAAACAACTGGTATTTAGCCCATAGATCCAAAGGGACCATCAAAATGAGGGCAAGAGGAGCACAGTTGCTCCAAGAGTGAAGTCTCCCTCCCGTGCTACTGCCCTTCCTCCAATTGCTGGATATTCCTGACATGAGATAGAGGTTCTGTGTATTATTCACTTTTGTTGTTGTTGTTGTTGTTTACTCATTTAGTCATGTCCGACTCTTCGTGACCCCATGGACCAGAGCATGCCAGGCCCTCCTGTCTTCCATTGCCTCCAGCAGTTTGGTCAAACTCATGTCTGTATCTTCAAGAACACTGTCCCACCATCTTGTCCTCTGTCGTCCCCTTCTCCTTGTGCCCTCCATCTTTCCCAACATCAGGGTTTTTTTCCAGGGATTCTTCTCTTCTCATGAGGTGACCAAAGTATTGGAGTCTCAGCTTCAGGATCTGTCCTTCCAGTGAGCACTCAGGGCTGATTTCCTTAAGAATGGAGAGGTTTGATCTTCTTGCAGTCCATGGGACTCTCAAGAGTCTCCTCCAGCACCATAATTCAAAAGCATCAATTCTTTGGCGATCAGCCTTCTTTATGGTCCAGCTCTCACTTCCATACATCACTACTGGGAAAACCATAGCTTTAACTATACAGACCTTTAGTTATGGTAAATGGGAGCAGGGTAAGGGGAGGACTCTGTCAGCACCGGGAAATTACAACTGAATCACAAATTGGAAATTAAAATAAGGCTGAACTCCTAAGCGTGCTTACTTGAGAGTTAACTCCATCAAGACGAACAGGACAGAAGCATATTTAAGATGGGAGTGTTGATGTGAACTACAGTGGTACCTTGGTTCTCAAATGCCTTGGTTTCCAAACACCAAAAACCCAGAAGTAAGTGTTCCGTTCTTCGAACGCTTTTGGGAAGCCAAACGTCCGATGCGATTGTCGGCTATTATTTCCGGGGCGCCTGCATCAATCAGAAACCGCGCCTTGGATTTCGAACATTTCGAAAGTCAAACGGACTTCCGGAACGGATTAAGTTTGGCGCTTTTGTTTTTGCTATTTATTTTTGCGATTTTTTAAAAAGATGTTTTTCGGTTAATTTGTTGTTGTGACTGTGTGGAACCCAGTTGAGCTACTGATTGATTGATTGTGTGACCGTGGAAATGGATAAAAGCCCCCCCCATCCAAGCAATGACTACCATCAGCGCAGAAAATTTTAATTTTTATCATCTACAATACTGTCTTATTTATTTTATAGTACATTACATTGATTATTGCTTTCATTTTATGGACCAGTGGCCTCGTTGATAGTAAAATCCATGTTAAATTGCTGTTTTAAGGGCTGTTTTCAAAAGTCTGGAACGGATTAATCCATTTTGCATTACTTCCTATGGGAAAGTACACCTTGGTTTTGGAACGCTTTGGTTTTGGAACGGACGTCCGGGAAAGGAATAAGTTTGAGAACCAAGGAACCACTGTATATTGTTCGTTTTTCTTTCAAATATCCAACACCAGTGGCAGGGAACTCTCTGGGCAACCTCTTGGTTGGGGGGGCATGGCAGTGGTGGCTGTGGCCAGACACAAGAGTGGGTGGAGCAATGAATGTAAATTTTAACTTTATTCAGTAGGGTAGTTTCTACACCCCTACCCTTCTCTACACATTATTCAAACAAGCAAGAGGTGTTATCAGAGTTCAAGGAGGTGTTCCACCTAGATCAAAACACTCAAGGAGGGTAACCGGTAAAGGATGTGGCTTAGGGAGAGTCAGGGGCCGGATTTAGGTCAGATGAGGCCCTAAGCTACTGAAGGTAATGGGGCCTTTTATATGTCCAGCTGTCCTTTGTCAGCAACAAATTGTCCCTGTTTTTGTGTTGAATATATGCTATATGGTAATTTATGGATCTAAAAGGTATCTAAAGCCATTTGAATGTAACAAAATATGCAGAATGTAGGCACCCTATATATAGAAATGAGCAAACCAGTGATATTTTAGGGAGCAGGCTAGCAGGCGGGGCCCATTACTTACATCATAGGAGCCTACACAACACAAAACACGGTTGCTGTGTGTAGGTTTTATTTTATTTGGTTTTTATCTTATATTTTGGAAATGTACATCCAGGTTTTTTTCCCTTTAATTTTTTGAGGGGTCCTCAAGAGAGCGGGGCCCTAAGCTATAGCTTGTTTAGCTTATACGTAAATCTGGGACGTGGGTGGCGCTGTGGGTTAAACCACAGAGCCTAGGACTTGCTGATCAGAAGGTTGGCGGTTCGAATCCCCACGACGGGGTGAGCTCCCATTGCTCGGTCCCAGCTCTTGCCCACCTAGCAGTTCAAAAGCACATCAAAGTGCAAGTAGATAAATAGGTCCTGCTCCAGAGGGAAGGTAAACGGCGTTTCTGTGTGCTGCTCTGGTTCACCAGAAGCGGCTTAGTCATGCTGGCCACAAGACCTGGAAGCTGTACGCCGGCTCCCTTGGCCAATAAAGCGAGATGAGCGCCGCAACCCCAGAGTCGGGCACGACTGGACCTAATGGTCAGGGGTTCCTTTACCTTTACCTTTAAATCTGGCACTGGGAGAGTCCCAAGGCTAGTTAGAGAGGACATCCCTGACGTAATATGTTTGGCCTACCTCCAGAAATGTGCTTCCCCCCTTCTGTCTCTTCCCCCCAAATATTTTTACTGGTGCCGCCACTGCATTGATTTCCCCATGATCCTTTGCAACACACTTTCTCAACAAGCAAAGATGACGTCTTCCTTTTTATCCCTTTCTCCGGGATGGCTCCTGTCTACTACCTCAGTGTTTCCCAACCGGTGTTCCGCGGCACACTAGTGTGCCGCGAGACGTTGCCTGGTGTGCCGTGGGAGGGAGGCGGGCGGCGAGAGGCGGGGCGGCGGCGGCGAGGAGAGGCCGCCCAGCGCGGGGCTCTCGCCGTCTGCCTGCCTGGCTGCCTGCGTGGCGCTGACGTCACGGGGCTGTAACGTGCCCCACATAGGCACACGCGGGGCGGCGAGCGAGCTCCCTCCCACATCCCATCGCCGCTCGCTTCGGCTGGCCTACTGGGCTGTCGCAGGCGGAAGGCCTGCGCATGCGCGAGGTTTTCGCGCCTTCGGGATTCCCTTCATGCCTTCCTCCTCCCGGGTCCTTGAGAGCGCGGGAAGCGGCAGCGCGAGACCGGCGTTGAGCCTGGTAGGTATTGCGCTTGCCAAGGCAGTCATTTGGGAAATGAAAACTTGCAAAGCAAGCAACCAGTTCAATCTGAAGTATATGTATGCTTAATATCCTGTATCTGAAACCTGTTCTGCCCCCTCCCGCACACTTGGTGCCATTTTCATCTACACATGCAGCAGAGTAAGTTGACCCAGAATAGTACCAATTCAGATGGCAGATGGGAGAATGACAGTGCTGAATGCTTTCCCATGTAGAACAGTCCCTGCAAATAAAAACCTAGCATATTTGGAAGAGGGATGCTAGCCTAACCATTACCTTCTATGCTGTTACTATTTTTTTATTTTTTTTTACATAAGTAAAAAGTGACCTTTCCCCATCTGGCATGGTGGTGTGCCTCGAGATTTTTTTCATGAAACAAGTGTGCCTTTGCCCAAAAAAGGTTGGGAAACACTGTACTACCTGAGTGCAGGCAGGAATTTAGCAGCTGAAGAATTTCTGCCTCTCGCACATGCCTGTCAGAGGTACGGAAAGCCCAGCCTGGGAAAATAAAAGTGGCTAACCTACACACGAGTGAGGCAATTTCTGGCTCCAGGTCCTTTGTGAAAACCAGTTCTCGACGCATCTATTGCTCAGGAGAAGGTAAATGATCTCATTAGAATGAAAAGACTGTAATCAAGCTAATTATTAAAAAGGTTGCAAGAACCAACGTGTAAGATTCCCAAGGTTACACCCAGCCCATGTACGGTATCGATAATTTGAAGGCATGTTCTCAAAATGCAAAGGCGTCACTGCAGCCTCGTATTTGAGAAGAGGGAGTATGGAGATTAGATTCTTGTTTTAAAGAAAAACACTGTTGTTTTTTCAGTAGACTAGCCCAGCACTGAAATTGACCCTGGTTTGGTTTCAAGGTACAGTTTAACAGTATGCTAGGGGGGAAACCCTCATTACATCACAACCTTAGGAATAAGGTTTTCATATATTTGGGTTGTATCCAACTAAGCCATACTCTGAGTAGACCCATTAAAATAAAAGGGCATGACTAATTTGTCCACTGATTTCAACCTGTCTTATCTCAGTTGGATATGTAACCTAATAATTCATTATGGAGTTGGTGTAATTTTGTATCTGTTACTGCTTAGAGCTGAAATTCTAGTCCTAAAACATTTCAAAAATGTCTTCCATTTTATTATTATATATTTCTATATATTATAGAAAGATGGAGCCAAATTCTTATTGTTTTGGAGTTCATACGAGTTTTTGTTTTACTTGAGTAGTGAAATGAGTGTGCCAATTTACATGTAAAGTGTATGCATTTGCACTAGAATATGCTAAGAGCTCTTGTCTTTTGTTTGGGATGAAAAATCATTCTATGCAATGTCAGTACCTGCAGGTAGGTCCCGGGATTATGTCTTATTCCAGAACAAGGTGGCCCTTGTTTGGGATGGATGGTCCTAATTTTGGCTGCCAAATATTCTTCCTAATTTCACATGAGTTCCTTAATAACCTGGAGAACTTTGACCTTGAACCAGCTGCCATAAAATGAGCACATATTCTGCTGAAAATCCAGTCATATTTTTATTTTCATTTCTTGCCTCATTTTGGAAAAACGGTATTCAGCAGTATTACTGACGAGAAAGCTGTCCAGGTGGAAAAGAGGGCGGGACTCCTGTACCTTTACTTTTTTTTGTCAAATGATCCTCAAGTACTGCTGCTAGACGATTAAAGGATATAGCGCTTGAAACTGATTCGGAAACTATTATATATTTGTGAACAGCAAAAACAGTAATTGCAAAAACATGGAAGAAAACCAAAGCATTATTCATTCTAGACTGGTTAAAAAAAATGGAACATTGTTGTACTGTATTAGTGAAGCACACATAATATAAAAGAGAAGAGAATCAGCAAGTTTACAGATTTATAGAGAGATGGTTTTTATCATAGCATGGAATGATAAATACCTAAAGAATAGATTTCCATATAATTTGTTTGCATTCTTATAAAATGACATAATAAGATGTTACTTTTGACATATAATCTTTTGTTTTCTCTCCTTTTCCCCCTCTTTCAAAATGCATTATGTTGCAAATGAGCAACTGATGAAAATAATCATTATTTTACAAAAACGGTGGCACAGAAAACAATTTCAGCGAGGTTAGTTTGGCGCAAGAATTTGCACCTGCTGAAATTCCCTCTCCCTCCTACAGTAAATCTTTATCGTTTTGAACCTGAGTCACAACAGAGAACAAAGAAATAAAATAGTAATAATTAAAGCAAAATGAAATGTTCACGATAACAATAAGATCTAGCTGTGCAGGTATTCCGTTGTCTTCCACCAACACCCATTTAGATGTGTTTTATATCCTCTCTCCCAAGGATTGGCAGAAATGTGTAACTAAATATGTGCACAGCCTAAGACTTGTCCCTTCTGGAGTATGATTAGCTGTAACCAAGGGAAATGGACCGGGTTCTTTTCCATATTTATTTTGTGCACTTGACCTGTAAAATCCCCTAAAGCCGGTAAGACTGTAGAAATAAAAGTCTATTGGTTTGCCAACAAAAGGGTATTGTTATTTCAATTCAAGCTGTGCTGTTGTGCTTTTTAAAATACACCTTTCCCCGAGATTCCAGCTGTCTTGGGTTGTTAAAAGAGTGTGTGTGTGTGTGTGTGTGTGTGTGTGTGTGTGTGTGTTTTAAAGAAACCTTTATGCTATTGTATAAAGTACAAACTTGGGAAAGTTTTCTAGGTCACCCATTTGACTTCAGCCTGGACTACAAAAGACTTTGAAAAGAAGCATGTGACTCTCAGGGTGAACTTGAAGCTAAAATGCTCCTGGGGATGTGGGGTGTGTGTGATGCTGAAAGGAAGCTCTCATGATTTCAAGCAAGAGCTATTTTAAAATAGAAAGGGCCACGCAAGAGGTGGCAGCGGTAGTAGCCAAGCTTGTAGAATCGTGTCTCTGCCTTCCTCATAAATAAAGTGGAGCAAGGCTCAAATTTCAGCATCAAAAGTGTTGTGTGGGTCAAAGCCAGTAGAGGATTCCCACTGGGACTCTTGGGGTGGAAGGCAAGAAACCCCAAGGAAGGAAGCCAGTGACAGGGTTGTTGTTTAATCATTTAATCGTGTCTGACTCTTCGTGACCCCATGGACCAGAGCACGCCAGGCACTCCTGTCTTCCACTGCCTCCCGCAGTTTGGTCAAACTCATGCTGGTAGCTTCGAGAACACTGTCCAACCATCTTGTCCTCTGTCGTCCCCTTCTCCTTGTGCCCTCCATCTTTCCCAACATCAGGGTCTTTTCCAGGGAGTCTTCTCTTCTCATGAGGTGGCCAAAGTACTGGAGCCTCAGCTTCACGATCTGTCCTTCCAGTGAGCACTCAGGGCTGATTTCCTTCAGAATGGAGAGGTTTGATCTTCTTGCAGTCCATGGGACTCTCAAGAGTCTCTTCCAGCACCATAATTCAAAAGCATCAATTCTTTGGCGATCAGCCTTCTTTATGGTCCAGCTCTCACTTCCATACATCACTACTGGGAAAACCATAGCTTTTACTATACGGACCTTTGTTGGCAAGGTGAGGTCTCTGCTTTTTAAGATGCTGTCTAGGTTTGTCATTGCTCCTCTCCCAAGAAGCAGGCGTCTTTTAATTTCGTGGCTGCTGTCCCCTTCATGGATCACTGCCTTGCCGTGGCAAGACGCCCCTGCAAACTATGATCACACTTTTGAGGACATCACTAACTGGGACACAGTTTTAGATGCCGCAAAGGAAGTGGGTGGAGGGAACCCGATGCTCCACATACCACTGTGCCCAGGTGCTGAAAATTATATGTTGGATGTGAGCATGGTTTATACCTATCTTGCGCCTTTTGTGTACATCTAGAACAGAGAGCCCAGCTCCGATCCTGTTTGGCTCTGGATGGGTGTAACTTGCCTAACCCCTTAATCTGATCTTGGATACTAAATGGGAGAACTAATACTGCAGCCACAGCCCTCTGGAGGCTGAGGCCTATTGCAGGAGAAGGGTAGTGAGTAACCAACACGTACTGGACAGTTTGCAGGGTTGGTAGGTGTATATTGGTCAGGATACCCTCCCAGTGTGGAAAGCAAAAGCCGTTTGAAGTCCCTATGATGCGAAGCTTACATAAAGAGTGCCTTACCTCCATACATGCCACTTTGGGCTGCTTCGAAGTATAGAGCGTGAACTTACACAATGCCACATAACGTCTGTTCCGCCTTTATGAGTCAATCCTTTATTCTTTTATTTATATGATTCCTTACTCACACTTCAGCAGAAGGTCCTGAGGCATGTTTCAGCAATATAATATCCAGTTATAAAAACAGATGAAAAAACGGTCACACTGGAACCTTGGTTGTCGAACACTTCGGAAGCTGAACACTTTGGAAGCTAAACATGAACGCCGACAACCCAGAAGCAAAGGCTTTCGTTTTCAACCATGCCTCAGTTGTCGAACGTTTCAGAAGTTGGACGGTCTTCCGGAATGGATTGTGTTCAGCAACCGAAGTTCTCCTATGCAGTGATTTAAACACACACACGTAAAAATATTCCAAACAGAACACTATGAACCAGTGCTTTTTTTCTTTAAAAAATGTTTAGGGGTACTCTCATTTTGACTCAAGAAAACCATTTTATAGTTCAAATCGGAGAAAAGAAATACAGTATATGGACAAAAGTACAAAGATTCACAAAAGGTTTAGGGGTATGCGTACCCCTGCTCCCTCCCAGAAAAAAACACTGCTATAAATGCAGAAAAAGAGGTTGGGTCCCAGGAAACAAAATATTTTAACTTAAGGTTACCAGACGTCCCCTTTTCCCAGGGACAGTCCCCGGATTTACAAATCAGTCCCCATACAAAAGCCATTGAAACTGAAAAGTGTCCCCGGATTCATTGAAAACAATCTGGTAACCTCAACTGTCAAAGGCCACAGTAGGAAGGTTCATGGCAGAAGCTGTAGAAGAATGACAATAGACAATAGGCCCCACCCTGGGGGTGGGGAGCATCCAATCAGTGGGCCAGATTTGGCTTGGCACAGGTCCCAATTTTGGCCACAAAGGCATTTCCCCTAAGCCACGACCAGCTACCCCACAACTAACATCACATTCCAGGTGCCTGGGAACCTCTGGACTTTTGACAGGTAGGTGGGTCAAACATCTGCCAATCATCTGTCACCGTGATGAAGTTGGTCAACAGGGTGGGGTTCAGGTAAGGATCTGTCCCAAGAGACCAAAAAGGTTCCACACTCCTGCCCTGTGCTAGATACACCTTTGTGAATAAGGAGTTCTCCAATTTAGGACCTACCACAAGGAAAGTCCTGGAACTACAGAGTACTCTGCATATATTAGCTTCCAAGAAGGTTGGTAGGGATGCTGATGGTCTTTCAGATATTTGGAGCCGCACCTTCACAATATCCTTTTAGACACCTGCTGGACGCATTTGCTCAGGCACTTTCATTTATACCCAGAAATATGAATTACTTACCGATGTTTGTTTCAAAAGGTTTTATTTTATCTTTATGGTTTCGATGTATTTTGGTGTTTTCACAATTGATTTGCGACTTTTAGCTGCCATTTTCTTTTTGGTTTTGTTCATACACCACCCTGGAGAATTCTTTGATCAAGCGCTTTTAAAGTCTTCTAAGTAAATATATAATTGCAGGTGGCCAGAGCAGAGGGAGTCCAAGCAGTTCTTCAAAGCACCACGGATGGCTCTGAGAACCTGAGAAAAAGAAAGCTGGAGAAATAGAGAGTGTTGCTCAGCTGCCTCTTTCTATGCCCAATGGAAATTAGGCTTTCTCTCTCCACCCTCCTCACATGAGAATGTCCAGAGTTTGGCACCTACTCATTTTCAACATGATGAACGGGGCCTTTTCTGCAGTGGCTCCCTGTCTGTGGAATGCTCTCCCCAGGGAGGTTTGCCTGGAGCCTTCATTATACACCTTTAGGCACCAGGCAAAAACGTCCCTGTTTAACAAGGCCTTTGTCTGACTGACATCCAATGCCCTTCAAAAATGTATTGGGGGAGGTGTTATTGTGTTGCTTTTGTTTTTATTATGTATTTTGTGTTTTTATATTTTGATTTTGCGTTGACCTGTAGGCATAGGACTGTATACCAATTTAATAAATAACAACAACAACATTGCAACCTGTTTGTTCACCTGCCTCTCTCACTCTGGCCCGGAGGCGATGACAAATCGTACAACATCGGAACACAAGGAGGAGGTGAAAGACAAGAGCTGCCAGCACCTGCCATTGGCGGCAACCTACTCAAAATCTTTAGGGACACCTGTGGCGCTGTGGGTTAAACCACAGATCCTAGGACTTGCCGATCATAAGGTCGGCGGTTCGAATCCCCGCAACGGGGTAAGCTCCCGTTGCTCAGTCCCTGCTCCTACCAACCTAGCAGTTCGAAAGCACGTCAAAGTGCAAGTAGATAAATTGGTACCACTCCAGCGGGAAGGTAAACGGCGTTTCCGTGTGCTGCTCTGGTAGGCCAGAAGCAGCTTAGTCATGCTGGCCACATGACCCGGAAGCTGTACGCTGGCTCTCTCGGCCAATAAAGCGAGATGAGCGCCGCAACCCCAGAGTCGGCCACGACTGGACCTAATGGTCAGGGGTCCCTTTACCTTTACCTTTACTCATAATCTTAAGGTAAAAAAAGGTAAAGGACCCCTGGACGGTTAAGTCCAGTCAAAGACAACTATGGGGTTGGAGCACTCATCTCGCTTTCAGACCAAGGGAGCCAGCCTTTGTCCACAGACAGCTTTTCCGGGTCATGTGGCCAGCATGACTAAACCACTTCTGGCGCAACGGGACACCGTGATGGAAACCGGAGCGTGCATGGAAACGCCGTTTACCTTCCCACCTCAACGGTACCTATTTGAAGCGGGTGGTGCTGTGGTCTAAACCACTTTGCCTCTTGGGCTTACAGTCTTACCACACCGCTAGAAGAGTATACATAGACTCAGCAAGCCATCCATCTTGGCAGAACAGATCACTCCAAGAAGCCTTATCGGTGCAGCCCACCTCTGCACACAACCGCCAGCTGCTGCTCAAATCGGTCTAGTGATCCTATATGATGCTTCTTCCAGATAGGAGCACCAACCATGCGGAAAAACAAAGTATATTAGTATCCTGCTTGAAAGATGTTTTGCCACCTGTTTTTTGTTTGTTGTTGTTGTTGTTTAGTCGTTTAGTCATGTCCGACTCTTCGTGACCCCATGGACCAGAGCATGCCAGACACTCCTGTCTTCCACTGCCTCCCACAGTTTGGTCAAACTCATGCTGGTAGCTTCAAGAACACTATCCAACCATCTCGTCCTCTGTCGTCCCCTTCTCCTTGTGCCCTCCATCTTTCCCAACATCAGGGTCTTTTCCAGGGAGTCTTCTCTTCTCTTGAGGTGGCCAAAGTATTGGAGTCTCAGCTTCAGGATCTGTCCTTCCAGTGAGCACTCAGGGCTGATTTCCTTCAGAATGGATAGGTAGAGTGTTTTTCTCTTCTTTCTTATCTTTCATACGGCAGTTGCATGAGATTACTACCCGGCAAAGGCTTATTATTCAAAGAAAAGCCTATATAGCACCTGCCGTATACAGTTACCCCAACAGATAGTGGAGGGGGACGACGACGACCCATATCTTGCATGTTTTTAAACTATGCGTACTAAATCTAGCCATATAGGCAAGATACAACTGCTTACGCTCCTTTAGTCAGCAAGATCTAGTCGCATCCTCAAGGTCTCTTAGGCAAGCGTTTGCTAACACCAAGCACACTTTCATCGTTCCTTATCTTCACATTCCTGAAGATTAAGAAGTATTATTATCGCTACCGTTATATTGCTCTTTGCAGCAGCAAGGTTAAGAGCTGACTCGGAATGTGATCCCAGGGCTTGGGTGGGAAAATACGGCTTGAATTAAAGGGAGCTGGAGGGGGCCTAGCTTTCTTAGCCGTTTGTGGCAGCCCCTCTAGCTACTATGTTTAGAAGCCTATAGAGTCGAGCTTGATTTGGGTTAAACTAGAAGGCAGGGCTTGTGGGTTTAGTTAAGAGGCCTCTTACGTCTTGCCCTGTAACTCAAAACACTGGAGTGAGGGTGGAGAAGAAGCTATGAAACTACAGTCGTATCTTGGATCCCAAACACTTTGCGAGTCAAACGTTTCGGCTTCCGAATGCCGCAACCCCGGAAGTGAGTGTTCCAGTTTGGGAACATTCTCTGGAACCCGAATGTCCAATGTGACTTTTGATTGGATGCAGGAGATTCCTGCAGCCGATTAGAAGCCACGCCTTGGTTTCCGAATGTTTTGGAAGTTGAATGGACTTCCGGAACAGATTCCATTTGACTTCCGAGGTACAACAGAACAACGCAGAAGAGATGTCTTTCTGAATAAACCCTATCGAAACATCTGTGATCATGGGAGCCATTTAATGCGAGTAAAGGGATAAAAGTACCATGCAAATGATGAACAGTAAAGTTTTTCCCTTCAACTGGTTAATAGTGTTTCAAAAATGAAAGTAATGAATAACGTGTGGTCGAAATCAAGCTCAGAGCGTTTTAATAATATGCATAGCTGAGCCTGTTTTCCATTTTTGACCTACTGGGAATGGAGCCTTTGTGACAGGAGACGGGTTTCTCACCTGTTCTTATCTCTTGTTGTTGTTCTTGGTGGTTCTGAGTCATGTTATGGCCATCTTGGCTGTGAGTCCTGGAGGACCTGCTCTCTGCCTTGCATACCTTTTCCACCTGGCTTGGGAGAGAAGCGCCTTGACTGACTCCAACCCAAAACTAGAGGCTGCTGAGGAGGCCAGAGACCATCTTGGTTGTGAGTCCTGGATGACCTACTCCCTGTCCTACAGGTGTTCTTTACCTGACCTGGGAAAGCAGGGCCTGACTGACTCCAGCTACAAAAGCTGAGGCTGCTGAGGAAGCCAGAGGTCATCTTTGCTGTAAGTCCTGGGGGAACTATTCCCTGTCTTGCAGGCTTTCCCCAGCTGGCCCTGACTGACTCCAGCTACAAAAGCTGAGGCAGCTGAACAGACTCTTGGGTTGGGGTATTATTTAGAAGGTTCTGTTGCTGTTATTATTGCCCTGGTATGTTTTAAATTGTTTTCAACTGCTTTTAAACTTGTTTTTAAATTTGGGGGTTTCGTTGTTTTTTAAATTGAGGGATAAAAGATATGCCTGGGAAGAGGGGAAAGCAGGGCTGATCACAATTGCAGTGGCTCTGGACAATAGGAGGTATGGGGGCCGGACGGGTAAGGGGCATACAGCACAGGCAGTTTGTGACTGCCATGTGCCAGCGTCTCCTCCAACCTGGAAATTGCAGTTGTCCTATCAGCAACTGCTATTGCTGAATGCTAGGTTGGCTCCCAGTAAGACCTCCTTCATCATAATCTGATTATGCATGAGAAGACCGATCTGGTATCACTGAGATGTGGGTGGTGAGCAGGGCGGAGTTGGTCTCACCCAGCTGTGACCACCTTTGCCTTCGGTGCCCACCTTTGCCTTCGGTGCAGAGTAGACTTGAAGGTCAGGGAGACGAAGTTGCTATAGAGATTCCCTCTCTCTCTCTCTTAAGGCTCTCTGTCCAGTTAATGGGGGATCTAGAGTGTGTGTTCCTGGCATTGGGCAAATTAGAGATTCTGCTTGTTTACTGCCTGCCTTGCTGCCCAGCAGCTTCCCTGCCTGAGCTGACAGAGGTTGTCTCAGATTGCTGGCTCTGGGAGACTTCAACATCCATGCCAAGGGTACTGGCTCTGGGTGCCTCAGGACTTCATGGCTGCCATGGCGACCATGGGGCTGTCCCAACATGTCACTGGCCCTCCACAAGAGTGGAGGAAAACTCCAGTCAAATGCAATCAGATACTGGCCTGAAGGAGGTGGCAGAATGGACGGGAACGCACTGTGATTTGTTTGCAAAGCATGTTGAGGATAAAATCGCTTACGCTCAAACTCGGCCCTCCAGGTATTTTTGGCCTACAACTCCCATGATCCCTAGCTAGCAGGACCAGTGGTCAGGGATGATGGGAATTGTAGTCTCAAAACATCTGGAGGGCAGAGTTTGACAAAGCCTGATCTAGCTACTACATGTTGAGCAAAAAAAAAATATTCTGCATTGCAAAGGGTTGGGCTATATTGTCCTCGTGGTACAATTCTAATGCATTTCTGATTTTAGTGTGCTATACACACATGCATAGGGCCAGTGCTTTTTTTCTTTAAAAATGTGCTTTCTAAATAAAACACTGTGACAGGAATTGAGGCTGCCATTGGGGGTAGCAAAGGAACTGATGATTCACCGTGCTGGAGAAGAAACTATTTTTTTTAAATGATTCACAAAATGTTTAGGGGTATGCATACCCCTGTGTACCCCCCATTTAAAAAGCACTGCACGTGGCAGAAGCCCACTAGCTATGGGAAAATTACTTCTTTTCCCCAGGATGCACCCCCACAAACCACATGAAGCTATACAGGATAAGGAGAGTAGGAAACTCTTTTCAAAGCAGGAGGGGGAATAAGAAGGAAATATGCACGAAGGATTTTTGGATGAAAGAACATGGGCAGCTTCAGGAGTCGTTGCGGCCTACATAAAATATCGGGGGTCACACAGGGCCACCAGGCTGCAGGTTGCCCACCTGTGCTGTCAATTGTCAGAATAAGCATAATACCATCCTATATATATCTTATGCGTACTGTGCTTCTGTGTTTTTATAGTTCAGAGCATGAATAGTTTTTTCCAGTCAGACTGATTCATACGTTTGTGAATGCTCAGTCCATGAATCAGTCTGACAGAGTATCTGGATATCCAGCCTTGCAGAATTGATCTTTTAAAAATTAATGCCAATAGCAACCTATAAGCAACATTTTAGGCCCACTAAAGACTCAGTGAACGTCTCGCTTCCTTGCCCGCTTTGAGCAGGAGAAAACCGGGTAGGGTGGGAGCAGACCCCCCAAAATTACAGGGCTTGGGGCAGAAGTTGCTCATGTCTTTCAGATAAAGTCAGGATTCTCACCCATTTTGCTAATTATATTTCTCTTTATTTACATAATCGCACACAGAGAACTGCTGGTGGTAATATTACTCCACACATGAAACAGGAATATAAAAGGTAGTGCTCTTCTGAATGTGACATAAGAGTGTCAAAGAGCATTCCCACCCCTTAATAAACTTAAGGGCCCATCTCGACTTGCCCACAAAATCCTTATGTTATGTAACCAGTTTGTCCCCTAGCAGTCCACACCTCAGCAGGTTATATTCAGATGTGATTCTAATCCGGAGTTACCATTCTCCTCATTTTGCACCATTTGCTTTTTCTGAACTCCACATCAACAACGAAGCCACCACCACAGATAAAGCTGGTGGGCAGTGGCGTAGCGTGGGTTGTCAGCACCCGGGGCAAGGCAAGTAATTTGCGTCCCCTAACCCGTGGATTTGCGCCCCCTAACCCATGGATTTGCGACCCCTAACCCTACCCCCCAGATGTTGCGCCCGGTGCGGCCAGCCCCCCCTGCACCCCCCACGCTACGCCACTGCTGGTGGGAGCACTTTTAAAGCACAGTGGATGTCGTTTTCAGATTCTACAAAGCTAGGGGGAACTCTGGATTTAGCAGGGAGAAAGTCTGGGACAGAGGCTGTTTCTGGGGACGAGGGTGGGGGACTAAAGGAAGCACAAGGGATGCATATTACAGTGGTACCTCGGGTTAAGTACTTAATTCGTTCCGGAGGTCCGTACTTAACCTGAAACTGTTCTTAACCTGAAGCACCACTTTAGCTAATGGGGCCTCCCACTGCTGCTGCGCCGCCAGAGCCCGATTTCTGTTCTCATCCTGAAGCAAAGTTCTTAACCTGAAGCACTATTTCTAGGTTAGCGGAGTGTGTAACCTGAAGTGTATGTAACCTGAAGCATATGTAACCCGAGGTACCATTGTATTCCACATTAAGACGAGGTGTGGATGGGTCCCAAGAACTCTTTTAAATCTGGTTTCTGATTTGATCCCAGAACGTCCCGCTTTTCCTTAAGACATTCGTATTTTCACCTGAGAAATGTTGGAGAAGATGGGCTTATGTGGGCCCCAAGCCAACTTTTAGAAGACATCTAAAGGCAGCCCTGTATAAGGAAAGTTTTTTTTAACGTTTAATGTTTTATTGGTTTGTTTATGTTGGGAGCTGCCCAGAGTGGCTGGGGCAGCGCAGATGGGCGGGGTATAAATAATAAAACGTTGTTGGTGATGAAATGGGACGTTCCTCTTTTCCTAGGAGAGGTATGAAGGAAGCACAATGTTGTCCACGTTATTCCACATTAAACCAAGGTGTGAACCTTTTCAAATCTCTTCGCTGAGTGGCAGAGCTTGCATAGATAGTATATTTAATTTTTCTATGTGCTTAAGCGTCGATGGCTCTTTTTGGGGCGTGAAAGAAATGCGGGGACGGGGAGAAGGAAGAAATGGGAGGTGATTTAATTCCCAAGGGCAAGAACTCTGGATCTTGACCGCAAGGTCTTCACTGGCCCGGGCCTTAATCTCTTCCCTCTCCAGCCCTGGGTAAGCACCAATTTCCCCACTCTTTTTTCCTGCTCCACCCTGCAATGGCTTAAACTTCCAAAAACCCGACGCCTTCTCTCCAGGGAGCCACAGGAGGGCCGGGCAACCTTCATTTGCACACCAAAAGCCCTGCAAAAAAAGCAGCGAGGAAAGACAGAAGCTACAACAAATATATATATATTTCCCCACGCACGCCCACTTCCCCTCTGCCCAGGAAGCCGCTGGCCCCCACCACGCATGCGCCGCGGCAACCTTGCCTCCGCTACGCCGCTCGCGTAGGGCAAGCTGCGGCGCCGCATCGGGCGGCGAAAATTGCGTAGCGCGCGCAGGAGGGAGGAGGAGGAGGAGAAAGCCGGTTTCGGCGCGTCGCGGGGAGGTCGGCGCCCGGCGTAAGAGGCTTTGGTGAATGGCCGTAAGAGCGCGCGAGGCCGCGGCGGCGGCGGCAGTAGTAGTAAAGTAGTAAAAGCTTGAAAGCCCAAGCCAAGCTCACCCGCAGGAGGAGCAGCAGCAGCAGCAGCAGCACTGCGGAGTGGGAGGAGGAGGCGGCACCCCGCGCGCGCGCCGGCGGTTTTTGGTACCGAGCGGAGAGAGGGAGATGCACACGGCACACTCGAGCTGAGGTAGCTATAAAAACCCCGTTGGTTCGCGTTCCCTCCCCCATAAAGGCCGGCCGGCTCTGAGGCGGCGGCGGCGACATGGCGAGAGGAGCGGGGTGGGTGGGTGGGGGGGTAGGTAGGATCCGCAGCGCGGCGGGGCAGGCCCCTCGCCAGCCTGTGGAGAAAAATGAGGTGGGGTTGGTTTGCCGTTTCCCGCCGCCGCCTCGCTGTTGCTAAGGGGGCTTGGCGGGCGTCGGAAGGAAACGAGGATAACGTGTGAGGGGATTGTGTTGGCCGGGGGGGTCTTTTCCACACAGCCCGCCACCCCCTTCTCATCCTTTCCCTCAGGTGAAGCGGGTGGGGGGGGGTCGCAATGGCGGGGGGGGGGGGAGACGAAGCGCCCGTTGGGCCTCTTTGTTGCTGCTGCTTCTTTTAAGCTGCCTCCTCAGGTGTGGCTGAGGAGAAGGCGAAGCAGACAAAAGGCTCTTGCTCCCAAGGCGGCGGTGGTTCTTCGGAAACCGGCATTGGAGGTTCGCCCTTCTCCTTCACCCTGTTTTCCTTTGGGGGGAGGAGGAGAGGGCGCCGCCAGCATCGGTGGGCCTCGTGGCCGCGCCGCCCGCCCCTCTTTTCTC
This sequence comes from Podarcis liolepis, assembly GCF_965112155.1. Taxonomy (NCBI): domain Eukaryota; kingdom Metazoa; phylum Chordata; class Lepidosauria; order Squamata; family Lacertidae; genus Podarcis; species Podarcis liolepis. Next base: position 123,259,034 of record NC_139554.1, read on the forward strand.
CCTCACATGCTCCAGCTGCAGGGCTTAAGCGATCGGGCCTGGCCCACGTGTTGGTGGTGGGTGCACGGTGCAAGGCCCACGGGTGCTGCTGCTGCTGCTGCCCTCTTTTGTTCTCGGGGCTCATGGTAGGTAATCTCTTTGGCCCACCCCACTGAAAGGTTGGCAAAGCACTGGGGAAAAGAAAAAGAACAAAGCAGCAACCCACTGTGGCTGCCCATGGTTTCTTTGCCCCGAAGGTCTTCTTCGTTGCTGTGTTTGGGTTCTCTGCAGCGCACGTCTTGCACCTTAGTGTGTCAGTGTCTTTGGTGTTGGGATGCTCGCCGTGGGAACTTAAAAAAACAACAACCTTGTCAGCCCTTTGTTTCTCTTCTCCGAGGTGTGGAGGTTTGAACCCTTCTCAATAAACGATCAAGCTTCTGTTTTGCTTCTGGTTGGGGTCTCTTGCTTGACCTGACCAATCGGGAATCGGTAGACCCAACGAAGTTGGGAAACGCAGCATACCCCCAAGAATTTGTTTTTACCAGATTTCAAGGGCAATGGCTTGCTTTCCCATCCCTGAAGTTGTTGCGGTATCTTGCACCCCAATTCTTTTTTTTAAAGTCTTAACAAAACCACGCTGAAATAAATCGCCATAAGGATATTGCTAAACCGCAACAGCACTGATCGAGAAGAAAGAACTTGGTGGTAGAAAATGAGCCTCAGTAGTTATTATTATTATTATTATTATTATTATTATTATTATTAGAATTTATATACTGCACTACACCTGGAGGTCTCAGGGCGGTTCACAGAATAAAATCAAAATATAAAACCACAAAATGTGGTGCCCTAACCTGGATGTGATGAAAAGACTAGTGCTACAAAGGACAACTGGTTCCAGTCCTGCTCTAGTGTGTTTAACGTGTGGTTAGTTGCAGAAGAATCCTGATTCAAATAGTGCAGTGCAAATAGGCTAACTTCATTTGAGTTCATGTTTGTTCCCAATCCCAGCAAGGGTAGCTGCTTCTCCTTGGGTGAATTGTGGCATCTGTGATCAAGTTGCTGCAGATGGAAAGTAGGCTGTGGCTTGTTTTGGTGGAGCAAAATATTGCAATGACATAACAGGACTGTGGTGTTCAGGGATGCAGCTGACATCTTTTTAATAAACTTAACAAAAGTGGCATACCAACGGTGGCACTTTTCTAAAAAGTGACAATACAATACCATTGATTGCGTATACCAACATGTGCTGTTAAAAACAAAACTCCCCTTGTCAGTATAGCAGCTGCTTGTATGTGTGTGATTTTGAACTCTTAATATAGGGAAGAAATTTAAGTAGATCTTTAAAAAAATATAAAGTGGGGTGTCTTTGTCAAGTCCTGTAATGCTGGCTTCGTTTGATGCTGCTAATATTGCACTTGGCAGCAAAAAAGGACAAAATATCCTCTATGATTTGTTAAATGTACCAGTCAGGGTCAGGAAGAGTTTTTAATAGGTTGCTTTCTGCCTTCTGTAGCTAGGCCTTTTTAGAAATTAGTCCAGCCTTGGTTTTCAGAATTGAGCTACAGATTACGTAGTCTAGATTGTAGGTGGATTGTAGCATAAATCTTACTAGACAAGTAATATTTGATGTACTAATGAATATTGATTTGGAGGGGGAGGGAATGTGAAGTGGAAGTTAAGGTGCTAGTACAAACTGTTCTAATCCCAAAGTATACACTGCCTGATCCTGTGAGTTCTTGGAAGTAAATCTTAATGTAAGTGTTCATTAGATTGTCGGCTAATTGGGCCTTTTCCCAGATAAGTGTAGGATTGCATCCTAAATCGCCCTGTCACTGAACACAGTGAGTTACTTCTAGGTAACCCTGAGTAGGAGCAGGCTGCATAACATTGTACTAAAGAGATTTCTGTAACAGCTTCAGCAAGCTGTTTGCTTGATAAAAGCACATTAACAAACAAATGTGATTTGTGGGCAGTGTTCTACCATCTGGGAATCTTCTGTTCCTTCTTTTTTCATAACTGTTTTTCCCAAATAAAAAATTTAATTGTGCCTCTGTGTACTGAGTTTAATCTTGACATTTTATGATGTAGGTCTTTGGGCAGACAGTGTTACTACTCTGGACATGAAAGAATAGGTTGAACTGGAATGGGAAATTTGCATACACCTCTGTACTTCATATTGATTTTTCATGGTTCAGGAGGGCACATCTCCCAAAGCAGCTTTGCACATTTTCTAGACTTTATTTTTAGGGAGTTTGGCAATAGTTGCCCTTTTCCTGCCCTTCATGCCTAACCTTCTTGCCCTTCATTCCTACCATTGCCTTTCTCACTGCTATGGTGTTTAGCACTTGGCTTGTTCCCTCTGCCTCAGAGCACATTGTCCTGACTATTATGGCTAAAAGATGAGGACCCAGAACACATTTATGCAGTACTGATAATGAGTGTACTTAGGCCAAGCTTCTAATCCTTAAAGGGTTCCTGGCTCCTTGCCGCTAGAAAAATGATCTAGAGAATGCACACATAGTTCAGGTTCTTATTGCATAAGCTGTAGTACGGGTGTGGAACTGAACCAGTCAACCAGTTCCTAGATCCCGCTACCTGCCAGCCACAGTGGGCTATTTTGAATGGTGGATGGGGTGTGTCATCCTGCTGATTGCTATGTCATTAGGTGGCCAATTTTTCTTGGGCTTGAAGTTACCACCAGTCTGCTGAAAAGTGTTGCTTTGAAGCTCTGCTTTCTGCTGGGATAAGCTGTGCTGCAGTGTTCCTCCTGGGAAACTCACTCTGTCAATCACTTGACTGCCTGCTGTACCCAGGGCTCAGCTGGTGAATATATTTTGAGGCTCCCAATTATACACTGATGGCCACACTCCTACCTGCCTTTTATACCTAACAGTCACATAAGACATCAGGTGTGGACAGGTGGTCATGGTTTTGGGAAATGGCCTCATGGGTCAAATGGTCTCACTCCTGAGAATATAGGGAAAGCTTAGGTTCAGGTTGCTTGCTACTTTGGTACTGAACCCCAGACTATTATTACTCTTACTAGGTGAGAAGGTAAGTATTGAATTGCAGGCCAGGTTATAGAACAGCTATCGGAGGCACTTACAGGCTTACTATTTTCATCTGGGATTCAGTCCCATACCAGCAGGTTCTGGTTGTACAATAAAAGTTGAATTTGGAGCTCTTGAGCAACAAACCTAGTACTTAAAAAGTGGACTTGTTGTGATAAGGAAAGTGGTGGGGAAGTGTGCTGGAAGTGGGGAATAACATTTGACACAATGTCATGTAACCCTGCAAAAAAAGTCAGAATAAGTGCTCAGTAAATAGCTGGTGTCTAATTTCTCTGCAGGGACGCGGGTGGCGCTGTGGGTAAAACCTCAGCGCCTAGGGCTTGCTGATCACATGGTCAGCGGTTCGAATCCCCGCAGCGGGGTGAGCTCCCATCTTTCGGTCCCAGCTCCTGCCCACCTAGCAGTTCGAAAGCACCCCTAAGTGCAAGTAGATAAATAGGTACCGCTTTATAGTGGGAAGGTAAACGGTGTTTCCGTGTGCGGCACTGGTGCTGGCTCGCCAGTTGCAGCTTCGTCACGCTGGCCACGTGACCTGGAAGTGTCTCCGGACAGCGCTGGCCCCCGGCCTCTTAAGTGAGATGGGCGCACAACCCTAGAGTCGGACACGACTGGCCCGTACGGGCAGGGGTACCTTTACCTTAATTTCTCTGCAAACTTTGTACAAAAGCAGTCAGGATGAGTGCTCAATAAACTGTTCTCCTGGAAGATACCCAGTGTCTGCATATAGCGGAAAAGTATATTAAAGATGGGGAAATGCTTCATGTAAAATGCTAACCACAGTTCTAAGGATCCATACCGTTCTGTGTTTCAGATTTGATAATACTAAAACCAAGGTGGGCGAAATCAACCATTTATTATTTGTACTGTTCCTAATAGCAAGTTTCGTGGCTACTGATTTAGATAATCAGCAAGTCTTCATTTATAATGCAGAAACTTCTGCCTAGATGGCACAGGACCTCTTTGTTTATGGAGCTGTAAAGCACCGTGTACATTGATGATGTTCATAAAAAATAATGGTGCTCTTATGGCAACAAAGCAGTCATACGGTTTAAAAAGGGGTGGGCCTGAGATCCAAATACTATGGGTCTGGGTTATATCTGTATTCTGGAGAACCTAGGCCCCTTCTTCCACAGCACTTGCAATCCTCATAAAATCAAAGGACATCCTAAAACACTTTAAAATCAAACACAAGGACCTGCAATTATAATGAGAAATTCGGAGAACGTGGTACATGCATGAAAGCTGTTGGGCATATGCATAGAACTTTGGATTCCAGCCACTGTACATAAGTAAATGGCTGTGTCATTACAGCTATGTCTTAAGTCAGTTACAGTGGTACCTCAGGTTACATACGCTTCAGGTTACAGACTCCACTAACCCAGAAATAGTACCTCGGGTTAAGAACTTTGCTTCAGGATGAGAACAGAAATCGTGCTCCGGGGGCACGGCGGCAGCAGGAGGCCCCATTAGCTAAAGTGGTGCTTCAGGTCAAGAACAGCTTCAGGTTAAGAACGGACCTCCGGAATGAATTAAGTACTTATCCCGAGGTACCACTGTCTTTGGAACTGCTTGTTGATTTCTATGGAGTATGATTCCATAAAGAATGGAATATTGCAACTCAGTCTTCCCACAACATGTATTGAACAGAAAATTAACTTGATTTCCCCAATTTTGCCTGAAAGCAGGAATCTAATTACAGTGTGCATAGACAGTGTATTAAAGCAAATTTAAATATGTAAGAAAAAAAAATCTGTCAAAGTCAAGCTGCTTCTACATGAAAATTTGAAAATACTGCACTCCAAGGTGCAAAGCCAATTCATACAGCTGTACAGATGAAAAAGTGCTCTGATCCTGCAGTTGCAAAAATAGACTAGGAAGGTGTGGGTGTGGGCGCACACACGCAAAGGTTGATTCTACCAAAAAATAATAATTTGTATACAGTTCTGATTTGTATACAGTTCCTGACCCCATCCCCACGTCTGGAGCACAAAATAAATGGAAAAGCATTGGTCTGTTAATACAGTGCAACTTCATTCAGCTTTGAAAAGTTAACAAGCTATTTCAGAGCATTTGACCCAAAGCCCTTTGGAACTCTGATGATTTTTTTGAAATTAATCCATGATGCATAAAATAACAACTTTTATAAACATGTTTGGAAAGAGAAAGTTTCTATTTGATATTCAACTAGACTATACTCCAAGTAGACCCATTTAAATCAATGGACTTCTGCGTACAACTTGGATTTCACCTTCTGTTTGTTTTAACATTGTAATGGATCATTAACAAAAAGAAAACAGAGCTGATGGGGATTATTGTTTTATTTATTAGGTTTTCATCCTGCCCTTCTTCCCAAAGGAGCCCAGGGATGACTTGATCCCATTTTATCTTATGTATCTTGTTTCCAAATTTATTTATAATAAAAAAAGCTAGCAAAAAGAAAAAGCAAGACGTGGACATACACTCTCTGCGCCCCCACTCGTTTCACTCCTCCCACTAGCGCTGGGGGGTGGGGACAACTTTTATGGGCTTAGCATCAGGAATTATGGTTTATTTCACTACCATCACTTAAAAAAAAAAAAGCCACAATGAATTAAGCCAAAAGAACTTAACTACAGATCATGGCTTGTTTTGAGTGAAACAAATTATAATTCGCTCTGGTTCAAGCATAACACTTAAGTTGAGGATCATGGTTTGTTTTTCTCCAGTGCTAACAGGAAGGAAGCAGGAACGATCAGCTTAGGCATTGAAAACCTATTCATTATGATTTACCACAGGATACTCTAATGCAGCTAGTGTGAGAGGACAGAAACATGTCGATTTGGAAGTGATCAGACATCTAGATACAGGACATTCTATACAAGATCTCAAAGTAGCTGTTTTACTACAAAGGAATTTCAGAAATAGACTGGAAAGAGAAGCTGCTGAATTGCAACTCATTACCAAACTTAAAACCATGGAGAGACCTGGTCTGAACAAAGACATTGGATTCTTATCTCATTATACATGACTAAGCCATTTCTCACCTTCTCACCCCTTGCCTTTTCCTGTAAGACCTATTACAGTCGTTAAGAGTCGTCAACAGGCTCATCTCAGCTATCTGCCAATCTCCCATTCCCACCACCCTTCTGAGTAATACCCCTCCCACCACCTTCTCACTATATAGAAGGATCTGGCAACTTCTGTTTCAGTGTATCTGAAGAAGTGTGCATGCACACGAAAGCTCATACCAAGAACTAACTTAGTTGGTCTTTAAGGTGCTACTGGAAGGAATTTTTTTATTTAGACATCTAGATGAAATTCATGTATGTATGATGGATAATAGGCCTTGTGATGAGCAATGACTCGCTTGTATGAAACAGCCATTGTGCTTTAACATCTGCTTGCCTTAAGCACAGTGCTATTCAGTGGCAGGAGTACACATACTCAGCTTGAATTGGAGTGATGTGCACGCATGTTTCAGTCAGTCGTAATGCATCTTAAGCTAAGCAAGAATTTTTGACAAGTGAATAATTAAATTAGTTAATAAGTTGTTTTGCCCCACCAATCTGGCTTACTGCAGTTCTTTAATGTCTACCTGTAAGGGAATACACACTGAGTTCAGTGGGACTCAACTCCCAGCTGAGTGCATAGGATTTCAGCCTTGGGTTGCTGATGTCAGTCTAATTTTAACACAGTTGTGTCTCTTTGTTATGCCTGCTGACATTCCTGCTACGTTATGTCTGTACCCATACTAAACGTGCAAGCAAAATGATATGCTACCTTCTGTCTTTATTTTTTTAAAAAATGGAATTGAGGCGGGCTCAGCTTTAGTTGCTATAAATGTGCAGTTGAATTGGAAGAAACTGAAATGACGAGCCTTTAGAATGCATATTTAATGGTACAGTGGTACAGTGGTGCCCCGCAAGACGAATGCCTCGCAAGACGGAAAACTCGCTAGACGAAAGAGTTTTCCGTTTTGGAGGTGCTTCGCAAAACGAATCTCCAATGGGCTTGCTTTGCAAGATGAAAATGTCTTGCGAGTTCCTGCGGGGTTTTTTTTCCTTCCCCCCCTTTTTCTAAGCCGCTAAGCCGCTTATCAGCTGATCCGATAAGCCGCTAATAGCGCTAATCCGCTAATCCGTCAATGGGCTTGCTTTGCAAGACGAAAAAACCGCTAGACGAAGAGAATCACAGAACGGATTCTTTTCGTCTTGCGAGGCACCACTGTACCTCGGGTTAAGAACTTAATTCGTTCTGGAGGTCTGTTCTTAACCTGAAACTGTTCTTAACATCAAGCACCACTTTAGCTAATGGGGCCTCCTGCTGCCGCTGCGCCACCGCTCCACAATTTCTGTTCTCATCCTGAAGCAAAGTTCTTAACCCGAGGTAATATTTCTGGGTTATCGGAGTCCGTAACCTGAAGCGTATGTAACCCGAGGTACCACTGTATTTGAGTGTCATCCCATTTCCTGAAAATTCGCATTGGTTTTTCGTCTTAGAAGCCGAGCCCTTCTAATGCAAATACTTTCATCTTTTAAAAACCTCGAGACTGATGATGCCCTTCAGCACTGAATATGGTGGTTGTGATCACATCTATTTAAGGAGTGCTTGGGAATCTCCGCTGTCCCAAGATTCCTAGTAGCCAATGCCTGTGGCACGCACAAATCAATGGCATGCTTTTATAAGGTTTCGTGTATGTGTGTTTTCCAAGTAGTTTGTTAGTTCACACAAGCAAGCCCTGCTTAGAACAGGGCTGGCAAAGGCTATGGCAAAAATACCTTGAGCTTCCAGCTGACGTCTCTGAAATACAGATGCCTTGTCTGTTATTGAATATGCTCCTATAGAAACAAGTATATGTTGCTGTTATCTGCTACTACACTACATGTAAGTGCATGTGGCCATTGTTTTGAGATCCGGCGCTGGCTCCCATCAGCCCTGCCAGCGTGACCAATAGTCTGGGATGATGGGATTTGTAGTCCATCATAATCTGGTAGATACCAGGTTGCGGTAGGCTGTTTTAAAGACATATCTTTATAAACAGTAGCCATCTAGAAAACCTACCAAGTTTATTTTTAACATACTTGTATTCAGATTTTTAGTCAAGCTGCATTAAACATACAAATTCGTTTATGAAAATTGAGTGTTTAAAAATTATTTTGAAAGATTATTGACTAGAAGAGGAAGGAAGGTGAGGATAAAGTAATGTTAGTAGGATGGTGAAAATTGGAGATTAGAAAGGAAGAGCAGGTGCCCAGTATATATTTTGTAATTGCAATCTTCCCCGTAATTGCTACATATTAACAAGCTTGGGCTCCCTAGAAAATTCAAATTCTGCATGAAGTTATTAAATTTCACATACTGAAAATCCCAGAGGATATCCAGAACTTGCAATGAAATCCTGGGTGGTATTAGCTCTGGAGATGGGGGAAATGAGCACTCAGCCATGAAGCTCATCTCGCTACTTCTAAGCATACAGCTTTTGGGGGCGAAATATATCCACTTATGCTATCTTCAGGCAAAGACAAGCTATAAAACATAAAGGCTTACCTCCCTGGATGCAATTATGGGGATGTAAGTGAACATTTATAATTTTCATCTCGTTTTCTGCTATGTCAAACATCTCATATTCAACTTTGTATTTTGGATCTTAGCGCGAAGAGGTGGAATGCAGCAAGCTAAGGCATTCAGGACCATAATTGTCCTGTGTTAAGCAGTATTTTAGGTAATTACACATTCCAACGTCTTTTAAGGATTTGTGGGGTGCTATGCCAGTTTCTCATTGAAATGTGTAATTTAAACATATCTTATAAGGCGGTTGGCTTGAATCAAAGAAGGAAAAACTTGGCCCCAAAGTTATCCTGTCCTTTTTTCATTTAAGATAAATATTGGACTCCCATATATAGCATTATTAACTAGGAAATGTACTTGATCCTAACTTTGGATTTTTAAAATCTTGATTCTGCCATGGATATGATGCTATGACTTCCTTAGTCTTGGAACAGGAATAGGGGCACAGGACACAACCTTATAAATGCCATTTTGGTTACATTTCAGTCAGTGTTAGAAACTGAGATATAAAAGCTATTTGCCATGTGGCTCCTTAAACCTAGGTTTCAGACGCACTAACAGAATTTTTAGGCACTTTAAAAAAAAACAACAAATTACAAAGCTGAAAATGAATTGTGTTTATTGTCAGCTCTAAGTAAAATCTGACTTGCGCCATAGCAAGGCAGCAAACAAACAAACAAACAAACAAACAAACAAATAAATAAATGCTGTTGTGTGCCAGCCAACCAGATGATGGAGATGCCAGGCCCCATCCTGGTGCCCAGGCATCTTCACTTGGCCAATAGCTAGGTGCAAAATGCACCTGGCACCAGGCTAATTTTGAACACTGATTTCAGTGTAACTGAGACATGGGACCTAGGGCTGGACTGTGTAGATAGGAGAGGGCTTGATTCTCTCTCTTTTGTATACAATTAGTATTAAGGTTTCTGTTTTACAATTTAAGATACTCATTTTGCATCCTTAAGATATCTGTGACTTCCCTTCTCTTCTTTCCATGGTTCATTTTGCAATATATCAAAAATTATGAGACCGATATCATAATATGGATTTCAAAGCAGTTTTGGATGATACATCAATATATCACCCAGCCCTAGCCTAGACATACCATTGTGGTGACCTAGGTAAGGTGCCATTTGGCGATTCGCTTATATATCAAGAGTTTCTAACCCTGATTGTGGAACATTAATGCCCATAACTTACTGGGTGGAATACAGCATTCTGCTGAGGTGATAGTTGACTTCCGCTAGGGCAACAGTTTAGTTGAATCCGGCCAGTCGTATAAAATACATGTTCAATGAATTATACTCTTTAATCATAGAAGTGTGAAGTTACATGAGTTCATTGGTTTGTGTGTGGTGACTTCAGGCAAAAAACCCTTCTCCAAGCACATGATATGTTTGAATAATACTGAGAAGAATTTGTGAAGGGGTTCGCATTGTTAAGAATTAAAGTGGACCAATGCTCTTAGTGGGATGAGTTGAGGGAAAACGATAGATAAATGCATTGATTTATTCAGACGGCTGCATATTCTGTGCAGAATTCAAGTTAGAACTTTTTGCGAAAAACCGTGAGTAAAACATTTCAAAATGTGACAAAACTAAACTGTATTTAGTTTACTTATGGACAAACGTAAACATGTTGCTTTTTCAGGAAGATAATATTGTGGTACATGTAATGCTAATACACAGAAATGTGGTATTTCTTATTTAAAAGTTGTAATAGTCTAATTAGGTAATGGATGTGATCAGAATGCGGTAAATACAGAATGTGTTAATAGAAATATCCTTTTAAATTATATTTTAAAAATTCAAATGGGAAGTGAAAACAGGTTTTGCTTTGTTTATTTCTGTTTTTGTTTATTTCTGTTTTACTACTTTGCTCACTACTACCAGTTTTAAGGAGTTTTAAAATGTAGACATAGAGATGGAGTAACACATAACAAAGTATAATTTATCTTTGATCTAATAAAATTTTTCAAATCCATACGCAAGAATGCAGATTTACAAAATGTATTGGGTTTCAAGAGACACTGCTATTTATAAAAAAGGCCATCCTCTGTAATACAACAATTTTAAAATATATTTGTATAAGTTTAAAACAGGGTAGATAGAGTTAAGATTATACGGATTACAATACTATATATGTCTACTAAGTCCCACTGAGTTCACTGGGGCTTACTCCCAGGTAAGTGGGTACAGGATTGCAGCCTTAAATCAGCAGGTGGGGATAGTGGGAATAACATTTATAACGAGTTTCCCGTAGTGTAGTCCATGCATTTCTTGAGCAAATGTGCATACTGGTCTGTTGCTATGACAATTAAAGCAAGTTGGTTTGCAACCAAATGCAGGAATTATACTATCTAGCAACACAATCGATATCTCTGGCTGTGCATCCCAAATGCCTTTTTTTTACTACACCATTGCATCCGCTTAGAGACGTTTTGTATCTGCCTATAATTTCATGCACTTGAAGGTCAGATACTGTTTTTTGTTTGCATGGAGAATTAGGCTTTCATTGAGCTTATTTATGTGACTGCCTTGCAGTTTTCAACCAGTGTGCCATGACACCCTGAGGTGCCTTGATTGATGGTCCGGGTGCTTCAGGCAACACTGGCCTCTGTCCCTCTTTCCTTCCCTCCTCCTCTGATGCCCTCTCACGTCTCTGCCTCCCAAAGGCTTGCACAGCTGTTTGTTGTAGCAGCCCTGGCTACAAGCTCCCCAGGCGAATGGTGCCTCTGGGGCTGGCCAGGGGGTGCCCCTGTGGGGCAGTGTCTCTTTGGCACCTCTCTTGGGGGCAGAGGGGCAGCTCAGAGACCAGGGACGGCAGCTGCGGCTGCCCAGTGGACTCCCAAGGAGAGGGGAGAAGAGGTTGAGGGAATACTCCACAAGGGGAGGGTATATCTGAAGGAGCGTCTCCACCCCCATCGTTCTACCCGGACACTGAGGTCCAGCTCCGAGGGCCTTCTGGCGGTTCCCTCACTGCGAGAAGCCAAGTTACAGGGAACCAGGCAGAGGGCCTTCTCAGTAGTGGCGCCTTCCCTGTGGAACACCCTCCCACCAGATGTCAAAGAGAACAACAACTACCAGGCTTTTAGAAGACATCTGAAGGCAGCCCTGTTTCGGGAAGCTTTTAATGTTTGATGTATTATAGTATTTTAATATTCTTTTGGAAGCCGCCCAGAGTGGCTGGGGAAGCCCAGCCAGAGGGGCGGGGTATAAATAATAAATTATTATTATTATTATTATTATGATGATGATGATGATGATTGAAAAGAGGTGAGGGGCTTCCAGCTTTGCAGGCAAGGGTTGGCATAACTAAGCTGAGTCCCACAGGGGTGCTTCAGAAAAAAGATAGTTGGTCAAGGGAGCCGTGGACCCCAAAAAGGTTGAAAAACCTCTGCCTTACTTTCTTTTCTTTTTTTTGCACTGTCAGAAAATGCCATTTCTGCACGCAAAGCGGCCTTGCTCTCCTGAACAGACAAATCTGTGTCCATCCCAGTGTGTTTGATTGAGATTCATGAGTTCAGTTTTATGAGAGAAGTGTAGAATTTAACATGTTTATACAAAATCAGGATTCACACCATTGTTAAAAAGCAACATGTAATGGAACAGCTCTTTAAAACTCCCAATTTTAGCTTTTAAAAGTCCACCAGTTTTTATCTACTCTAGTTTGCAACATCCATACAGGTTTTTGTATGCATTATAAATCTTCAGAGCACTCTCATATTAATAGCAAAATACATCAAATCTTTTATTTTTGCTCTGGTCAAATCTTCTGAATTCATTGTTATGGGCTCTTCTATAATCTCTACCCATTATCTTTTGATTCCAGTCAAACCATCATTCTTTTAAATCTTAAAAGGTTGAAGCTAATTAGCAGCACTAACCAAACTAAGGTGTAGTTGTTTTTTTACTGTTTAAAATGTTGACTAGTTTAAAATATGCTCTTCCATTTCAACTGGCAGTTTGTATTGGGTTCATTATTTAGTTAATTATTATTCTTTGAGTAAAATAATTTCTATACCTCCTTTCAAGAATAAAATTCCACCCAAGGCAATTCACATAAAATAGAATAAAAAGGTAAAGGGCCCCCTGACCATTAGGTCCAGTCGTGACCGACTCCGGGGTTGCGGCATTCATCTCGCTTTATTGGCCAAGGGAGCCGGTGTACAGCTTCTGGGTCATGTGGCCAGCATGACTAAGCCACTTCTGGCGAACCAGAGCAGCACACGAAAACGCCATTTACCTTCCTGCTGGAGTGGTACCTATTTATCTACTTGCACTTTGACATGCTTTTGAACTGCTAGGTTGGCAGGAGCAGGGATCAAGCAACGGGTGCTCACCCTGTCGCGGGGATTCGAACTGCCGACCTTCTGATCGGCAAGCCCTAGGCTCTGTGGTTTAACCCACAGCGCCACCCGTGTTCCTATAAAATAGAATAGAGAACACCATATTATTAAAATTAGCAATCCAACATCATTCCAGGGATAGTTCACTCAGTAGACTGTGGGTTCAAGTCCCACACTGGACAAAAGATTCCTGCAATTGCAGGGGGTTGTACTAGATTACCCTCGCGGTCCCTTCCACAATTCTATGATTCTCTGGAAAATACAGCCTAATACAGTCACCAAGACAAGGGTCGTATAGTCAGATCGGACCCCCAGGAACAGTTCCTGCAAGACAAAGTAAAAAAAATGTTATTTTATCCCAGCTGGTTATGACATAGCATTCCCTGTATAAATGAATGAATAAGACATGTTGAAGACACAAGATTTACCCACCCTGGAAGAATGGCAGATGAAGCTGATGGACTATATGGAACTGGCAGAAATGACTGGCAGAATCCGAGACCAGGGAGAAGAGTCGGTGGAAGAAGATTGGAAGAAATTTAAAGACTATCTACAGAAATATTGTAAAATTAATGAATGTTAGAATGATGTTGGATAGAAATTAAGTGGTTTCCAGCTGTAATGCTTTAAGGGAATATGAAAAATGGGTTGTTAATAGGGAAAAATCTAATGTTACTATTTTAAGACCAAAGATTAGGATAAACAAAGAGGGTAAGGATTTGCTGAGCCAACAAATTGAACTGGAATACAAAAAAGGGCGGTATGAGGAGGTCCGGGAAACAAGCTAAGGAAAATAAGTAATAGAAAAATGGAGTGGTTTTTAATCATTTTTATTTTGTATTTTTTTCTTTTTCATTTTGTATTGTAATATTTTTAAAAAATCTTAATAAATATCTTATATATAAAAAAAGAATAAGACATATTGAATGTGTAAACAGAAACTTTAGTAATTGGATCTGACTCATTAATGGGACTTCTTCATCTTGAGAAGATAAATGACAAACGTCTTTGGAAATTCTCCAGCCACTTTGCCATGCAACATCTCCCCCCCCCCCCCACACACATATTTGATGCGGGGGAAGCTAGTCCTCTTAAGCTTATAGAATTAGCTCCAACAGTTCTTTGGGTCCTGACCTATATTCCTTCTGTGCAACAGCAACTGTAAGTCTTTCAGAGTTGATGACCCTCCTGTAAAAGAGAGAGAGAGAGAGAGAGAGAGAGAGAGAGAGAGAGAAGCTCACAAAGAGTTCCTGATCTTGTGTTGTTTTCAGCGCAGCTTCAGCTTTCCATGTACTTCTTTAACCTGTAAACACAAAAGAGGTTGGCACGAGTTCAGGCTTTGCTGTTTTAGCGAAAGCGTATTGGAACAGAACCTTTCGTGTTATGAGGAATGCTGTTGCATTTACGCTCGCATCTCATGCAGAGGTCAACTTCCCAAGTTCCCTTTTCTCCTATCTCTGCCTTTACAGTAAGGAACTGACCAAGAAACTTCTAAGTGCTGCTTCTGTTCAGCAAGGATATACCGTATTTTTCGCCCCATAGGGCGCACCTAGTTTTTATGGGGGGGGGAATAAAGGGGGGGGAATTATTTTTTCCCCCAGGCGCGGGGCTGGGGCGGGGGAAGCCCGAGCTTCCCCCAACCCCAGCCCCCAGAACAGGCAGCTCTCTGCAAGCCGTGGGAGCCCAGCGCCGATCTCCCACGGCTTGCGGAGAGCTGCACGAAGCTCGAAGCCTGGGCCGCGCTGAGCTCAGTGCGCCCCAGGCTTTGGCATGCAGACAACTCTGCGCAAAGCCTGGTGCACACCGACCCCTCTCGCTCTCCAGGCTTCAGCGAAAGCCTGCATTCGCCCCATAGGACACACATTTTCCCTTCATTTTTGGAGGGGAAAAAGTGCGTCCTATAGGGCAAAAAATACGGTAATCTGATTTGAGGTCAAGAAGGGCGGTTCTGGAATGTCATTGCCAACATCATCATTAAATTGGCCCCTTGTACCCGGGCTGGTTTTGTGATGGTGTTTTCATGGGTCTGACTCTGCTTCTTATAAGAGCCTTAATGTGCTTAAATGTGTGTTGAGAGGCTTTTAGGAAGTGCAGTTGCTTTAGTAACCAGGTCTAGACATTGATAGAGTCAGAAAAGGCACTGTTTTTAAAAGAAGAACAATGCACCCCCATCTTTCTTGGGAAGACGCCATTATCCAGTCTCTTCTCTGCCCTAATATGATTGATGATAACAGCTCATTTAGTAATACAGTGGCACCTTGGTTGTCAAACTTAATCCGTTCCGGGAGTCTGTTCGACTCCCAGAACAGTTCGGAAATGAAGGTACCACTGTATATTGGTTTGTTCTTTTTTCAGTTTTGGAAACCACTTTAAACAATCAAGTACTGGGCTGTTTAACTGAATAGTTTCTTGGTCCGTTTCTTACAGGGAAATTAGAATGGAGGACCCCTTTAATAGGGCAGAATCAGATGTAGATGAACTGGGCAAAGGAATACAGTACTGTGGACTTTGAGATGGGGAGTACGTAAAAATAACAGTGCAGGGCATATTAGAAATGTCGGTGGTTGTGATTTATACCCACAGTTGGAAGACAGCATGCAATCTGTTCTTCTGAAGCAGGGGCTGCATTTAAGAAAAGCTGCTCTGGTGGCTTGGATTCCTTAAATGTGCAGATCATGCCAGCCGTAGGGACTGGACCGCTTCAAATGAGAGTGGTGCTGTAAGAGCGATTTAATTTGGGCGAAACAGGTTTGCAGAGTCACTGTAATCACACTTCATGTTCTTTCCGCATGGAGGATATAATGTAGTTGTCACTCAATCCTCTGTACTCCCATAATAATACGTTCTCTGCATAAGACTAAAGGTCTATCTAGCCCAGGGGTCAGCAAACTTTTTCAGCAGGGGGCTGGTCCACTGTCCCTCAGACCTTGTGGGGGGCTGGACTATATTTGTTTTGGGGGGGGGACGAATTCCTATGCCCCACAAATAACCCAGAGATGCATTTTAAATAAAAGCACACTTTCTGCTCATGTAAAAACACCAGACAGGCCCCACAAATAACCCAGAGATGCATTTTAAATGAAAGGTCACATTCTACTCATGTAAAAACATGCTGATTCCCAGACCATCTGCAGGCCATATTTAGAAGGCAATTGGGCTGGATCCAGCCCCTGGGCCTTAGTTTGCCTACCCATGATCTAGCCTGTCACCCTGTTGGCAATAATGGCCAGCAAGATACCCTTGGGCAGTGTTAGAAACTGGGATAGGAGTGCTAGAGCCATATGGCTCCCGGGACCTAGGTCGTGGGTGCCAAAACAAAATATCTAGGAACCTTATTTTTTATTTTATTTTTGCTGCCCTGTTACCAGGCCAGGCAGCCCCACAGCAAAATAAATAAAATAAAACAAAATTGCTGCCAGGCAAATCAGGTGGTCTACAGGGTAGCGCAGCAGCAAAAGAAGCCCTTGTCTCCAGCATTTGAGGTACAGAGCCTGTGAACATGGAGTTTCCACGTCTAGCTGTTAATGCATGCTTAATTCATAGCTCTATCTTCCATAAGAGAACTATTGCACTCATGTCCTGCTTATGAACTTGCCATAGGCATCTGGTTAGCCACCCTGAGAATGGAATACTGGACCAAATGATTCAGCAGGGCTGTTCTTAATCTTCTTAACTTCTGTCCTTATTTAAAAGCTATTTAAACTACTGTCTACCACATCTATTTTTTGCCAGTGAATTCAGCAAGTTACTCATTGAGTGAAGAAGTACTTCCTTCTGTCTGTCACAACCATACCACCAATAAATTTCACTGCTTGACCTTGAGTTAATGGATTTGGCCTCATTTGGATGTAACTTCTCTCCGCTTATTACTCAGGACTTTCTTGTTGCACTGTAATGAAAGACTTTGTTGATTAATTAACCATGGTTTCCTGTTACAACAGGTTCAAAACAAATCAGGATTTCAAGCCAAGCTCATAGTGCACTTCCAGATTCTAGTAACCACGGTTTGCCAGTTCAGTGGCAGTACAGTGGTGCCTCGCAAGACGAAAAGAATCCGTTCTCTGATTCTCTTCGTCTAGCAGTTTTTTCGTCTTGCGAAGCAAGCCCATTGACGGATTAGCGCTTTTAGCGGCTTATCTGCTGATCGGATCAGCTGATAAGCGGCTTAGCGGCTTAGAAAAGGGGGGGGGAGGAAAAAAAGCCAGCAGGAACTCGCAAGACATTGTCTTGCGAAGCAAGCCCATAGGAAATTCATTTTGCGAAGCACCTCCAAAACGGAACACTCTTTCGTCTAGCGAGTTTTCCGTCTTGCGAGGCATTCGTCTTGCAGGGCACCACTGTATCGCCCAAATATTTGTTAAAAAGAAAACTGATGAACTTGAATGTTACTTCAACCAAACCCACACATGCATGCACATCAAGAGCATTACATTGTATATATTCTTAGCATGATAACATCCCCCAAAAAACCATTGTTCTGCAGAAGGGTGCAACTACCAGAGACCCTTCTCCCTTCAGGATAGATCAGCGGAAAGAATTGCAGACTCCTGTTGTGTCTGGCTTGCATTCATGAGAGTCAGTTTAAGAATTATTATTCCATAAAAGCCATATGTTGTGTTAGAACTGGTTGTTCAGATTGTTTACAATATTACTCACTCCTGGCAAGTTTCCGTTAACTCTCCATGAAAACCTGCAGTGTCTCCATAATTCATCTTTATTACCTGACAAAACCTGACTTAGCAGACACAGTTTATATAACTTGCAACCTGAAGTCAGCAAAGCATCCCTGGTCTGATGCGCAGAAAAGACCTGTTTCTAAAATGCACAGGGCAATAACTGAGAGGAAGCAGCTGTCAAATGATAGCCAATGTGCAAACACTTCGTTGCACTTCCACCCTGATAGGCTGCTGCTTTTATGCTGCGCCAAACCATCCTTTCGTTTGCCAGAAACGTCGCTTTGGTTGCATAACAATTTCGCTGAGGGCAAATGAGGTTTAGGGACTGTGGTCTAACTCTGAATAGTTTTGGTTGACTTCTGATGTTAGCACGAAACCAAATTTGATTGGCTGCACGATGTCTTCCACTTTTCTAGGGGTGAAACTATACATGCTGCATTGAGTTCTGTGGTCTTTTTAGGGACGGCTTTGCTTTTATAGAACTGAGTTCCTGGAGGCTGCAAATTGAAGAGAGGGGAGAGGGGACCATCTTACTTTATCCCCCCCCCCCCCGCCGCTGCCATTTTCCTACTAAGAATATTCACCACCCAGGTTCTTTTATCTGCAGGGGGGAAAGATGAGGATGCCTGGAAGTTTTCTACTGTGAGATAAAAGTAGCTGGGTGTGGGGGGAGGTTGCCAGATGTTTGCCAAATGCACTCCTTTGCAGGTCCGGTGTGCCATATTTTTAATGTTTATTACATGGTGTTTTATTTCTTCTGCTATGGATAAGTTTATGATTGCAGGTGAAACCAACTTTTAAGGCTTTGGTGTTGAATGTGATCAAGCCATACCTCTTCCTGTGAGCATTGATTCTGGATGCTAGAAAACGCAGAAGGCAGTCGTAACGTTCTTAGGCCAAGTCACGATCACCACTAACCAGTGTTAGAAACTGAGATATAAAAGCTATTCGCCTATGGCCGCTTAAACCTAGGTTATGGACACAGCAACAGAATGCCCCCCCCCCCGCTTTTTTTTTACAAGATTAAAAAAGCTCAAAAAGATTTGTGTATATTGTCAGCACACAAAAAATAAAAAATCACAATGTGGTGGTTTCTTACTTTTTTTTGCTGCTGTTTTGATTCCCTTGGGTTATTTAAGGTGTCTTTCTTCATGGCCATTCCAAAATGAAGGTGTCAAAAATAAAAGGAGCACCCCAAATCAATGTATTTGGGCACATTATTCTGGAGTAACTACCATTTCCCGATTCTGTACTGGCAACTGAAAACAGTTGCACAAGAGAGCAATACCATTTTCTATAACATTTTAAGTAAGTCACTTTCTTGGATAAGTTTGGTATACTGTAGAATCTTTCTGTCTCCTACCCCCACGGGTACTGCCATCACACCCTGAGTACAAAATAACTCCTGCTAAAATCTTACATTCGTTTTTCATATGGTCTGGTCCTCCTCTGAAGATTGTAAAAAACAACAACAACCTTCTCCAGTCTTCAGAGAGTGGCTGCCCTTTGGCCTTGCTGTTTCCAAGTGTTCTAAAAATTCCAGATGGGATGGCTTAAAAAAAAACAACCTAAGGTGTACAGCAAACAAAAATGTAATGTGTGAATATTCCCTATTGCAAGCTTAAAAAAGAAAGAAAGAAAACTGTGAGGAGAGTATCAGAAGCAGGTTTGCGCTATATAGGAATAGGAGAGGAGTGTATGTTTGAGCAGGGAAATCCAGATGTTACTTCTGTAAGACAGGTGTGGGGAACCTTTGGCCCTCCAGATGTTGCCGAACGACAGCTTGAACTGAACTACAACCTTTGCTGGGGCTGAAGGAAATTGTAAGTCAGTAACATCTGGAGAGACCAATGCTCTCCAAACCTGCCTTAAGATAGGCACTTCTGAATTGGTGCAGTTGGGGTTTTTTTTGAAGAAGAAGAGTTGAGTTTGGATTTTATATCCCGCCTTTCACTCCCTTTAAGGAGTCTCAAAGTGGCTAGCATTCTCCTTACCCTTCCTCCCCCACAACAAACACTCTGTGAGGTGAGTGGGGCTGAGAGACTTCAGAGAAGTGTGACTAGCCCAAGGTCACCCAGCAGCTGCATGTGGAGGAGCGGAGACGCGAACCCGGTTCCCCAGATTACGAGACTACCGCTCTTAACCACTACACCACACTGGCTCTCAACTCAACTAGGAACAAATCAAGAAGAATCGGAAAGTTTGCTTGCATCTTGCTTCTGCATACCTAGAACGCAGCATCTCCCCCCCCCCCCCCAGCAACAGAGAACTGAAAAACAGTCTATTGCTTTTTAGACAACGGGATTGTTGAAATGTTTGGTACCGGTTCTCAGAAATGGTGCTGAACGAGAGGTGAATTTGGTGCATCAAGTGGTAACCGGGACTTGCGTAACAAGCACAATGTCCCCCGAAGAAAAGGTACAATGTGAAATTAGGGATGCATGACTACATTTCCAAGCATGGTCTTAAGTTCGGCTGTATGTGATAGTCACATGAAAGCGATCATGAGCTAGCAGAAAGGATTAGGATCATACTTGAGTCAAGGGTACGATCTCAACAAGGGGAATTCTTGCTAATGCTTAAAGCAATTCAGATGAGGCAGGCACTTCATGTTTTCAGGCTTTGCTGAGGACTTATTGATGTGTGGGACGTGGGTAGCAGCTCTGGGTGAAGCAGACAAGCCTCTGGCACTATAACTGAATGGCTTTACTGGATCTTCTCTTCAGAGTGCTTGTAAGTGCTCTTGAAAGACCTACATTGGCTCCCAGTACGTTTCCGAGCACAATTCAAAGTGTTGGTGCTGACCTTTAAAGCCCTAAACGGCCTTGGTCCAGTATATCTGAAGGAGCGTCTCCACACCCATCGTTCTACCCGGACACTGAGGTCCAGCACCGAGGGCCTTCTGGCAGTTCCCTCACTGCGAGAAGCCAAGTTACAGGGAACCAGGCAGAGGGCCTTCTCGGTAGTGGCGCCCTCCCTGTGGAACGCCCTCCCACCAGATGTCAAAGAGAACAACAACTACCAGGCTTTTAGAAGACATCTGAAGGCAGCCCTGTTTCAGGAAGCTTTTAATGTTTGATGTATTATAGTATTTTAATATTCTTTTGGAAGCCGCCCAGAGTGGCTGGGGAAGCCCAGCCAGATGGGCCGGGTATAAATAAATTATTATTATTATTATTATTATTATTATTATTATTATTACTACTACTACTACTACTACAGTTAGTGGAAATCTACCTGCCAGGCTCCTTAAGTTCCACTTGCTTAGATTTACTGCTTTGTATTTCAACAGAAGTCTTGCATATCTTGGCCATGCTATAGTAGGACCAGGATCCTTCGTTCCTTCCCGTCTCTCATGGGCCGCTTAGACAGGTGGGCTGTGCTGCCTACCTGTCAAACAGTGAGTGCAGTATTTCTCAAACCTGGGTCCCCAGTAGGACTGGGTGATAACTGTTTTTCAACATAATGATATATATCACCAGCTAAACATCTTGATAAGGGACGTGGGTGGCGCTGTGGTCTAAACCACAGAGCCTAGGGCTTGCCGATCAGAAGGTCAGCGGCTCGAATCCCCGCGACGGGGTGAGCTCCCGTTGCTCGGTCCCAGCTCCTGCCAACCTAGCAGCTGGAAAACACAACAAGTAGATAAATAGGTACCACTGTGGCGGGAAGGTAAACGGCATTTCCGTACGCTGCTCTGGTTCACCAGAAGTGGCTTAGTCATGCTGGCCACATGACCCGGAAGCTGTACGCCGGCTCCCACGGCCAATAAAGCGAGATGAGCGCCGCAACCCCAGAGTTGGTCACAACTGGACCTAACGATCAGGGGTACCTTTACCTTTAAACATCTTGATGTCTGAAATAAGGATGGAGCTTTGTAGAGGCATGAGCTGGCTTCATGATTTTTCCCAGATTGTGATTTTTGCACACATCATGATTCACAATATATTACCAGGTCAAAAATCATGAAAGCAATATCATGGATATGGGCTTCAAACCAGTTTTTTTTTTTTTATAATAATTTTTATTACATTTTTTCCAATTACAAATAGAACAGAAAGAAGAAAGAACATAAAAAATAGAAAAGAAGAGAAAACAGAAAATCTAGACCATTTCAACAACTTCTTTCAAATTTCTATCGGACTTCCCCACATCTCCCGCCCAATGCATTCTTAATAATAAAAGTTATCAGCAAGTTATACCCTTGTTTCATGTGTTTCTTTGTACTTTCAATTGCAATTTAAGTTTAAATCCCTTATTATCCAATTACTCTAGAAATATAGCATATTATTGTTTTTACACATTTAAACTTTGGTTCTTTCATGAATATTATCCAATTTCTTATATATTCCACTCTCATTGCTGGGGCTAACCTTCCAAATCATACGGCATCTCAAAGTTCATATAACTTATAATACTTTTGCAAATAGTCCTTAAATTTTTTCCAGTCCTCTTCCATTGCTTCTTCTCCCAGATCTCGGATCCTGGCAGTCATCTCAGCTAGTTCCATGTAGTTCATCAGTTGCGTCTGCCAATCCTCGAGTGTGGGCAAATCTTGAGTCTTCCAATACTTGGCGATGAGAATCCTTGCTGCTGTGGTGGCATACATGAAAAAAGTTCTATCCTTCTTTAACACCTTCTGGCCGACAATGCCCAGGAGGAATGCCTCCGGTTTCTTAGGAAAGGTGTATTTAAACACCTTTTTTAACTCATTATAAATCATTTCCCAGAAGGCCTTCACTCTTGGGCAGGTCCACCAGAGATGAAAGAATGTCCCTTCAGCCTCCTTACATTTCCAACATTTATTATCAGACAAATGGTAAATCTTAGCAAGCTTGACTGGGGTCATGTACCACCTGTATACCATTTTCATAATGTTTTCTTTCAAGGCATTACATGCCGTAAACTTCATACCGGTGGTCCATAACCTTTCCCAGTCCTCGGACATGATGTTATAACCAATGTCCTGAGCCCATTTTATCATGGTTGATTTAACTGTCTCATCCTGAGTGTTCCATTTGAGCAGCAAGTTATACATTCTCGATAATAGCTTGGTCTTTGGTTCTAACAATTCTGTCTCAAGTTTCGATTTTTCCACCTGGAATCCTGTTTTTTTATCTAGCTTAAAAACCTCATTAATTTGGGCATAATGAATCCAATCTTGCACTTTACCCTTTAATTTTTCAAAGCTCTGCAACCTCCAGTTGTCTCCAATGTTTTCTATTATTTCCCAATATTTCGGCCAACCGGCCTCCATATTAGGTTTTTTCCGAGCCTTGGCCTCTATTGGTGATATCCACCTCGGGGTTTTACTTTCTAATAAGTCTTTGTATTTTTTCCAGACCATAAATATTGCTTTTCTGACAATATGGTTTTTAAACATTCCGTGTGTTTTTGCCTTGTCATACCACAAATACGCATGCCAACCTAGCGAATTGTTGAAGCCTTCCAGATCCAGGACATCAGTGTTTTCTAACAAAATCCAATCTTTCATCCAGCAGAAGGCCGCAGCTTCATAGTATAACCTTAAGTCTGGCAGGGCAAACCCTCCTCTCTCCTTTGCATCAGTTAGTATTTTAAACTTTATTCGGGGCTTTTTGCCCTGCCAGACAAATTTAGAAATATCCTTCTGCCACTTTCCAAAACATTCCACTCTGTCCACAATCTGCAAGGCTTGGAACAAAAACAACATTTTTGGCAAAACGTTCATTTTGGCTTCAAACCAGTTTTGGATGATATATCGCCCAGCCCTAGTCCACAGCTGTGGTTGGACTATGACTCCCACCATCCCTAGCTATTAGGACCAATTATTAGGGATGATGGGAGTTGTAGTCTGGCGCTAGAGCTGGAGGCCCAAGATTGAGAAACACTGTCCTAATGTCACCATGATGTCAGTTGACCTAACTTTAAAGCAGGGTGGATTTCATGTAAATCAAATTGATTTAAATCACTACTCAGTAAGACTTGATTTTTTTTTCTTCAAAAAGGCTCATTCTTGCTGGTATAATCTTAACATTTACAACCAGATGAAGGTTTCATTTTTGGAAAAATAATTTTTCAGAGTGTTTTTTACAGTTATATCAAAAATTACTGATTTGTTTATACTATTAGAAACGCATAGACAGATAATTACGAAACTATTGTGAGGTTTAATAAGTTAACTTTATATTTGGACAACTTTTCTGCTGTACTTTATTGGAAGGAGAAAAATAATAATTTCCTTAATAACAATTTAAACAATTTATTTAACTAAAACAATAACATTATAGCATATGTATCCATGTTTGTTAACTGATGTGGTTAAACGTTTTGTTGTTTTTAAAAAAACTTAGACTGAGTTTTAGCACAAATGAAAAACTTAAAAACAAATCCTTATTTCCTGATGGACAGCCTTTGGACTGTAATGTAACTTAAATAGAAAACTACCTTTAGAAATATTTTTCCTCCAAAGGCATTTTATTTTAAAAATCCAATTAAAATTTTAAAAATCTGATTTATTATTATTGTTGTTATTAAAAATCATTTATTTTTGTCCACCCTGCTTTAAAGGAAACAAATAAGACTGCACTCTTGATTGTCACTGTGCAGGTTCTTTTGGACCTGGAAGAAGGAGGAATGGGGATAGAACCTGCTTATTCATGCTCCACCGATGTGCCTGGGGACTGGGAATGGAACCCCTGCACAAAATTGCCTGCACTTACTTTCTGCTACAAGTGGTTCCAGCTGCAAACCCCGCTTTCAGCAGGAGTTGGCTGCTCTCAGGAGCTCCTGAACCAGGACTTGGCATTTGGTGGCAAATTTTAAAAGGTGCTGAACGCAAACCCCATTTACCAAAGAACAGTCGGGTGCACACTTCAAGGCTCTTGATTGGCCTTTGGCCTCCCCATACCTGCCATCATACAGTACATGATTTCAGGTGCTGGGCGCATGAGTGAGGCTTGGGGGGGAAAGGCCTCGCAGGTCAAATTGGGACTCCTTCTGGGCTCGGGGTGGAGGACTCACATGCCATGGCGAATTCACCTTTTGTGTTCTCTGTTTTCACCCATTGACTCAATATCCTCTCCCTTTTCGTTTCATGCGTTACAGTGGATGGGGCACCCAGCTGAGAAGTACAGGCAGGGAAGGCAGCAGTGGCAAGAAAAGGGATACATGTTCCTCCTTCCCCTGCAGTGATCTTCTACTCCTTTGTCTCTGAGTGAAATGTGCTTCAGAAGGAGGATTTCCACCCAGCCCTGTTATTTGATCCTGTACACTCAAGGCAGGCCCAAGTTGTGATGCTAGTATGATATTTGTCTTATGCCATATTCAGAAATAGCCCATTCACATCATTCATGGAAGCTGGGTGGAGAGGTTAAACAGTTACCCAGTCCAGTCCTTACAAGGCAAGAGCTATTATGCATTAAAATGTCCCAGCAGAGCCTGACAAGTCTGAGGGCTTACGGGGACCTTCTATGGCAGGGACACCTGGCGCACAAAGAGTTTTTGAGGCTCTCCCCCACCCTGCGTACATTTAATTTGTGCAATTGCTGCAGGCCGGCTGCAAGGCGCATACAGTTGCGATGGCGCAAGTTAAACACATGCAAGTTGCGAGTCGTAATAAATGCACCAGTTGCTTTTCTATAAAAGCAAACAAAATCGACCAATACAATTTATAATGTCGCGTATGAGCATGTTGCACACTGGAGCTTAAAGCAGCCAGTTTGTCTGCAGAAGCTGGAGGTTGAAATCTCCACTGTATCACTTGCTGCTTTCCAGCTAATTCAACCTCGCAAGATTGTTGTGAAGATACCATATTTTTTGGAGCTTCTTAGACGAACAGTTGCATTTATAAATCAGTAGATGGGTGGCATTATGGCTGACACCCTCCTCTGTTCCTCATGAGCTCCTTGGAATTTCCTTGTGGCTAAATTCCTAGGGTCGTCCAAAAGTTAATATATATTTTTGCATCCATTCTTCGATACGGATTTTTTTTTTTTTGTCTTCTTATGTCTAAGATAACAAAAGAGACGTAACTGGGGGGGAACCAAACAATTCGCTGTTTGTTCCTGGGGTCTGCCAGAATGGCATTATTTAACACCATGTACAAAACTTGAACCTTTGAACCTTTTCGTAAATGATGCTGTCTTCACTTGAACAAATTCCAGCTTTTACATATTGGCAGCATGGAAACCTCACTGAGGTTAGTGGAACGTCATTCTGAGCTTATAAAAATGGGAGCAGGTAAGTTGTCGATGTGCCTTTTGCTGTCTTGAGTTTTGAAGAAGCGGTCCTCTGAAAACATTCTGTTCAAAATGCTAATTGGGAAAGCCTGTTTTCTGTAGTAAGTATGTACACCTATGCAGTTTATGAGTGTTTCATTGTGAGTGTGAGATAGATTGAGGGAGAGGGAGAAAGTATAATTTGCAAGGATCTTAGTTTTGGAGTATTGAAATAATAATGCCACTTCAGGGCTCAGAATTGTGCAGTGTTCTCATGAACGGGCATTTAGCAGAAAAGCTATGACTCACTCTCACTTTTGCTTTCTACTGTAGTCGAAACTGCTTTGATCCTTAGACCTTTTAATTAAATAAAAGGAGAGCTGTGATTTTCTCCTCCTGTAATGAGGGTTTTTATTTGAACCTCCGGTGTGTGTGACATCAAAGAAATGGATGGCTAGCCAATGTACAATAAAGAGACTTCAAATGTTGATTGCTTTACTATAGTTAAATAGCTTTGATGGCTTAGAGTTTGAACGTACATTTCCAGTTCACTTTTTAGGACTGGCTGTAATAGTCTGTTTTGCCAAAGAAACAATTAAGTCCAGTGACACCTTAAAATACTGAAAAATACACTCTTTTGTGATACCAGTTTTTATGGGTTAGATTCCAGATACCTTTGACAACATAGATGCTAGCCTAGAAAAGCTTATACCTTAACAACCTTACACCTTGTAAAAATCTTCTAAGAAACTCCAAACATAGAGTTAATTGCAAAGCTTTCTTGAGAAGTTTTGCCTACTGCAAATGAATAGGTGGTGGTTTAGAAAGGTAATTGCTGTTTGTTTTAGTTTTGAAGGTTTGTATGGGATCTTGCAGAAACCATGCAACTCTGAAGTCATTTATTGTCAGAAATACTTTGGAGTCAGATTTAACAGCCAAGTGTTTTCTTTCCTTTTCTTTCAGGAAACAGAAATGAAGGTACACATGCACACACAATTCTGCCTCATTTGCTTGCTAACATTTGTCTTTCATCAATGCCACCATTGCCACGAAGATGGACACGACGAAAGTGCCGAGGTCACAACCGCAGCCTCACAGCCGCATAGCCACAACCACAATGACTATCAGATCTCAGAGAAGGCTGAAGAGAAACAGAAATACTACATTGAAAAACTCTTTGACCGCTACGGCGAAAACGGAACGCTCTCGTTTTTCGGCCTGGAGAAATTGCTGACGAGCCTGGGCCTGGGAGAAGTGAAAGTAGTGGAAATAAATCATGAGGACATTGGCCACAATCATGTTTCTCACTTAGATGCAATAGAAGTACAAGAAGGAAAGCATTCCCATTCCCATTCCCACCACCACCACCCTCCTCATTCCCATACTCACTCAGAGAACCAGACCACGAACGAAAGGCCTGCCAAAAGAAAGCGGAAATGCGACCCCGAGAAAGAAGCAACAGAGCCATCTTTAAAATCGGACAGCAAACACACTCACGACCACAATGACCACAGGCACCACGAGCGCCGGCTCCACCACCTCGGCCGCAACGGGACTCGCCACTCCCATAACGATTCCACCAGCGCCAAGGACCACAGGGGGCCCAGCCACGAACCTTCGACGGAGACCAACATGACTCAAGAGCAGCCCGAGAAGTCGCACAAAGACAACAGGAGGACACGGAAGGAAAGGAAGAAGAGAAGCGGAGCTTCGGTGGAGGCGACACAGGGCTTTACTCCCAGCCACGAATCCGCCAAGCAGCACGGACACAACCGGGTTCACAAAAACGGCCACGCGCAAGACACGGCCCTCTCGCACGCTCACGAGCGTGAGCGTTCGCCGGCCCGCGGGCATCCAGACCCGAATCCCGCCAGCGGAGACGGGCATCGCCGTGGCAGGAAGCACGAGGGGCAGATTGGCATGAGGAAGCGTGCCGTCCTCTCAACACACCCTCACAAGGACCATAATGGAGATGAGCACCACCACGAAGAGGTCAGTGTTAAGCCCGAGAAGGCCTGGGATGCAAAGGAGCACTCAGGCAAAAGAACTAGTGTAGTAGCACCTCAGCTTACATAACCCTCTGGTTACGTAAACGTCACGTCACATTACGAAAGTGGCAAACCCAGAAGTATCGGACCAGGTTTCTGCACGTGCGCAGAAGCGGTCTACTGCCCCGCGTGCATGCGCAGAACAGTGATCCTCGGGTTGCGGAAACCTCGGGATCCAGCCGGACCTCCGGAACAGATCCCGTTCGCAACTGGAGGTACCACTGTATGTCTATGGCTGAGTGTTAGAAGCTCAGATATACATAAACCAGGCACCAACTAGCTCCTTAAACCAAGGTTACAGTCGCTGAAACGGAATGTCTGGTTACCGTTCTGGGGTGAGATGGCTCTAAAGCCGTGGTTCCCAATGTGGGGCACATGCCCCACAAGGAGGGCAATTTGATTTTTAAGGGGGGCAGTTTGGAAGCTTGTTTAGACCAAGTTAATGGTCTTTTTAGGTTTCTTCCTCATGAATAGGAATTCACTTTTATAATAATAATAATAATAATAATAATAATAATAATAATAATAATAATAATAATAATAATAATAATATGTCACAGGGGGGACGGGGACCAGAATTTTAGAGATGCTTAGGTGGGCCATGGCTAAAAAAAGGTTGGGAACCACTGCTCTAAAGCCTTGTTTTTCAAATGATGGACTGACGGATTGATTGTCAGTTAAAACATCTGGCTAGTTCAGATGACAACCTAGGTTAAGAGCTTTGAGAAGAAAAGTCACTTGATCCAGGGACAATCCACACATATATTGGCCTATTCCTGCCTTTCCCCCTTAATGGTGACACGGACCATTCACAACGTAGGGGTGTTCTTCACAACCATGAGCAGGGCAGTGGGGTGGGGTAAGTGAAGACAAGCTGAAGCAATTGACTATAACATTGCTCACTGCTCCTACTTGGACTGCACAGAAAAAGCATTTTGGTTCCCGAAATTCATTCTGATGGTGCAGATATGATATAACCGATAGAATTCTACAGGATGTGTTGTTAGTGTGTGAACACAGTCCAGCTACAATGATCCACAGGTTTGAAAACCAGGTTTGTAAAGACATCATTATTGCCATTATCATTTGTTTATATTCTCCGTCTTTTCCCCAAACTGGGATGCAATGTGGCTTACACTAATTAAAACAACCCAGATAAAATACAGAAGGCTAAAAACCCATGGCTTCAAATTCCCAGGGTGCCGAAACTTTTCTTCCACCATCGGACCAGGTTTTTCCTGTGTCTTTTTCCAGCTGTAATAATTAGTATGTCATCTTCGGTAGACCCAAACTATGTTCCTGCTCCTCTGGGAGGATTTCAAGAAACGCTGTGTCCACATAATTTCCGGTTTAATCTTTAAAATTCTCAACAGATTAACTGAGAAACACCAGGCACAAGTAAATAAAGTAATGGGTACTCATTTAATTAATTGGCACATTTACCCCACTCTCCAGCTCCCATATCTATGATAGTAATACAGTTTATGCCCTCGGTCTCAACAATTTAAGGTTGTGTGCACCCCACGCATTTAAAGTACATGGCTTCTCCCAAACGGTTATGGGAACTGTAGTTTTACCCCCTCTACAGAGCTGCAGTTCCCAGAACCCTTAGCAAACTGCAGTTAACCCTGATTCTTCAGGAGAGCTAATGATGCTTAAATGTGCTTTGAGTACCGTATTTTTTGCACCATAACACTCACTTTTTTCCTCCTAGAAAGTAAGGGGAAATGTCTGTGCGTGTTATGGAGCGAATGCCTGCAGGTGGCAGGGGGATCTGCTGCAGTCGTGAGCAGAGGATCCATGGTTCCCCTTCCTTCCCTCCTCCGTGGTTACAAAGCATGGATCCACATGGATCCTCAGGATTTTTGCATTGGGCTATTCCAAACTCACTGTCAGATCACATGTCTGTGGCCACAGCATGAACCACAAAAATCATATATCCACTATTTTGTTTAGAATATTTTTTTCCTTGTTTTCCTCCTCTAAAAACTACGTGCGTGTTATGGTCTGGTGCGTGTTATAGAGCGAAAAATACGGTATATGGTGTGTGGTCAGCCTTTACACACATAATCCAAAAGGAAGAGGGATTGGGAGGAAGGAGAAGAAAGCAAACTCGGGATTTAGCTCTTAGGTACAGATCCAGCTAGAACGGAAAGAGTTTAAAAAGAGGAGGAACAAAAAGTTGCTTATTTGTCAGCTGAGCTGATGGGGAGGTCCCTCAGCGCTCTTTTTTCTCTCTGTCTGCTTTGCTCCTCTACTGTTAATGTTCTTCAATAAACTGTATGCCTTTCTTAATACGGCTTTCCCCCTTCTCGCTCCTACCATTGTGCCAAATTCTCCATTTTCTTTTGCACCTTTTTGGAGCGTGTTCTCCTTTAACTCTTTTGTGTTTTGTACCACCCCCTTGCTTCCAAATGGGAACTATCCTGACCAGTGTAAATAATTGCCTTCTTCCTGACTTTCCTTTTTTGCAGTGTTTAAACTTCACTCAGCTGCTAGCGCATTACGGCCTTCATCCCACCTCTCCCATTTCCCCCAGCTTGTTTACATACCTGTGCCCAGCATTGCTGTATCAGATTGACAGGAGACTTTGTATTAAACATTATGAAGATCTGGTGATTGAAGACTTGAATAAAGGAAGAAATGCATCGCTTGGGAACATGGAGAAAACTGGCGCATCGGGTGAGGAGATTCGTGATAAGATTCGTGTCAAAGAAATGGGGAGAACTTGCATTTTTGCTTTACTATTTCAGCCTTGTTAATGATGTTTCGTGTTGTTAAGTAAAGATCTGATGCAGACCCTTTAGTTAGTAACACACATTGTGACAGCTTTGTTCCTCTAAGGTCAAGTCAGGCCATTTAAAATACTAGAAGCCACCTCTTTCACACCTGTCTCTGAACAGGCATATGAGTTCCGTAGAATTACTGTTTCCTCCACTTCAGGGCTTCTGCTGAAGCCTCCATTTCTTGCATCCATTGAACTTCTCTGCTTTGAGTAGAGGAAAGACACACCTTTCCTGAGAGAAGGATAGCATCCTAGCCTATTGGGCCGCACAGTCTTCAGGTTTGCAGTACTTCGTGATAATAGATTCAGGCCGGAATCCTGTGCGCCCCAGGACTTCGCAGTTTTTGTTGACATTTGTTCACACAGAGCATTCCCTGCTGCAGGCGACCAGCCCATGCACCTTCAGCCATCTATTAGACAGTACAGTGGTACTTCAGATTGCATACGCTTCAGGTTAAAGACTCTGCTAACCCAGAAATAGTGCTTTAGGTTAAGAACTTTGCTTCAGGATGAGAACAGAAATTGTGCTCCGGCAGCGCAGCAGCAGCAGGAGGCCCCATTAGCTAAAGTGGTGCTTCATGTTAAGAACAGTTTCAGGTTAAGTACAGACCTCCGGAACAAATTAAGTACTTAACCTGAGGTACCACTGTATTGTTTTTTTAAAAATCCTTTGTCCGAGGACCATTGCACATGAAACTCTTCTATTTTAAAAGGGTCCCCTGATGCATCTGCTTCCAGACAGACGGCTGTTTGTTCCGCTGTGTCTTTGCCACCCAGATTGGAAGATTTCTTCCACGCCATCGCAAGGCAGTTTTGTTTTGTGCAGACAAAATCCTCTGATCTATTAGCCCGCCACGCTTCAATCGCTTCCCACAGAGAGGCAGTTGCCACCTTTAAAATACAGATCCACAATGCATGTTTAAAGCACATTCGGCTCACATTTGAAACACATGATTTCCCCCGGGGAATCCTGCGAACTGTAGTTTGTTAAGGTGCTGGGAGCTGTAGCTCTCTGAGGGGGTGGCCAACTACAGTTCCATGGATTCTTTGGTGATTGTAATGGGCTTTAAACATGTTGGATGTGCTTCAAATTTATGGCGTGGGTCTGCCTGTGCTGCACATTACAGAGTAACAATTTTGTGGGTATAGAGATACACACACACACACATTATCACATTATATATATATATATATATATATGTTTTCGTAGATTTTCAAGGGCACTACAGATAAAATTAGCAAAATCCTCCATAAACACAATATCAAAACAGCCTTTTGCACCAACCAAAAAATAGCCAATATCCTCAGAAACCCCAAAGATAAAATCCAGTTGGAAAACCAAGGGGTCTATGAAATACCCTGCAAAGTCTGCCCAGCCACGTACATTGGACAAACAAACAGACGAATAAATGCACGTATCGCAGAACACAAGAATGCCGTCAAAAAAGAAGAAAAATCTTCCTCTCTTTTCCAACACATGAAAGAAACAGGACACGAAATTAATTTTGCAGATTCCAAATTGCTCTTTAACATGGAACATCACCACAAGAGAATAATCATGGAAGCCATCGAGATAGAGAAACACCCTCACAACATGAACAAGCGTGACGACACGTCCCGCCTGCCAGACATCTGGAAATTAGCCCTCCCCACAAAAACCGACACCAGATCCAGAGGCACACAGAACGCCACCACCAATCAACCACACCAGACCCAAACCCAGACCCTCTCCACAGATAAATTACAGACACCATCCAGTAACCAAACCATAGTGGCAACTCCGGATGCTGCACCCCCCTGCAATCCCTACACAGATCTGGCTGGCACAGGGCACAAAACCACAGCTCGCCCCTATACACGAAGCCAAGCCAAAGCACAACTAAGTGCAGTACAGCCATCTTCCCAGAAAAACTCTTCACAAATTCAAGAGGTCAAGACACGAAGGCTTTAGCAACTAATCCACACCTAATGACCCACCTAAGTGGTACTCAGAATATCACTCAAGAAATCACTCAAGATATCCCTCAAGTAATTAAGGAACAAAAGAAGAAAAGAACACTAGCCTGGGAACTTCCCCTCTGCCCAGAACTTTTGAGGCAATACACCACACCCCTCTACAGTATTTATAGGAACTCAAACACTGAGATCCCGCTCTGTTCCAGTAACAAGAAGCCGAAAGCACCAGCCTGAAGATGACGAGTGAGACCTCGTCGAAACGTCGCCTAGACACCCCAACTTTTACACGGGAAGACACCCGAGAACACCAAAACCTGCATATATATATATATATATATATATATATATATATATATATATATTCAATAGTTACAATACAACACATTTTCAATCAATATATCCCCTCCTCAGACATCTCTCTGATGATGGTGGCATTAAAATGTCCTGTTCTTCTTCAATAAGTGAAAAAGAGAGACCCTATCAGAACGCCTCACATACCATCAGCGACTAATCAAAGGCATCTCCCCCCAAAAGATACCTTGGGCACGATCCGACCTGGTGGGTACCAGCTCTCAGTTGTGGCAATTACTCAGGTTTATCTGAGTTGGCAGCTTTTGCTTCCCTCCACAGAACAAAGTGAGCTAACGGCCTTCAGAAAATAGTAATTCTTTAGCTGAGGGAGGTCTTTGGACATAGTCACAGCTGTTTGCATTGACCTCTTCAGGGTGACAATTTTCTGCTCCAGCATAGACTGTAGCTGGGTAGCTACCTGTAGCTGGGTGATGATTCCATAAGTAGGACTTCCAGACGAGGAACCCATGCACAATAGCTGTGTTCAGGTGTTCACCTAAATCGGTCATGCTTAAATGGGATGGGGGCAGGGGCTGTCCACGCAGCTCAGGCCCCTGTTGTCTTCATGGGCATCGGCTCTGACAGGGTGTTTTTTTGTTTGTTGATGTTACCTTCAATGCAAATAGAACGCTCCACATGATGGGGGAACCCTGCTTTTTCAGGGTTACTTACTGTCTGAAGGTTTCTGCTGGCGTTGAAGTGAACACAAGTAAAAGCACCCTGCAGATCTAACTTGTTCAGCATGGGAAAGTCAGGTGGGCCCTAACACACTCAGGTGGTGTTACATTGCATGGATACTCCTGCCCCTATGCCAAAATTCAAACAGATGCCTGAACGTGACTAACATTTTAAGAATAGAGCACCTAAAGTTGCCCAGAATTGGCATGTTTTGTTTTCCTACATGCATTTCGTATAGGTTCATAAGCTCAGGGTAGTACCCTATAATTGAGATCTTCTTAGTGCTTTCTAAAAATTTTTTTTTACCAAACCTAAGTCCATTGGACTAGAATACAAGCTTTTGCAGGCTTCTTTCAAGCAGTAACTTGGTGTTCTGAAATCAGCAAGTCTGCTGAATTAGAATAGGGTGGAGCCAGTTTGTGGAGAGAGAGGCCCGAATAGCTTGAAGGCAAAGACAGCACAGCAGCTTGCATACTTAACATCTCCTCTCCGTTCGCCCTAGCTTCTGAGCAAGAGGAAGTCTCAAGAGCGGCAGGTTAGTATCAGCTAATGTCCGAGTGGAGTAACTTGAACCTGTTTCCCTCTGCCCCCTGCCCCCCACCCCCTTACTCTTCTTGAGCAAAGTGTGTAGCGCATGTCTGGGGAAGATTCAGCCCTCTAAAAAAAAAATTGGACTCCCAGCAGACCCAACAGCCAGCATGGCCAACTGTCAGGAACAATGGTAGTTGTAATCCTTCAAGATCTGGAAGGGATCAAGTTTCCCAGCTCTGGTGTAGCATGAAAACACCGTCTGGCCTGCAGACAAGGGAGTTGTCAAAGAGTCAGATCTCAAGTCCTAAATCGGGACGATTCATTAAGAGTAGCGATGGAGATATGAGAGAGAAAACAAATACAGAGCATAAACAAACACAGCGGTTTGCTCGCCAAATATGTTACCCTAGCCCCACTTACCTGGATTAAACCGCATTGAATTCAGGTAGAGATGGCTAGGATTGCTCTGTGGATAATCTCTTCTGAAATAGAATTGTAGAGTTGGACGGGACCACAAGGATCATCTAGTCCAGAGTTTCCAGCTGTTGTTGGACTACAACTCCCATCATCCCTAGCTAGCAGGACCCAGTGGTCAGGAATGATGGGAACTGTAGTCCAAAAACAGCTGGAGACCCAAGTTTGGGAAACCCTGATCTAGTCCAACCCCCTGCAATGCACCCAACCTGAGGCTCGAACCCGTGGCCCTGAGATGAAGGGTCTCATGCTCTACCAACTGAGCTATCCCACAGTAATCTGAAACCTTGCAAAAGCAAGGATAATGATGGGCAATAGCTGCCATTTTCACAGTGGAATCGTCCCCTGCTTTTTAACACTGGAATCGAGGGTGGGTTGACATGGATGGTGGCAGTGGCGTAGCGTGGGTTGTCAGCACCCGGGGCATGGCAAGTAATTTGCGCCCCCTAACCCGTGGATTTGCGCCCCCTAACCCTAACCCCCAGATGTTGCGCCCGGTGCGGCCGGCCCCCCCTGCACCCCCCACGCTACGCCACTGGATGGTGGATCCCTCCAGTCAAGTATGGCCGTGTCGACCAGGTATACCTCTAGGCAGAATTTGGGGGCTTTGCATGCCCATCCGTGTACACAGGGACAAGACTGGCATTTTCCAGTGACTCGGAAAGGTGGAAGTAAAAAGTGTGAACAGGGAAAGATTTCCTGATAGAATCCCATCTCCATGCATGAAGAATGCTTGAAGGTTGGCAGGTAGACCACTGTGGCACATCCTTTGAATTTTTTAAAGATACAAGCATTTTATTTTCAAGCCTCTGTGCACCATTATACATAGCAGAACTGCCAACTACATTCTGTTTCTGGAGCCTAGTGCAATTGCTGTAATCTTAGAATCACTTGAAAGGAATTGCCCTTATTTTGAAAAGAATGCTCTTGTTAATGGTGGCTATTGATTAGGCATTTTGCACTTATTCGCTTAGAAATAAAGCACAACTATGTTCTGATGTATGTTAATAATTGTCAGAAACAATGCGCTGCCGGTAATTAATTTTAATGGCTGTGGCATCATTAAGAAAGGTTAACTTGTTGTGTATAACTCTCCTTTAGTGGCACAGCTACTATCTCATTAACTTTGTTCAAAGATTCGGCAAATACCGTATACGCTGGATATGGTAGCAAGTCATTTGTTTCTCAGGGTAGACGTGTTTTAGCCAGAGTTGACCCTCGTTTAATTGCCAGGAGAGTTTCTGAAAAGACTGCTAAGCATTTTCTGCCAATTAAAATGTTGAAACTGTGTGTAAACCAATCTCCCCACCACCACCCCAGACACACCAAAAGAAACCCCTGTCATCGTGCATACGCCTTAGAACCCAGTTAATTAGAAAGTTTCCACAGATGAGCGCTTCATTTTAAAAGAGGGATTTTCTGCCTAGATAATGAGGGAGGGAACCGATGAATAAGTAATCTTGAAGACCGTCCATGCTTTAAGTGACCTAATTTTGCAAAATTAGCGGCAGACATTTTGGTGTTTTTTGTTTTGTTGAGAGCCCAAATAAAAATTACTCCAGTATGTTGCAGTCCTGAGGAGATGTCTGGAAGCGATCTATTTTGCCACTTGTGAGTTTCAAGCATTTGCAAAATGATCTGTCATACAGAATCATAGAATTGTAGAGTTGGGAGGGACCCCAAGGGTCATCTAATCCAACCCCCTGCAATACAGGAATCTCAGTTAAAGCATCCATGACAGATGGCCATCTAACCCATCGTTCTGCCCAGATACTGAGGTCCAGCGCCGAGGGCCTTCTGGTGGTTTCCTCACTGTGAGAAGCCAAGTTACAGGGAACCAGGCAGAGGGCCTTCTCCGTAGTGGCGCCCGCCCTGTGGAATGCCCTTCCACTAGCTGTCAAAGAGAAAAATAACTACCAGACTTTTAGAAGACATCTGAAGGCAGCCCTGTTTAGGGAAGCTTTTATTTTATTTTATTTTTAAAAAAATATTTATTGAGATTATACAAAAAATTGCACATACAGTGGTGCCTCGCAAGACGAAATTAATTCGTTCCGCAAGTCTCTTCGTCTTGCGAGTTTTTCGTCTTGCGATGCACGGTTTCCCATAGGAATGCATTGAAAATCAATTAATGCGTTCCTAGGGAAACCGCCTTCAGACCAGGTCCGGGGACAGTCTGTCCCCGGACCTCTTCTGAAGGCTGGGGGGGGGACAAGGGCTTTTCTTCCCACCCCCAGCATTTTAAAAAACCCGGGACAGCGGAGGACTTCTCCGCTGTCCGGGCGATCTTAAAATGCTGGCGGGCGGCATTTTAAAATCACCCCGGGACAGCGGAGGACTTCTCCGCTGTCCGGGGCGATTTAAAAGCCCCTGGGAAGGCAGGCAGGGGGGACAAAGACTTTTGCCCCCCGCCAGCCTTCAGAAGAGGTCCTGGACCTCTTCTGAAGGCGGGCGGGGGGCGAAAGTCTTTGCTCCCCCCCCCGCCTGCCTTCAAAAGCCCTCCGGGACAGGCAGGCAGGGGGGAGCAAAGACTTTCGCCCCCCGCCCGCCTTCAGAAGGTGTTCCCGCCCCGCCGCCCGGCTTCGGAGCATCGTTCCGAAGCCGGGCGGCGGGGGCAGGCTTCTCCCCGCCGCCCCTTGCTTCAAAAGAGGTCCGGGGACAGTGGGAAGCGCTTCCCGCTGTCCCCGGACCTGGGGCTGCAGGGAGAAGATCGCTTCTTCCCCGCTGTCCCCGGACTTCTTTTGAAGCAAGGGGCTGCGGGGAGATCGCTTCTCCACGCCGCCCCTTGCTTCAAAACAGGTTCGGGGACAGCGGGAAGCGCTTCCCACTGTCCCCG
The DNA here is from genome assembly GCF_965112155.1 of Podarcis liolepis. Classification (NCBI taxonomy): domain Eukaryota; kingdom Metazoa; phylum Chordata; class Lepidosauria; order Squamata; family Lacertidae; genus Podarcis; species Podarcis liolepis. The sequence goes on from NC_139554.1 coordinate 123,296,515, forward strand.
GACCTGGGGCTGCAGGGAGAAGATCGCTTCTTCCCCGCTGTCCCCGAACCTCTTTTGAAGCAAGGGGCTGCGGGGAGATCGCTTCTCCACGCCGCCCCTTGCTTCAAAAGAGGTCCGGGGACAGCGGGAAGACCCGCTGTCCCCAGAGCTTGCGGGGCAAGCTTCGTTTTGCGAAGCAAGCCCATAGGGAAATTCGTCTTGCGAGGCAACTCGAAAACGAAAAAAACCTTTCGTTTTGCGAGTTTTTCGTCTCGCGAGGCGTTCGTCTTGCGGGGTACCACTGTAAAGAAAAAACAAACAAAAGCTAACAAACACAATCTAACAAGAAAGTTGACAAAAAGGCAACCTAGAAAGAAGGAAAAAAAGGAAATAGGAAAAAGAAGAAAAAAATATTTTAAAAAAGGATAAATCCATTTTTCAGCATCTTTGATCTCATTTGCTTATTTCCTTGACCTCCTCACACCTCCCCTTTTGTATTCCCGTTTTCCAAGTCTTTTCAGCAAATCCTTACCCTCTTTCATTTGACTTTGCTCTATACTTAACCTATTATAACTATACATTTTCATCCGTATAACTATCTATATTTACCTATTCTTATTAACCTTATTACCAAAACCACTTCTTTTCAGTCCAACATCATTTTAACATTCATTAATTTTACAGTATTTCTGCAGATAGTCTTTAAATTTCTTCCAATCTTCCTCCACCATTTCTTCTCCCTGGTCTCGGATTTCGCCAGTCATTTCTGCCAATTCCATATGGTCCATCACTGTTTAGGGAAGCTTTTAATGTTTAACAGACCACTGTATTTTAATACTTTGTTGGAAGCCGCCCAGAGTGGCTGGGTGGGCAGTAGGTAAATATAGATAGGTATCTATAAAAATATCTATAAATATGGAATAGGTAAATATAGATAGTTATACGGATGGGCGGGGTATAAATAATAAATTATTATTATTATTATTATTATTATTATTATTATTATTATTATTATTATTATTATCATCCTCTAATGAAGGAGAGCCCACAACCTCCCCAAGGAGATGTTTCCACTGTCGAACAGCTCTTCCTGTCAGAAAGTTCTTCCTGATGTTTAGTTGGAATCTCCTTGTAACTTGAAGCCACTGGTTTGAGTCCTCCCCTCCTGAGCAGGGTGAAAACAAGCTTGCTCCATCTCCCGTGTGACAGCCCTTGAGATAATTGAAAGATGACCGTCATACCTCCATCGCAGTCTCCGGCCAAAAACGCTTAACTGTTCTTGAGTTGCTTTCTATTTATTGATTTTAATTGCTAACAAATGAAATAATTGCCGGCACTCGGCTAGTGGTGCATCTTTCTTTATGAATACTTACCCTAGCAAGGTAACTCTGAATGTGGAAACGAAGCCAAGCCATTAAGATGGCTTGTAGCTATGGGCAGAAGGGTGAAGCCCTCCCAACACCCCTGTCTTGTTCTGGCCTAGCTTTGCTTCACACGGTGTTTTCTTTGATGCCAACTTCCTCCTTTACCCCTCTTCTTCCCTTGGTTCTCTTTGTTTCTTCGCTCTGCCACCCCACCCCAGTGTTCCTCAGACTCCTGCCTCCTTCACCCTCTTCACACTTCTACCCTTTTCTGTTGCCCACAGTGAATCGTGACCCATTTTCTCCCTTCTGTTGGCAGCTTCTGTCTCTTTCCCAGCCTGTGTGTTTGGCCTAACATCCCTCCTATAAGCTTTCTGGGCATAAGATGCTTCTATTCAAAGATGCTGTATGAAAGATATATTTAAATGCCCCTCTTAATGGCACCCTTATTGAACCAAACGCCCTTCTTAACAACTGCAGAACAGACCTCAGGGGATTCACTTAAGCTGAGGGCGCCAGCTATTCTTTTGGGGGCCGAATCCTGGATGCTCCAAGCCAGCCTTCAGCTTGGCTTTTCCCTCCCCATTGTTTCCTATATGAGGCTGAGGGTTCCTTCCCAAAGGTTATAAGCACTCTTATGCCTCTTTTCTCCCCCGCCTGTTCTGCCTTTATGATGTTGCCTCTCCTCCTTGCATCCAAGAAACGGCTTAAGAGGCAGTAGGACCCATGGATGACCTCGCTCACAAACTTGGGTCTCCAACTGTTTTGGGACTACAATTCCCATCATCCCTGACCTCAGGTCCTGCTAGTTAAGGATGATGGGGTCTGTAGTCCCAAAACAGCTGGAGACCCAAGTTTGGGAAACCCTGGCCTAGATGCATGGGTCCTGTTGATTCCATTACTTTTCTGTCACTAGCTGATGTTGGAAAGTGTCGCATAATTCAACGTTGAGCTAGATGCTGTCAGGAGAAGCAGCGCTGCCATATCGGGTCTCTCCCCTCCCCCCTTTCCCCTGCAACATGTAAAACTGAATATTCCATCAGGGTGTGCAATTCTCTGACATGCGGATAGTTTGTCACGAGGGATTTTGTGTTTGGTTGTAGGAGGGATTTACCTGCTCCCACTTCCAGCTTCCATTCCATTCTGCAGTGTGTTGGTTGTGTCCAAAGCTAAAGCTCAAACTATTCTCCTCCGCCCCCCCCCCCGTACTGCCAAAAAAGACTCTTCAGAGGATTGGCAATACCGGGGGCAATACAGGGCCACAGTAGAATACAGTGGTACCTCGGGTTACATACGCTTCAGGTTACAGACTCCACTAACCCAGAAATAGTACCGCGGGTTAAGAACTTTGCTTCAGGATGAGAACAGAAATCGTGTGGTGGCAGCGGCAGGCCCCATTAGCTAAAGTGGTGCTTCAGGTTAAGAACAGTTTCAGGTTAAGAACGGACCTCCGGAACGAATTAAGTACTTAACACGAGGTACCACTGTATGTGATTGCTTGAAATCAAGGGGACAGGGAACCTTGAAGTACTACAAGCACAATATCCCACGTATTTTCTCTCATCCATGGTAGCCATGTGAGACATCGAGTACACAATGATCGGTAGCAACCCCTGGTTTCTGGAGAGGTTGGTGTGAGAGGGTGCAAGGAGGGGAAGGGAAAGACCTTGCTTACACAAGGTTGGCTACCTATGAAGGTCTGTTTTAAGCGTCATTTTTCAGTCAGCTTCATAAAATGCACGTCGCCGTTTTCAGGGTGAGTGGGAGTTCTGGGAAGCTAGCATGCAAGAGGAGCTTTCAGATTAGTTCATGCCTTGTGATAATTACGGCTATAGATTTTAAATTCTAGAAGGGTTGCTTGTCCTCAAGGAAAGGCTCACATGCTGTTGTTGGGACAGAGAGGGTTTGTTGTGGTAAAATGAGAAAAATGCTGGGAGGAATTGTGACAGATGGAGGCAATGGATGCAGCCATTTGCTGCACCATAAGGCGTTCCCTGTTCAAGGTGGCGTCAGTTCTGTGCCCAGAATTTTCAGTCTTCACTGGGTTTGAAGTGGGCGGCAAAACCTGGTGTTCTGTATCCCATTTATTCTAGGATTTACCCTAATGAAGCTTTTCGGGTAGAGTTAAATTTGCACTAAGTATTATAACAAGATTACAGTTTGACCCCGGAGATTACTTCTACGGTGCGTGTAACCAAAATCATACGGATTAAAAAATAATAACGGCAACAACAAAATCCTGTCGTGCAGATGGTGAAAATGCATCGTGATGGTTTGCATTTCAGATCTCAGTTTATAGTAGGCACATTTTGCTTAAGAGAGAGTTTCCTTCCTTTGAACAGTAACCAATTACTTTTAATGTTCTTTTGATGTCTTTAAAAGCTTCCTGATTTTTTCCCCCTGTTTTTTCTCCCCTCTCCACTTCCACAGCCTGGATTTGTGGCATCATTTCTATCACGGTCATTAGCCTGCTGTCCTTGCTAGGTGTGATCTTAATTCCTATCATTAACCAAGGGTGCTTCAAATTTCTCCTCACCTTCCTGGTTGCTCTTGCTGTAGGAACAATGAGTGGAGACGCGCTGCTTCATCTGTTGCCACATGTGAGTTCTAACCCATCCCTTGCACTTCTTGTGTGTCATCCCTTTCCATCAAAAGCTCCTTAAGCACTTGCAAAAGCATCCACACATTTAACTTGTGTTGCCCCCGCTAACTTGTCTGCTGATGGCGGCTTTCCAAAAAGAAACGAATAGTAGGTCAGCCTTTCCCACTGCCTGCTTGATGCCCCAACCAACATTGCCAGTGGTCAGGGATTCTGGGAAATGTAGTCCAACAGCTTCTGGTTGGGGGAGGCTGGAAACAGGGAAATAGGAACCTGCCTTAAAGGTAAAGGGGCCCGACCATTAGGTCCAGTCGTAGCCAACTCTGGGGTTGCTGCGCTCATCTCGCTTTATTGGCCGAGGGAGCCAGCGCACAGCTTCCAGGTCATGTGGCCAGCATGACTAAGCCGCTTCTGGCAAACCAGAGCAGCGCACGGAAACGCCGTTTACCTTCCCACCGGAGCGGTACCTATTCATCTACTTGCACTTTGACGTGCTTTCGAACTGCTAGGTTGGCAGGAGCAGGGACCGAGTAACGGAGCTCACCCCGTTGCGGGGATTCGAACCGCCGACCTTCTGATCGGCAAGTCCTAGGCTCTGTGGTTTAACCCACAGCACCACCCAGGAACCTGCCTTACGCAGAGTCAAACCATTGGTCCATCTAGCTCAGTATTGACTACAGGCAGGGAATCTTCCCTTACCCGACCTGGAGATTCCTGGGAATGGACCTGGGACCCTCTGAATGCTCTGCTGCTGACTGGTGGCCCTTCCTCGGGCTGATCTAGAGCAGAGCGCTCTGTGTGCGAGATGGAAAGAGAAGCCTGACGTTTCTTTTCTGCTTGCAAAGGGCAACACGGCACATCTTGTAGACCTGGCTTTTTACTTTGGAGGGTGCTCACCGCATGTCTTTCTCTTCCCCGTCCTTAGTCACAAGGGGCGCACAACCACAGCCACGAGAACCACGAGCACCAGCACGAGCACCAGCATCTCCATGGCCATTCCCATGGCAACGGAGGAGCGGTCCAGGGCTTCCTAGAAGAGTATGATGCTGTGCTGAAAGGGCTGGTGGCCCTGGGCGGAATTTACCTCCTGTTCATCATCGAGCACTGCATACGAATGTTCAAGCACTACAACAAACAAAGGGTATGTTTTGACATCTCTTCCGTGCTCGTGTGCAATGAAGAATGTGGGGAGGAGTAGGTCTGAACTCTTAAAACCCATTAATGGAAAGTGTGCAAAATTGCCTGCTGACCTAGTCTGGCCAATAAAATTGAATTCTGGCAGGTATCCAGGTTTAAACAGCCCACAGAACCCAAGAAAGATTTTGTTGCCACTGACCATACACTAGGTTCTAATGTTAGTAACCAAACAGACCGGTTGCTGTATGTGTGACACTGAATCACACCACTGACCCATCTAGTCCAGTTATCGTTGGACCTGACTGGTAACCGCTTTCTGAGTTATGAAATACAGACCCTCTGACCTGGGTTTCTTTAAAGTGGAAGCGCCAGAGGTTGAACGTGTGACTTTAGGCATAGAAATCCCGTGCTCTTCAGCAGAACGGTTGTGGATCCAGCATTTTTAACATCCAAACTTGGCAATATGCAAAAAGCTCTTCTTGTGAAAGTTTGGAAACATTTGAAAATGACTTGAGTGATGAGTATCTGTTTTAAAGCTTTTTTTTTTTAATAAGACTAATGTGTCTTTCTGGAACAATGCCCAGTGAGACAAGCAAACAACAGTCTGTGCAGGAAGTACAGTGGTGCCTCGCAAGACGAAATTAATCCGTTCCGCGAGTCTCTTTGTCTTGCGGTTTTTTCATCTAGCGAAGCACGGCTATTAACGGCTTTAAGAAAAAGGAAACAAACTCGCAAGAACTCGCAAGACGTTTCGTCTTGCGAAGCAAGCCCATAGGGAAATTCATCTTGCGGAACGACTCAAAAAACGGAAAACTCCTTTGTCTTGCGCGTTTTTCGTCTTGCGAGGCATTCGTCTTGCGGGGCACCACTGTATTATTTTTCCATCCTTTTTAAAAATAGAGCAAGCTTTCCAACCTCACTCAAGGACAGTTGTGCCTTGGAAGCCAAATGGACTCCATTCCAGAAGTCCATTTGACTTCCAAAATGTTCAGAAACCAAAGCGCGGCTTCCGATCGGCTGCGGGAAGCTCCTGCAGCCAATCAGAAGCCCCGTCGGACGTTCGGGTTCCAAAGAATGTTCGCAAACCAGAACCTTCACTTTCGGGTTTGCGGCATTCGGGGGCCAAAACATCTGAGTACCAAGGCATTCGGGGGCCATGGTATGACTTAGCGTGGGAGGGTATATTTCTCTTTTACTAAGCCCCCCCCCCCATTACTGATTGAATCACTGACTTTGGTGTGGGGCAAGTCTAGGTTGTTGATTTCACTTGTTTTTCCAGCTTGACTGCCTCACACTCCTCAAGACGGGGTAGTCAATGCTGTGCCCTCCTGACTTAGCCAGGAGTCCCCAAACCCATCACCCACCAACCTACCACCCACCAAGGCTACCCCTTGCTCTGTGAAACATCCCTGAGGAGTAAAGTTTCTGCTGCAAGGGAAGATGAACGCTCTGCTCCTTTCCTGTGTAAATCTCTTGTTTTGTAGCCCTGTTCAGGGAAGTTTTTAACGTGTGATATTTTACTGTATTTTTGGTTTTTATGGAAGCCGCCCAGAGTGGCTGGGGACACCCAGCCAGATGGGCGGGGTATAAATAATAAATTATTATTATTATTATTGTTGTTGTTGTTGTTGTATTGCTTTCAAGAGTCTCATTCATCTCCACCACTAGCACTTCCTTACCAAAGAACCACCCTACTGCTTAGCTATTTGTGGTTGCACCATGTTCTCCCAGGCTCCCGGTCTAGTTTTTCGTTCTCGTCAGAGGCTAATTGTCCGGTCCCCTCACAGTTTTATCGCCCCTAGAAACTTATAGGGCAAAGTCGATCTGTCCTAGGAATTTGCCAGCTTTAGAAGCAGCTGCAGCAGCAAGCAGTTGTGTTCAAGGGTGTTGTGAAAGCGTCAGCCCCGAGAAGTTGAACAGACTTGATTTGTTCTCCCAGAGGGTAAAGGGATTGGGATTTAGACTGTCAGAAGCTCAGGCGGTCATAAGATGGCTTGCGAAAGAGGAGCAGCTTCCCCAGGCAGACTTGTTGCTATAAACCCAAACTGCTGGGATCAGAGAGTGTGTTCAACATAGGAGGGAGCTGCCGAAGCTTATTTGTCTTTACATGTGTTTGGCCTTTTACAAGATGAAGGAGCTATTAAATAAAAGAGAGAGAGAAAGCTGCTGTGTTAAAATTCTCAGAAGAGGGGTGTGTGTGTGTGTGTGTTCAAGTCAAACTAGCCTGATTTCTAAGTTACGAATATGTGTTACCTTTTTGTCTTCCTTTGAACATTTGCCTTTTAATTAATTTTTATTTGACTAGAACTGGGGCAGATCCCAACCACTTGGGCACCTGGGCCTTTTGATCAAGGCGCCAAGAACTTGAAAAACTTTTCACTCAACCTTTCAGTGTTCTTCTTTTGACAATACAAGTACAGTCGTACCTCGGAAGTTGACGGATCGGTTCTAGAAGTCCATTCAACTTCCAAAACATTCAGAAACCCAAAGCACGGCTTCTGATTGGCTGCAGGAACCTCCTGCAGCCAATCGGAAGCCCCATCGGATGTTTGGCTTCCAAAAGAAAGTTCGCAAACCGGAACACTCACAATTTTTCATCGTTCGGGAGCCTGAACGTTCGACTCCCAAGGTGTTCGGGAGCCGAGGTACAACTGTACAAGCTAAAAATACTTATTGCTGCCTTTCGGGTGGGTGGGGACGGGAATATGGTAGTTTTCAGTATCCCCAATTGAAAACTGGAGAAATGGCAGTGAGAGTTCTTCTATAATAGCCTTCCCTGAACCTGGTGTCCTTTTGACATCGTTGGGACTCCATCATCCCCAACCAGTCTGCCTAAGGGTCAGGGATGAAGTCGTTCAACACCAGGTTGCAGGAGACTGTCCTGTACAGTAGAAACACAACAGGAGAATAAACCCTTCGCAAGACAGAAGGCGCAACTCATCTTCTTGTCTCATGCTCACAATTCAAGATCCCTTTAAGCAGGGATGGGGAATCCATGGTCTACCCAGATGAACTCCCATCATGCCAGACCATTGGCCTTGCTGGCTGGGACAAGATGGGAGCTGGACTCCCAACAGCACCCGGAAGAGCACACAGGCTCACCACCCCTGTTACAGATCACCTCCCGAGTCCCTCTTCTCCCCTCCCCTGCAGCCAGAGGTGCTTCTGGGGCACTTGAAACACTGCGCTTGGTCATTGCCCACAGGAGCACAATTAGCCTGTGTGCTGGGAACCCAGGGAATAAAAATCCATTGGCTATCATGGGTACCTGAATATGCAAGCCTCATGTAGTTATGAAAGGAGACTCCTGTTGTGGTTTGCCCAGTGCAGGAGCAGCAAATCCAGCGAGGAGGAGGAGGAGAGGCTTCCCTAGAAAATCAGGAATTTCCTCCCACATGCACAGAGCTGCATAGGAGGGGAAGGACTGGGCTGATTAAAAAAAAAAATGAAGCACCTTTATGCATGGGGAAGAAAATGTAGGCAAAGAATCTTTGCAAGGGATGTAGCTGCAAGATTTGTGTGAATCTGAGAAATGAGATGCATTGGACAAATCAGTGGCTGAGCCACTGTTTTTTAACGTCCTCAGTGGTGCAGGGGGGTTACCGTATTTTTCGCTCTATAAGACGCACCAGACCACAAGACGCACCTAGTTTTTGGAGGAGGAAAACAAGAAAAAAAATATTCTGAATCTCAGAAGCCAGAACAGCAAGAGGGATAGCTGCACAGTGAAAGCAGCAATCCCTCTTGCTGTTCTGGCTTCTGGGATAGCTGGGCAGCCTGCATTCGCTCCATAAGACACACACACATTTCCCCTTACTTTTTAGGAGGGAAAAAGTGAGTCTTATAGAGCAAAAAATACAGTATATTTTTAGGGGGCCGCAGCATTGGTTGGTCATTGTGCCTTGCAGCTCTTCACATGTTCTTTTTGCCTTTCTGCGTCGCCATCCCTGTTGTTGCAGGTAAATCATTAACTGCCAGGTGCCTTCTTCCCCCCTTCCTTTCGCCTTTTTTCAGACTAAACAGAAGTGGTGTAAGAAGAAACAGAAGGTCGATGATTCGCCAATTGGAAGGAAACTTTCAGATCATAAGCTAAACAGGCCGGATGCTGACTGGCTTCAGCTCAAGCCTCTAGCAGGTATACCATTCATTATCAGCCTGTTTGTGCTCACACAGCCTTTGCAAAGAGACAATTGTGTTGTACGACCATTAATCCGGCCTCGTAGCTTAGTCTCTCCCTCCTTCTCCGTCCCAACCTTAGTCAGTAAATCTCCTTTAATTGATGACTAGAGCTGTCACCTGATAAAGGAATACTAGCTGAGTAATCTTACAAGTTCCAGCCCATTAATTAAATCAATTAGATATGCATAGATTTGCATTCTTTCTTCATTTTGGGCAATGTACGTCACAGTAGGGGATGCGGGTGGCGCTGTGGGTTAAACCACAGAGCCTAGGGCTTGCCGATCAAAAGGTTGGCGGTTCGAATCCCCGTGACAGGTGCGCTCCAGTTGCTGGGTCCCTGCTCCTGCCAACCTAGCAGTTCGAAAGCACAAAAGTGCAAGTAGATAAATAGGTACCGCTCTGGCGGGAAGGTAAACGCATTTCCGTGCGCTGCTCTGGTTCACCAGAAGCAGCTTACTCATGCTGGCCACATGACCCGGAAGCTGTACGCCGGCTCCCTCGGCCAGTAAAGCAAGATGAGCACCACAACCCCAGAGTCGGCCACGACTGGACCTAATGGTCAGGGGTTCCTTTACCTTTACGTCACAGTAGGGGTACCATTTTGGAAGAAGTGTTCTTTAACCTTTTTCTTCCCCCTTCAGAATTTTTTTTTTTTAAATTGCTGCCCAATCAACTGATTCACTGGTTCTCAACCAGTGTGCCATATCTAGGGATGATGGGAGTTGTAGTCAAACAACAGCTGGAGAGCCAAATTTGTAAAACGCTGCTGTAGCCCATCTAGGCTCTCACCTTGAGTGGTATGAATTGCTACCCACAGATATTCACAGCAGGAACCCCCAGTTCATCAAAACAGCGGAGGAATGGGGTGGGAAAGAAAGAAAGAAAAAGAGGTTAGCAATGAGGCACAGCTGGTGTCTCTCCCAGTTCTGACAAAACCCGCAGCCCTCAAGGTTGCTCGAGAAGGACATGCAGATGGATTTGCTGGTCTTCCTCTCTATGTCTCTTCTTCTCCCCAGCCAGAAGCAGCAGCATTCAGGGTCCTCCGTTCAGGGATGCGCCTGAGCTTCTTAATGAAAAGAAATGCAGAGGCAGGTGGCGCTTTGTACATGGACACTTTAGCACTTTGACCATGAGTTTTACCATCCCATCCGTGCAGCTTTTCTCTTTTCATACATGTCCATGTGTGCATGCACAAACACACAAGAAACATTGCCAGCCACAGTTTCTTGGCTAAAATAAGCCTGCCTGTAAGTTGCCATTTGTGGTTACCCTTGTTGTGCTGTCATATGTTGCTGTCAGGGCTGATCTTCAAAAAGCACACGGCCGAAAGGCTACAAGATAGGAACGGGACCTCTTTAGCACCTGATGTGCATGCTAAGTGCTGCAGGTAAGTTTTGGCAGTATCTTTGTCTTAATCAATGCCCCATTGTCACCCCTAATTAAGACCCTGTGTATCTCTGGCTCTTTCGACACAGGAGCAGATGACTCTGTCTTATCCGACGATCGACTTAATGAAACGGAACTAACTGACCTGGACGGCCAGCTTGACTCCCTGCCAAAGACCTTCCTGTCCACAGAGGAGGAAAACAGTATGCTCCACTCCCATAACAATGTATCCCATGGCGTCCAGGAGAAAGATCTTCCCGACGTGGAGTACGAAAGCAACCACCGAGAGGATAAAATCGTAGCTCGAAAGCACAACCACATCTGGTCCCACAAACACTCCCACCATTCTCATGGACACTGCCAGTCCGGTAAAGACCTGAAAGACACTGGAATAGCGAACATAGCCTGGATGGTAATAATGGGAGACGGGATCCACAATTTTAGCGACGGGCTGGCCATTGGTAAGTGCTTTGGGGTGTGTTCTTTGCCGCTAGCTATACTGCATGAAATACAGTAGCATGATAGTATTGACGACTAGTGCCTAAAATAGCTAGGCTATCTACAGAAAATTCGGAAATGAAACAGGCTTTGTCTTTGTGGAGGAGGAAGGGGGAAGAAGGGATCTGCTGGGAAGAGGGAAGTTCTGCTTGGAAAAAGCAGGTGTAGTTCCCAAACTTGGACCTCCAGCTGTTTTTTGGACTACAACTCCCATCAGGACCCAGTGGTCAGGGATGATGGGAACTGTACTCCCAAAACAGCTGGAGACCCAAATTTGGGAAACCCTGCTATAGAAAGATCCACTCCATGATATCTGCTCCTTTGTGTAGCAGGACCACAGTGGAATAAAACCGTGCTCACTTCTGATGGAAATGGCAGACCACCTCCCACCCTGTAGCTACCAGTTACCTACCAGACTTGGCAGGAAGGAGAGCTTCTCCTGCCTGTTGGACTAAGACTTCTCCTAGTTTATTGAGAGGGGCATGGGTTTCTTGGAAGAAACATCACCACTGAGTTGGGTAGTGTGCATTTTTATCCAGGGGAAAAATGGAATCTTCCTGATAATTGTTACCAATGGAGGCACCTCCCTTTGTGGAAGGTAAGGAGGTTCTGCTGATTCTTCCAGCCCCAGCAACTGACCACATAGCTGAGGCCTCCGTAAATTTCGTCAGATCTCGCATGGAACAGGCGCTTAGCCGGCCCAGCACAGGCCATTCCAAGGAAGTTAGCTGTGTGGTGTTGCTGGCCACATCAGTCCCTTGTGAGTCAAAGGGACAGGAGCCTTAAAGACTACTTGAAAACAAGCTTACAGAAGTAGCAGTGTGTTAGCAGCCCACCTACACGCACATGTGCTAATCATTTGATCTGAAAAGAAACAAAACAAACCCAGCCCAATTCTCTTTCAATTTGCAAACCCAGCCCTGTGATTCTTACCTGTGATAGGCAACCAAACCCGATGGCCATTTAGGTGGTCAGCCTTAGCCACCCCAATCTGATATCTCAGACAAGTTGAAAAACATGTTATATCATCTTAATCTTCCTTGCTATAGATCCAACATGGAGATGATTACCGTATTTTTTGCTCTATAAGACTCACTTTTTCCCTCCTAAAAAGTAAGGGGGAATGCGTGTGCGTCTTATGGAGCGAATACAGGCTGCGCAGCTATCCCAGAAGCCAGAACAGCTTTCACTGCACAGCGATCCCTCTTGCTGTTCTGGCTTCTGAGATTCAGAATATTTTTTTTCTTGTTTTCCTCCTCCAAGAACTAGGTGCGTCTTGTGGTCTGGTGCGTCTTATAGAGCGAAAAATACGGTAAATTGTCAAGAGAGGCATTCTGCTTTCAGCTGACATTCCTAGCATTTTGAGTGCACTATTCGTTTTATTTTATAAAAATTATGTGCTGTTTGATGTTTTTTTTTAAAAGTGATTTTATAAAGGGGGGGAACCAAAATGAGTGGTAAAAACAGATGAACACAACTATTCAAAACATTTTTTTAAAAACCCTTAAAATTAGCAACAAAGGATAAAGGTCTTAAACCACACACATCAACATTCTACATATCTGGGTAGGCTTTTCTAAACAAATTTTAGCAAGGTGCCCAAAAGAGGACAGTGAGGTCAACCTGCCTGCTATCAGCAGCCAGGGAACTGCAAAAGACTCAAAAGATCGATTTCTTATAAATGCAGAACGAGTGTTATATGGCATCTGTAGCAGTGCCGGTTCCGCAGATGGAAGCAGTCGAGCCAGCATATTGGGGTAAAGCAATCTCGCAGGTAAACTGTTGCCAGGTTGCTAAGGGTTTTATGTACTAAGAGGAGCACCTTGAACTTGATTCCAGTAGCAGATCCGTAGCCAGGTTTTGCAAGCTGACCAAGGCCTCACTCCTGTCGTGTGTCTTTGTTTTTATCGTGTTTGATCCCCTCTTGGTCTGACACACGGAAGAGAACGTTGCTTTTGGTTGGTGCCACAGAGAAGTCACTAAGGTTGCAATCCTAGGCCCCGCTTACCTGGGAAGAAGACATCCACAACCGAGTGGGACTGAGTTTTGAGCAGGCAACGCATGGGATTGCTTTGTAAGATAGGAGCTGGCTTTTAAGCCTGAATTTCAGATGCGGGAGGAAAAGGTCAAAGAGCCGACCGTTCCCTCCTGGGCGTTCTCATCTGTTCATATTTTCCCAGATTCCAAAGACAGCGCAGTTCCTTTCTTTAAACGTAGGACAGAACATTTAAGAACAGATATTCAAAACACAGCTCCTGCGGTTAACGTTACAAAATCTCGGGACAAAGAAAGCTCTCATTTATTGTCTCTGCTGATGGATTTGCTTGAAAATAACCAATCTGAAAATAACTGTTCCTTTGTTGCGCTTTGTTTTGTGTTTCCCTCTTGCCCCCTCAGGAGCAGCTTTCAGTGCTGGCTTGACCGGAGGAATTAGCACATCCATTGCAGTATTTTGTCATGAGCTTCCCCATGAATTGGGTAATCAGTTAATCTGATGTCAGCTGTGCATGCTTCTGTGATTGAAGAATTTTTTTTTTTCATATTAAAAGATTTGATTGTTTTCGTGGCCAAAAATGTGCAGGGTATATCTGGCGATGCAGCTATAGCTGACACAGCTGCATTTGTTTATGTAGTTCTCCCTGGGAGGGGAAGGGGGGTGCTGTGCGTTTCCCACCACCATTTGGGGCCACACAGGATCATCTAGGCCAACCCCCTGCAACATGGGAATACGCAGCTCTCTTACACGGGAATCGAACCTGCAAGTCTTGGTGTTATCAGCACCATGCTCAAACCAATGAGCTTTCCAGGCGCATATTATTTAAGGTCCCGCAACTTGTGTGTGTTCTAGAGAATTATCATAGAAAGGTCTGGAACAGAAAAGTAAAAATCACACATAGGCCCTATGAACCAACCATTGCATGCTCAGAGGTCTCCGGGTGACTAGTAGCAGCTGTCAGAAAGCTGCAGGCAAGATCCACTTTTGCAGTCTTCTCAGAACTCCCATTCTCTTGCTCACTTCCCCTGGCTTCTTTTATTTGGTCCTGGGAGAAGCAAAGCACTGCTAGAGTGTGAGTGAGTGAGCAAGTTGTGCTAAGAGAGCTCATTAGAAAGAGGTCTTTTAGCATGTACCTATGGGGGCGGGTCTTGCAGATAGATGCTGCTACAGGAACCTGGAGGCTTCTGAATTTTGGCAGTTCATAGGATGCCACGTGAACCAGGCCATGGATGGTTGCTTATGATGTGGAAACATGTCATTGATGTGGATGCAAGCACGTTCAGAGGCCTGTGGCCGGCAGTCTGCTGAATTTGGGGGGATTGATGATGCCCATTAAACGAAATTTGAGCATTTGTTTCATTACAGCTTAAAAGTGCTATGCAGTCATACTTTGGTTTTCAAACAGCCTACTTCTCAAACGTTTTGGCTCCCGAACGATTGAAACCCAGAAGTGACTGTTCTGGTTTTCGAATGTTCTTTTGGAAGCCGACCATCCGACGGGGCTTCCGTGGCTTCCGATTGGCTGCAGGAGCTTCTCTCTGGCTGCTTTTCTTCCCCACTGCCAGTGAGCACTTCCACCCTGACCGCTTTATTGAGGCTCTGCGCTCTATTCCATTCTCACTCCAAAGGGCTTATAGGATTGCAAGAGGGGGGATGAATTGATCATGTCGCAGACTTAAAAGTATGTCGGCCGGCTTTGCCCCTTTGAAATAAAACGGGATTTCAAAAAATAGAAGAATTGTTGTTAGCCGCCCTGAGCCCGGCTTCGGCTGGGGAGGGCGGGATATAAATAAAAATTATTATTATTATTCAACTGTTTTGCCTGTACAGGCATCAATATTACACTTTTGCATTTCTTTAAGCAAAGATTCCCTGAACTTTTTTTTGTGATCACCTTGTTATTCCGTCTCTCTTTCTGTTTAGGGGACTTTGCTGTGCTTCTGAAAGCAGGCATGACTGTGAAACAGGCCATTGTTTACAACCTCCTCTCAGCCATGATGGCTTACGTCGGAATGCTAATAGGGACAGCTGTGGGACAGTATGCAAATAACATCACCCTGTGGATCTTCGCAGTCACCGCCGGCATGTTCCTCTACGTGGCCCTGGTGGATATGGTAAGAGCCCAGGTTACTTCGCATTGTGTGCGGACATCACAGCTCTGCAATAGCTTAATGAAACTAAGTTATTCAATGAGTTATTCAAGCCCCTTCGCCACGGCAAGGCAGTGATCCATGAAGGGCTAGTCCATGGAGTTTTCTTGGCAGGGATACTGGAGTGGCTTGCCGGTTCCTCCTCCAGGTGGATCACGTTTGGTCTAAACTCTCCACTATGACCTGTCCATCTTGGGTGCCCTGCTCGGCATAGTTCATAGCTTCTCTGAGTTATATGAATGAAACTAAGCAATCTAGGAATAGTTGCTGCATAGTGTGCTAGAGGCAGGTGCCCTGAAGATACTGCTCTGTGTGACTGTTGGCCATGCTGGCTGGGGCGGAGGGGAGCTGGGGTCCAGCAACCTCTGGGAGGGTGACACAGGTTCCCCCATTCTGCCCTGGTCCCCTCCCTTTTGAATTAACTCCAACCACTGCCTAGGTCTCCTCCTACTATTAGGTCTGCAGTAGGGGAGCCACTTCAGAGCTCTTTCCCGTGGAAGGTCCAAAACCTTATGTTGCGTGGAGGAAACCGTGCTACTTCAGTGACTCCCAAGACAGATGAGATTGGGTGCCGTGAGGGGTAGAGCTGGGCAACATATTGGCAAATGACCTGAAACCGGTATGGCGTTCAGATCACAATGCCGGTTTCAGACATTTTGAGTTGGCAATACAGTCATACCTTGGAAGTCGAACACAAGTCCGTTCGACTGCCAAAACGTTCGAAAACCAAATCGCTGCTTCCGATTGGCTGCAGGAAGCTCCTGCAGCCAGTCGGAAGCCCCGTCGGACGTTTGGCTTCCAAAAATAGTTTGCAAACCGGAACCGTCACTTCTGGGTTTGCGACGTTCGGGAGCCAAAATGTCCGAGAACTAAGCTGTTAGGAAACCAAGGCGCGACTATACGCCCCACCAACTCAAGTTGCCTCCAAAGGTGCAGGCAGGTAGTAGGAGCCTGAGAAAGTTCCAGGGCAAGCGCTGGCTTGGGCTCCATCTGCCTGCCTGCGCCTTTGAAGAAGCCCGATCCTCCAGCACGTTTGAACTGCAGCAACATGGGGGTCACTCAGCAGAGGGGTGGGAGGCTTCACGCCCTCCAGCTGAGCAGTTTAACAAAACCCTGACGTCCCTCTGGCTCATGCGAGCTGGAGAGGTATTGGGGCTTGCTCAGCTGGGTGGCAGGAGGCTTCACACGCGCCCCCCCCAGCTGATCAGTTTAATGAAGCCCCCGCCAGCTGGAGTGGTATGGGGCTTGGGCTGGGAGGAGGAAGAGTCGAGATACATTCCAGGCATCATGATATATCAAGCATATCACGGTATTTAGCTGCTGATACATTACAATGTTGAAAACCAGATATCTCCCCCAGCCCTAGGGAGGGGACGCTCTTGCAGGGCCCTGGGTGTTCACACATTATCCAAGGCGCAACAACTCCTGTACTGCCAGCACAATATGAGTAGGACCTTTTGGAGTTTTGCGTGTAAGTATGTTTCCCCCGATAGAACAACCTGAAGAGGTGCAGTAGAATTGACTGGTGCCTGTGTAAAACAGGCCATAGGATTGTACATGTGTCCCCCCCCCCCCCCAGCAAATTCCCTCTTACTCCCCCTTTACCTGTGGAGGAGGGGGAAGTCATTGCAGGGAGAATGCATGCGTACTCCCATTATGTCTGCACCAGCCTAGTATGTGGCTCACATGCTTTGAGGTTCCCATAGCCATGATTCAGGAAGTCCCACTTCCTGCCTTAGAGAAGAATATACAAAACCATGGTTCCAGCTAATTGGGTCCTCCACTCTAAACAGTTTAAACAACCCTTAGCTCGGGGAGGAAGCAGGAGCACATAATTCTCTGACCACTTCCGTCTCTCTATCCGCAGAAAGTGGTGTGACTTTGACTTTAAAGAGCCCTACTTTTTCTTCCTTTCAGCTTCCAGAAATGCTTCACGGGGACGGAGACGACGAAGAGCACGGCTACTGTCCCGTGGGGCAGTTCATCCTCCAGAATTTAGGTCTTCTCATGGGATTTGCCATTATGTTGGTGATTGCCCTTTACGAAGACAAAATAGTGTTGGACATCCAGTTTTGACCATTTCCAGTACTCCGCTGTGGTTAGCGACGACGCTACTGTATGGCTTCAAGTCTGCACTGTTGTACTGTATGCACATTCGTCCCCTGGCAAAGCAGTGGCACGAGCTGCTTTACAAGTAACAGTATTCTGGTGTCTGCATAAACACGCTCCTGTTTTTTTAGCTCAAACAAACAGGCAAAAAAACAAAAACAAAAAATGATTGAATGCAGCTCAGCTTCCCAAAGGTAAGATGTAGACTTTTAATTGGGCAGTGTTGGAAGCAGGAAACCTAAACGTCATGGCCAGGATGCTATTAGCAAGTGTGTTGTTTTCCCAGTTTGCCACTGCAATGTGCAGCAGAAGTCGGATCCCTTGCTGACAAAAAGCCTTTCAGGTTATACTTGAGCAAATGTTGAATAGCCAGTCCAAGAGTTACATGTCATTGTCATCCTCTACAGCTGGCCCCTGGGCCTCGTTGCAACGTTTTGAGTTGGTTCCTCCCACCTCTCTCTCTCTCTCTCTCTCTCTCTCACACACACACACACACACATACACACACACACACACACACACAGTCTGGCAATGCATTCTAGGTGGGGTGCGTTTATTAAAAGCATCATTTAAAAAAGTTTCAAGCATGCTGTTCAGGGGTTACCTTAGGGCAGTACGAGCAATGCACTGTTCCATGACCCTTGCATTTGCTCCAGGCCTTGTTTCCCAGTAATGTCCGCTGTTTTGCACTGTGCTGAATGGTTGGTGACCAAAGTGAAACCGTGTATCCGTCTGGGTCAGGCACTTCTGTTTACTGGTCCTTGCCAATCCCCTAGTCGGTACGATGTCTCAAGAAGACGTTCTTGCTTGCAGTCGCTGCCATGCACCCCCTTTAGCCCAGCAGTGTTGTTTTGCGGCTCCTTTGGGAAAGAAGACTGCAAATCCACAAGTCTGTCCCCTTGTATGTCGGCCACACAACGCGGTACTTTTGACCTTTCGAAACCCAAGGAAGCAAATCTCTGCATTGGGAGCCTTGGGGGCTCTGTTTCCACAATAGGGCTGAGTTGACAGGTGTTGGGTATTTGATGTTGGCTCATAGGTATTTGCTAGCAAAAATGCTGAATGGTTAATGCTGCTTGTGGACTCTTTCTCGACCTTTTGCTGCAGTAGCGTACAGAATGTGTAGCAGTGCTACTTGAAACCTGAACTACTGAGCGGTTTTCTGATTTGAACGTCTCCCTTCCCTCCTCTTCATGATGCGCCTGCATTGGATTTTTTTCGGTCATGGCAGCCAAATTCTATCTCACACTATAACCTTCAAAAATAATAATACGCGGAGCTGAGAAGTGCTGATTCGAGGATCACAGCAGTGGCCCTTTGAGGCAGTCTTGGTAACTGTTTACATAATTCCCCAGAACTCTTTTGAATGTATTCCTTTAATGCCTTGCCACCTGAGCCCAGGAGCACCTGCTGAAAGTTGGGCGTCTTGCTCAGTGTGGGCCAACGTTCGGCATATGCTGTGCTGGCATTGTTTTGATTTTTTGTTTGTTTTCGGCACCTTGGGTTAGGGGTGGGGCTGCTTCTACGTTGCTGTTGCAACGTGGCTCTTTTCGTAAGGTGGGAACCCGAAATGCCAGCCCCAATCGACTTCCCATCGCAGACACGCCACCGCCTTGAGAGCTGGAGGAATGTGGTTGAATTTTGACCACTTCCACCACAGCTGCGGGAACTGCAGTGGGAGCCACTCTGCAGAAGTAACGTAAGGAGATGCCCTTGTAGCAAAGCAGCTGTATTGTTGACTTGGTGCTGCGTGCGGACCGATTGGACAGGCTCAGCCAAAAAAAAAAAAGCCTTAACCTGCAGAAATCAGCTTTAATATTTGATTGTTTAGTGCCAAGCAGCATGTCTTGCCAGGTACAGATTGGTCCGTCTCCTCCGAGCTCTGATACTGGGCGCTTGGGAGATGTGGAAGTCCTTTTCCACTCTGATGTGACAATAATATAGTCTTAACGGCCGTAACGAAACACGGCAGTTGTAGGGTTTTCTTACAGCATGCTGCTCGGTCTTTGTTCATCTTGGTCTCTCTCTAGAAGCAAAGCTGGGCACAGCCTGACTTTTGGAGAGTGGGGAGTTTTTGTCCTTCTGCCCGAGTGGAGGAACTTGGTCGGCAAACTTTTAATGGCCTTCATTCCAAGTGAAAGTGCACCTTTACTTTCTGACCCTTCCACTTAATTTATCCAGTCATTCCTTTTCATGTGACCACCTTAACTACTTGGCTTCATGTTGGGTGACTTTTGTCAAGCAGCTTTTCGTTTTTGTGTTAGCTGGGGCGATATCAAGAGTGTTGACTAGTTGGTGGTTCCAAACCAAAGACTTGGATCCCCGCGAGTCTGTAAGTGCAGAAAATTCGTTTGGATCATTGGGCCTCTAGAACTTGCAAGGGCCACAGCGTTGGGGGGCATCTACACAGTGTTCTCCTCCTCCTCCTCCTCCCTGGAGATTTGTAGTTGAGAATGTCTGGCTGGGAGCCCAAGAGCGAGGCTGATCCTTCCATTGTAATCAATGGGATTTTACACTCTTTTTCTCTCTGGCTCGGAACTTGGATGTCATTTTAATTAAAACCTGCCAAGTTGAAATAAAGGGTCGTGGCATTGCTGAAGTGAGATTTTAGTCAGGAAAAATGGGATAAGGGAGGGTTTTTAAGGTTTATTTTTGTAATTATGAATAAAGCTTTCTCTACTTCAGGTACAGCCTTTTCTTGATTTTCGCTGGCATGTGCTGTAGCGTAATGTTGCCTACCTAGGGAAGCAAAAAAATAAATTAGTGCTCTGTAATAGTATTTTTGGGTTGGGTTTGCTTTTTTTTTTTTTTTGGAAAGAGAAAACACGTAGGTCACGTGGAGAAGTGATAGGATTTGTATTTTCCTTCAGAATGGGGTGATCCTCTGCATTTGCTTACATGTGCATGTGACCACTTTGTGAAGAGCAGTCCAGCAGCCATGGCTTCTCCTGTTTTTCCCGAGTATTGAATTCCCAGGACATTTTTGGAACGAGAATGCTTTTAAAAGTCACAATTGGGACAATCGGGATTCCGCTACATTTCTACCTGGCTTCTCCATTCCGTTCTGCTGGAGTCCAGTCTCATTTAAACGTGTACTTGTTGGAGGACATAAATGTTACGTGTCTCTTACGATGCTGTCACTGTGTGACATCCCCATGTTGATCGCACTGCAGTCAAACCAGCTGTGATTATTGCTTAGAAAAAAATGCTGTAGGTGTCCTAGGATGCAGTGTGACTTTTTTTATTTCCTTATAGTTGAAACAATGTGATTATGGTCCTGAAAAAAATACTGAGATATCAGCTACTCTTTTTTGGGGGGGGGGGTTGTTTTTTGTTATATCAAAATCCATTTTTAAAAAAATAATAAATGCAAAGCTGGAAATGATGACATGCTGTTTTTGTTTATTGTCAACAGTGTTGTTGTGTTCATCTTATGTATGTTCCTTATTCATAAGGAGCGTAAGAAAATAAAATTATTGAACAAGCAAACATGGTGGGGTTGGTTTTTTCCAAGCTCTTTTTAAAAAAAACTTATTTATTTTTACAAACTCAAAAAAGCTACAAATTGGATTCAAAAGTTTCTGAAGATTTGGCTACCTTTTTTTTTTAGAAGGTAGCCATTAGAATTATACAAAGAAGCGAAAGTGGTAGTCGGATCTGAAACCTGGGTTACGAGTTAAGCTGGCATAGAAGTGCCACCCCCCGTCCAATCCAATGGGCCTCTGGCTCGTCCGACGGAAGAATCATTGCAATCACAAAATTGGTGGAGTGGCCTGTGGTGGACAGCGTTCCTCTTCTTTCACTTGTCTTGTACACGGGAGCTATGTAACTTGGTCTTTCCGGTATATCTGATCTTTTACAAGGCTTTAGCCACATCTGTAGCAAAGAAAGAGTTTTAAGAATGTCTCTTTATCGAAACAGGGGAGAAAGCACTAGTTCTTGTGGCTTCATACACAAACAGCTCCAGAAATTCACCTAGTGACTCAGGCCTGCTCAGAATGAGTGCTAAGCTCTTTTCATGGGACGCAGGCATTCCTCTGGACTGCTCTGTTGTCCAAATATGAACCAGATGAAGGAGACAGTCGTGCTGCTATATCACAATTTCTAGAATTGCAGGTATAGAGGTCACTATGTGCAAGTTCAACATTAAATTAGGTGTGTGTGTGTGTGTGTCAATTATTGTGGGTTTAATGCCACACATGCATTTTCTGACCTCTCTGAGACCATTTGTTTCAATGGCGTCAAGTTGCAAAACACAGTAGCATATTATTGGGTGTGTTAATAAGCCCCTCACAGCTTGATTCGATACAGAAGTAATATACAATGAGTATATAAGCATGTGTGAGAACACAGCTTTAATAAAGCTACAAGGCTCTTAATTGATTATATAAATACTCACCACTGGCATAGTATCATACAGGATTTTGGGATGAGATTCCCCTAGCCTCTTTTTCTTCCTGTTCCAGCGAGCTCCATCCAGAAACAATCCGTGAATGAAGACTCCTTATTTTTTTAGAAAGAAACACGACAAAGCACATTGGTTATAGACATGTGCATGCAATGGCAAAGGAAGGCGCATATTTTAAATAAACTGTAGGCTTGATAACAAGGTGTGAGCAGGAAATACTCTTCAAAGGAGCCATGAATAGGTTCCTCGCCTTGTGTCGCTCCAACAATCAAAATAGTAAGAAACAATTTTGAGTAGTCTCTACACATGAATGGAAGCAGAAACAAGCTGCAGCTTCCCGCTGGGTGTGCAGGTCTAATTACAAGCAGAAATTTACACATGCAAAAGGCTCGTTAAGAATTAGGATCTACACATAGTGGCTTGAAAATTCTGTGGCTAAAACAAATGGCACATGAAATGGTCAGTAGAATTCTTGCGCTGCAGACTAAAACTATAGTCGTACCTTGGATCCCAAACACCTTGCAAGTCAAATGTTTTGGCTCCTGAACACCACAAACCCAGAAGTGAGTGTTCTGGTTTGTGAACGTTCTTTGGAACCCGAACGTCCGATGCGGCTTCTGATTGGCTGCAGGAGTTTCCTGCAGCCAATCGGAAGCCGTGCCTTGGTTTCCGAACGTTTTGGAAGTCGAAAAGACTTCTGGAATGGATACCATTCAACTTCCAAGGTACCACTATAGTTGTCATGCCATCAAAGAGTTGGCCTATTTTATCACTTCTTGCCACAGATGCAGTTTCTGAATATTATTTTCTTCAAACGCAAAGGGCAGGGAGACCTGTGTTCAAATTCCCTGCTCAGTCATCAAGCTCCCTAGGCAATGTGGGACGAGTAACAACACCGGTCTACTATTTCATAAAACGTATTTCCCAAATACAACCCAGCCTCCTGCATTCAGCTACCATGATGAAGGGCAGGATACAAAGGTGATAAACCGCCCCCCAAATTCTAGCATGGTTAATGAATATACGGTTGCATTCACCGTCTTCAGGCGCGTGCTTGTACTCCTTGTCTTCCAAGACTTCATAGTCAAAGCCTAGCAGGTCTATTGGGATTGTGTATTTCCTGGCAAAATTCTGCTGGGCG
The DNA here is from genome assembly GCF_965112155.1 of Podarcis liolepis. Taxonomy (NCBI): domain Eukaryota; kingdom Metazoa; phylum Chordata; class Lepidosauria; order Squamata; family Lacertidae; genus Podarcis; species Podarcis liolepis. The sequence goes on from NC_139554.1 coordinate 123,319,458, forward strand.
CCGGTTAAGAAGGCTTGCGTGAAGAAAAACCCAGAAAGCCAAAACATTGGAGGGGTTCCATTCTCGTACCACGTCTGCAGCAACAGCAAGAAGAGAGAGGATGGGAATGGAGCTTTATATTGCAGCGTTAAGAACGCACAGGGCAGGTTGTTTTGAGTCCAATGCTACTACTGCACAGAGGCTTTTATTACAAGTTGTACAACCCCCTGGCTCAATAGGGAATGTGATATGTGCATGAGGGAAATCGGCAGAAGTCGGCGGTGCAGGAGACCCGCTAGCTCCAGGCACAAACCTTAACAGATGTGTGATTCCAACCGACAAAACCCTGATAGCTGAAGGAGACCCTCCCCTTTTTATACGGGCACATTGGTCTGTAGAAAGTTACAGGCCCTTTCAGAACTTGCCACAAACACAATCAGCATGACACAGAGGTTGCAATTAATTGCCTTGCTTTCTTTAAAAAGGCTACATACATTTTAGATTTATTTCCTGCCATACATTCCATGCCAGGGAACTAGTTTGTGAAGAATGCTGGTAATTGTAGCTCTGAAAGGAATAAAATGAAGTTCCCATGATTCTTGGAGGGGGTGTGTCTTTAAAATGTAAAGGTGTATATGCAGCCCTCGGACTCTTATTTAATGCCCTCTGTGGTCTTTGGCATTTTTCCTTTTGGGAAGGAAATGTGAATTAGAACCAGACAAACTAGCATATGGAGGTTGGTCGTCTGCACTTGTGGATTTTATACTGCAGCCATACACATAACAGAAAGTGCAGCTCATGCCCTGATCCACTTGCCTGAACACTTTCCTTCACTGCCATCTCCTCTCTCCCCCAGAACCAGCTAGCTAGCTACCGTATTTTTCGCCCTATAGGACGCACTTTTTCCCCTCCAAAAATGAAGGGGAAATGTGTGTGCGTCCTATGGGGCGAATGCAGGCTTTCGCTGAAGCCTGGAGAGCGAGAGGGGTCGGTGCGCACCGACCCCTCTCGCTCTCCAGGCTTCAGGAGAGCCCCAGCGTCAGCCCCACAAGGTCGGGGGACAGAGGGAGGCGGAACGCCACCATCCCGCTGTCTCCCGAAGTGGTTTGGAGGCTGACGGCGGGGAGACCCCGCCGCCAGCCCCGCAAGCTCCGGGGACAGTGGGGAGGCGCAGCACGTCTTCCCGCTGTCCCCGGACCTGATCTGAAGGCGGGCGGCGGGGAGAAGTGCGCTTCTCCCCACTGCCGGCCTCGCAAGCTCCGGGGACAGTGGGGAGGCGCAGTGCGTCTTCCCGCTGTCCCCGGACCTGATCTGAAGGCGGGCGGCGGGGAGAAGAGCGCTTCTCCCCGCTGCCTGCCCCACAAGCGCCGGGGGGGGGGGAATAATTTTTTTCCCCTTTATTTCCCCCCCAAAAAACTTGATGCGTCCTATGGGCCGGTGTGTCCTATGGGGCGAAAAATACGGTACCTTGTAAAACATTTAATATACAGCAACCAGCTTAATGTGCGGACCCAACAAAACAAAACTGCATTTCTTAGCATATGCACTGGTAACCAAACTGCAGTAAAACAACCTGACTGCATTATTGAGGAGCAGAGGCCCACATAACATGTGCAACTGTCATTTAGAATCAAGACAGAAAATTGACATCCCAACACATTGAGTTGTTTCTGACGGGCTCACCTGCAAGAACTTCAGTCTGGTAAGAAAATCATTCACATAGCTGCCGAGTGGTTTGAGGCTTGGGTAGGATTTACTCATCCACATGCCTGGGATTTTGCCCTTCAACATGCTATTTACCACCTCTTCCAGTTCTGCAGACATCACAACCAGACCCTGGTTGAGATAAGGGGACGGGGAAAAGACATATTAGTGGACCCCCCCTTTGTGTCTTCAGTTATTTTTATCATGCAGTTTTTCAACTGTTATCAACAAGCTTCCTCCAGTCTCAGTGGGTTTAGCCCGTTTCAGCTGCAACTACTCACAGTGTTGTCAAGTTGGAAACCAGCTTTCACTCCTGTATTTGAGTCGGCAGGAATTCCAAATATGCATTAGTGAGTGGGTTTGCAGAGGAGAAGTGGCTCATCCTGCTTCATTCCTGTGCTAGCCTTGGAAGAAGGAAAATCAATCCCCTGTGACCAGCATGGAAACGCTGTGAGCTTGCAGAGATAGAAGCATCTACAGTGGTGCCTCGCAAGACGAAAAGAATCCGTTCCGCGAGTCTCTTCGTCTTGCGGTTTTTTCGTCTTGCGAAGCAAGCCCATTAGCGAATTAGCGCTATTAGCGGCTTAGCGGATCAGCTGTTAAGCGGCTTAGCGGATCAGCTGATAAGCGGCTTAGCGGATCAGCTGATAAGCGGCTTAGCGGATCAGCTGATAAGCGGCTTAGCGGATCAGCTGATAAGCGGCTTAGCGGATCAGCTGATAAGCGGCTTAGCGGATCAGCTGATAAGCGGCTTAGCGGCTTGGGGAAAAGGGGGGGGGAAACCCCGCAGGAACTCGCAAGACATTTTCGTCTTGCGAAGCAAGCCCATAGGAAATTCATTTTGCGAAGCACCTCCAAAACGGAAAACCCTTTCGTCTAGCAGGTTTCCCGTCTTGCGAGGCATTCGTCTTGCGGGGCACCACTGTATCTGCCAGTCCACTTGGTCAAAGGCATTTTTTTACTAGCCTCCTAAGAGGCTACGGGCTTCCCCTGCTCTCTGGGCCAGCATGGAAACAGAGCAGTAGATCACAGCTATATCACACGTTTCAAGCTTATGACTTCCCCCAAAGAATTCTGAGAACTGTAGTTTAATGGTGCTGGGAGTTTTAGCTCTGAGGGACAAAATGCCGTACCCAAGATTCTTTGGAGAAAGCCATGTGCATTAAATGTATATTATGGGTGTGACCCTTGTATATTAGCAGGCTAGTAGTTTTAGGTTCTTATTTACAAGGCCAGTTTGAATTTATGCGATCTGATCACAATATTGCACCGATATGCGGGAATCCCTGGGCCTGTCAATGGGGTTGCGATTTTGGTTCTTAGCATTGCCCTTTTCTTAGACTCTGTCTGCCCCCTCCCACTCCCTCAACAAGCAATGGGACAGTTTAGTCTATTTTCAGCCCGTCAGTTTTGCAAGTGTTCATAGGTCTGTTCTGTCTCCCCGCATATTCCACAATTTTTTTAAAAAAAAAAAAGCCTGCATGAAAGCATTCATTTTTTAATGCTTTGTACCCTAAAATACACACACTGCACAGAAGCTAATTTAAGGGACAAGGGCAATGAGCTCCACTATCTTCACTTCCAGCCATCTTCACTCCCTTGACCCCAATTTTGGTATTTTCTTTCAGCCAAGAATAGTATTGCAAAAATCAGAAGTGCAAAAACTGAAGAATTAACTTTGTTCTTTTCTGTGTATTAGTGAAGAAGCCGAAATAAGACCAGTCTGCCTAACACTGCACCAAAAATTTACTTTTGCATGCATACTCTCAGCAATGCGCTGCTGCCAAGAGCCTGTCCAACTGCTGTTGTTTTCATTTTGTAGGTGGACCCCAGGTTTGGGATGCTGTCCTAAAAATACCAAGGACTGCGACTCTTCAAAAAGCAGGATCAGCTTTGCATTCTCTTTCTCATTTATAGATCGGCAGCAATACTTTAGGCAGCACCCCACATAAGGAACAAAGTGTGGGATATTTACAGTGCAGACAAACCAACAACGCATATTTGCTAGACAGGCACATGATGGGAGCTGAAGCCCTCAGAGGTTTTTCCTGCATGTTTCCTAGGAAGAACTCAGAGACACTCCCGCTGTGCCCTGTCCGGGGGGGGGGGGGGAGCTAGGAACTTCCTCTTTGCTCTTTTGCCTCATTCCAGCACATAGCTGTCAACTTACAGATTTGAAAACAAGGGACCAGCAGCCTCGAAAATAAGGGATCAGCAGCCAAAATAAGGGATCTTAGTCAACCAGCTGAAATTTAACAGCGAAGTTAAAAGGGACCAGATAATTTTGGAGAGCAGCGCCGGTTTTTAGCCCTTCGTTTCCAGAGGTTGCTGCTCAAGACACCAACTGATGAAACACTGCAATTAAATAACTACAAGCAGCACCCGCTTTCCGCGCAAAACGAAGTCCAAGCTACGAAGATGCTGCTGCAGTTCTGTATCTTTTCTCTTGTGCTCCATCTGCAGCTCTCAGTTCCATCAGGCGGGGCGGGAGGAAGGGGGGGGGGGAGTAGCGCCCAAAGTAAACTCGCAGATCAGACCATCTATGCTAGTCTACCACTACAAATCTATGGGAGAAGTGTTTGCGGTCCTTCCTCCGCTTTCCTCCTCTATGGTTAGCCCTTGGAATACCTGCCCGCGCCTCCGCCTCCACCTCCTCTCTCTGAACTGCTTTCTCTATGGTTGCCCTCGCTCTCCTCTCAAGACTCCTCAGCAATTCATAGGCTGCGCCAGGCTGCCCATCTCATCCGGGTCCTTCAGCAGCACAGCTGCAGTACAGCCTAGCGGAAGCGGCGGGAGCGGGTAGAGGGGAGGCCCCAGGCAGAGACGCTCAGTTCGGCAGCCGCAAGGAGGATTGCGGCGGAAGGGCCCAAGGCTCCCGCCAGTCCTGGTGGGGAGGGGCTCCCGGGGGCCGAGGCTGGTGAGAGGAGGCCAGGGGGGGGGGCCAGGCAGCCAAGCAACACAGTTGGAGCCTCCCTCCTCCCTGGCCGGCTGCTTCCTTTGAAACCCGGGGAATTTAAGGGACATCATCAATAAGGGACAGCAGTGGGACACGGCACTGGGATAATGGAGTTTCCTGCCAAATAAGGGACAGTTGACAGCTATGTTCCAGCAATGTGGGAACATGTGCCAAGTCAGGGCCTCAGCGCAGACTCCATTTTAAACTGGACTAAAGTGTGTCTTTGTAACTGGATTACCATTTTAAGCCTGCTGGAACAAAGCTGCTGTATCTTCAGCAAGTACAGTCGTACCTTGGTTCTCAAACGCTTTGGCTGGCACTCGTACATTTTGGCTCCCGAACGCCGAAAATCTGGAAGTAAGTGTTCCGGTTTTCAAACGTTTTTCGGAAGCCGAACGTCCGACGCGGCTTCTGCTTGAGTGCAGGAAGCTCCTGCAGCCCATCGGAAGCCGCGCCTTGGTTTTCGAATGGTTTCGGGAGTTGAACGGACTTCCGGAACGGATTACGTTCAAGAACCAAGATACTGCTGTATTCTGAATGAGTAAATGTCATCTTAGCCTTTTGCAAGACTCTGTGATTATTGTTAAAAGGGGGAAATACCAGGAGCATCCAAGTCTACCTTAAAGCATCCTGGATTGCTAAAACTAGCCTAAGATTCCCCTTTTAAGCCACAAAGGGATGCACTCTGCTGAACTCACAAACCTAAGGAAGGGAAGATAATAGCTAACAAATATATCCTATATACATATATATCCTAATATATATAACACCGGTCTCGAAAGACCTACATTGGCTCCCAGTACGTTTCCGAGCACAACTCACAGTGTTGGTTCTGACCTTTAAAAGCCTAAACAGCCTCAGCCCAGTGTACCTGAAGGAGCGTCTCCACCCCCATCGTTCAGCCCGGAAACTGAGGTCCAGCTCCAAGGGCCTTCTGGTGGTTCCCTCACTGCGAGAAGCAAAGTTACAGGGAACCAGGCAGCGGGCCTTCTCGATAGTGGTGCCCGCCCTGTGGAAGGCCCTCCCATCAGATGTCAAAGAAATAAACAACTATCTGACATTTAAAAGACATCTGAAGGCAGCCCTGTTTAGGGAAGTTTTTAATGACTGATGTTTTAATGTATTTTTACTCTGTTGTTGGAGGCCACCCAGAGTGGCTGGGGAAACCCAGCCAGATGGGCGGGGTATAAATAATAAATTATCATCATCATCATCCTCTCTGAGCATCTATGAACATCCCTACACAAATAACAGTTAAAAGCAAAGCTTGGGGATGGGGATAACATCACCGCTGAAAAGAGCAATTTGGCAAGTTCCCAGCAGCGACGCTAATGGGGAGCTGACAGCCACTCTTGCCAGGGTACTCCAAGTCGACAGGCCTCCTTCTCAAAAGGTCCCCTCACCTTGATTGCTTTCTGGATGTTGATGCAGGATTCTCGAATCATTTGCAGTAATTTGTTAAATCTCCCCATCTCTTGGACCAGCACGGTGTTCATGCTCTGCGTGTAGGTGGTCGGGTATCTCCTCATTGCGGCTTCGATGTGGAAGTCGGCGGGGAGTTTACTCTGGATGTCACTCGCCACATCGCGAACAACTTGATCAGATGATTTGGCGCCAGCCCCTGATGCGCGAGACTGTTTTTATTTGGGGGGGGGAAAGGGTGGGGGTTGATTAAACACTGCTAAAACCCAAGCAACCCAAGCCCACAAAACTTCCATTCGTGGTGTATACTGGTCAGAACGTGGCCTTATTTTATTTCATTTTAAATATATTTTTATTAAAGATTTCTTAGTTTACAAAAATACGTGCATTGTCTCTTTTTCAAGCTGCATTTTCTACAGATCAGTTTCATTTGTTGTGAGACATTAGTGTTACAGTGTTAGGTTAGGAAGGAAAGGGGAAGAGGGGAATGGCGAGTGAGGTGGGATCAGGTAGCAATTATTCTATTCTGCTTAGTGTATGTGTGGGGTTTTGTGTCAGTGTCACTTGTGTGGGCTCTCTTACGATTTGCTTGTTGTATTTTCATGGTGGTGAGAGAGGTTGGGGTTGGCTTAGGGTGTGGTTTCTTGTCTTTGGTTGGCTCTAGTGAGATTTATGTTTGTGTGTGAGTGGGGTGTGTGTGTGTGTTTCTGGATAACCCAGTTTCCAATGGGTTCACCAGCTAATACATTTCTGTAGACATCAAA